>NC_055974.1:14565479-15287979 GCF_018492685.1 Alosa sapidissima
GCGTGTGTGTGCGTCGTGAGGTGTGTCCTGTCTCACGGTGTGCGCGTCGGTCCTCTGCCGGCTGGTGCGTGGGGTGTGTGTGTCCTCCCGTGGTCCTTCCTCCAGGTGGGGAGGTGTGTATTCCTCCGTGGAGGTGTGTGTGTGTCTGCCGCGGGAGGTGGAGTTCTCCTGGGCCACCTCCAGGCACTTGCCCTTCTTGTCCTGCCCCCGGAACCCCCGCAGCTTGGGGCTCCAGTGCTCCCTCCAATGGAGGGCAATGGTGGAGCGGTCCGCCACTAGCCGGTGCTCCCCGGGCGCCCAGTTATGCCCCCCTTCCTCCGCGCCAATCAGGAGGAAGGTCCGGCCCACCTGGAGGGTGGGGCAGCCGCAGCCGAGGTCGCGGTCCGGCACCCAGAGAGCCTGCTGGCCCCGACGCACGCGAGATGAGCCCACACGGAACACGGACTGCACCCATATCGAGAACTGCCACCAGGGCCCGGAACGTTCCATTCCTTTCACCTGCACCTTCAGAACTGCGAGAAGAGACCAGAGCCAGTTTAATCATCAGAGCTGTGGCACGTTGGCATTTGAGAATTCACATTACGGAGACGCAAAATTGTTATTGTTAGTTTCATGGTGTTGAACGTACCATAGTCCTTCAGACAAAATGTCTCCAGGTTCATTCTCACTTTCACTGATGAGGGGTGACAGTAGGACTGACACTCCTCAGCTAATAGAGTGATATAAAAAGTGTTAGAGAGAGGGCAAAGGAAATACAAAGAATATTTATGAGTGAGTGAAGGTCTGTCACTCTAAAATCACCTATAGTTCTGCCCAAGTAAACAATACATCACATGTATTTCAAAAGTTTGACACTAGGGGGCAACATACAGCAATTCATTGACAGTGTTTTGAAGGATCCAAACTCTAAGAAAAAAATTATCAGGTCAAATAGGATAGTTCAGATGTAAGGTCAACGTAGGCTGCACTTACCCCTACTGTACTGAGGCTGGTAGACTGGAGTTGGGGCAACAACTTCCTGGATCTCTAGATAGTCAGGTAAGATAGATAGATAGATAGATAGATGGACAGACAGACGGACAGATAGAGATAGATAGATAGGTAGATAGATAGATAGATAGATGGACAGACAGACGGACAGATAGATAGAGATAGATAGATAGATAGGTAGATAGATAGATAGATAGATGGACAGACAGACGGACAGATAGAGATAGATAGATAGATAGATAGATAGATAGATAGATAGATAGATAGATAGTGAAAACCAAGATAGAGGAAACAGAAAGAAATATTCAAAAACAAAGACAGAATCGAGAGATAGAGAGTGAGAAAAATAGAGAGATAGGGGGAGAGAGAGAGAGAGAAAGAGAGAGAGAGAGAGAGAGAGAGAGAGAGAGAGGGAAAGAGATGGTGTAAGATTACTGCAATGAGAGATGAGTGTGTAATTGGTGTGCCTTTGACTTTGCCCTTCCTCATGCCTACACCTCCGCTGCACTGGAGCAGTAATCCCAGTAGCAGCTCATTAGTGCATACTGTGTGTGTAAGCCCCTCTGTGTGTTCCTGTAGGTGTGTGTGTCTTTGCATGTGTATGTGTGTGCTCTTGTAATGGGAGAAAATGTGAATATGTGTGCTATGTTTGCAGTGTCTGCCTTTATGGCTTTAGGTGCGTGTGGAATGCCTGTGTGCAGGGCGTGTATATGTGTGTGTGTGTGTGGTGTCCATCCGTGCGAGTGTGTGCATGTGTGTGGTCCTCTGGGGGGTCAAAGTGACCACCCTCCACTTCCCCAGCCAGCCTGTCCTTTGATTAGTAGACCTGCAGAAACCCAGACTCCCTGCTCTCTTCCTCACACACACACACACACACACACACACACACACACACAGCTGTGAAAGTGTGTTTTTAAATGTCTGTCTTATGTTACACTGAGCAAGACACCATGGTAACAACTGTCTGTTAAAGTTAACACACACACGTACAAATACACTCAATCATGCCGCCCCAAACTCATGGCTCTGGCCAAGAATGGACTGCGGAGTGGGACTAACCATATATTACCCAGACATCTAACCTAATGCTGTGCTTCTGCCTTGCACTCTGACACAACTGGGACAGACCTGACACCCTACACCCCCCCCCCCCCCCACCCCACCCCTGAACGCTCAAACAGGGCTCCACAGCTCTTCAGTGGAAGAGTGGGAGTGCTGGAGAAAAATAGTAGAAAGGTGGTGAGTGAAAATAACTTCACCGTTAAAATTGTTTCAGTTGTGTATAGCATTCGTTTTTGCCCGAAAATAATTCAAATTTTAGACAAGCGGTCAAACTTGTCTCTTACAGAGGCCCAAGGTTTTGGTCTCATCTCTCTCTCTCTCTCTCTCTCTCTCTCTCTCTCTCTCAGACACACACACACACACACACACACCAGGAGGGAGACAAACTCAAACACCTCGCTGGTGCTAATAATAAGCTCTCGTCTCATTTTCCAGTGATGAATAGCCAGTGTGTTTCCTTTTCCCGAGTCGTGCGAGGTGCGTGGGTTTTGTTTTTAACCGCGACTCTCCTTTGGTGGCACAGAGGGGCTCTATAAATAACCGCGGGTGGCCCTGTAAAAAAAACAAACAAGCTTTTCTTTCAGTGAGTCCTTTCGTCCGAAGAATTATGCATCTGCCCCGCCACTGACGAGCCCGTTTGAGAAGCGCAACAGGTGCGGGCGGTCGCCCCGCGGAAAATCACCTGACGCAGGCTTAAGACACGCAGCCGCCTCGCGCGACTCCCTCGGAACCCCGACATAACAGTGACACACGTGGATTATCGCTCAACTCGGTGTCGCTGAGCCTGCTCTGATGGAATAAAGTGCCTGAAAATCCACCGGAGCCGCATTCAAAGCTGAAGGAAGCCAACCAGCCTGTCCAGGAAAGCCGTTAAAGGCCTGGCGCAGTGTGGAACGCTGTTTTGCCATTGCAGCCATTCGCAGGAATGAGAGATGAGGCGCTAAGTGAATTAATCCAGACATCCAGCAAATCCACCCCACCCCGCTGAACCTCGTAGAGGAGCGTAGTTAAAAAGCCTGGACTCATCTTATGAATTAGATTAATTAATTGGACTGAATTAGGACAAGAGCAATTGAGGTCATTGGAGAGATATGACAAGGGCAGGATTACATACAGACAGTTCGACTTGACATGTCGAAGTGCAGTCAGTCATCTGTATTTCCTATAAGCTTAAGATAAATGAAACACATTCACATACAAAATCTGCTAAGTGAATTTAAATATTTCTCTATGTAGACGTGTTGACTGATAGTTAACCCTATAAACCACACAAGCTCTTTGGGCAAACAGCTCAGGCATTGAAATGTGGTTCTTATTCAGATGGGTACTGCTTGCTTGACCTTGAATGACATGACACAGAAAGTACATGTCAGTTGAGACTGAACTGGGGCACTTACTTAGGCAGGGGCGCAGAGGCGATCTGCCCTGTTTGTACCCGGGGGCGCAACGGTTGCACCTCTGTCCCATCACCCCTTCCCGACACAAGCACTGCCCAGTAGACTGGTTACACCAGCGACCCACAGCACCAAGAGGATGGCATTGACATGCTGCATACCAGAGAAAAAGAGAGAGAGAGAGAGATGGGGGGGGGAAGAGAAAGAAAGAGAGAGAAAGAGAGAGAAGAGGGGGCAAACAGGATGACATATTAGTGAGGAGAGATACTGAGATGTAAATTGGGGCACATAAATTAAACTGAGACATACTGTAGTACAGAATAAGATTTCAGGGTAGACCTACAAAAATAGAACATATATAAACCATATATATATATATATATACACCAAGGTAGTTTATAAAGAGTGTATCATTGACTATTGGCATTGGTGTAGGAGGTTACAGTTAAGGTGGCGCGCTAAAGACAGGAGAGGGAGGGAGCATTACAAAAGACACGGAATGTGCAGCTTGCGCCAGCCAGAGAGACAGTGACCAATCTCTGTTTAAGATCAGCTGCGCTCATTTAAACAAACCTAACACAACCCCCCCAAGTATGACAAACAGGCAGTCATCTCTCACTAGGATAAATCTCCGCCGGTCCTAAGTAGCTGGTATGCCATGCCAAATGTGAACGCAAATATTTAAACATAACTTGCTGTCTAACAGTTTGGAATGTCAGAGCAGGCGAGGAAAGTACTTGAAACTCAGGTATTAAATTATAAGTGTGAGACACAAAACATGACACACACATACACACACACACACACACACACACACACACACACACACACACACACACACACACACACACATACATACACACACACACACACATAGGCGGATTCCTTGGACACATGCACATCATCCCCAAACAGCAGAAAGGAGAGTTATATTTGGGCTTTAGTTGGGCCTCCACAGAAGCACGCCTAAGACATGTGACCAGTCAAAGGGCAAATGTCAGTGTGGATTCCAGTTCTCCCACCATAGCCATAACATAGACACACACTCTCTCCTGTACACATGTGTTTGCATGTACATTGTGCACACACACACACACACACACACACACACACACACACGCGCACGCACACACAAGCACGCACGCACACACACACACGCACGCACGCACACACACACACACACATACGCGTGCGCGCACACACATGCGCACACCCGCACACACACACATATTGTACATACAATAAACTATCAAAATAGACCTCTGGGTATAAAATAAATGTAAACAAACAAACTCATAATGAATGGTAGACATCTACACTCATAAGCAAATGCACAACAATCTAACCTGTATGATAAGATATAATTAAAGCAATAAAATTCAAGAAGATACACACAAACACACACACACACACACGCACACAAACACACACACACAGTGACTGACGTTGGCAGGCCTTGCGGTGGGTCAGGGGCTTGCTCTGGTCTCTGGTGTAGCCGTTCTGGCAGAACTGGCAGTGGCGGCCGGCCGTGTGGTGTCGGCATTTGAGGCACACGCCGCCACTCTGCCGGCCGGACTGCTGGTAGATCTCCATACTGAACCGGCACTTGGTGGAGTGACCATTGCACTCACAGGCTGAGAGAGAGGGACGGAGAGCTTTGGGTTAGTGGATTTGGAGTTGGTGTGGTAATGAACTTATATATTGTATTCTATTTACTGTATGTGGGTGTCACACACACACACACACACACACACACACACACACACACGGCCAAGTAATGTTGGCCTGCATGTTGAAATACATATTCTTAATTCCTGGAACATAAACTTCAACATTAAGACAAAAATTAAGACAGAGGATGTCCATATTACAGAGAAACAGCCACTGGAAAGACCACTGGCAAAATCAGTTACAAGCTTTTATGTCATATGGTGAACTAATCCACTGGAATAACATTTACTAACAATGAAATGTTGGCTACTGTCTTAGCTAACTGTCTTAGTTTTGGTTTTAGGTCAAAAGGAAAACCACAAGACTGACGGACAGACATAGGGTCATGACTCACGGACGCACGGGTGGGGTTGTGTCGGCGTGGCCCGATGCCACGGGCGGTCGTAGTAAAAGGGCTTGCACACGTCACAGTCTGGCCCCGCCGTGTGATGCTCGCACTGGCACACGGCTTGGCCCTGGTTGTCGCGGCGACAGCGCGAGGCGTGCCCGTTGCACTTGCACCTGCCCCCCACCTGCAGGTCGGACAGCGAGACGGGGGGACGGATCGGGGGCGCCTGGAGAGCGGACGGGCCGAGCGGAAGGGCGGCGGCTCCTCCGCTCCTCGGTCGCGAGCCTCTCCCGTCTCCGTGGTTTCGCCTCCTCCGCAGCTCCCGGCTCCTCGAGCTCTTGTCCTGCGTCTCCACTGACCAATCGCAGGCTCCGCCCTGGCAGGGCTTCCAGTGCTGGCCCTCCTTCTTCCGCCGGTGCCCCTTCCCCTTCCTGGGCGAGGAAGGGCTGCCGGTCGCCGTGGCGTCCCCATCGTGCTCCTTCCTGGTTGTGTTTTGCGTCTCCTCCTGGGAGACGGACTTGTTGCTCCCGTTCCTCCGAGCAGCTTTCTCCTCCCTCTCCCCTCTCCGGTTCTCCTTGGGATTCTCCACCTCGATTTTCATCAGTGTTTTCCCCTCCGTGCCCCACAACAGTCTGTCTCCTCCTCCTCCTCCTCCTCCTCCTCCTCCTCCTCCTCCTCTGTCCCGTTCGCCCTGAGCGACGCCGTCACCCTTTGTCCCTGCCCGCCACCTCAGGACCCCTCCCGTGCTCCCGCCCTCGCTGGACTTCCCGCTGGCCACACCCTGTTGGCCGGCCCGCGCCTGCGGCTTGTGGAACACGACCCTGATGTCCGTGGCCGTCACCCAGTCCTGGAGCACGGGGCTGAAGTCCAGGTCGGCGGCCGACGGCCGTCCGTCCAAAGTGGAAAAAGCCAGCACGGCGCCGCCGCGGTGCTTCTGCAGCGGCCTCGGGTCCGAGCAGAGGGGCTCGGTCTCCTGGTGCCGTGTAAGCGCCACCGACTGCGCCGGCTGACCGAAGGCGTCCGGGCAGTCGCTGGAGTAGTACTGCAGCGGGCGCCAGCTCTGGCCGTGGTCCATGGACTTGAGGATGGAGATGGAGAGGCCCTCGGAGAGCTCCCCCTGCTGGCAGAACTGCAGGCTGATGTAGGTGATCTCGAAGCGGCGGCCCAGGGGCACCGTTACGGCCCAGTCGCCTTCCCAAGGCTCCCCGCTCAGGCAGGTGAGGTTATGCGGGTTGTGGAGGTCGGTGAGGGAGCTCACGTTCCTCTCCGGGGAGGACCCTGCCCAGCTCGGGTGGCTGGCCACCACCGGGACCCCGTAGGCCGCATTGATGAACTCGGACAGGCAGTGGCGCGGACGCCCGTCCAGGTGGTAGCAGGGGTCATGGGGGGAGGTCCAGCGGAGCGGGGAGTGAGAGAGAGGGGTGGGGGAGAGGAGGGATGGGGGGAGCAAGACAGAAAAGAGGAGGAGGAGGAAAAGGAGGAGAAGGGAGGGAGGGGAGTGAGCAGAGAGCATGATGTCACCCAGCCTGGAAAAAAAAAAGAATGGAAAAAAAATTGCTTTTCAGAAATACTTTTAAAAGGTTGAAGGGAATTCAAGGTAAAACAATAAAGAAATAAAAGGAAAGGAAACATTTTTAAGGATTTATACAATATGCATCCAGTGTCACGGGTGGACAATGTATCCATTTCCCTTTTGACTGACCACCTGGGGGTCTATTGAAAACATCTCAGCTCAGATGCAACCAGGTCCAAAAGTCAAAGCACCGTTTTACTGCCATAATCCCAACCAGCTCTCAACAGGATCTCTGAGGCAACGGATCAGGAACAAGGCCTTTTCAAAAGTATTCATCTTAACATTTTGGAAGGGGCAAGGGGGAAAAAAGAAAGAAAAAAAAAAAAGGATGAGTTTTGGATGAGTGAAGGGAGTGAAGGATCACAGAAGGATCCGGGTGGATGACAAAAAGCTGGAGGAACAGCTGGCCCTGACACAGCAGCAGTCACATGAATCATATTTACGACCCTCCACTTGTACTACGTAAGGAAGTGTCTGAATGGACAGAGAGAAAGAAAGAAGTAAAGAAAGACAGAGACAGAGAGAGAAAGAGAGAGATAGAGAGAGAGAGGAAAGGAGGAAGTAAAGGAAAGGAAAAAGCAACTTTTTTTTAATTTACCCTTATGTCAAAAACAATCTACCAGTGGTAATGTGTGTTTATCATGCGAGTGAGGAAACATTTAGGAGAGCAAGTCAAAGTCAGTGGGAAAAGAAAGCAAGTCAGTGGGTCGGAGGAGCTCTCAGTGGACACACAAATGACAAAGAAGGCATTGAGTAAGACGTCCACACGAGTGGAGTGAATGAAGACGAACCAATAGATGGACAGAGAGAAAGAGAGCGAGAGCCAGGGGGATGGCAGGAGGAAGACCGATAGATGGATAGAGAGAGAAAGAGAGCGAGAGTTGAGGAAGACAGGCGGATGGACAGAGATTAGAGGGAAAGATCGAGCGAGAAGATTTATAGCGCAAATGCGAGCCATGCACGTTGGGCTTGAGCCCTCATCCGGCCGCTTCCTCCAACAGCACAGACGTGTGTGTGTGTGTGTGTGTGTGTGTGTGTGTGTGTGTTTGTCTGTGTGTATTGGTATGAGAGAGTGTGTGACTGTGTGTGTAAGTGTGAGTGTGTGTGTAAGTCCCACCACTCGAAAGAATCACTTTTTCTCTCCCTTTACGAGACGCTGACACAAGGAATTTATTTATCTGTCGACGTGCGATCCGATACCGGCAAAGTTAGCGGGCGATCTCGGGTTAGGGACCTACCGAAACAATGGGACTACTTTTCCAGCCAGGGTGATCTACAGCTGTGACAACCTGTTGGGTTTTAAGGCCTGAGATGGCCAGAGGGACCAAGCTGCACCCGCGATTCTCACTAAATATATTTCAGGGACACTTCATTACATTCTGTCCCAATCATGGTATTTTTCCCTCCTGCCGTATTCTTCGTAGCGCCATATCTCTATGTGCTGGCTCCTTTCTCACAGCCTTTCAGTGGCTCCCTGTTTCTCACAAATCTGCTCCTATAGTGATTTCTTTTCCCTCTGCTTTTCGCCATACCATTGTATCTCCCTCACTGTTGCTTCCCACCC
This sequence comes from Alosa sapidissima, assembly GCF_018492685.1. Classification (NCBI taxonomy): domain Eukaryota; kingdom Metazoa; phylum Chordata; class Actinopteri; order Clupeiformes; family Clupeidae; genus Alosa; species Alosa sapidissima. Next base: position 14,574,122 of record NC_055974.1, read on the forward strand.
TCATGCAGACAGTCTTACACTTGCTCCTCGTTTCTCACAGATTCCCCTCGAGCTGTCTTGCTTCCTCACCTTCTGTCTCCCTCATGTCCTCCCTCACTCTTTCTCCCTTCTCCCAAGCTCTCTGTCTTTTTCTCTCACTCCATCTCACACATACATACACACCCTCCATCTCCACCCCACCCACCCACACATGCACACACACACACACGCAAACACACACACCCACACACACACACACGCACGCACACACACATTCCCTATATCACCTGCCTCCTTTCGTTCTGGGAATATTCCTAAGTGCTGAAGATTGATGGTGCCCTAACAAGCGTTTGACACTGACAGCAGAGTCAGCAGGGATGCATAAACCAACCCCGTAGGAGAGAGAAAGAGAGAGAGAGGGAAGAGAGAGAGGGAGAGAGAGAGAGTGAGAGAGTTGGCAAGAGGGTGGAAGTAGAGGACGAGTCACCACTCTCAATTAGATCAGTGGCTGAAACATGAGGCAACTCTTTGGGCCTGGACAAGAGAAAGATAAATAGAGAGATAGAAATACTGATATATGGAGGGAGAGAGAGAGAGAGAAAAAAGAAGAAGGTGTGTAAAAAAACAGTAGCCTGTCTAAATACCCCTTTGTTTCTAATCTCAATTAAAAGAAAAACAACTAAACATCTATTTTGAGTGTTGCCCTTGGAAACGTCACGCATCCTGACACGGCTGTAGGTAGCAACAGCGCTGGTGTCTGTGTGAGTAGAGTGGGGGGGGGGGGGGGTACTGAGGGTGGGGCAGGTGTTGAGCGGCCCAACTGTGACTCCCGTCTCGCCGCGGCACATTCCGGGGGTCCAGTGCGCAGCCCCCCTGGGCATACCACACGTGTTGCGACATGCCCCTGGGGAAACCGGATCAACCTGCGAAAACGCTATCCGGATTAATTAATCGACTGATAGATCGAGTCTCAGGCGGACGAGAAGGCGTCAGTGCATCGGCTCATGACTCGTGGTGTAAGCTCAAGGCAGTGGTGAAGTCGGGACCGGCCAGGACGGTGAAAACATATCGGGACAGTCATGAGCCGGTAGGAGTGTTGGAGTCAACCAATACTAAGACATAACATCTGATCCGAAGGCTATATTTCCACAGCAGGACTGAGGTAAGAGTGGGATTGTTAAAATCCATTTGCAGCAAGAGAGGTCAAAGGTCACCAGCCAGGGAAAGGCTACACTGATACAGAAGTAGTAATCAAGCTTTATTATTTAGAGTATCAATCAGTAGCAATCAAGCCATGTTATTTACAGCACCAATCAGTAGCAATCAAGCTACGTTATTTACTGTACCACAGGTGCTGCGAGTCTCTGAAGCAAGGGCGTCCAAGTTATTCAATATAAATAATTGAAGGATATATTATTACCAATGTTAGACTGGGTGGGGGGGGTATGGATGAGTGATGTGACACTGCAGCTTTAAAGACTGAGCCAAGCTTGTCACTGAGGCCCCCCCTGGAGAAGGACACAGAGAAAGAGAGTGAGAGAGAGGTGCAGGTGTCCAGGGCATGCGTAAGAGGGGTGGCTATGGGGGCAGTGTGCGCGTCCAGCCGGGTGACAGTAAGGGGACGTTGGATGTTATTCAGAGGGGCTGTAGGTCTATATAGTGGCCGGGTGGAGGGGGGTGGGGGGCATTCCTGAAGCATGATCTGCACTTGTTCTAGGGTACATGACATTGCTAATTAAACATAGCTCATTACAAGTGCACGATGGATTGATGGTCCCTAGAGGGCGCACTAGTAGGGCTAAATTGAGCCTCGTTTAGACTCCGGGCAGATCGTCTCCTAGTCTGAGGTGGGGGGTGGGGGTCTGGGGGGGACGGGAAAGGGGCAGGAGGCCTGGCTGGATAGGGTGTCTGTGATTTGTCCTATGCTTTCCATAAATTCACACTCAGAGCAGGTCGGAAGGCGACGGCTGGAGGTCGGGCCCACCGAGGTCTTTAAAGACGATACGGACGCATCCGTGCGTTCCCACGATAAGTCATCGGCGAGTCAGGGAGAAATGAGCAAAATTACTTTGTTTGCGTGCTAGGTGTGAGGAGTAATTAGGGCGGCTTTTTTGTGTGCATGCATGCGCACGCACGGGACGGCCTCAAAGCTTATAGAGCAGCGTGCGCGAGCCGCAACACACATATATAGCCTAGTCGACTGTGACCGGTCTTGTCTCATTGCTTCACGTAGCACCACTGCTGTCTCAAGAGGGCCAGTAAATATAGTGATAACTACTTCAAATATTTCTTGCAATAATTGTATTCCAAACAAATTGTATCTGCTGTATAACAAAATATGAAACAAATATTACTGGCAAGAAATGTCAGAACAGCAAATAAATATAAATTTGTAAAGCAAATAAAAAAAAAACACATTCCAAGAGATGCAGTAGGCCCCCCAAACAGCAGCAGGTTTATTTTTAAAATCATGATGTCAAAAGGTGAGCTCAACACTATCTCCGTCCGAGAACCTTTAAGGTCCAGAGCTCTCCATGGCAGAGGCCTGAGAGGGTGGGCTGGGGCGTCTGAGCTCTAGAAAAACACCTGATGACAGCCGTCGGCATGTTTACAGCCTGCTGAGACATAGCCCTGGCTGGGGATGGTGTGTGTGTGTGTGTGTGTGTGTGTGTGTGTGTGTTTCACACAAGGAACCAGCAGCTCTTGTTAGCAAGACCTTTCACTGGACGTCTCGCTCTCCTCTCAGGGGCCCTTGGGAGTGATGCTGCCCAGGGCCTAAGAGCCTGTGGTGGAGTATTAGCACGGGCAAGCCCGGGCAGTTGGGGGCAGTTGAGCGTGCCAACAGCTCTGCAAGCACAAACATTACACTATGACATCAACGTTGCCTTTGTACATTAAATACATGGGAGTCTAAAGCAGTGTTGCAGACATTATATATTTTTTCCACATTCTTATTAATGCCATCAAATAACAAGAAGACTAAATAGAGTGCCATGGTATGAGCAATGTATTATTCTACTATACATTCTGTGCAGATATGGACTAATCTGTTTTAGCAAACTACTCTTTATTAAAGTATATCGTAAGCAAATATGCATCATATACAATTACATATATGATACATGCACATATTTATATGTGTAAAGTAGTGAATACTCTTTGGGCAAGCAGACTAGAGAGGTGGGGGGAGAAGATTTATTAGCAGTGGTATAATTACACATCTTTTAAAAGCTACACAGGAGCTGGAGCATCTTAGCATAAAGATCATCCTACAGCACCGGAGACTGCGGTCAAAGTCAAACCGCCACTGGGCAGCCATCGGTCCCATTTAATCCCACAATAAACATGAGCAGTAAAACTTGTACATGGCTGCAAACACGGCACCAACAGCAAACAGCTCAGCTGGGGAGCGTTTAAAAAGTCAGGGTGTGTGTGTGTGTGTGTGTGGGGGGGGGGGGGGGGGGGTATCGGTAGCGAGGGTAGAGGGAGGGTAATACATGTCTTTTCCACTGTATCAAAAGCACACCTTTTTACTCTCTTTCTCTTTCTCTCTCTCACACACACACACACACACACACGCACACACACACACACACACACACACTGCATCTCTGCTGTTGCCCCTCTCAGTGGTCCAAATCCCCGCACTGTGACAGGGGCTTGTTCGGGGTTGTTCAGCATTGTCGAGCAGATGAGCAGGATTTGGGCTGTCTCACACGTTTTAATGCGTTAACATTCCTCGTCATGGAGAACACACCCAGCCAGAGACCACGAAACACAGCCCAGGCACGGCTCATTTGTACACACACACATGCACACACACACACACACACACATGTACACACACAATATTTCTCAGTGCAATTTTTTCTATTTTCCTCTAGCGCGCACACACACATATATGATATCCACATTCATCTTGCCATGGGATAATGGTGTTGCATTAAAAATGCAATTACACAGCATCCTTATGTCAGCATGAATATTTGGGTTTTCCCAAAGCATACATGCATGCCACTAAATTGGCACAATCCATCTTGTTTTACGAGCTCATGTTGGCTTTAAAATAAATTAAATCTCATCTGTCACTGACACAGATGGTGTTTCACCAAAACAAAAACATAAGCGCTCTCTCTCTCACATACACACACACACACACACACACTTTCTCTACCACACACACACGGACAGAAAGAAAGACTGAGCACCTGTTAACTCTTGTCAGCAACTCAAAGCAACACCTTAATTTTAATTTCCAATTGTCCTTAGCCTGTCCGAAACACAACACTGACCACTGAGGTCATGCAAACAAAGGACAAGGAGAGAGAGAGAGAGAGAGAGAGAGAGAGAGGGAGGAAACCCCATGTATGTTCCCCTGATTCCCATACAGCATTCCTAGTCTGCTCCCAGGATGTTATTCCACTCTGAAGAGATTCCTGCCACCCGGTTTTAGGTGTAATAATCTAATTTTAGTGGGGCTGGTGCGGGAGGCGCAGAAAGCGGATTATCACCATGTTCATATCTTTAGCCAGGAAGACCGCTGGGCTTCTACTGCACACCTTTCTGTTCACACGACTGATGTACACAGCCTGTGGTTTGATTACATGCATAGGAATACAGATAGATATGGATCAAATTCATGGGATATAGGCTAGGCCATCTGTCTGTTTTCAGCCTTTTATAGACCTAATAATAATAATAATAATAACAACAACAACCAGAGAGCTTATAATTTCGCTTAGTTTTAAATCAAACTTATTTTGGAGCTGGTCAACTAGGGCCTTGTGGAGTATACGCCTGGATTTCATTTGCAGATTGCCCAAATGACAAATGCACAGTATCGTAGCGTATAGGCTACAGGAGAAATTATGGCACATACGCTTCATTTAACCGAAATCATATTTGTCTTGACAGATCTGGCAACGTTCGCAAGGCAGTGGAACTGCTTCGGTGAAGGCACATACCTTAAAATACTGCACACCTTTCTGTTCACACGACTGATGTACACAGCCTGTGGTTTGATTACATGCATAGGAATACATACTTCTTTTTAAAGAGACCCTTTAACCTTGAGCGGCTTGTTGTGTGTGGCTTGCACTCAATCACAGCTTTCTGTTAGAAAATGTTTGTGGTCATTGGTTCTGTTTGAATAAATAAAATCTTTAGTTTAGATAAAAAAAAATGAAACTGCACTGAAAGAAATTTCAGCGAACTGTGAATCATAAATAACCATAGATTTTAAAAGAGTACTAAAGGTCCAAGGACGTCCTGATTTATGAAATATGTGTCTTCGCCTCTCTTTACATTTATTAGGACTAACCATACTGTATCATACACTTCTACATTTATTGGAGCAAAATGCCATTAAGCATTAACTAGGTGAGATGAATAAAAAGCATGCATGGTGCATAAGGGAGGGAAAAGGAGCACCATTGAGTGCAGTTGCAAGGGGAAAGTGGACACACATCCATACACTCTCCCACGCTACTTTAATGCTAGTTGGCAGTGGGGTTCCCTGTGAGAGCTTGCTGCTCTGGGCTGCAATATTGAAAAACAGATGCAGATGAAATGGAGGTCCGAGATTTCCCATGTCCCACCCATGCCAAGTACAACACAACCAAATGAACAGGAAGGAAAGGTGGACACTTTTTTTCCCAGGGTGAACTCCAGTGATTAAGCACACAGATTGTGTGACTCTTAGTTGGAGTTGACCTATGTAGACTATAATTGAGAAATTGTTACAATGTTTGCCCTCCAGAATAACCATCAACATGCAATGGCTTTGACTTTTGGACAATTTTCATAATGTGAGTTTTAGCCAAGAGAAGGCCTATAAACCAATTTTGTGAATTGTAGTTTCTTGTACTTACACTATACATTTTAATCCATTATATTAGCTAGCTGAATGTAAAAACAGTGATATTTTTATTTTCACATGATCGGTTTAGAGAATGATCGACCAATGAAACCGGCAAGGGGTAAGGTGTTTGGGAGCACGGTCATAAAACACAGTAAATAACAAAACATCACATCTGAGGAAACTTGACAGGTAATAACTGACCTAAGTGCGAGGGAAAAAACAGCTGGCTTTAGTTGGAAACAACGGAAATGAAATTTCTCCAATAAAACAACATGCAGCTCATAGGGACACACCGCCGAGGAAACAATGAAAATATTTGCTCACACTGCACAGGTGCAAAATGTGTTTTCATTTACAAACAATACAAATTAAAGGTGACCTATGATAAAAAAAAAAAAGTATGACCTATAATAAAATTTACCTACTAGATTTAATACATAATAACTTTGAAAATACGCCACAATGCAACCTCTTTGGCCCGCTGATATAGACTAGGCCATCTGTCTGTTTTCAGCCTTTTATAGGCCTAATAATAATAATAATAATAATAATATTAATAATAATAACAACAACAACCAGAGAGCTTATAATTTCGCTTCGTTTTAAATCAAACTTATTTTGGAGCTGGTCAACTAGGGCCTTGTGGAGTATACGCCTGGATTTAATTTGCAGATTGCCCAAATGACAAATGCACAGTATCGTAGCGTATAGGCTACAGGAGAAATTATGGCACATACGCTTCATTTAACCGAAATCATATTTGTCTTGACAGTTCTGGCAACGTTCGTAAGGCAGTGGGACTGCTTCGGTGAAGGCACATACCTTAAAATAATTATGGCCAATTCAAAAGAAATTTCCCAGCATTCAAACTGTTATCATTTCCTTGTCCAGCCCATTTATCGTAATTTCAGGTAATTGCTCACTGTAATTTCTGTGTCTGCACAGATTATTTATTGCGTCCATGTCCTTATAGCCTAAAAGACTGACAAATATTTAGAACTTCTCTTACACTGACCTGGAGAGGGAAAATGGGCCGACGTGAAGTGTTAATTTTTCATAAAATGTCTAACTGCTGTGGTCAATAAAACGTGGCGTTTGTCGAGAAATTACTTAAGATATTCGCATAATTACACCCTGACGAAACAGAATAAGAGGTACTAATCTGGCACAAGACATAACATAGTTTAAATAATCAATACTATTACAATATTGCGTCAGTGCGAATAACATAATGTACTGGATTATTTTGCTTTTTTCTTGTTGTGGTATGGAGAGAACCCTGGTGGTCTTACTAAATAAATTGTTTGATAGCAATGCCTCCCCTCGAGTGACAAATAACTCCCTTTGTATCTGACAAATAGGCCTAACAAATTACAGTGCTGAATGTTTTCAGTAATCTTCTTTAGGCTATACTGTCCAGTCGGAAATCGCAGTAGCCTAAGCCTTTCTTGAGAAATGCCGAACGAAGAGGATGTCTGTAATATTAGTAACCTTTCTGAGAAGGAGAGTGCATCATTAATCTTACGTCACAAATTTGGTTTAGCCTAAACATCCTCAAAACTTCAGTGAAGGGTTTCAAAGTCATCCGATTTTGTTAGAATACACCCCTGTGTAGCCTACCTATTCTCGGCTATTTGTCCAGTGCTGGAGCGTAATGCGCGAACTTTAGCACCACCATCACCGGGTCTAACTAATCAACTTGTCAATGCCTGGGTGCCTTAGATTCTAAATTTAAAACTCTAACCTACAGAGCAGAGAGACTTAACGCGACACGGGGGAAACCGCTGTCTAAAAAGGGCGATTAAACACTAAAGAGCAAATGCCTGGTGCACTCACCATGTGCGTCTCAATGCGTGATCACCTTCTCATGCGGACTTGATCAATTCGCGCCGACGGCAAATGGACAGCTATCCAGCTGAGCTGAGCCGAGCGCTCCGGAGCGCGGGGGTCGTGCTCGCCCGCCACGGCAGGGGGCGTCTTGCCCTGACGTCAACGCACAGGCATTGGCACACTCGACTAACATCTGCACATGGGCTGGAGCAGAGGGCGAACTCAGCGCTGGCGGGTATTTTAAAGATGCGAGGGGGGCTTAATGTTGAAAGGACGCGGGTCATTAGACCGCATTTAATCACCGACGTTACGCTTGTTTGGATTTATAAAAACACACACTTGAAATAACACTTGCGCAAACATCCCAGGAAACCCCCACAGATGTGTTCTCACATGCAGCGGCGCTGCAGATGAGCTAAAGCGGAGTCAGATGGAGGAATGATGCGAAAGGAAAGGGGGGTGGAAAGAGAGGGAAAAGTAAATGTCACGTAAAGAGGAAAAGAACAAGTGAATTTGAGGGTGGAGAGACGAAGTCACTTTCCCAGAGAACCCCGTAAAGCTGATTGATGACTTCCCTCGAGGAATGCGTCCCAGGTGTGTGTGTGTCTGAGTGAGACTGTCAGTATATGTGTGTGTGTGTGGACGTGCCAAAGAAACGTTTAGAATTGATTTTGTTGGAAAGTTGACAAGTGCCATAAAACCAACTCCTTCGGCCTTATTGTGCATCATATCAAATTCTGACACGTCACCTTTGTGTAGCGCAGTTTTCACACACACCACAGCTTGGGGCCACGGTAGGTGGAAAACCTAAGTTTTTGCAAATGCTGGATCAGTTACCTCGAGGCAAACAGATGGGTCGATAGGCGCAGAGGAGAATTCACAGACGTTTGGGGATGTCTGAAATCGGTCCAAGAAAAAGTGAAAACGCACCGCGGTTTTATAAACTACAGAGGTGCGAAGGAGAAGACTACTGTGGCTCCTCACAGAATGTAACCTTCTCCACCGCCCCCACCCCCACGGCCCCTGCGCGGCATCTCAAACTATCCAGAGCAGCATCTGGTCCAGAAAAGCTCAACCTATGTTTGTGTTGGAAAGATGCGGTTACCATTCTTCTTTCTGCTCTGCGGGGTAAGCTTCAGTGTCTTCATTTACAACAAACGCTTTATTTTCAACATGCCAGTATTTTGTTCGGGTATGTTTATAAAAGTATTGGCCCTTGGAGTGCAAATAAAATGTGACTGAACTATATCAAATTACACTGCTTCAGTAAATAATAGTTTCCATCGAAACATTTGGTATGAAGAAATATCCCGAGGCGTGGAGTGAAAATAAACAAATACAATAGGGCGTTGATTCCATCGGCAGCTGTAGACATCTCAATTAACATTACAACACTTCACTAAAACTGACTACAGCTATAATTTATTATTATGATGTAAATTCCAACCGTTACTGACAAAAAAAAAAAACATTCCACGACGACGTTACAAACAGAAAGATACATCTAAGGTATCTTGAAAAGCAAAAGCATCCATGTCATAGACAGACTACATAAGAAAAATAGATAAAAAAAAAGGCAAAATCTTATGGTGATACATTTCCTTTAGTTCAGTTTAGTTTAGTGAAGTCCCTTTAGGCTTCATTCCTTTAGAACACAAGTGGGTCTGCTGTTTCACCTTACCTCACATTTGTATGCCATAATTCAGGGGACCATGCACACACTGGTCTGTTCACCAGATTGCACAGCTAGGGATGGTCCAAAATGAGGGCATGCAAAGAGAACCAGTTATTTTTGCTTAGAACATAATAAAGGACCCCCCCCCCCCCTCCCTTTAAAAAAAAAGTAGCTGAGAAAAACTATAATTAAATATTTCAACCTCAGATTCCAGTTAGATATAAAGATGTATTATGCAACATAATCAGTGGTTTGGACGGCAAAATTGTTTATTGAATCAAAGAGCAAGTGAATAGTTTGAGTGAAAGATATGTTTATGATTATGATTGAAGTGATATTAATTGGCGTGTTGCCAAGATAATTAAAGAGTATCTCCATCTCACGTTTAGAAATATTGAGGAACTTTTACCCACAATGTTTTTATTATGATCATGTCTCCATGAAGCCTCTTTGGGGTAATTCCAAGAAACTTTCAAAACAGCATGGCTTAAAATACAGGTGGTTTTGATTTGAGTTGATTTGTTTGATCATTGGACTAAGTCAAGGCACATGTTTGGACACAATGCAGTGAATCAGAAAACCTTAGTTCAGTGTCCAAAATTGATCCTTTGTTTTACTGAATGAATAAATGCTTACCCTGGTGCCTAAAAAGAAGTCATAAAAGCCCTTTCCACAACACTGATGCAGTTGCACGGCAGCACAACTTAAACCTGACACTGAACGGGCTTTGCACAACATTGTACAATACTCGCCTGGTATAAAAACAGACACAGACTTTATGTAACACTGGTGAAAACTGTTCTGGAAGCAGTAGGCAGGCAGAAAATGGCCTATGTGAACCAGAAAGTCAAACAACATTATTTAGACTGATTTTATTGGATACTATTTGACGTCACTTTTGGAGAGCACAAGAAATGGTCCTAGAGCAGCCTTTTCTTCCAGTCTAAAAAAAAAACAAACACAACCTGTCTATGATCATCCCCTAAGTGAACACAGTTATCCAAAATTACAAGAAACACTGATAAGAGATCTCTACCACAACCGTAATGTAAATTGCGTCAAAACAAAGTGTCTGTTTAGTAGATACATATTACTGAAGAAGAAAAATAACGTTAATAATACCTCCCGGGGTGTTGGTTTTCCTTGCCCTGTTTCATCTTGCCCTGTCCTTCACCAGACATCTTGGCATGGCCACAGCTGCCACACACATCATCAAAGCCCTCAGCAGAGCGCCATCTAGAGGACGATGTGGAAACAAGACAGAGCCAAGCTGAGAGAGTGCTTATTAGTTAGAACCCACAAGACTGGATTGCGGTATCAGATGACGAAGGGCCAAAATGTGATGAGAATATTGTGAAAAGCATTTACTGGCCATCAATAAAGGAACAAGCCTTCTTCTTGAGGTCCACGGGGGCCCATTGCTCAGTGGGAACAGCCTCCAGGTAACAGGTGATATACAGCTGAAGAAACACATAGTCCAAGCTGTGACACAGTACAGTCCACACACAGGTGGTTTATAATAAAGATCATATCTCCTAAAAGTATCAAAACAAAGACATGAATATAAGAAAAATGAAAATGTAGCAAAATGTATACTACTGAAATTATGAATCATCCATTCCCTAAATAACAGTTACCTAAACAGAAGCAAAATAACACCTCATCTCCCACCCACAGAAACTAAATGTGCTGTTATTTTGCAGCAACGAATACGACATGTCAAAAAACATCTCTAATGTCAAAGGGCTCAAGCTACAAGGCCACTGACCGGATGGGGATCCCTTTGAAAGAACACGAAAGAGTCCAGCTGGAAGTGCAGTCGGTTGGCATGCTTGCGTGGTAGGAATCGGGAGCTCGAGCCAGTCTGCAGGGCGTCAGTCAGACACCTGAGCAGGAGGTGAGCCACGTGAGAGACTAACAAACCCGCCACTAGAGGGCGCTACAGGCCTTTCCTATCGCCTAACAAAATGTCCCCATGGCCAACCAGACCAGACTAACAGGCTATCTATATGTTCTGCTATAAGACAGTAAATGAGAAATTGTGATGAAATGTATACAGTGTACATGTGCAACATCTTTCATTTTTTGAGTGAATCAATAAATCCCAGTTTTGGTTTGAATTAGAGCTGTCAAAATAACTGATTAATTTATTTAAGAAAAAATAACTGATTAAAAAAAATAGTGCAGATTAATCGATTCCGTATGACCTTTGACCCCGAGCCGTACTAGTCAGTAACCATTAGACTGTAAAATGAAGGAGAGAGAAGAAAATGTGCTGCCTAGATCATTGATTGGAACATTTACTTTTAAAAAACAGCCTGATGGTGTTGATAAAAATAAAGTGTTTTGCAATATCTGCAGCAAGGACTTTGCATATCACCGGAGTTTGTCAACTCTAAAGTCGCACATTGATGCAAAGAAATAGTGTTGACATTGAGGGGAGTGTTAATTAATTTTCATTGTGTCCCCTATTATATCTGTGGCCTGAAATGCCTTGTATGTGAAAAAAAACGTCTTCCCGAAGCACTTTTGAATTTATTTCCTCAGCATATTAGGTCATATCATAGATTATTATGGCCATTATTTGAATAGTGAAAATAATAATAAAAGAGTTTTTTTTACTTTAATGTCACTAATGGTCATTATTCAATGATTCATTTGAATTAAAATACTTTCACAGCAAAAATTATACATGCGATTAATTTAGATTAATTTATCACAGAGTATGTAATTAATTCGATTATTTTTTTAATCGATTGACAGCCCTAGTTTGAATGCATATTGATAAACATACACTGATTTGATCTCCATCCTTTTTGTAAAACAAGGGAATGTAAAGAGTTGAAAACATTCACGTGAATATGTCAGTAATTCTTACCCCTGGTTGTCTATGAAGGTGTATTTGGGAACAGAGTTCACATCAGGCTTGAGGGTGGCCACACAGGCGTTTACATAAAGCCGGAGTGGCGGATGATTGGTCACATCAACGGCTGCCTCTACGTTTATGGCATCACCCAAATAAAAGATTCCTGAGGTCCTCTCATGGAGCCAGTCATCTACAGAATGGGATCAACAGAAAATAACTTGCTACCTGTATGCAGACCATTCTGTCAGTGCAAAACACACATACTGTACATTTAGTCTAAAATACCAATAAACTGAATTATATACTATTATAGCGTTATCAACATAAAAACATTTTTTTTTCTATGTCAAACTGTATAGACCAATAGTAATACCAACACTAACACAACACAATACTTGCCAATACACAGTATTGACATCAGCCATTTGGGCACAGCCATCTTTTTAGTTTAGGATACAAATTTTGCAGTCATGAATAGGCCTACTGGAAAATATGAGGTGTGGAATGAAAGTTTGAGGTGGCATACACACTTGATGTGTGGATGTGTGGAGCCAAGCACAAACCAGTGGGCCTAATAACTGCAAGGATAAAATCTAAACACAAAAAAATACAATTTAATGCTGTATTATTTCAATCTGTGATGTGTCTAGTAGACATACCTACCAGTCAAGATTTTCAGAGAAAATTCCAAGGAATCCTCCATGGCCTGTGTGTACGAGAAAGGTGCCCATGTGGGTTTCAAGATCTTACTGCTAGCACTGTATCTCCTACCAATGGCAAACAAACATAATTAAGGTTAATTTTGGTTTTAAATATAACTAGTATTTTAGGCTTTAAGCTTTAGGGCCTAAGTTTAATGCGGCACTCAACGAAGGACCTGCGGTAATAGCACGTGACAGAAACAGTTGTAGGCGCGATCCTCCACGGGTCCTCAGGAGAAGGTAATGGGAAATGCACGAGAACGTTACTGTAGACCAAAGCATCTTCTGTGGCCTGCGATATGGAAAGAGCACTGACAAAACTTACAAAGACATTGGACCACAAGATGGCAGCATTCACCTTGTAAGCCCAGAGATACATAGATCTTTCTCTGTAGCTCTGCCCAGACATGTGTAGCACGCTTGCCAGGTTACATGTAAAGAATTTGTGATTATGTGATAGCTAGAAGTCAAACTGACCAATGAATTAAACTAGCCTACCAATAATCTAGTGCCACATTCAGTCAGCGGGGCGACGATCTTGTAATATCCGTCAAACGCAAAGGCCCTGCATGTTTTGTCAACAGGCATCTTCCCCAAAAGAGCAAGGTGTTCCACGTCAACGGGCACACCAGTGGCAAAGAAGTCTGCTTTTATGTTTATGTCCATGGCCGATTCTGTACAGCGAACTGATATGGTCTTGGCCTCCTCATTCCTATCAATGTTCACCTTGTCAATTGGTTCAAGGTATCTTTCACCTCTCTTCACAAGCTCAGACAGTGGGACAAATAATACATTGGCTTTAGACGAATGACAATCGGCTATAACAATTAATGTAAGGCTAATGATAATATTCAGAGTGAAGTTGTTTTTTTTCATTATCAAAAGATACATGTTTGACGACAGGGCTGCTGAGTTACCAACAACTTGTCATTGGCCTGCTAAAGAGATAGCACCAGCGGACGACCAATAGCATGTCCCTGATTGGTCTCCAATAATTGGCTGATCACCTCATTGTCGTCAGTGCTAATTGAACCGTCATTGCAACTATGCTAACAAAAATCAAGGTGGTAGGCCTACAGGCGTTCAGAATGTATGATTAAAGTAATTATTTGATTATTAGGATGGACTGAGTAGGCCTACAGTTGGGATATGTGTAGGCCTAGAATTGAAACACTTTAAATGTCTTATAAGCTAAGGAAATGTCATGTGGAAAAGCACTTTTCCGTATATTTTTGTGTGAAAAATCAAAAAGTGTCTCATCTGAATTCAATCTACCCTAATTGATGAATGGATCATAATCATTTCCCATTATTTGAGCTAAAACATTAGCAAGTTACATTTCCACCATGTATTCACACCAAACCAGATTCCGGATGATTTTGGACTAGCCTCTGCATATCTGCCACTGTTAAGGCAGTATTTATGACATTTGTGAAAATTCTGCTGATTAGTCCAGATATTCTATATTTGTGTGAATACACCCATGCTCACATTAGTGTAGGTAATCTGAGAACACGCTTTATTTAAAATGTATAAACTGTAAAAACAAACAACATAAATCACAATAACCAGAGGGCTGATGACATTTAAGGCACAGAGGTAAAACAATGTTCTCTTGGCATCCTGGATAAAAATGAGTTAGAGTACAGAGAGATCCAATTTCTCAGTGTAAATGTAAACAATATGGCCCTTTTCTGTGCAAATCTGCATAGTGAAAAGCAACAAAAATAAATGTAAATTCCTCACTGTCCAAAAGTATTCAAATGTCTGAATGAATATAGTAAACATAGTTTACAAAGTACCATGTGTTCATACGAACATAATGTGTTCTGGTTTAAATAGTTTTTTAGGTATAAAGGACCATTTACACCAGGAATGATAAAGATAATAACTAACTAATGATAAAAGCATCCATTATGACCAACAATAAAAAGTTTTGATGATGAATGTGATGTCTAAAATTTGATGGATTCTGATTGGCTGTCAGCTTTTTATCATTCTCAAAATCGCTCTGAAAGTGATCCCCAACAATAACATTCTTCATGTTGTGCTTATTACAATTTATGTGTGGACATTGTCACTCATGTTAGTTAGAGCAACACTTTTTGCCGTTATCATTGTAGTTATCTTTCTTGGTGTGAACAGCCCCTAATCTGTAACAGTCATCACATTTAGCCATCTTGTTTCACTCATACTTTTTGGTAGTGTTTGAGAAAAGACTAGGGGTATATTTCAGAAATTTTGGGCGAGTCACTGATTTCAAAGTTCTCCAGCATCGTGGGTCTTCCCACCCTCTCCTTGTCCAATGTCACTGGGTGCTGTCTCCGGTTCTGCTCGCGTCAGTCCAGGGTCCCCCTTCCACTCCTCTTCCAGGCATTCTGTCAAAGGGTGAAAATTAAGAAGAAAAGCCTCATTAGGGGAGACTGCATGGGAACCAACTTTATCACTTTTTCACCTCATTTGATTACATACAATAGAATATTTATGTTTACACGTTTGTTTTCATTAATAAATCTTTATTGGTGTTGACCACACTGAGCATCTGACTCCTCTGTGTGTGTGTGTGTGTGTGTGTGTGTGTGTATCTCTGTGTGTGTGTCCGTGCGCGTGTGTGTGCGTATATGTGTGTGTGTGTGTGTGTGCGTATATGTGTGTGTCACCTTGCTCCGAACTCTTCAAGACATGTTTCTGGCAGAGGAACCTCTCCAGCCTCTCCTCCTGGTGATGGAAGTACCAGTCCTCCACCACCTCCTCGTACTCCTCTAGCATGGTCTCACACTACATCACGCACACAGACAAGTGAGACACAACAGACACTCTCAACTCTTTTGGAGGGAAACTTAAAGCTCAAGCACCTTTGTTGGGGATCACAGCTTCCGACAATGTGTGGGTCAGTCAGCCTTAATGATAGAGACTAAGCAATGTGTGTACTCTTATTAAAAAATGTGAATTTCCAAACAATTCCAGGCGTATGAGGTGCTGCCATCAGGCAGAAGATATAGAGTGACATCCTTACAAACAAACAAAACAACGGTTTGCACCAACCAAATCATTTATTCCTACCAGCATTACACTACTGAGTAAGTTAGGGAAAATGACTTCATCCACTTTCTGTGTGATAATACTGTACTTTGTTATCATTTTAAAATGTCACTGATGATGTTGCACCTTACTATTGATAACACACTAATGATACTGCACTTTACTATTTGATAATGTAGATATACTTGGTGTTGTGCTTTGTTGTTGTGTGGGGGTGAGGGAGGGTTTTGTGGTCCTGTTGCTGCCTGTGGTCTGTTGTTTGTCTGTCTGTCTATCTATCTGATGAGCTGTATGGTGCAAGAAGAATTTCTGAAAGGATCAATAAATGTCTTTCTATCGAAGTCGCCTGTTAAAGGACTCAAAATCACATTCAATTTTCTTTCCGTAATGATATAAAGGACACATACCTGTTTCTTCATGTCTGCCACCTCCACTGAGGGCTCATCCCAGAGCTCAAAGGGTATACCCAGCTCCACCTTCACACCCTTATTCACTAAGTTCTTCAGTGTAGCCATAGTCTGACTGGTGCCCTTAACAACAAGATCATTGTACTATTTATGTCCTATACAGGGAATACATGTTTTACAAATCTGCAGAACAACATGAACATCAAAAAGATGACAAAAAGGCATACAACAGACTGTAAGAAATTAAAAAAATAAATATATATATAAATAAATAAATAATAAATAAATATATATATTCAGCTCTGGAAAATGGATGTCTGATGACATTCGAATGAGTTGACAGTCATGTTCAAAATTAAGATACCATTGCACATTTGAATATGAACATCAACTCATTTGAAAGTCGCTCAGCAACCATAGGATGACATCAGAAAAATGTGCAGTGGTTTCTTCATTTTTCCCAGAGCTGTATGATGATGATGATGATGATGATACCTTGGAATATCGCAAACTCCCCGGTCTCTCAGCATGCACACTGTACTGCAGTATTCCCTCGCATATGTTGTCAACAGCTTCTGTCAGACGCGTTTCCCTGAAGACCCATTCAAACACAAAACAGAATGAATCCAACTGCATCTTTGTAATCTTCTAAGACTTGTTTTGCAAGACATTATCAATCAACTTCAAGGGCACAATGCTGGATGTTTCATTATGGATGTAATGTAAACCTCTTTTGCTGTAAAAATGTAAATACATGGTAGACATTCTTCTAAATATTCTCATTTCAACCATTAAACTGATTCTAAGGAGTTACTTTTCAACGATCTTCAATTCGAACTCAAGCTTATTACTCAATATCCTGACACAGCCAGTAACCTTAGTTATTAGCTTACTTACGATGTGTTGTATTTGATCTTGCGCTTGCGTTTTCCCGTGTCCAACACCTCTCCAACCTCCAGCACCTCCTTTGACCTGCTACTTCTGTCCAGCGTGGCCTGCAACTCCACCGTCAAGTACTTGCAGACTGGTAAAAAACACCCAGCAGTTAGTTAGTGGAGGAGAACCATTAATGTTGACACCATGTCCATGTCCCCATCGCTCAAGAAAGAAAGACAGTTAAACAAGTCAAGAGCATCAGACCCTCTCACACATGCACACGGAGAAACGGACTGATAAACCATGATTGCATAGCTATTGGACCATAGGAAGGAATGGAATAGTTATAATGTTACAAAGTTTCTCAGCCAGGAGGGGATAGGATAGTAGTAGTAGTAGAAAGGTCCGTGCAGAACTACTACTGTAGAAAAATTCTCACCTTCGCATTTATTAGGTAACCTTTCGTCTTGGTTTGCCACCACAGACCCTAAGATTGAAATCAAACACAAAAGCAATACTTCCATTTTTATATTTTCTTACAATTAAAACAATGCTAAACAGGCTCAAGGAAAAGCCACATCGGCATTCTACTGTTACCGACTGAACAGACGTTACTGCTCATGCGCATTGCTTGGAGAAAAACGCCACGGCTAGGGAAGACAAGCAGATAGCGTTTTGCCCGATCAAGGTTACTTAATCAAAGACAAAAACTTCGAGAATAAGGGGTGTTATCCTACCCGCTCTATTTTCTTATAGATTAATTAGAAAGGTTGGGCAGTATGTGTTAAAACATGGTTTCCACATGGTCTGCAGCACATTAGCCAACAAAGAAAATATATAACCAGCGTTTGCTGTCACTTTAAAGGGCACAGCAATTAGACTGCCTAACCCAGTTACTTTATAATAGGCTATAAAATCCATATATATATATATATATATATATATCAAAACAGTATCTATGTGTTTAACACTGCTTGCTTATTCATTTGATATGATGTTGTATTTGCTGACAGAATATCAGATACACACAGGAGAGGTGTTAAATTCCTAGTGATATAGGTAGGGGATTTCCCACAGCGAGCAATCAAACAAGCCCATTTGTACCATCAAAAACACAATCACCAACAAAGCAACCAAGACCGCAGTGGGCGGTTGGGCATGTATACATCTTGATCATTGAATTAAAATAACGGAGCAGATCCAGTCAGTGTCCTATAGGCCAAAGTGAGAGATTTACATTTAATTCTTGCCACTATAGGGAGCCGGTGGAGAGTAACTGACCGACAAGATTCCACACAACTTCTTGTTCAGGCCAAGGTCATCTCCAACCTGGACTATTGTAATTCACTATTAGCTGCCTGGTGTTATATATATATATATATATACTGTATATGTGATATATATCATATATCAGACCTTATCTGACACAAGATTCATACATATATATATATATATATATATATATATATATATATATATATATATATATATATATATATATCTGTGTCCCTCAAATATAGTATGCTTGCGTGAAATATTAATGATTAGTAATAGCAGTGTCTGGACATTTTTTTTAAAACAAAAGTGGAAAATAACATGGCTATGGACACTAAAAGGACACATAGTGGTAGTAGTAGCAGTAGTAGTAGTAGTAGTGGTAGTAGTAGTTTTCTATTATTAAGTTCTTAATTTAAGCAATAAGCCCAGAGAGGCCGTATGTTACACTGATTTTAGAACAGCTAAGGGCGTTATTAGGCACGACAGAACTATCTGTTTTAGAATGGTTTGTTTTACTATAATTAATGTTCTTAATGTTATTGTAATTCTCACTGTCATTGTCAGTTGTTGTAAATAGATTTGGTTGAAAGTGTCAGCTAAATAATATAACCATGACCACTTATATTTTGTTTTTTGCATGAAGATAATGCAATGAACAACAATAAAGCCTGATTGTAAAATGACCCTTTGCCATATGGTTTTGGCATGTAAAGCAATGTATTGATTTAACTTTATTGTTTTAGTAGGTACTCTTCTCTCCCACCTGTATGAGATATATAATCTAAATAGAATCATGATTAATCACGTCTGGTGCTGATCTCTTTGTACTAATGACCCTTGACCTCTGTTCGAACAGGAAACTGAAATCTGGGGTGACCAATCTGAGTACTGGTTGGGAGGAGGTGAAGTCTATAAATAGCTCTGACCTGAGAGATGACTGCACCAGTGTAGCATTGTGACCCAGCAGTATTTCACTCCCTGATTTACTGCTTTCTTCAAGCCAATCAAAAGCCTGATATGGTGTTGGATTCTGTCATGTGCTTAGGGGACAGGCCAAAACACTTGAAGCATAAGGCACATCCGTATATCATTAAATCATTAAACCGTTAAATAAATGTTCTGACACACTACAAACTAGCTGAAGTCATACTGAGCATAAGCGTCTCCGTTTATTTGTTCGCCTGTTTGCTTGAGCATGGTTGCAGGTGATGCATGCCTGTGTACACGAGTATGTCTGTCTGTATTATTTATGCATACGTGCACATGATATGTTTCTGAGCATGTGTGTGTGTGTCTGTCTGAGTGTGTGTGTGTGTCTGTCTGTGTGTGTGTGTGTGTGTGTGTGTGTGTGTGTCTGTCTGTCTCTGTGTGTGTGTGTGTGTGTGTGTGTGTGTGTGTGTGTGTGTGTGTGTGTGTGTGTGTGTGTGTGTGTGTGTGTGTGTGTGTGTGTGGGTGCGTACCCTCAGGGGTGCTCAGGTGACAGTGGACACGCGCTTAATGACAACAAATATGGCATCATGAACTTAGCTACAGAGAAAGAGAAGGGGGTAGGGTTGGAAAATCCCTGAAGTAAGGCTGATCAAGTGCACAGTGAGGAGAGAGAGAGACAGAGAGATAGAGAGAGAGAGAGAGAGAGTAGGGAGACTATGTGACTGCCTGTACAATTTGAGGAGAGAGGGAACCTGTTCTTATCAGGGTTATGAACAATTTGAATTGCAGTTCTGCTTCCTGTTTGCTACCTCAATTGATATGCAAGTGAAATTCAAGAATTGAATTGGAATTTAAGAGCCAGTTTCAATTAAATTCTGGAATTTTGCACAAGCCTGGTTCTTATGTTTATCACATTTACATAACAAATTAGTCGTTTTTTTTATTACCAACTATTCTTAAACCCTGTAAATATTGTCTCAACGGCACTCTAGCACTGGTTAGATGTACAACTGCGTTTCATTGTACTGTTATTTTACTTGTGCAATGACAAGAACATTGACTAATCTAATCTAATCCAATCTAAGCTATGTTCTTTGGCAGGGTTGTATCTAAATTATGACTGCTGATGTATGACTAAAACTATGCTGATGTGTTTAGAGATAGCTATTGGGGGAGAGAAAAGGAGGGTGTATGTGTGCATTTGGATAAGAGACATAAAGTTTATATGTAATAGAGAGAGGAAGGGAGAAACTGAGTGAGAGATAGATAGAGAGAGAGGGAGAGGGAGCAAGAGATATAGCAGATCCAATTGGAATGGATCCAGCAGAAGAGAGTAAGGTGGTAGATGAAGGGAGAGAGAAAGAGAGAGAGAGAGAGAGAGAGTGAGAGATATAGCAGATCCAATTGAAATGGATCCAGCAGAAGAGTGTAAGGTGGTAGATGAAGGGAGAGAGAAAGAGAAAGAGAGAGAGAGAGAGAGAGAGAGAGAGAGAGAGAGAGATAGCAGATCCAATTGGAATGGATCCAGCAGAAGAGTGTAAGGTGGTAGATCAAGGGAGGGGGGAGAGCTGAGAGGGCAGATGAGACTGTGTGTCAGCTGAAGCACTGGTTCAGCATGTTGCTACGGGACTATGAGGTCAGCAAGGGGCCAGATCCAACGACACTGACACCCCCAAAAAAACAGAGGGAGGGCACAGAGGGAAAGACAGAGAGAGAGAGCGAAGGAGAAGAAGAAGAAGAAAACATACGCTGTCCTTTAGAGAGCAGAAGAAGAAGAGAGAAACAAAAAAAACTCTCATTCAAATGAAATAGAAAGCAGACAGAAACGAGAACATGATTGAATCCCTGAACTGTGTCATGTCGGTGGCATGTCTCGACCACACCAAACAGAAAAAGTCAAAGTGTTTGGAAGACTTGCTGCCTTTCCTGCACTGGCTCCGAGACAACTCTGGAAGGAACCTGCCGTATGTTTACCTACTTCTGAGTGAATGCTTTCGTAGCGCACCTTGGCGCTGGCCATTTCTCCTGTGGCCGGTCCATGGCTAAAGCATGTCTTCTTGAAATGCATGTCACTATGCAATTGGGTTTTAAAAGTGCAACCTGCACCCCAAAAGCATATTCGTGCTGGTCTTACATAAACAAATCAAAAAACTTGTGATGGGTAGGTGTTTCTTTAGTTTTCTTCAAGGTTTGTTTTGTTTTTTAGTTTTTAAAAGGTGTTCTTTAAAGAAAACAAAATGCACTAAGAACACATGTTTGTTTTTCTTTCTTTTAGATGTGTATGTGTTTGTGTGTGAGCTCACATGTGCCTATATCTGTGTGTGTGTGTGTGTGTGTGTACAGTATGTGTGTGTGTGTGTGTATGTGTGCGCGCGCGCGCTTGTGTGTGCATGTGTGTGTGTGTGTGCATGCCCATATGTGTGTGTGTGTGTGTGTATGGATGACACCACTAAATTGCCCAATGTGTCATTGCAAAGTTATCCATTGTCTGTTAGTGGATGAGGTTACCACTCCACACAGACATGGAGCTTTCCTGATGCTACTGTGTCTGCTATAGACATATGACCCCATAGCAACAACACGTGCAGTGGCACACAAAGTAGAGAAAGATCGCATGGGAGCAGTTAAGGGGCAAACGATAGTCACAGCCTCCGCCAATCAGCTCATAGTGGTGGCCCTTTTATTCAGCCTGCTGAATTAGGTGCAAGAGTGTCCTCTTCTGTAAGTCACTTTGAATAAATATACAAATGTAGGCCTAAGTGTTAATGTAAACTGCACTTCCTTCATATGATGCACTCAGAAACGTGTTTCAAGACACACTCACATACACACACAACACAAAATGTGTATGCAAGAAAAATCCCTAAAACTATTAAATGCTTATTATACATAGGAAATTGTGAAGGTAGATTACATAACAGGTGCGAGACAGCACCTGATACTAATAGCTGTCTGCACCGACACCTAGGCAAGGCAAGGCAGGTAACCACAGAAGATAGAGTACACCAGCTGCTATCCCACACACACACACACACACACACACACACACACACACACAAAAGCACCTCCTCATAGGCACGTACAGTATTACACAGGCTACATAGTGATGAGGGGCCCCAACGACATGTTTCCTTAACAACAGGCGCTCGGGGAACCCTTCCACGACAAAGTTAAAATGCGTTTGTATTATTAAATAGACTACTGGGAACCCGAGCGTAGCTAACTTAGAGTAGTTTACGTCGCCGTTGAATCATTGCACCTGAAGAACGGAGGGCAGGTGAGACTGAGAAGTGCTTTCTTTCCTATACCCTAACTCATGGGTGTCTCGTGTTGGTCGGCGACTAAATGGATGCATTCAGGTGTGGATAAGTTACTTCGTGGATTTATTGAGAGAACAATTCGAAGACTAACATGTGACCAAATTAAGGCGTTATTTTCGTGAGACTATCAGACGTATTACACCACTTTTTTATATTTTATATCGACTTGAACTGCATCATGTAAGAGAAATCTACCTTTATGTTTGAGATGTTATCAGGTGACTCGTGTGCTGGTTGGCTAACAGCTACGTTTTCGTAAGGCAGTTCCCTGGTGCACATTCGGTGACCTGGGTTTCAGATGAGGAAGAGCTTCAGTGAGTGTCGCGAGCAAGTCAGTCAGATGCTCAAATGGGTTAAGGTTTTTCCAATAGTAACGATGGAAAGTTGGACAAACGCACCACCTGCTGTGCTTTGGTAAAGCCAAGAAAGAGAACAGACACGTTGTCTACAACAAAAAGTGTCTGCGTATTTCTTCCCAACATCTACGAATCATGTAGTCTGTCATTTAGAATATAACTCGGTGCGTCATGCTGAATAGTAGGAAATGGTAAATTAGAGTAGAATCGCATAATGTGCGCATTATGTAAATTGTATCATAATGTTTCCTGTGTTTAATTGTCAATCAAGATGTTCAGAGGTCTGCATTCTGCTTTAGTGTGATATAGCAACGAATATTATGAGTTTTTCATTGTGGCAAACGGAAAGGCGAGCGTGCTATCCAAAACATGTGTGCATTTGAACACACACACACTTACTTGTATAGCATTGCAAGCGTTGCATTTAAAGCGTATGCACTTACGCACAGACGCACATGCACACACACCATGCATAGACCTGCACATTGGCTTGCCAGACAGGCACTTACGAGTGGGCATACACACAAACAGACCCGTTTCTTTGGCACACCCTCTGACACTGAATCTAGATCTGTTTGTTGGCTCTGTGCCCTCTCCTGCCAGACTCTTAATGGCTAAACCTGTACCCCCAGCCCCGACGGTACCCCTGACCCCACCTAAACCTGCAACCCCAATACCCCTACACACACACACACACACACACACACACACACACACACCACTCATCTCTCAACACTCTGTCTCCATCTGTCATGTTATCATGCCAGAATGTAGAGATTCACCTCCAAAACATTTGTGTCCAACACTCTCCCTTCCCCTTCCCCTTCCGCTGTGCCATTCTCATGAAGAGCCACTCTACTCCGCAGCTGACAGATAAACTCACTCGGCACCTGCGTTGCCCTCTGCCTCTCTGGTCCGGTCTTCTGCTACGCTGCTTGTGTTTTGATCTTATGAGACGCAGGAGGCTAACGGTTTCATTTCAATCAGGGGGGTCGTCGCTATTAACATTACGCTGAGGTGTGCCTGGATGGTACACATATGATATATGTCTTTGGCTTTTAGAGGTGCTTATATCAGTTGGGCTGCAGTTTATATTACCATGTTCAGGCAGTTTAAGCTGCTTAATGATCTTTCTTTAAATGTTTAGTAAGACAGTTGTCAGTAAGTGTTAGTATTTGTATTAGTTAAGTTGAGAAAAATCTAACTCTGATATTCATGTCTTCTCTTCTTCTGGAACACTTGTCGCCTCCCATCTTTCACCTCTCTTGCCCTTAGTTGACCTCTTTGCTTCTTCTCTGTGCCACCCTGATTGTTTCTATTTTCTCCTCTCATCTCCTCTCCTCCCTTTCTCTCTCTTTCCCTCCCTCTATCTTTCTCTGCTCTCTGTTATTTCCTTTTTTGTCACATCCTACTATACTCATGTCCCTTAGCTTTCGTTCCATTTCTTTTCCCGCTCTCCATTTCATCCCTTTGTTTCATTTTCTGAGTTCCTCAGCCAACTCGTCTCTACTGCTTTCTTTCTCAACCCTCTCTTATCTTCTATCCTCTTCTCTTCTCTTCTCTCCTCTTGTCTTGTCTTGTCTGGTCTTGTCTTTTCTTGTCTTCTCTCGTCTTGTCTTGCCTGGTCTTGTCTTGTTTTGTCTGGTCTTGTTTTCTGTTCTCTTCCATCCTCCCTGTTTCCCTCCTTCCATTCTCTCCTATTCTCTCTTTCTTACTCCCATTTTATTGCCTTTCATTCTTTCTCTCATCTACTTTCGTGACCACACCTCTTATCTCCCCTCGCGTCTAGAATGCCAGAGCGAGTGTGTTCATTCCAGGGACAGAACTACCACAAGCTGAAGCGAGCGTGCCAGCGCCGGGGAGCCCTCTTCCAGGACCCCTTCTTCCCCCCCACGGCCCAGTCGCTGTTCTACAAGCGCACCCCTCCTCCGGGAATCACATGGAAGAGACCTCGGGTAAGAAACAGCACAGCAGAATGCTGATGCTACAGGGGCAAAGGGGGCATGGAGGATGAGGTGGAGGTGGGTTTCTTGGTGTTTTATGCCTCCAACGTTGTCTTCAAGGCAGTGTTCCCTGGAAGGCACTACCCAGCTAACAATTTTTGGTTATTAGAACGTTTTCTTGGTAATGGGAACGTTGCTTGAAAGTTGTGAATGTTGTCCTATGGTTTGCCAGGAAAGTTTTTCTGACGGAAATACTACGTTTTTTGGAGGTTATTTGTTTTGGTTAGTAAAACGTTCTCCTAACGTTTTTATAACATTCATTTTATGATAACCAAGGGGCAACCTTTAGAGAATGTTGCAGTAACGTTCCCCTAACCATATAAATAACAAACCTCGGGGCAACCTTCAGAGAACGTTACCATTTGGTTGTAGTAACGTTCCCCTAACCACTGAAAGGAAATAACCTAGGTGCAACCTTTAAAGAACATTACTATTTGGTTGCAGTAACGTTCCCCTAACCATGTAAATAAAAAACCTCGGGGCAACCTTCAGAGAACGTTATTATTTGGTTGTAGTAAAGTTCCCCTAACCATTGAAATTAAATAACCTAGGGGCAACCTTTAAAGAATGTTACTATTTGGTTGCAGTAATATTCCCCTAACCATGTGGATTAAAAAACCTTAAGAAAACCTTAAGACAACGTTACATTTAGGTTGTGAAAACGTTATTGGAACGTTAAAATAACCATCACAGTTAGGCTATGCCAAAAAATCTGTTTTTTGATTTATAATAAACATACAAACTCAGGTAACAAATTGTTTTGATTTATTAGATGAGTCCTTGAATGGAAAATGCATTTCTTTATTATGCACTGTATGCAGGAACTTATATTTCATTCCTCAGTTGGATTCAGTCCTCCACTGCAGTCCTCCTTCTGCCGATCTGCATGATAAATAAAAAACAGACCTTATACTTCCATTGTGCCCCCATACAGAAAGTGCAACACACCAACAGTGGCCTAACAGCCGCCAATTTAAATATTAGCTTTTTTTTTATCTCAATGTTAAACTCACTTAATTATCTTACTGTGCCTTACATTGCCTTGAACACATTAACTGTAAGTGCATCAAGACATTCCAGCACAGCCTAATCTCGCATGTAGGTATAGCAGGCCCAAAAGGGTTGTTTTTGTCTTCGTCATGTATACTCACAAATCTTTATTGGAATGAGTTGTGACATTCCCGATGTAGCAGTGAATAGAAAGAGACTGCCATGTTATCTTCCTTGCATCATCCTACTTGGTGTTGGCATATTGTTGTCAAGGGTCCCATTTAAACCTAAACAAAATGACCAATGTACACATATTGTACACACAATAAGCATTGTTACCAAATAGCAGGTTGCAGATAATGATTTTATTAGGGGAAATCCGGTGTTAAATGGGTTTTACATACAGTGCAACCGGAAAGTTTTCCAGATTTTGTTATGTTTCAGGCTTTGTTATGGATTTTTTTTTCTCATCAATCTACACACAATACTCCATGTAAATTTATAAAAAATAAAAGTCTGAAATATTAAATTTACGTAAGTATTCAGACCCTTTGTTATGACACTTGCAATTGAGCTCTGGTGTGTCCTACTTCTATCAATGGTCTTTGAGATGCTTCTACAACTTGATTCCACCTGTGCCTAAATGAATTAATTGCCCATTATTAGGAGAGGTAGACATCTCTTTATATACGGTCTCACAGTTGATGGTGTGTGTCAGAGTGAAAACCAAGCCACAAGGTCAAGATAATTGTCCGTAGACCTGCGAGACAGGGTTGTGTGAAGACACAGACCTGGGGAAGGACACAAAAACAGTTCTGCAGCATTGAAAGTGGCCAAGAGCACAGTAGCCTCAATCATTCTCAAATGGAAAAGTTTGGAACAACTATCAAGTCTTCCTAGATCTGGCCGCTCAGCCAAACTGAGTAATCCGGAACGAAGGGCCTTGGTCAGACAGGTAACCAAGGACCCAGTGGTCACTATGAATGAGATCCAGAGTTCCTCTGAGAGGATGAGAGAAGCGTAAAGAAGGACAAACATCAGTGCATCACTCCACCAATCAGGCCTTTATGGTAGAATGGACAGATGGAGGCCATTTTTTGCTGGGAGTTTCCCCAAAAGTACCTGAACGACTCTCAGACCATGACAAGTAAAATCATCTAGTCTGATGAAACAAAGACTGAACTATTTGGCCACAATTCCCAACACTGTGTGTGGAACAAACCAGGCACTAGGCTGCACTGATGTTTATCCTTCTTTACGCTTGAGGGCAGTGCTTGAGTCTAGTGTCGGTCAATATGAGTGTGTATGTCAGCTAATTTCAGAGCAGGACATTTGCATGTCTTGGAGCGACTATGGCGAGGGAAGTAAAGCGCGATATATACCCCCCCCCCCCCCCCCCCCCGGAAAAAGTTGACAGGTATGTTTCAGTCCCGGTGATTATTTGTGAAATTGTGCAAACTTTTCAAGGCATTTCAAGGAAGGAGTGGTAGCATGCAAGCTCCCAAATTGACCCAGTACAGAAGGCATCAATAAATTGTTGGGGAGGGTCATGCGTTTTTTCTCAATCACTTTGGAGGGTCATAGAAAAACGTATTGCTGGCGAGGGAGGGTCACGTCTTTTTTGACTAACGCTCCCAAAACTCCTCCAGTGGCCTTTTAAATAAATAACGAACAGTCCCTTAGGGTTAGGGTTGGGGTTAGGTTTAGGATCAGGTGCCTTAAAGTCAGCGGTGGCAGCGCTGCCTGGAAGACGACGTTGAGGGCATAAAACACCATCGAGCGTGGAAGTGGAGGGTACTAGAACGTTGAGGGTGGATGAGAGAGTGGTGGAGTGACTGGAGATGTATGACATGCTGACAGGGGAAAGAAGTGTTGCCGTTTGTGTTGAAGAAGGCAGCAGTTGAAGAAGATGATCAAAGATGGTAGATGTGAGGAACTTTTGTCTGAGTGAACCCTTCTAATGATGCTATGTACAGTATCAAAGGGTTACACTGTTGATTTCAAGAGCTCAGTTGGAAAGCTTAGTTAGACTCTCTGTGCTTTGATTTCCTTTTGCATAACAGAATATTTGATCCAAAGAAATTTGAGTCTAAGTTAGAAAAAAATTAAGAGATATATAATGAAGAACACCAATGCCATCTACTTTTCTCTACCAAATAGGCAGTGATCACTTGATCCAGGAAGTACTACGTGGATGTACAAGCCCTCCTAGGATACACTTGGCATTGCTTGAGTGTCAAAATCAGTAATTTGATAAGGTGATTCAAACAGTAATTTGATAAAGTTGAGTTCAGTGGGGTCATGGTGATTTGGACACTAGCTAGCCAACATTATTGCTGGCTATGAATGTACGCAGTAAGAATGTTGGGATTTTGTGTAGAGTCATGAGCGGAGTACAAAGGAGTACAAATACCGTAGGGGGCTTTCTCCGCTCTCTCTGTCTCTGGTGCCTCTCCTTCTAGCGTTGGCGAAACTGGCAGAGCCACAGGTTCACGGCCTTTTGGCCACCGCAGAATCGCATCCACGCTCCCTTTTCTACCCCCTGTCTAAATTCAGGCTGCTCCCTCAGCAGGTTTTATTAAAGTTGCGTTTAATTCCAGCCTCGTTCGCGAGGTCCTCCGGCGTCAGCCCCGCGAAACCCAACCTGCATCAGAGTGTGTGTGTCGCGTGTGTGTGTGGATTTAGTACGCTGGTGGCATCACAAGGGAGGTGGGTGGTGGGCTACAAACTGTGTGTAACTCTTAGGGGACACATTTAAAAAAACAGTGTTAAAATAGCATTGGATTGTGCCGGAGTGTGCAGGATCAAATCTGGCCATCGGGGCGTGGGGCCCTAGAATGCATCTGTGAATATTTTTGCCGTCGTGTTAATGTTGGGAGGCAGTCCGCAGAAATTCAGAACCATGCCTGAAATAGAGACCGCTGGTGTATCTGTAAGTTCTGCAGTGCAAAAGGGAGAGAAAAAAAACAATACTAAAGCTGGCTGCCGGGATGTTGGTTACTATAAACGAGCGTTGCGAACATAAACAAGCCTCTCAGGTTCCTGCCTTATGGTGATCTGCCAGGTTGGATGTTTGGCTCCTTTTGGTGGCCTTTAGGGGTCAAACGAAGGTCACTGTTCTTTTAGAGGTAATCTGCTTGTAGAGAAGATGATGGAATGGTAACTATGGTGAGATGTGTCCATGGTCAAGGTGTGGGTGTGTTAGGTGTATGAAGGTGTATATGTTGTTTGTTGTTTGTGTTTTGTGTTGGTACTGATCTGTTTATGATACATAAAAAAGGAAACGCAGAGAGAGAACAGTACAGAGAAGTGTGAGAGTATATGTGAGAGTGTATCTGTGAGAGCATGTGTGTGTGTGTGTCTTTGTTTCTGTGTGTGTGTGTGTGTGTGTGTGTGTGTGTGTGTGTGTGTGTGTGTGTGTGTGTGTATGTGTGTGTGTGTATGTATGTATGTATGTGTGTGTGTGTGTGTGTGTGTGTGTGTGTGAGAGAGAGAGAGAGAGAGAGAGAGAGAGAGAGAGAGTGTGAGAGAGTGAAATACAAAATGTGTATAACTGCATGTCCGTACATGAGTGTATGCATACAGTACATGCATGGGGATACCTGACTGTGAGTGTGCCTGTTTGTGCTGGCCATACCTGTGTGTGTGTGTGTTTGTGTGTGTGTGTGTGTGTGTGTGTGTGTGTGTGGTGTGGTGTGTGCGTGCATGCGTGCATGCGTGCGTGCGTGACTGTGTTTGTGCGTGTGTGCGTGTGTGTGTGTGTATGTGTGTGTGTGTGTTCCAGGGTATTTCCCTGAAAGACAAACAGGATTTATAGTGGTGTGCATATGCAGTGGCCGGGTGGCCTTGAAGGATTCATAGCCATATGTTCTTATTGCAATGCTAAGGTATTTTAAGTGTGCGTCCGCTAGGCGTCAAGTGGTAGGTTGGCATCTGTCATCTGCCTGTCCACTAACCCATCGCCCAGACACACACACACACACACACACACACACACACACACACACACACACAAACACACACACAGACACACACGCACGCACACACTCTAAACCCATGCCCCATGCCTAAACACATACAGTACATTTTCAAGTGCATGTAAGTACAGTACATACAACCGGTGGAACATTGAAACATAGTCTACTTTTCTCTCTCTCTCTCTGTGTGTGTGTGTGTGCGTCTGTGTGCATGCGTGCGTAATGACTGTAACCTGACACTGGAGGAAGCTGACCAAAAGCATTTAAGTGTCCAAACTCAGATCAACAGCTCAGGCTAGATAGGATCTCACTCTTCCACAAGTCAAATGTCAAATTCACTCAGCAACACACCTCCAATCTTCCAGTAAGCAGGCAAATCAGAGGTCCAGACAATACTATGCAGCACCACAGCACACAAGTGTTCCACATGAACTAGTCTAGTCAGAACATTGAATGAGTAATGATCTGTAATAATTAGGCCCATCTGTTTTTTTCTAGTTGATTCCATCTTTCAGTTAACAGTCTAGCCTGGATCTTGCCTCAGATCTCTCAGTATAAACTGGTTTAGTCTCCTCTGCACTGTATCTAACTATTAAAACTCTTTCCCGACAGCCCATAGAGAAATCAGTATGTACGTACTGATGACGAAAATGAATAAAAGTATCATTTTTCTTCACTGAAACCCCGCGAAAACGTGTTTGTATGTCAATGAGTGTCTAAGCCAATCAAATAAATGGGGTTTCTTTGGATATGTGTTGAATTTTTGCTATTGGTTAGATTTTATATTTTGTGATTGGTTGTCAAGCGCCGATCGCGATATTTCAACATGGCGAGTAATGACAATCGACCGACTACCAACACTGAATCTGTTGGGTCACTTTAACTGTTCATCTGTTTTTAACAGTACATATGCCCATGTTGTCTAGTGATATGAAACTGGTGTGAGAGGGTAGGGGTCAAATCTGTAGTGTAACTCCGTGTGGGAGGTATCTGAATCTGTTGGGTCATTTTCAGCAACACTGACTCTGTTGGGTCATTTTAACTGTTCATCTGTTTTAACAGTCTAAACTGTGTTAACATGATTATTACACATTGACCAAAAAAAAAACATTATTATTAACCAAAATAATATGTATGAGATGAAATTGTAAGTTATTTTTTTGATACAAATGTGATTGTATTGATATTGCAACTAATTTTGATAATAAAACTATATAATGGTTATTTAGGCTCGTCTGTATACATAATTTCAAAATTAGTTATTTAGAGTTCCTTTCACCCAATTGCTACCAAACTTGGTATTTATTTAGCCAACAGGTAAATGCAACTTTCTGCTATTTCACTTTTTTTATAACATGCTGTGTTGAAGCTGTAGAGCTTCACAAACTCAAAAAATGTGCCCGGAATATGCAAATGTTATGATAATTTATACTAATTAGCATATATAAATAATACATAATTGTCATGTCAAACATATATATTTCTGTAGCCTAACTATCTGGCTTCAAGAGAAAATGGATGGTTTCTTTGAGATATGCTTAGGTCACCCACAGCAGAATGAAATATCAAAGGAGTCATTTTTGGCCTATTTTGGCCCTGTCGGGAAAGAGTTAATATGGAGTCAGAACAACGCCATAAAGATTGTGTGCCCGTGAAAGATATTCACATGTGTAAGAGTTTTGTCTTCGGGTATATGATTTGCACAAGTGTAGAACCGTTTTGTAACTGTGGAATTAATTTGTCTGTGTGCAAAAATAATGCGTACCTGCAGAAATATTTTGTGCACTTGTGAAAAACATTTGTCCACAGGGATTTAGTTTGAATGTGTGTGGAACAGCTTTATAGCTACAGGCATGGGAGAAGTGCGACATCTATCTTTCGTGTGCAAACTGGATCTACGAAGCTACAAAACTTTTTTACAGACACGAATTTTGGCATTGTTTTGTCGTCGATTCTGAAGAGCCAATCAGCGAATTTTGGCACTGTCTTGACAGTTTCTGCAGAGCCAATCAATCCATTGCATCACCTACTGACTAGCCAATCAGGGGACGTCCTGTGTCACATCTCTCAACCAGGGTCGGCAGCAAAGATTCTAGAACAGAGCTGGTCGGCAGGCACAGAGCTAGCAAACTTAGGTCGTAAATCTAACAAGTTATGCCTTTTACAGCAAGGTTTTTGATGGAAAAGTGGTGTTTAATTTCCATAATCTTTGTTCAGTGAACACATAAAATCAGTTTTTTGCTAAGCAAGAAGAATCAAGAATTACGATCTTTGAGTTTGTTTATCGTAACCTAGCAACTGAGGCTTTAAGTGTTAAAAATTATTGTTATTGTTAATATTATTATATTAAGTGATTCTGAAAAAATTGGTTTGTTTAGCTGATGCTTTTATCCAAAGACTTAGGCTACAGGTGAGGACTAACATTCAAGCTATGTTGCCAAGGAGACCTTAAGGTAATGATAAATTCTACCTTGCAAACACAGCAATAGGACGAGAGTGAGAAGAACCAGAGGATGAAAGAATGCAGAATTGAAGTACCAGCCAGAAGAGTAGTAAACAAAGGTGATAGTAAGAAGAAAGTGCATGGTTGGGTAGGTTAGGAATGCTGGGTATGTTAGATGTGTTAGGAGAGGAGGTATTCTGAGAATGAGTTGGGTCTTCAAGAGCTTCTTGAAGATCGAGAGGGACGCCTCTGCTCTGGTAGCATTTGATAGCCTGTTCTACCATCGGAGAACCACAGAATAGTCTGGATTGCCATGAGTGTAGGGGCGGTAGTCCCAGACAATGTTCCTTGGAGGAACACAGCGGCTTTGGGGGTAACATAAGCTTTCATGAGAGCATCTTACGGTATCTGGGGATCTCTTTTCCCAAGCTCTTTACATTTACATTTATTCATTTAGCAGATGCGTTTATCCAAAGCAACTTACATGTTAATTACCATATTACCACTGTCCCTGAAGCAACTTGGGTTAAAGTGCCTTGCTCAAGGGCACAACGGTGGAAGCCCGTAATTGAACCCACAACTCTTCAGCCCATTGCATGCTAGCCCAGCTCCTTAGCTCCGCCCTGAGTTGATTCCATCTCTCAGTCTAGCCTGGCTCTTGCCTCTTGACCCAAGGTGTCGTCTGTGTTTGTTCAGGAGCTCTGTAAAGACCCGCGTCTCTTTGTGGATGGCATCAGCACGCGTGACCTCCACCAGGGCAGCCTGGGGAACTGCTGGATGGTGGCAGCCACCTCCTGCCTGGCCTCGGAACCCTCCCTCTGGAAGAAGGTGAGAGGGGGAGAGAGAATATTATCTTTTTATAATGCAATGTTTTTTGAGTTTTGAACATGGGGACATATACTTAGCATTTGAGAGAGAATATTATTTAATTGATTATTGTAAAATTTATTTTTTTCTTTTTTTAAACAGATATTGTATTTGTTTGTAGTGTTCTGTCAAAATATGTTTGCTTTGGCAGCACTGCTTCACTGAGTATTTCCAATTAAGCTCCTTTGAATTGAATTGAGAACAAGGGTGAAAGAGAAGGCTGAGGTGCGTTCAAATTCGGCAAACATTAGCGAATGTTTGTGGTGAACATGTTTTCTCTGAACAGTTAAATTTGAACGATTTTGTGTCCAATGTAATGGTAATTGCATTGTTACCTTTGTCAAGTTCACCAGCTCCAGTATGTTCACGGAGAACTACCTCCTTAGACTTTTTGCAAACGTTTGCCTATATTTTTGAATTTGAACGCACCTCTGGTGTCCCTCATAATCCATCTACTGTACATGTTATGGGAGTTAAACATTCACCCTCTCTCTCTCACTTGTTCTTTTCTTTCTTTCTATTTTCGTCTCTCTTCCAGGTGATTCCAGATCACTCAGAGCAAGAATGGAACCCAAAGCGGGCCGACCTTTATGCCGGAATCTTCCATTTCCGCTTCTGGCGCCTAGGCCGCTGGACTGACGTTGTCATTGACGATCGTCTCCCGGTCAGTGAGGATGGAACGTTGCTTTTCTGTCGCTCTGCAACACCACGCGAGTTCTGGAGTGCATTGTTGGAAAAGGCCTATGCCAAGTGAGATGTGTACATTTGGGCTCCATGAGCGTTTGTAGGTCATAGGACTACTGGATTTATAATAAACCCACAAAATGGGTTCCTCTCTCTATCACTTATATTTCCCTATTTTTCCTTTCACTCTCAATCTCTGTCGCACACCTCAAACACACACACATACATATTAACAACAATTTATTTTTGCATTATTTAGAGTTTGATACACTCGTATTGCGTTCTTCTGATATGTATTCCTTTTCTGCTCTGTTTTTCTCATCTGTATTCTCCTGTCTCTCCTTCCATCTCTCTCTCTCTCTCTCTTTCTCTCTCCTTCTAGGCTGAATGGCTGTTATGAGGCTCTGGAGGGGGGTAACACTGCGGAGGCCCTGGTGGATTTTACGGGGGGCGTTTCGGAGCCCCTCAGCCTGGACCGCTCAGCTCTGGTTCAGCACCCTGACCAGAGGAAGGCCCTGTTCCAGACACTGACCAAAGCTCACAGCCGCCAGGCCCTCATCACCTGCTCCATACGGGTCAGTGACACACTGCCGGAGTCTGACCATTTACATACGTTCAAAATGCGTTCTGAGATGTAATATGAGAATAAGGGTTATGTTGTATTTGTTGTGTTTCAATGGCAAGTGTAGTATCAGATCAGATCTGGTTAGATTACAGTCTAGAACTGGACTAAGCTGGCCTTGACTCATCTTACAATAACAAGACACCTTATATGTATTCAATCACATGTTTATTTTCACTCAGATGACTGAATGATTTAAGAAGAGACTGTGTGTGTGTGTCTGTGTGTGTGTGTGTGTGTGTGTGTGTGTGTGTGTGTGTGTGTGTGTGTGTGTGTGTGTGTGTGTGTGTGTGTGTGTGTGTGTGTGTTTGTCTGTCTGTGTGATTGAGAGGGAAAGAGAGAGCAGTCGAAAGTAGAAATTGTCAAGAGAAGTTCAAAAACAGTAAAGAATGTTAGACACATCTGTACCACTGAAGAAGAGCGAGGAAGCGAAGACAACACCAGGGTCACTAATGAGGAAGGTCAGTCGGTTGTGAGCTGACATCTACACACAGAATGGGACAATGCATGGAGCAACCTGTCTGGAATTAATCAGCATTGTCAGCAGAATTCAACGGAGAGTTGGACAAGGACAAAGGGAATGGACCTTAAACTTAAAAAGACATTCATTTAGTTGTCAACCTCTCTGTCTTTAATGATTTAACAGTCATGGTTGCTGGACCATTGTAGTTCAATTCTATGGTAATTAATTCCAGCTTGTGATGTAAAGCACAGGAGGCTAAGAATTGTCTGGGACAGTGTGTGTGGTGTATGTTCTATACCATAACACCAGTGTGTGTGTGTGTGTGTGGTGTATGTCATATACCATAACACCAGTGTGTGTGTGTGTGGTGTGTATGTCCTATACCATAAATCCAGTGTGTGTGTGTGGTGTATGTCCTATACCATAACACCAGTGTGTGTGTGTGTGTGGTGTGTATGTCCTATACCATAATACCGGTGTGTGTGGTGTGTATGTCCTATACCATAACACCAGTGTGTGTGTGTGTGTGGTGTATGTCCTATACCATAACGCCAGTGTGTGTGGTGTATGTCCTACCACCAGTGCCAATGTCTGGTATAAGTAGGCCAGAGTGCAACACAAGTCATGCTCGGTATGCACACATGGTGAGAAATAGTACTCTTTCCTAAGGCAGATTAATGATTAAGTCATTAAAGCTGCAGTTGGCAATTTTTTTTATCATATTAATGAAACCAACACTATGCTCCAACAGAACAACATAAATAAGCCGGTTTTAGAAAAAAAACCCGCACTTCTACCTCCATCTAGAGCCTGTTATTTGTTTTGCAAAATCCACAGCTCTCGGTTCTTCTGGTCCAATCAGAGCAGGGCTATGTGGGATCTGACTGTCAATCACAGTCTGGTGCAGTCTGGTGCGCACTGACGACCACAAACTCGATGAGAGGGTGCTCGGTGGTAGTGGGGGAGGGGCATGAGAGATTTGATGAAATTTTGGCTAAGTCCCCTCAATATGTCAGACTTGCCAACTGCAGCTTTAAGTGATTAAAGACATCCAATGCCAGTTATTTATACCTTAATGTAACAGCTTTGATTTTGATGATAATCTTGTAATAGGGAGAATCGTGTATATTCTGCAGCCCTAGCCTACCCCTGTACGGAGAACCAGACTTGCTACTGGCTCTTCCCCGACCCGGAGAATCACGATGAATGTATTTATGTATTTGTATGAAACTGTGTGATATTACCTTGTCAGTTGATATGGCTCTTCAGAGGTCATTTTTGCCAGTTTGGAAACTAATCCACATGCACTGTGTCCAGGGGGGAGGGTTTAAGCCTTAAAGGTGTAGGTTTTTGAACATTCTAAGTTCCGCAACAATTGAAGGTTCTAAAATTCTATGTTGAATTCAATGAACCCAGATATTCTTTAGAACGTTCATTTCTCAACATTCCCGTCACACCAGTGTGACGGTACTCCTTTAAGGGTTAAGCCATGAGTGGTATTTACCACAGTTGTGCAAAATACAGATACAGTACTACAGAACTGTAGGGGGAGTCCAGTAACAACAACAACAACAACAATAACAAAACTGCATTGGATACCTACAAGTTCAGGCAATGAATGTTTGGGCAACAGGAAATAATGCATGTCGGTGATAAAGCATGATGTGTGTTGCTGTAAGATCTCCATCCTCTCTGCCCCTGCCCTTGTCCCAGCCTGAGGATGGGCAACGCGTGGAGTCGGTGCTGGACTGCGGGCTGGTTAGGGGCCACGCCTACGGGGTGACGGCCGTCAGGAGGGTCCGTCCGGGCCCCTTCCTGCTGGGCAGCTGCGGGGATGCCGGCCGCGTGTGCATGGTGCGCCTGAGGAACCCCTGGGGCACGGCGGACTGGACTGGAGCCTGGAGCCAGGGGTGAGCAGAGGGCCAGGGGGCGGGAGGTTCGAGGAGTGGGAGATGGGAGGGGAAGTAGAGGTGGAGAGGGGCTTGCAAAAGCAGAGAGAGAGAGAAAGGGCGATAGTACGACTCTACAAGCTCATCTCAGCTATAACTGTATAAAGGGATAATGCTCAGCTATAACTGTATAAAGGGATTCATTTTGTTAAAACGTTGTCACTGCATTTTGTAATGATTCTATGAATAACTGGGGATATTGATGGCAGTGTTCTAACTCTGAATTATATTGGATAAATGTATCTGGTAAATATATTTCAGGTAAATGTATGCAAAATTAAGTATATAAGATATAATGCACATTTATGGTAAATGTGGCCAATGTCTCCTCGTTTTTTGTATGCATCTCCCTCCTGTATCTATCTTCTCAATCTACCTCCTCTTCTGTTTCTCTGATGATCCACACTCGGCACCCTTCAAAGGTCTCTGGAATGGCAACAGCTGTGCCGCAAAGAAAGAGAGAAGATGGGGCTCATAGTGCGAGATGTGGGGGAATTCTGGTGCGTCAGGCAAGCCTAAGAAATCAGGGTGACGATTTTGGAAAACCAATAAATGGCTTTAAGACTTATTGCCTTATGTGTGTGTGTGTGTGTGTGTGTGTGTGTGTGTGTGTGTGTGTGTGTGTGTGTGTGTGTGTGTGCGTGTGTCTCATCAGGATGGAGTTCGAGGACTTCTGCCGCTACTTCACAGACATGGTGGTGTGTCGGCTGGTGGAACGATCGCTCCTCTGGCCCAGGAGTCACTGGCGGGAAGTGCGATGCCAAGGGGAGTGGGCACCAGCTCCCGGACCCCCACCAAGACCACCAGCACCACTCCCATCCACGGCCAAGACTTGCACCACCACCACAGCCTGTCACCAACCCAGGCCAGGCGGGTATGCCCAGCGAGGGGATCGGAAAGAAGCTCGACTGGGAGAGAGGAGACAGGAGCAGCCCGTCGGCAGACAGAGGGAGAGAGACTGGGAGAGGGAGAGGAGCCGGCCTGTGAGAAGAGAAGAGGGGGGTAACGCTGCCAAAAAGAGGGTGGAGGACGAGGTGGTGGACAGGAGCTGTCCAGAGCAGCTGGACAAGAGAAGCAGATGTGGGGGCTGTATCAACCACAGGGAGACGTTTCTGCACAACCCCCAGGTGTGCTGCCATAGATTGTCATCAGGACAATTTGGTTCTGAACATTAATTGTGGTAACTTACATCTCAACTATATACTTTACAATACTTCTACTGCAGTAAATGTGTATCATATTTTGGCAAATACCATAACCATATACTGAGTAGTTCTATACTGAGTAAATACCAGGTGTGCTGCCATACACCGTGTCCTAACTGCATGTGATGCAAGCTAGCATTAGCAACGAAATCAGTTTGTTTTCAATTGGAAGCTCCTAACTGGATGTAACACAACGTTTCACAGAGCTGTGCAGTGCGATTCAGCGTGATGTTTTGAGCAGAAGTGTTGTCGGACACCCTGTTTCTATTTTCTTTCTGTGGCTCGCATTGTTCTTCTCTTTTGAACGAGAAATATGATACGATAGAACAGCATGTTTAACGGATTCAGTGTTGACAGAGAGCACTCAATGCTACGCCACAGTTGGACGTTCGATTGCAGTTAGGATAAGTTAATAGATTATCAGCAGAATTTGGTTCTGAAACATTCCCTGTGTCAACTCATATCTCAACTATATACTTTATAAAACATTTACTAAACATGTATACTGCCAGATACCATAACCATATACTAGTTGTTATGATAAGCATAGGAGCACTCGCTCAGTCATGCTCAAGCCTAAAATGTGCTACACACACCCACCCACACACATAAACACTACTATTATTTTAGCTTGTTAAAGTGCAGAAACTTCAGATGGGTTATTTTAATCTCCTGCTATATTTTAAAAGACCTCTGGTGAAGGACAACTCTCCATCTGTGAATTGCTCTTTAAGCAGGCTACAAATAAGCGGAAGCTTTTTAGATGGAGTGTACTTGATGAATAAGACATTTGATGACATATTAATCCTCTCTTTTCTCTCTGTCCTCCTCAGTTTATATTTGA
Organism: Alosa sapidissima; assembly: GCF_018492685.1. Taxonomy (NCBI): domain Eukaryota; kingdom Metazoa; phylum Chordata; class Actinopteri; order Clupeiformes; family Clupeidae; genus Alosa; species Alosa sapidissima. The sequence goes on from NC_055974.1 coordinate 14,613,289, forward strand.
GGTGCAGGGCAAAGAGGAGGAGGTGCTGATCTGTCTTCAGCAGGAGGATAGGAGGATGAAGAGAAGAGAGGGTGGAGGAGAGAACCTTCCCATTGGGTTTGAAGTACTGAGGGTGAGTAATGACGAATGAGGTCAATAGAATAAAGGAGTAAGTCTAGTCAAAGCCCTTACAGGCCCCCCACTCCGCGGCCATCTTAACAGTCTTGGGGCAGTTACTTCGGGAGCCCCCCCCCCCCCCCCCCCTTCTATAGAGGATTCTTTGAGTGCTGTGTCTCCTCATTAGAAAGTAGTAGTATAGTATAGCATAGTATAGTATAATATAGTATTGTATCAGCTTGTCTGTTTGCTTTCTACACTGAAAAAAGTGATCTGTTAACTCACCAGTTATTATTAGGAAAACCCTTATAAGTAAAAAAACACCTGCATGTTCTGTCTTCTTTAGCAGCACTGCACACAACATACAACTCTGCTCAGGCATCTGTATAAAGACCTCTGTACAACTGGAATGAAAAACACTCAGATGTGGAAGTTAAAGTAAATCCCAGGAATTTCTTGAGAAGGCATAGATACTTACTGTACATATACAATGCAAACACACATACATATACATATCCATTTGTGTGTTTGTGTGCATGCGTATGTGTGTGTACTTGCATGTATGTGTGTGTGTGTGTGTGTGTGTGTGTGTGTGTGTGTGTGTGTGTGTGTGTGTGTGTGCGTGCGTGTTTGTGTGCATGCGTATGTGTGTGTACTTGCATGTATGTGTGTGTGTGTGTGTGTGTGTGTTTGTGTGTGTGTGTGTGTGTGCGTGCGTGTTTGTGTGCATGCGTATGTGTGTGTACTTGCATGTATGTGTGTGTGTGTGTGTGTGTGTGTGTGTGTGTGTGTGTGTGTGTGTGTGTGTCCTCTCCCCTGTAGGTGGAGCTGAACCGTGTGAGCAGGGTGCAGTGTGTGGGGGAGCAGGCCGCCAGCTCGGTCTACATGGACTCACGCAGCGTGGCGCTCCGAGTGACGCTCGCCCCAGGACGCTACGTCCTCCTGCCCACCACCTTCCAGCCGGGGGTCACCGGCAGATTCCTGCTCCGTCTCTTTTCACACACACACGTCCAGCTCAGGTGTGTGTGTGTGCGCACACAAACATATATGTCCATATATTCTGTATGTTTGTCTGTGTGTATTTGTGCCCTAGAAGCGGTAAGCACAAGTATGTATGTTCATTATAATACGCAAAGAAGAACAGCCTGAATAAAATAAATGAATAACACAATTTTGGGAGGCTTGAAAAGTCCTCATAGTACTCAATCTCAATCTCAACACCCTCCTCTTCCCATCCAGTTCATAACATTTCTCCTCCTGTTTGTCCATCTCTCCAACTCTGTCTCTGCTTTACTCATCCTGTCTGTATTCTTTTTAATTCAGTTAATTAATTAATTCTGTCTTATTCTTTCCATCAGGGAACTGAAAGAGGAGTTGCCTCCTCCGTCCCTGTGGCAGTGTTGTCTATCTCAGCCATGCCTGGTTACCACGGTGCACCTGCGTCGTGCCTCAGGCCTCTGTCAGCCGAAACAGACAGGTGCGCAGTGGAGCTACACAAACTGCCATAGATACCACTTTTTTGTTTTATTACTTGCAGTTAAGAGTTATTAAGGGTACATTAAGGGTGCCAAAAATCAAAACTATGCATATCTGTGGTGTGTGTGTGGGTGGGTGTGTGGGTGTGTGTGTTTGTGCACGTGCGCGCAATCTGCAGCCCCAGATGTGTATGCTATCATTCGTTGTGAGGAGGACGCAGTAAGGACGGGTGTGTTCAAGGTAGACGGGAGTCCCGAGTTCAACACTAAGGCCATTTTCTACAGGAGACGGCCTCAGGCACCTATATACATAGAGGTAAGAGAGGAGGCCAGATATTTGTATGATTTTGGGTTCTGAAAGTGTATTACATGTGGTCATTAATGAACTGTGTGTGTGTGTCTGTGTGTGTGTGTGTGTGTAGCTTTGGAGCCATGGCTTGGTTTGGGACACTTTGCTGGGTGGATGTCGACTTCAGAGTGAGGACTGTGAAAGAGGCAGGAGCAGAACGATTGACATTCAGGGCAGCCAATCGTGCCTCAGATCCCGGGGTTGTGTCTATGTGGAGACTTCCTCCAGCTACTGCCTGACGGACCTGTGATTCCACAGCTGCTCTTTGTTTTACCAATTACACTGCCACAGCAACAATCCATTGTGACCTCATCAAGTTACCAAAGGAGATGTATTTAAACACCAAGTAATTCATTATAAAGTGACAGCATTTCATTCAGTGTTTTCACTGTAAATCAAAAGAAACATGTCTGTGTTTGTGTTTCTAAATATATTTTCTCTGCTGGTCAGAGTATAGCACTAGATGTTCTTATTAAAGAAGAAGTTCATATAAAGTCCAACTTTCATTACTGAACATAGGCCAAGGTTATGTTGGGTTTTGTTTTATGTGTTATGCATTTATATCCATAAAACCGCATTGTGGGCCCCAGCAGTGGTGCGACTGGCTGGGGCACCTGCACCGTACGTCGGCGACCCGGGTTCGATTCCCGCCCCGTGGTCCTTTCCGGATCTCTCTCACTCACTCTCTCACTCAATCTCCATTATCCTATCTGATTAAAGGCAAAAAAAGCCCAAAAAATATACTAAAAAGGAAGAAAAAAAGAAAACGCATTGTGGAACGGGAGTAAAAATGTCTAATAAAGTTTTTGAATTTTACAGAAAATTGTGATTGAACTGTACTTTACTTGAACAACTTTGACAATAGGTTGGTTTTCTTTCTCATCAACTGTGGTAGGCTACCGTTTCCCAGTCTATGACTGTTTTTCTCATTCTTATCACTATTGTATAGTTTCTTCATCGTGCTCTTTGCTTCATCAGTTTTAGGCAGTAGGCCCATTCGACTTCATGCAGCGCTGCGCAGATCTGGCTGAACGTTGGAAAATCCAGACCCTGATAATCTAGAAACATTAAGGGTCTGGTCATGGGCGGATTATGAATTTTTGGGCCCCTGGGCCCAGATGTATTAAGGGCCCCCCACTTATTGTCGTATATGTGGGGGGGGGGGGGGGTCCTCTCCCAGAAATGTTAAAATTTTTTGATGTGATTTCCTGTATTCTGGTGCATTTTGGGGATGGCCAATACTAAATTCAATCAGATTCATAGCCTACACTGTACATCCTGATTTGTTGATATTGAGGCAATGATTCCCTGCAAAGGCTTGGTTTAGGGCCCCCTGACCCCTTGGGCCCCTGGGCCTGGGCCCGGTAGGCCCGTGCAGTAATCCATCCCTGGGTCTAGCCACGAGTAATGAAACTGGCCCAACTCGAGGGGCGGCACCAAGCATGCATTTCAAAATCTCACTGCACCAATTGGATAACACTATACGACCAATGTTTACTGACTTATTCCGGACTTCGATGCAATGGGATAACACTACGTCCAATGTTTACTGACTGATTCGTTGCAGAGCTGTCGTCATCTGTTTAGCCTCGCCTCTAGCCTGCCTATATCAGATATACTGATGTGATTGGTTACACGAGATGCAAAAGGTAAAAGTAACATGCATCATTACTCATTGCCAGAGTCTCTTGCAGAGACGATTCATATTGCGCTCTCGCGAGAACTCTGGATTTCCAGGGTAGCTGAACGTGACACATGCTGGACTTGAGTTGGGGCCAGCATGTATCAAGTTTGATTCGGCCACTCCTTTCACCTTGTTGTCTTTAAACCATTTCTGTGTAGTTTTCACTGTAGGCTTCGGCTCATTGTCTTGCAGGACAGTACATCTTCTCCCAAGTCGTAGTTCTCTTGCTGACTGAATCAGATTGTCCTTCAGGATTTAGATAGATTTTTCTGAATTCATTTTAGGGACTGCTGTCGAGAAGTATCCCCACAGCATGATGTTACCTCCATGCTCAATTTTGGTCTCATCAGACCAAACAAACCTTCTATTTGACCTTGGAGTCCTCCACAGGTCTTTGGGTGATCTTTTGTCAGGAGTTAATAAGAGCTTTGCCACTCACCCATAGAGCTTTGATAGGTGACGAACTCTGGCAAAAGTTGTTTGTATGTAGTTTCTCCCATCTCAGCTGCTCAAGCTTTTAACTTCAGAGTTGTCATATAAACCCTTTCAACAAGGTAAACAAAAACAATGCTTGAACGTTCTATTTGGGGCCCCAATCTACTTCCTCTGCATTAAGATAACATATGGAATGTTAAAAAGGAAGTCTTGTGGGGCCAACTATGATGCTGATAATGGAACTCTCTTGAAAGGGTCCATAGGTACCTTGGTGGCCTCCCCCACCATTATTCTTCTTGAACGATTGCTCAGTTTGTGGTGACAGCCTGTTTTAGGCAAATTTGCCATATCCGATGGATGTCGTTGAACTTCAGGGGATGTTCAGTGACTTAATTTTTTTTTCATCTATCCTCTCACTTATGCTTGTCAATAACCTTTTCTTTGAGTTGTTTGGAGTGTTCTTTTGTCTTTATGGAGGAATTATAGCCAGGACTGGACCTTTCAGATGCAGGTGTCTTTATATTACTACTATACACATTCACTGCACTCAGGTGATCTCCATTTCACTAACTGTGAGACTATTAGGACCAATTAGTTGGACCGCTGTTGGTCAGTTAAGAGGGGTGAATATTTATGTATCGCCTTATTATTGCTTATTTTGCATTACATATTTTATATACGTAGGAAACAGTCACAATAACTGTGTGATGTACTCACACAGAGTTACAGAGGCTAGAATATAGTTTTTTCTTTCTGCCGGATTACAAGCTTCTCTGAACTGACCACATTTCAGCCCTCTGGGTCATTTGATATCCCTTAGAAACACAACTGAGCCCTAGCACCAGGTGTGCTAAAGTAGATCAATATAGAATGAAAATAAGAGTGCTTTAGACCATTATTTGCCAAGGTATGCTCATGCGTTTTGTAAAATGCCTATGGAAACTCCCCATAGGACTTTTTGTTATCCAAAATGCATACTGACACTCAAATGCTTACTGCACATGAACCCCTTTGTGTAGAAGCATAATCCTGGTCTCAAATGAAAGGTATCACTTTGAGGTTTCTTGTGGACTATTTAGATTGTATGTCAGGTGTTCTGATATAGATTGACTACACAAAATATGGAATAATTACAAAAAAGTCTCTATTTTTGCATTACTTTGTTGGAGTGTGTATAAGATAAACTATACATCTGTACAACTAACATTGGATAATACAACATGAAGATTCAATTTCTATGGATTCTTGTGAATATTTCAGTACCCAATATGTTGCATCTACTTATTGTGCTGCAGCTACACTGCAGCCAGAAGTCAGGGTAGCACCAAAAGCGGAGGAGGGGGATGGGGGCATTTTGGATCAAATTTAATTGAGACTAGGGCTGTCAATCGATTAAAAAAAATAATCGAATTAATTACATATACTCTGTAATTAATTAATCTAAATTAATCGCATGTATATTTTTTGCTGTGAAAGTATTTTAAATATTAAATTCAAATGAATCATTGAATAATCATCATAATGACATTAAAGTTCAAAAACTCTTTTATTATTATTTTCACTGTTCAAATAATGGCCATAATAATCTATAATATGACCTAATATGCTGAGGAAATCAATTCAAAAGTGGAAGAAGTTTTTTTTCACATACAAGGCATTTCAGGCCACAGATATACAGTAACCTAGGGGACACAATGAAAATAAATTAACACTCCCCTATTATTTCTTTGCATTGATGTGCGACTTTAGAGTTGACGAACTCCGGTGATATGCAAATTCCTTGCTGCAGACATTGCAGAGGGCTTTATTTTAATCAACACTTTATTTTATCAACATCAGGCTGTTTTTTTTAAAGTAAATGTTCCAATCAATGATCTAGGCAGCACATTTTCTTCTCTCCCCTTCATTTTACAGTCTAATGGTTACCGACTATAATGGCTCGGAGTCAAAGGTCACGAAGGAATCGATTAATCTGCGTTATTTTTTTTTAATCAGTTATTTTTTCTCAAATTAATTAATTGAAATTAATCAGTTATTTTGACAGCCCTAATTGAGACATAATAAAATTAATCTGAACATGTAAAGCATACAGATTGTACATGAACAAAGTTGTCATTTTTGGATTCCCAAGAGCCAAAGCTTTGAAATGGTGTATAACATTACTATGCTTGCTACATAGCAATATGGTGCATACAATTGATTTAGAATGTTGGGGGGAGGTGGGTAACCGTTATTAAACCAATAAACCATTATTACCGTTATTAACCATTATTAAATATAGACTATGTTGTGCAAAGTTGATTTGAAATGTTTTAACCTTGCTATTCAGTTTGTTAAACCAATGTTGTGGGAAAAGTGTTTACATTAGCTTAGCCTACATGTTAAACTGTGCCCTCTAGGGATTGGCTACTGCAGATGAGGTTATTTATTTAAGCAATATAGCACGAGTGAGAGTGGGATTGATCATGGATATTCCCACGGCTGTTGTTGCCTGCGCCACTCGGCCTCCGGCCTCGTGGCTACGGCCGAACAACACCCGTGGGAATATCCATGATCAATCCCACGAACATTTGTTTATCTCTTCTGTATTCAGAGTGGACAAGTTTCATGATACATGGAAACTTGTCTTTAACAGTACATATTATTTCTTTGCTTCAACTTTGCATGTCAGCAAGGCAAAGGTATTTCAAAAGAAGAATGCCGCGTTCCCCCTCCATTCTATTGTCAACATTGTTTTCGGTGAGCTATGTATTTGCTTTTCTCAGATAACTACAGTTTTTCTCAGTCGCTTTGGTGTATTTCTCAAATCATTATTAACATTTGCACAACAGTTAGTGTATTTCTCAAAACAATTAGAGCTAACTGCACCACATATAGTGATATACCTGCAAAAGTGCATAATCTTGCTCAGAATGCTTTGTGTATGCCTCAAAAGCATCTTCTGAGAAATTATCTGGGAAATGTGCCAAAGCAACTGAAAAAAACTGTAACATGTATCCTATGTATAACATGTTTCATATTGTCTATTTTCCATGGGCTACCACACAATTCTCAAATGAGAGTTGGTCTGGACTCTTGCACATGAAGGTTCTAAGGTTTTAACCAGAACAGCCATTGCTAGTGTACAAAAGTGCCAACTGTCCTCCTCTGTCTATCAGAAGGGGGGGGGGGTCGGGTGTGCGTACCATAGCATTAATTCCTGCAGGCGCCCCTGCTAACGGAGAAATCCGCGGTGATTTTTCACATCTCTGTTTCTCGAGGTCACAGAGTACCGTCAGTACACTCCCCCACCCACCAAAAAAACAAACAAACAATCGGCCTCAACTCACATAGGAACCCTCAATGATAATGGCATACACTACTTACAGCGGGGAAAATAAGTACTTCCATTTTTTTCAGTAAGTATACTTCCAATGAAGCTATTTGCATGAAATTTTCACCAGACATTAGTATTAACTCAGATAATCCACCCATATAAAAAAATCCAAACATTAAAGTCCATAGGTAGAGTTATGTGTAATAAATTGTGGAATGACACAGGAAAAAAGTATTGAACACGCCTGCTGAAATTTCTTACTTTTTGTAATACTTTGTGGAAAAGCCTTTATTCGTAATGACAGCTTCAAGGCATTTCCTGTATGACAAAACTAATCAGTCACAGTATTCTGGTGTGAGTTTGGCCCATTCTTTTAAACAGATAGTCCTTTAATATTGAAGATTCCAGGGGTCCCTCTTGTGAATCCTGATCTCCTGATCGACATGATTTTCTTCAGCAATAGAGTCATGCAGGATGAGCGTGCATATGCCATGGTGGTGGAGTGCATTAGCTATGATTTTCTCTGTAACAATTGTACCTGCTGCCTCCCAGTCTTTCTGGAGCTTTCTCCGAGTGGTCCTTGGCTGTTGGGCTACTCTTCTGACTATTCTTCTGACTTCCTGGTCAGAAAATCTTGCAAGGAGATCCTGTGCATGGCCAGTTGATGATGCAGTGAGTTTCCTTCCACTTGCAGATAATGGATCCAATACTGCTTACTGGATGATTCTGAAGTTTTGAAGTGCATCTGTAACCAGTTCCATTGATATGTTTTGCAACAATAAGGTTGCAAAGATCTTGGGAGAGCTCTTTGCTTTTACCCATCATGAAATGTTTCTTGTGTGACACCATGGTAACAAAAAAACTTTATAGCCCACCAGTATGTACTAACCCAGCTTATATCAATTTGCACAGATAGGAGGGATAATTTCTCTAACTACTTATAGATTCCAGTTTGTTCCTTGCCATTCCTTGCCCTTGTGTACTGCTTTTTCTTAGCGTGTTCAATACTTTTTCCCTGTGCCATTCCACTTTTTTACTCATAGCTCTACTTTTAGACTTAAATGTTTGGATTTTTATATATGTGTGGATTACCTAAATTAATACTAACTTCCGGTGAAAATTTCATGTGAATAGCTTCACTGGAAGTATACTTACTGAAAAAAATGTTGACGTGTTCAATACTTATTTTCCCCGCTGTACATACATAGCCTACTCAATGACTTGTGGTCAGAGTTGAAGGTATAGTTCGCTCCAGGGCATACAAGGTTAAAGTGGGCAGAGGCTTTAACATGAATATATAATACAATATTTCATTACTACCTGACATGCCATCCATTTTGGTGAATGTTCTAAATGCTGTCAGTAGCCTATAAGGCAACAATTAGGATTACAGTTAAATAAACTTTATTTATCCATAATTCAAAATCCATAATTGAATTAAGCAGTTACAGAATGCTTTCAGTCTATTACTTTCAGGAATAATGAATCTGAGTCTCATATCTGTATTCCAGGCAATGTATGGATCTATCCTCCCAACTACAACGACACTGACTACAACAATGCTGACTATGATCAGACAGTCAAGGGGGAACCCTACTGTAACAGGTCCCTGTATTTCTATGCCTTCATGAACACTACAATGGTTAATATTGTCATTTTCCTCTATCTCTGTTTCCTCTGTGTAGGTATGTGTGTAGCTATGAGTTACGTGTACTGCTTCCTGTAATAGTGTGTAATAGTGTGTAAGTTCCTGAGATTGTGAGATTGTGTTTTTTTTTTTGTGCCTGGAATGTTCATTTCACATCTAGATCAATAAATTTGTTCTGACAACATCAACATCATTTTGAGGAAACAAAGAAAAAGGAAACACTGTACACGCTTACAGTAATCTATTTGTTTAGATCTAGGCGACGTTAATGCTTACAGTAATCTATTTGTTTAGATCTAGGCGACTTTTCTGCTTACAGTAATCTATTTGTTTAGATCTAGGTGACTTTACTGCTTTAAATGTGTGTCATCCCAGACTCATGCTTTCACAAAGAGAGATGGGCAGGGATCGGGAAATGTCCCAGGACAGACTCCAACCCGAGTCCCTCTGGGCATGTGGACCCGGATATTGTACCAGTGCTGTAACCAGTTGCACCACAGCGCCCCCGTGTGACAATAAATGTATGCAACACACACATGCAACACACACACACACACACACACACACAGTCACCCATATAGGTGGGATCTACCTTCATAAGTGTCCCCAGCAGAAAGCAGGAAGCAGAGCAACATCCATGTTGACTACTATACAACATTCTATCATGGGAACTCTATTACTGCATAGCTACAAGAGAGGATACAGAGAGGAGGGACAGGCAGACACAATGGAGATCACAGAAGAAGGATACAGGAAATGCAGTGACTTCAACGTAGACTCATGCATCACCACTCACCTGGCCGAATGGTTAAGTGACTGGGATTACTATTAACTGATTGAATGATTTTGTTACGTGATATTTTATTTAATCACAGTGGATTATTGTTTTTTTTAAACCTGTTTATGTAGGCTAGTGGTTTTTACATGCTGTCACAGATGCACTCACGATTTTATATTCAAAATGGAATGAAACGGTGAGGCCAAAAAATTAATGAAACAAATTTAAAAATGCAGAAAATGTTTTAAAACAAATGATGACATATTGTTCATTAAGTATCCTGTCATCCAATCACATACATTCTGTTACTAAAGACTGAAAGAAAGTCAGATCAAACTATGATCTCTTTGCTTTTCAATCTCCTGTTAGTGAAATGCCTGTGTGGCTCTAAGCTAGACCTTTTCCATCAGGGAGTGAATATTAAATGTAACTGAATTGCTAAATCAGAAGAGAACTGACCTTTTGGCCTGAGGTGAGGAGTAACAGTCCGTCTAACCAGAAGACGGGGAATGCATGGACCTCAGAGACAGTCCTGATCAACTTGCACTGACCCCTGAGGACCATGGCTTTCAAATGATCATTTGAAAATGTTTATTGTGAAAATTATTATTGTTAAAATGTTGATAATGCAACATACCACTTCTACCAACAACCAAGTCTGTCAGAAAAGCCACTTCACTGTAGCCGAATCAGGATTCTTCAGATTTTTGTCTTACCATGAGAGAAAATGTGTGAGACTGATGGAGTGATTAAATCTGTCTTCAAGGTCAAGATTTACATTTACATGTATTACACAGGGTTCTCTAGTCTCACGCAATTCAACAAGTTCACACGCTCACACACCACACCAGAGAGGGTTAAAGCGGATCTTTGACCACACCTTGCATTTCTCACACAGAAATATTACTAGGGATGTCAAGGTATCTGCATAATTATTAGAGGCGCAAGGATAGAAGCTACCAGAGGATTTCTCGCAGGGTTCAGAACTAGCGCACCACTCACCAGCCAAATAAAATAAAAATAAAAAATAGCTACCGACATCCAATCCAAAAATAGTGTTCGCATACTTACAACCGGACCCGCGTCACACAGAGCAGGTTGTTTGCGCCATGCCCCTTTTGAGGGGAAAACATTCCCTCAGAACAAGCCAGAGTGAACCGGTAGACATGTACCAACCACACAGCTAAGAACCCCTCCCTGAGTTTCTTTTGCCTACCATGTCCTCAAAAAAAATCCTGACAGAAGAAAATTATGGCTACAAGCCATAAGAAGAGAAGACCGTATGACACTTCTGGTCACTGAGTGGGGTTGTTGCACCACTTCGTAGGCTACTTGGGATACTGAAGAGACGTGTTTTTATATTAATTGAATTAACCTTTTGTAGGTATCTTTCACGGTCAACGACCGGCAAAGTGGTTATGTATTGAGTGGTCATATTGATTTGTGGTATTTTTTGTTATTATTTATTCCTGCGATTTCTGTACGAATTACGTTTATTGACCCTAATTTGCGTTGGAGTTAATGAGAGGGGTTGTTTGTTTTCCCCCCGAAAGGGGCGGGAACGTTTGTCACGAGTCAAGTTCCCGGATGTGCCGGTCTAACGTATAGGTGCCAACTCTCACGCATTGGCCGTGAGACACACGCATTTGATTGGTTTCACACACTCACACGCCACACCCCCGATTTCTCACGCTGAAGTGTCAACCCGGTCGGTCAGATGCCTGAAAAATGAGTTTAGCCTATCTATAGATCTACCTGTTGAGCCACGGTTATGCTTTCAGAGACGGTGAGAGCGTTCAAGAGCACCCCCTGTCTGTGGAATTTTATACATTTTCTCTCATTTGCGATGCTACTTCAGAAACCGTCCCAGGCGCATTCCCCCCGCATTTCCCCGGCTTTCAGGTATGCTTTGAGTATTATTGAGTATTTTTCACGCTGAAGTGTCAACCTGGTAGGTCAAATACCTGGCAGATGAGGTTCAACTAAACTAAACCTATACATATTGTAACCCACTCAAAGAAATAGCATTCATACAGGATTAGGTTATTTTTAGTACTACATCCAACTTCTTGATTTCTTTTGGTTAAGTTTTCCCTGCACATCATATTTGTCCAGTAGGTGGCAGTGGTGGCGCTGCATAGAGGGGAAACTGCTATACTTTGTTAGAGAAGAAGACCCAAACAACGTGAACAGCAGAACGCTAGTAAGCTGAAGCTGAATTAGAGATTCCACACTGGTTAATAATCGCATTTAAGAGATAGTTACGAGTTTTCCCATCAAGCTTACGTCTAAGTAAGAGACAACAGAGGAAAATATTCTAAGTTACTGAAAGGAATTTACTTTCTTTCATTCCTTTTCTCCGGTGAGTTTTACATGTGTTTCTCATGTGTTATTAGCAGACAGCGTGTTTAATGAGTTAAGCATGTAAAGTTATCCCTTGTATGTATTTTTGCTGATAACTCAGTTGTTCGATATATTGAGTGAAAATGTATTGATGAGATGTGTGTAAGCTAAAAACCAATCGGAGATTTAACATTAGTTTGAATGATTTGAAGTACCATGCTATGTGAAAGTGTAACGTGTAACTGCGTGGTATGCTAGTTTCCTGTATGTAGTGAATGCAAATGTTCAAAAAATGAGAATAGCTACTACAGTTCATGAATGAGTTTTATTTCCAGATCTGGTAGAGAGTATAAAGAGAGTAATTGAATGTTGCCCTGCTATGCAGGTTGGTTTTTCTTGGATGCATGATTTAAGAAAAAGATTTCCTTTGGAAAATTCGCCATTTGGACACGAGGCAGCAGAGCGGAGGGCGGGGAAGGATCATCTTGCCAGCATTACGAACTGCTACTACTCACCAATTCATTCCATCAGTCAGATAAGCTTGAGATTTCGACCTACTTTAAGAAAAAAACATACTACCCGGGTAGATGGACTTGGATTTATTATTTTGGGGTTAAACAGAGCTCTGTGGTCATTTTATTTTCTATTTCTGTTTGATAACTGATGTAAATAAATGCCGGCAATATGTTCTGAGTTTTTATATTTCTCTCCTCTTTTGAAAAGTTCCTTAGAAAGGCAGCACTTCACTTTTATTACAATAAGTGCCCCTTACATAATTTGGCGAGCCAGTGGCCAAGAGGAGAAATTAGTTTGAATTAGTATTTGGTTACATTGCCGGTTAAACCTGATTATTGACACACTGTAATATTGTTTCTTGTTAGCGTTTTCAGTTGCTTTTGTGAATTGTGTCATCTTATATACTCATGGATACTGAACAAGAGTATGGTGTAAATTTGAAAATGGCTGTGTACGTTGAGGGTATTACCTCAACTGATACTGATGAACAGATAACCGAATTCTGTTCAGCTTTTGGGCCTGTGAACAAAGTTCTTAGGGTTAGACAGACAGGACAAGAGAATGGAGTTAAAGCTCTAGTTGAGTTTGAATCTGAGGAATCAGTCATAGACCTAGCTCCTAACCTCCCACAATATCTCCCTAGTGTTGGAGATCCAAACATTATGTGGCGTGTAGATAGGGCTTATAAAGTAGCTTCAACCCCTGAGAATTCCCTACCCCCAGTGAGATCGAGGCTCTTGGACTCAAGTAACAGCTCAAACTCTGATAGTGAGCCAGATTCTGATGACAGTAGAACCCCTTTAGTCCCTAAAGCACACACTAAATATCAACCAACCCACCATGCTTCCCCTACATTCACCACTAAAACAAGAAAACTGACAACACAGTCAGCTCAAATCAACCAAAAAACCTCAGATAATGACATATTCAATCCACCTGAAGTTCAGAGGATCATTGTAGAGCACGTTATTAAAAATGACAACTCCAATGCCTTAAACCAGGGATCTAAGCGACTTCGTCCTTTTTCAGGCAAACTTCCTAAACCTACAAATGAAGCTGACTTTCAGACATGGTCTCTTCATGTGGAGCTTATGATTCAGGACAAAACCCCTGTTGACATACAGCGACGTAAAATCCTAGAAAGCCTGCTTCCACCAGCCTCTGATTTAATCAGGCAGCTAGGCCCAGATGCAGCCCCTCGTAATTATGTGAAGCTCCTTGACTCAGCATATGGGTTAGTCGAGGATGGGGAAGAAATCTTTGCAAGGTTCCTTAGCACTCATCAAAACGCAGGAGAGAAAGCCTCAGAATATCTGCAGCGATTGCAGGTGCTAATCACTACAGCTATAAAGAGGGGTGGCATTGTGAAAGCAGATGCCAATAGACAGCTGTTGCGACAGTTTCGCCGTGGGTGTTGGGATCAGTCCCTTATTCTGGCACTGCAATTAGGCCTTAAAACAGAAAACCCACCCAATTTCTCTGATTTCCTACTTCAAGTTAGAACAGAGGAAGACAGGATAACTGCAAAGCAAGATCGCATGCAACGTCATTTAGGGAATACAAAGCCCAAATCCTCTTTGAATATGCAACTCGTGCATGAACCGCCTTTTTCTGATGATGCAAGCGCAGATGTCCTCCAGGCATACATTACAGAAACTGAAGCTTTACGGAAACAAGTCGCTGAACTAAAAATGCAACTTACCAAAAAGAAAGATCAAAGGAGGCAAAAGTATGCTAACAAAATCCAGAATTCAGCTCAAGAAACCCCCTCAGCTAGAGTAGCCGAAATTCAAGCTCAACAAACATCGCCAAAACCCAGGCCAAGGGCTTGGTTCTGTTTCAAATGTGGCAATGATGGTCATCTAGCAAGACAGTGTGAAAATCCCCCAAATAAGCCGTTGGTGGATCAGAAATATAAGGAACTCAAAACAAGACAAACCGAATGGGATACCAGACATGGCCATTTAAACTGGACAGGGTCGCAGTAGAGGGACTGACTGCACCCAGAAGTAAAATGAAACGTCCCACACAAAACAAAGACACAGTCATCTGTGAAACACATTCTCCAGCTCAGTCATTGGATGTTGCTCTCCCAAGAGGGTTGATAGGACCAAAATGTACATCAACTGTTGTAGTTGAAGGAGTTCAGTGTGATTGCCTTCTAGATTCAGGTTCCCAGGTTAGCACTATTTCAAAGTCTTTCCATGAGAGTCATCTTTCACATCAGCCCATTTTCCCCATTCAAGACCTATTAGACATAGAAGGTGCTGGTGGTCAGGAAGTACCTTATCTAGGCTATATCCAAGCCATCATAAACTTTCCAGAGAACATCATGGGAAAGTCTGTGAAGATTCAAACCCTAGCACTTGTCGTGCCTGACCACAGAACAAACATGGACGTTCCTTTGTTGATAGGCACTAACACATTGGACCCCCTGTATGAAAAGTGTGCACTTATTCAGGATGACCGGACCAACAGTCACTGCTCCCCACTTGTGAAACATTTATATCACAGATTCAAAATAAATCAACAAAATGGCAGAGTTGGGACTGTGAAGCTGCAAAGCAAAAAGAGTGTCATCATTCCTGCAGGTGAAAGAGTGGCTTTACCTGGATACGCAAGACATGTCCCAGTAGCAACCGATACACCCCTTGTAGTAGAGCCCCCTCAATCCAACTTACCTGCTGGACTCTTGTTCTGTAGCTACGTCATGACAAGCCCCCCATTTCCATCCTTCAAGATGCCTGTTTTGGTGAAAAATGAGACCGCACATGACATCAAAGTATCCGCAGGTCATAGCATTGCTGAGCTCTCTTTTCCTAAAGCTGTGTCATCCTTACCAGCTCATGACAACAAAGACACATTGAGTGAACCATCCCACCTTACTCCATCTTCCGCAACGTACAACTCCATGCATGTGTCTGATTCCGGTAAACTCACCTTTGACTTTGCAGACTCTCCTCTGTCTGAAGAGTGGAAGGAGAGAATCACCAGGAAGTTAAATTCAATGTCAGATGTCTTTGTATTCAACGACCTTGATTTTGGTCATACCACTGAAATCAAACACAGGATACGCTTGTCAGATCCATCTCCATTTAAACAGAGACCTAGACCGATCCATCCATCTGACTATGAGGCCGTCAGACGTCATTTAAAAGAGCTTCAAGATGCTAACATCATACGTGAATCAGAAAGCCCCTTCGCTTCTCCAATTGTTGTGGTGAAGAAAAAGAACGGTGATATTAGGTTATGCGTCGATTATCGAAAACTGAATAGACAAACCATCAAGGACGCATATGCTTTACCCAACATAGAAGAAGCCTTTTCAGCCTTGAACGGGTCCAAGTGGTTCTCTATTATGGATCTCAAGTCTGGCTACTATCAAGTAGAAATGGAGGAGGAGGACAAGTGCAAAACCGCTTTCGTGACACCTATGGGGTTCTGGGAGTTTAACAGGATGCCACAGGGAGTTACGAATGCCCCCAGTACTTTTCAGAGAGTAATGGAGAAGTGCATGGGTGGAATGAATTTGAGAGAAGTCTTAGTCTTTCTTGACGATGTTATTGTTTTCTCGGCTACACTTGAAGAACATGAGGATCGATTACTCCGTGTTCTCCAGAGATTGAAGGAATTTGGCTTAAAGCTTTCACCTGAGAAATGTCAATTCTTCAGAACATCTGTGAAATACCTCGGTCATGTTGTGTCTGCTAATGGGGTGGAGACCGACCCAGCCAAGATAGCTGCTCTGACGACATGGCCTAGGCCTAATAACATC
Organism: Alosa sapidissima; assembly: GCF_018492685.1. NCBI lineage: Eukaryota > Metazoa > Chordata > Actinopteri > Clupeiformes > Clupeidae > Alosa > Alosa sapidissima. The sequence continues at coordinate 14,629,704 of NC_055974.1, forward strand.
AAAGAGCTTAAGTCTTTCCTTGGATTTTCCGGATATTATAGGAGGTTTATAAAGGACTACTCCAAAATTGCAAGGCCTCTGAACGACTTAACAGCTGGCTATTTGCCACCAAAAAGGAAATCGGCCTCCTCACACAGCAGTTCAACACGTCTTTCAAGTGTAGATTTCAGAAGACCGTTTAATGAGAAATGGACATCAGCCTGCGAAGACGCATTCAAGACGCTCATTCAAAAGCTCACAACAGCTCCGATTCTTGGGTTTGCCGACCCGAAAAAGCCTTACGTTGTACATACAGACGCAAGCACTCATGGCCTTGGTGCGGCCTTATATCAAGAGCAGGAAGGCAAATTGAGAGTAATAGCCTATGCGAGCAGGGGACTCAACCGCTGTGAACGAAGATACCCTGCACACAAGCTCGAATATCTCTCTTTAAAGTGGGCTGTCACAGAGAAATTTTTTGATTATCTCTACGGCGCGAAATTCACTGTGGTGACAGACAACAACCCACTGACATATGTACTGACGTCTGCCAAGCTTGATGCTGCAGGCCACCGCTGGCTAGCTGCCCTTTCCAGCTTTGATTTTAACATCCAGTATAGAGCTGGGAGGAAAAACCAAGACGCAGACGGTCTCTCAAGGCGTCCACATCATCAGGAGGAATACCAACCTGACTTCACTTCTCAGGATGAAGATAATCGCATCCAACGATTTCTTGCCCAGTTCCTACAAGATGGCAGAGGAACAGATTTCCCATCTGAGGCAGTGAAGGCAGTGTGTCAGAGGCACCAGTGCCTCTCAGCAGCCAGTACAGAGCCAGACTTCCAGACACCTGTACCAGTGGAATGTTTGGCAATTGAGGCCTCTGCCATACCTGTAGGATTCTGTCAAGCTGATGTACTTGGGTCATGTACGTTGCCGCAAATGTCACTTCAAGATTGGGCACGTGAGCAAAGACAAGATCCAGTCATCAGTAGAGTAATAGAGCTTGTCAAAGCAGGAAAGCGACTCTCATACAGATTGAGGCGTCAGGAAGACAGAGAGGTCCAGTTGATGTTGAGAATAATGGAACAGCTGGTCTTCTCTGATGAAGTCCTGTACCGAAAACGCATAAGCCAAGGTGAGCCTTTCCAACAGCTTGTCCTTCCAGCGAAATACAGACAGACAGCTCTAGAGAACCTTCATGATGCTGTCGGACACCTGGGTACTGACAGGACTTTGGACTTGGTTCGTGGCCGATTCTATTGGCCTCGTATGGCCATGGATGTGACTGAGAAAATCAGGACCTGTGAGAGATGTATACGGAGAAAGGCACGGGCTGAGAGAAGCGCTCCCTTGGTGAATATAAAAACAAGCCGTCCTTTAGAATTGGTCTGTATGGACTATCTTTCACTGGAGCCTGATGGAAAAGGAACAACGAACATCCTGGTCATTACAGACCATTTCACTAAATATGCAGTAGCAGTTCCAACAGCAGATCAAAAGTCAAGAACAGTGGCGAAAGCTCTATGGAATAACTTTTTCATTCATTATGGATTCCCCGAGCGGTTGCACAGCGACCAAGGTCGCGACTTTGAATCAGCCCTGATCAAAGACCTGTGTGCGCTACTTGGCATAAAGAAAACAAGGACAACACCTTACCACCCGCGTGGAAATCCCGTGGAGCGTTTTAACAGAACACTTCTTGAGATGCTGGGTACTCTGGAAGAAGGAGACAAAGTGAGGTGGAGGGATTTTGTGCAGCCCCTTGTCCATGCATATAATTGCACTAAAAATGATACTACTGGCTATTCCCCTTATCAACTGATGTTTGGTCGCCAGCCAAGACTCCCAGTAGACATAGCTTTTGGTCTGAGCCCTGAGGGAAGCAGTAAACTATCCCACTCTGAATACGTCAAGAAGCTGACTGAGAGTCTAACTGAAAGCTATCGACTGGCCGCCGAACACAGTTTGAAGAATGCTTTGCAGAACAAACAGAGGTTTGACAGCAAAGTGAGAGAGTCCACACTGGCAGCAGGAGACAGAGTCCTTGTGCGGAACGTCGGCATCAGAGGGAAGCATAAAATCGCTGATCGATGGAGTGAAACCATATACACTGTTGTTAAACAGATCCAAGACTCCCCTGTCTATGTCGTTGTCCCGGAACACACAAGAGGACCTGAAAGGGTTTTACATAGAGACCTGCTTTTGCCATGTGGATTTCTCCCATCCGCTGTCAAGGAAGTACATCGCAATGAGCCAAAGTCTAGACAGAACCGTAATCACTCACCTCTTCCTGATGTTGATGGAGCTGAAGACGACGAAGAGCTGTCGGAAGAAGAGGATGAGGTTGAGTATTACTCCCTTTATGACCAACCTTCGACTTTGACTATTGCTGAACAGGACAGAGGGATTCTACAAGAAGAAACCAAACTCGCTGTAGAATCAGCTGAAAAGGACGCCCAGGTGGAAAATGAGTCTGTCCCTGCAAGTCCGGAAGCTAACCTGAGTTTGGATGTGTCAGCACTGAACCCTGCAGCTCCAGCATTTGAACCTGAGGCAAGTCAATTTCAATACTTACCTGCACCTGAGATTGCACAAGCTGAAGGAAATCCTCCTAATGTTCCTGCAACGGACCTGAGTGAGCATTGTAGTCCCAGACCTGAGCCAGAAAATGGATTGGAGATGACTGAGGACAGTGGAAATGTGGAAGAACACACAGAAATAGAAAAGGCTGAGGTTATCTCTGAAGATGAGGTGGCGTTGAGAAGATCCTCTAGGGACAAAATAGCTCCCAAAAAGCTGACCTACCCAACTTTAGGGAACCCGTTAGTCACTGTTATGCACTCCATTTTAACTGGGTTAGACCAAGCTTTCTCCCAAACCCTTTCCCTTGACACTGTACCTTACATATGTCATCTAACACCCTTAGCATCTGAAATAGTGTAGTTTGTAACATGCAAGGATGCATGCAGATTAAGGAGGGGAGGATGTAACCCACTCAAAGAAATAGCATTCATACAGGATTAGGTTATTTTTAGTACTACATCCAACTTCTTGATTTCTTTTGGTTAAGTTTTCCCTGCACATCATATTTGTCCAGTAGGTGGCAGTGGTGGCGCTGCATAGAGGGGAAACTGCTATACTTTGTTAGAGAAGAAGACCCAAACAACGTGAACAGCAGAACGCTAGTAAGCTGAAGCTGAATTAGAGATTCCACACTGGTTAATAATCGCATTTAAGAGATAGTTACGAGTTTTCCCATCAAGCTTACGTCTAAGTAAGAGACAACAGAGGAAAATATTCTAAGTTACTGAAAGGAATTTACTTTCTTTCATTCCTTTTCTCCGGTGAGTTTTACATGTGTTTCTCATGTGTTATTAGCAGACAGCGTGTTTAATGAGTTAAGCATGTAAAGTTATCCCTTGTATGTATTTTTGCTGATAACTCAGTTGTTCGATATATTGAGTGAAAATGTATTGATGAGATGTGTGTAAGCTAAAAACCAATCGGAGATTTAACATTAGTTTGAATGATTTGAAGTACCATGCTATGTGAAAGTGTAACGTGTAACTGCGTGGTATGCTAGTTTCCTGTATGTAGTGAATGCAAATGTTCAAAAAATGAGAATAGCTACTACAGTTCATGAATGAGTTTTATTTCCAGATCTGGTAGAGAGTATAAAGAGAGTAATTGAATGTTGCCCTGCTATGCAGGTTGGTTTTTCTTGGATGCATGATTTAAGAAAAAGATTTCCTTTGGAAAATTCGCCATTTGGACACGAGGCAGCAGAGCGGAGGGCGGGGAAGGATCATCTTGCCAGCATTACGAACTGCTACTACTCACCAATTCATTCCATCAGTCAGATAAGCTTGAGATTTCGACCTACTTTAAGAAAAAAACATACTACCCGGGTAGATGGACTTGGATTTATTATTTTGGGGTTAAACAGAGCTCTGTGGTCATTTTATTTTCTATTTCTGTTTGATAACTGATGTAAATAAATGCCGGCAATATGTTCTGAGTTTTTATATTTCTCTCCTCTTTTGAAAAGTTCCTTAGAAAGGCAGCACTTCACTTTTATTACAATAAGTGCCCCTTACACATATGATATCACACATCAGGTGAACGTGCGGAATCTAAGCTATTATTAACGCCAAGTTGCTGTGATATATGGTTCGCGAGAAAATTAACATTGAACCTACGTGCAATTTAGGCTAATCATATTTGCATTTTGCACACAGTGCACACCCATTACTCTCGGTTTAATATTTCACTAACCCTTCACACAACACGTGGCAAACCCAATATCACAATAAACAGCAAACCGTACCGAATACGAGGATATAAAGCATGCCTTTGTGCAATAAGTGGTTCCTGAGTAATCCGGTTTGCAATTGCAACACATTTCTACATAGCCTCATTGGGGCGAAATTCTAATGTATTCTAATGTAAACTATTTGTCAGTAGGCCTACATACATTTTTGTAAATTGCTCAGCCATAGATTATCCCACTATCATGGTTCTTATATTGTCAGGTTCCAGCCAATCCCATTACAGATAAATGAATATATTTATATTGCCATGCTTCCTAGTGACATTAATGCAAAAATATGAAGAAAATCAAATAACGAGACACAAATATTGATATAAAGCCTGACATAAGCCATATGCAAACATTCACATCATGCAGATATGGGTACATCCTGAAAAACGAATAGCATGTAGGCTATAGGCTATGGCCATTACAATGACCAATATATTATCTTAAATAAACTAGCTGAATAACACAGGTGACCACTTCTGCATAATTTCATGGGTGCTGAAATGTCAACACATTTTTTTACATTTCTGAACTGTGAAATGTAGCATATGTTTTTGTGGTTGTGAACATATTGCAATATCACCTAACTATTCCACCTGTGTGTGCATGGTTATAATTCTGAAGTGCAAAATAGCTTAGGCTACAGCACAAATATTTCCATAAAAATAATCAAGTCTGACCTCTGAATTTATTTTGAAAGTGCACCTGATTGATGCATTTAAAAGTTAAAATATACAAACATTTCTTAAATTCTTACAAAACACCCACCCAGTTTTTAAAATTGTTAGTTTGGACCCCCTCACTTTTGCCGTGCGAAATACCAGTGCTGTTTTCAGCATCTGTTTAGCGCTTCATTGTCATTTTCATTGGATTCACGGTTTAGTTTGATATTTAATTTACTTTTGGACTGTTTGATTATATTGTTAAATGTTGGGACTGATGGGCACTGAAATCTGGGGAGGTATTTGATAATCACTATTACGTTCCATGTAGTTGAAAGAGTGTCGGGATTTCAAACAAACCATCTGCTTTCATGCATTCATTGAACGTCTGCGGTGCTGTATTGGAAACCTTATTGCGTAGCCAAGTAGCCTATTGAGTTATTTTTAAATTATGCATGATTTACTTTTTATTAATTTCGTAGGCTGGCTTTATTTTGTTATATAGAAGTATCTAAATAACCTGTTAAAATGTACCAGAATTCAGGAAATTGCATCTAGTCCAAAAAAAAATTTCTGGGGGAGGACCCCCATACCCACTCTCTGAAATGTCCCACCCACTTTCACAATGCCTCCGACGCCCATGGTCCTAGTAGTAGGCTAGATCCCTTTGATACCAATGTTCATTTAACTCTGAGACCCTGGTCCCAGGGATGGATTACTGCACAGGCCTTCCGGGCTCAGACCCAGGGGCCCAAGGTGTCAGGGGGCCTTGAAGCCCAAGCCTTTGCATAGAATCATTGCCTCAATATCAACACATCAGGATGTAGGCTATGAATCTGATTGAATTTAGTATTGGCCATCCCCAAAATGCTAGCCTGACGAGCCAGACCCACATTAAAACGTTCGCAGTGCTCAGTCCGAGGGGCGGGATAATCGGTTGTCTTTTAAATTCCCTCGGCACGCAATAGGACAGCACTGAGTCCCATGCGTTTTCCCACCAGCGGAGCTAGTTGGCTAGTTCAAACTTTTGCCATCTCAAAACAAGCTTAACTCGTGTCACACTGTTGGCCAACAGCAATATCCATCTTCTTTGTTTTCAAGTAGCAGGGAATTCAAGCCAAACCGTTGGAACTCTGCCATCAATCATTATGTTATGCCCCCCTAACGACTCTATAGACGATTTGATTGGCCTGATAGAAGTTTAATTTTTCGAGCTCACAAGCCAACGGAGAGTTGCTAGACTAGCCCTGGAAGCAAATGTAATTTGCTGCCGCTAGGGTGTGTCTAGTAGATTTCTAAGCTACCAAAATGCACCAGAAATCACATCAAACAAATGAAAACAATTCTGGGGGAGGACCCCCAAACCTTCCACATATGCGACAATTAGTGGGGAGCCCTTCATACATGTGGGCCCAGGGCCCCGAAAGTTCATAATCCATCCATGCCTGGTCCCTACACCTGAGAACCACTGATGTACGTTTTTTTTACTGTACGGTATAATGCTGAATGAGCCAAACAAAAATTTCCGCCGCAAAATGTTGGTTGGCCCCACCAAATCTCACTCCAAGGTTTTTTGAAAAGTTGGCAGCCCTGTGTTCGTTGTATCCGTGTACAATTCCAAAATAGGACATCCCCTCCCTGCTACCAACCACGTAAAAAAAAATTCCATTTGTACCGCTGTTTGTATCCAGTTCTCGGCTACTTCCTTTTCAACACTAACGTTCGACTGAGAGCAGTGCGTGCAGACGGCCTAGTGGACTAGGCCGACGATACTTTATCTTCTTGAATGTAAGTGGATTCCTTTGTGCAAGCTGGGTTTTCATTTAGCCTAACATAAACACGTGGAGGCAGTGAAATCCAACTAGCATTCAACTTGAAACGGCATCGACAGCTTAGCCAGCCTTCTTCAAGCTCTACTCTAGTAGAAACTAGCTCTGCAGCTAGTTTCTTCCATTGACTGTTCTAATCAGACTAAGAGTCATTCACACATAGAACGATAACTATAACTATAACGATAAAAGCGTTTACACTGAACAACGATAAACAAAGCATGTGCTTGTGTTAATGAATGTGACGGCTAAAATGTGATGGGTTCTGATTACCGCCGCCGAAATAATCTTTGGGCACCGCTATTTACCGATTTCCTGCTCCCATTGACTTCAATTCAACACATGTAAACAAAACGCCCAACGCCGCTGACTTATGCCAGAGATTTTCTAATGTGGAGACACAGCACTTAAAAGATACTCATTAAACGACCACACATTTAGGTAATGAGCACAGTCTTAGGGGCTGTGCCCATAAACTTTCTCCTCACTGCTTAAGCCAAATTCTGTTATTCCTGCTCTATATACAGTTAAGAACAAAATTATTCATACCCCTGGCAAATATTGATTTAATGTTGATTTTCTCTTTATCAATATGTTTGTTCTGACTGAAAATGACACTACCACATGTCAAAACGTTGCAAGACAATGTGGTAGAAACATGGAATAAAAAAAAGAAGCATTTTATTTTTATTAACATTTTTATGAAAAATGACGTGTCCAAAATTATTCATACCCTTTTTAAATAATCAATGGAAACATCTTTATTTGCATTCACAGCTCTCTATGGTTCTTATAATACCTACCAAGCCTCTCCATGTCGCCACAATGATTCTAGACTGCACCTTTTTAACAGCAATCTGGGTTTTGAGGCCAAGAGCGATTATTTGCCATCCCAGCCTTGTGCTCACTTTTTGATGGATTGATGGAAATGTTGGTATTGTTCTCGGTTAACTATTTCTTGCCTTGTTTAGCTGTATGTTTTGGATCATTGTGTAGTTTAATGGTCCAATGCTGCCTATTGGTAGCCTAGAAATCTAGACGCACCCTAGCGGCGGCAAATTAATTTGCTCAGCCTGTACATTTCAATGATATAGGATGGCCCGCCAGGCTAGCCTATTGGGGCAGGTCTCTCGGTAGACAGAGACGGATTGACAGCCTGATCTTCTCCTCCAAAATTCTCAATTTGCCCCTTGTTTTAGTGTTACCGTTTACTTTGAGAAGTTCACCAGGTCCCATTGTCTGAAAAACACCCAAACTAATACATTTCTATAGCTATTCTCCACATTGTGAATGGTGTTTTGGTGGTTGAAATGTTCACTCCATCTCAAAATGGATCACTTGGTCATCTTGGATGCTGATCATGGATCACTCTTCAACATGCACAACTCAACTAAACCTTTATAAGGGCACACCTGGACAAAGAATTTAGCTTTCGCTGAATTTAATTTGACCCAGGGACATGGCTTGAGATTGGCATAAAAAAAGAAGCATTACATTCCAATGACACCATGTCCATTTCAATTGTGGCCAGGGGGCCTGGTGACCTTCTCAAAGTAAACGGTAACACTAAAGCAAGAGGCTACACTGAGATTCTGGAGGAAACCATCAGGCAGTGTGCAAAGAGACCTGATAGGCATCATTGGACCATTAAACCATACAATGATCCAAAACATACAGCCAACAAGTCAAAAAATGGTTAACAGAGAACAATGTCATATTTTAGAGTGGCCCAGCCAGAGTCCAGACCTCAATCCGTCAAAAAAGTGAGTACAAGGCCAGAGTGATGGCAAATAATCGTTCCTGCCTCAAAACCCGGATTGCAGCTAAAAAGGTGCGGTCTAAAATTATTGTGGAGACATGGAGCGGCTTGGTACATATTATAAGACCATTTTGAGAGCTTTGATTGCAAATAAAGATGTTTCCAGTGATTATTTTAAAAGGGTATGAATAATTGTGGATACGCCATGTTTCAAAAATAATTTTAAAAAGATAAAAAGGCTTATTTTTTTGATTCTATGTTTCTACCACATTATCTTACAACCTATTGGCATGTGTCAGTGTTATTTTCAGTCAGAACAAACATATTGGTCAAGAGAAAATCAACATTAAATCAATATTTGCCAGGGGTATGAATAATTTTGTTCTTAACTGTATATAGAGTAGGAATAACAGAATTTGGCTTAAGCAGTGAGGAGAAAGTTTATGGGCACAGCCTTTATGTCATCTTTAATCATCTTTATGTTCTTCCATTTCTTCTGCTTCTACTTTACTCAGCCTAGGCTATATGAAAACGTGATCTGTGCACCAAAGCCTTCTCACAATGATTGGTCCAGGTATGTTCATGTTTAATTAAGAAGTAGCCATAAGGGTGAAGTTTTCACTGCTTTACACAGTGTCTGTTCCTCCTCAGAGAGATTTCAGATCATAGTTGCCCTTGTCCCCTTTCTTCTCTTAACTCTGGGTAAGTAGCCTATATGGGTTTTTGTCTTTGTCTTGACTGTTTGACTGTTTGTTCATAAAATCAAACCCTCCCGTTGTTGCATTGCAGCACCAACAGCAACCACTTGGTTTACAAAGTTTAACCATTCACAAAGAAATCATTCATTCAATCATTAATAAGTTTGCTCATTTAGATAAGATCTTTTTACATTGTTTTTCCTGACCTTCTCTGAAAAGGGGCTTTACACCTGCACAACTGTCCCAAGGAGCCCATGGTCCCCATCTCTGTCATTGTGGGATCAGTATTCCTCATGGTCATACAGCTTGTTGCAGTGTGTGGTTGTCTTGAACTGTGTTTCATCCCAGTTTTTCTGATCCTCATCTTTCTGTTCTGCTGGTTGATTGCAGGTAAGGTGGAGAGAGAGAGAGAGAGATGATTTGATAAAAAATTATCCGCACATGAAAAAGACAAGCAAAAGCAGAAGAGAAAGAAAATGAATAGAAGTAATTGATAGAACAGAATACCAACACAGTCTATGGTAGCTGACTACTTCCTTTGAGGAGCTACTGTATTACTTGTTTGTCACAAGATTCTAAATCACGCCATCATACCTCTTAAAGGTACAGTGTGTGGTTAAGGCAAATTTGTTGTGATATTTGAGCTCAAGAGCCAATCAAATCACACTTCCCTTATAAAGCACACACACACACTATATCTAATTAATAGAAAAAATGGATAAAAAAGAAAGTGTGATAAACTGATTATTACAGTTATTAAATGTAGTGCACCTAAGGACTGTATGTTATTAAGTTATTATATTAGTAACAAAATCACACCTGTTGTTGTTGTTGTTGTTATAGTTGTCCTGTTATTGTAAATAATTCATATGTATAACAAGGCCAGACCCCTAATATCTCTTATTTATTTATGTATTTATGCTACATGCCCATGTCTGACATGTGGCAGGTAGTGTGTTCATCTACAGAGCATTTCAACCCAACTTTGAGTCCAGACACTCCTTGGAATATTGTGAGAAGATTCTCTACCAGTCCGCATTCTGGTGCACCAACCTAGCGTGGGTATTCATAGTGGTTTTGGGGATTTCTGGGCTGTGCAGACTCGTATGGAGATGGAGAGGTGCCTTTCAAAGAGCAGGTGACATTGAATGTGAAGGTGACACTGAAAAGGGAGGAGACGATGAAAAAGAAGGTGCCTTTCAAAGGGGAGGAGATGATGAAAAAGAAGGTGCCTTTCAAAGGGGAGGAGAAAAAGGAGGTGACTTTGAAGAGAGAGGTGACACTGAAAAGGGAGGTGACGCCGAAAAAGGAGGTGAAATTGAAATTACTCAATCACTCAATTTTAATCCAAACCAACACCTAACCTGAAAACACAAACACTCACATCTTAAAAACAGCATTAGAGCAACATCATCATATCATGTTTGCTCGTGTTTGTTTTTTTCTCTCATAATATGTTTTATTTGTGTTCAAAATCACTATGTTGCCTTTATAACTGGAATAGGTTCAAAAGCAAAGGGCACTGCCTTGAAGTATGCTCATTGTCAGCACTGTGCTTATATTATTCCACTGGTCTCACAGACCTACTGCCTCCAAAGACAGTTTTTACCTCTTAATATTCCTCTTGCACTACAAACTGTAGCCTAACATGTGCTTCCATGCACATGGGCTATGGGACATGCTGCATCTCTATAAGAGCATAAAGGTTCCCTATTAGTACACTCAAAACATAGTATTTTAGAATTTCAGAACAAAATCACAATGGAAAAGCGTTGTGTTACAATTACAGACTTACAGCCACTGCACTGCACAGGGGTGTGTTTCCCAAAACCATAGTTGCTAACCTGTTAGGGGTGCTGAGCGAGCAGCCCATCCTGCTTGTGTTATTTCAACGGCATTATCAGATCAGGGGCGCAGGAAATGTAGTGCATCACCCATTTGGACACACAGTGGGTCAGCTCCCCTGCCCTGTCCCATTAATGTCACCCCTTGCCTTCTGTCCAAAACAGAAAGAGCCTTTCACGTCAGGCCAGTGCGAAATTCGCTGGCTGGTATATTGGCCTTGCGCAAATTGTCAACTGTTGAGGGAGGCCTTGAAGTCCTGCCTATTCCTCCTACATGGTCCAAGTAATGCTGTCAGTGTGACACACCTCCCACTCCCACATCCCTTTATGAAACCCGTTTCCTGGCATGACTGCGCACAGTAATAGGCTAAAACATTTCCTACTCTCAGTAGCAACATGTAAAAGACACCGGGCTTATTGTACAGTAAAAATACAGTAAACCAATGTACAATTTAACCACAGGATTGTGCCTCAGTTTTACTGCTGATATTATCTTTGCTTCTCATATGCATGTACTTTTGGACATATACGTTTGGGGTTTTTTTGTTTTGTTTTTTACAGTCAGTGACCTTTATAATGCAATGATACTGTGCAATCTAATATCACATTTCTTGTCCTTATGAAGTTCCTGCTTCATTGTTCTCGTTACTGCAATTTGTACTGCCTGTTGTCAGTAATAACCAAATACACTCATGTGTGCCAATGAAACCACTGGTGTACTGGTGTACAAATAAATCTGACTTGGAACCACATCCCTTACTGGAAGTAGTTTCCCATCTGTTCTTGTCTCTCTATAACTGACTTTCATAGTAAGATTAAAACGTTTGTAATCAGTGACACCCAGCTTAAATGATTTGTAGTGAACATCTGAAATGTACAAGTACAAGTGTACATCTGAAATGTACCTAGAAATTCAAAACTGGTATACCATATTGCCATGTCCAGTTTCTGGTGATATTGAAAAAGAATAAATCAACCTAGATAGCCATTAAATGGATTCCATGGATGCCTCTACCTGACCATATATGGCAAATTAGTTTCACTTTGTTGCCCTCTATACTGTAGGTCATGGGTAAGTTAAATATAGGTTATATCATCTACAACATCCTCACTCACTGTTGGTAGGCTACAAGACATTATATCATATTCAAATGTTAAGATGCTGTAATATTTTGTTGTGGAAAGCCCTTTTAGGCATGTGACTAGCTCATTAAATGACCCCTATTACTGCCTCGGACAAAATGCAGTTATGAGTAGGGGAGACCGGGGCTGGTTGGAACACTTTTCACTCTCGGCTATATTTCTCCGTCTTACAGTGCGTTGAAATGGTCAAATTGTGATTAACTGAAAGCTTGGGATCTCAGCTACAAAATGTATACATTAAATGTCAACAAATGATCCCTTGTTTTGAGTTATATATGATTAAAGTGGTGTTGTGCACGTGTGCCAACTTGCCCCATGCACAGGGGTTGGTTGGCACATGTAGTTGGAACACCTATGTTATAGTCCTTTCCAGTACTACTTTTGCTTTTGTTTGAAGTGCTCATCTATATCACTGCCTGTAGGGCTTTGCTGATGTCTTTCCTGTGTGTTTTTCTTCAGTAGGGCCCACCGTCAAGACCAATTTGGTCCCTATACCGATATTTTTTTACTTCAAATGTTTAAAAATGTCTGAAATGCTTCCAAATGTAAAACTATGTTCAGTAATTACAATAACAATGTTAAAATAAAGATTGATTATGTTTTTTTTTTATGTGCAAAATACAAAGTTTATAGATTTGTCACAAAATAAGCCATAGGGAATGTACAGTATGTGCCAACCAACCCCAAAATCAGTGTGCCAACCTGCCCCGCCCACATTAGGTCAAACTTTTTTGCACAAATGCTGTTAGCCTGCTAATATCAGTCACCTAAGGTTTTCAAACTTCATTCATTTTATATCCCTAACTATTACCCTTCTAGGATGTATTTAGTGGGAGGTGCATATTCTAAGTTTTGACACTACAAAATTAAAAAGTTGTTCTCACCTAAAGGGTTAATGACCTGGAGACCAGTTACATACGTGAGTTTACTCTACTCAATTAGGCCGTCAGTTTAGTGTTGGAATTTTGTTGCAGCTCCCTCTAGTACAGTGTTTCTCAAAGTGTGGTCCGCAAGCTATCTCAAGTGGTCCGCGAGCAGACGTGGTAAAATATGATATAGATGAGTTGTCTGCAATATTGAACCAACTTGTATGTAAATCCAAACAGTTCTGCAACACTGTCTATGTAAGATATGCCAGTTTAAATCATATGAATCCTCTGACACAATAAGCAAAGTGAAAATACAATAAGCAAGGTGGTTCAGTGAGTAGGCCTATTGTGCTGATATACTGTTGAAGTAGGTCTAATCTATTTTTTTTAGCTAGGTGGTCCATGCATTTTTTATTGGTTAAGTGGTCCTCCATCTGAAAAAGTTTGAGAAACACTGCTCTAGTAGCCTAGCCTGCATGTTCCCATGCTGCCTTGCGCGCGATTTGATTCACGCTGGTAAGGCAGCCTGGAAACTACCGCCCTAATTTTTGCCTCAGATAGGGAACCAATCACAGAACGGGGGAAAGCAAGACGATGATGAGCTATGCACAGACGCATTTGATAGACATCCGTGGCACCCAATAAACGGATCTGGGTATTTCTTTCAAATACGAGAAAATGAACGTTTGGTTCCTAGACCACGTCTCATTGAGAAGTGGTGGCGCTAGCCAGGCTACTAGTAGCCTGGATATTAACAGTGTTTCAACCTGCCCCTGTTCCAACCAGCCCCGGTCTCCAGCTATACTTAATGATCAGGATCCCATTTCAATTTCAATTTATAGGGACAGTGTGCAATTAAAACATAAATGTAAACATTTGATGCATTGCACCAGAGTTAGCCTTGGGCTAATTTACATCTGTAGTCCCACAGGAATCACAAACACAATACAAGCACAAATACAACTCCTTGATTTCTCCATCCTCTTCCCTGGAGAAAGGGGAGAGGGAAGATGGACAAATAGAGAAATGAGACGCATCTCTTATGATTGTCCCTGGTGTTTCCTAGTTGGTGGAATGAGCCTATTCTGCGTGTGGATCTTTCAAGTTTACACCTAATTAATTAATTTGATATTACATTTATATTATTGTTATTATTACTAATTCACTTAATGCAGGCTTAACAACTTAAAAAAAAAACTTTAACGTTCATATTCTGTAAGTAAAGTCGCTTTGGACAAAAGCGTCAGCTAAATTTCATAATAGAGAAATTCTCTGCCATGAGGATTTTGTTTCGTCGAGTGATAATGACGTAGTAGTTGTGTTCAGAAGAGCAAAGATGGCCACGGCGGGTTGGCTGCATGGCTCCGCCAGTATGCGGCTGACCGAGGGGTTGGTGTCAGTTTTGAAAGAAGAACGACCCGAATATTTGCCCTCACTTTTGGCAAATTATCGGGAGCATGGCGTGATCCCGACGCAGGTAAAATAGCTTCACGAGTGTGCTCTCAGTGACCCCGCTGTTAACATAACGTCAGCTAACGTTAGCTATGATAGCAAACTGTATTTAACAAAACGTTAGCTATCCTTGCTTGCGGAAAGGTAGACCCCACTCTTGGGTTCCTGGATCTTTTGTTAAGTTACTATGAGCCTGGAGTAGCCATGTAAAGATGTTTTGAATAATTGATTGTATCAATGTGTTCTTGGTCCTCCGCAGTTTGATCTGTCATCATACTCACAAGGATGGACGCAGTTAACGTTAGCCGTATATTGTCGTGGCTAGTTAACAAGCCCGCACAACACATTACATTTTATCAGACACTTCTTAACCAAAGTGACTTGCATATGTCAGCTATATTACAGTGGGGGATCACATTGTCCCCGGAGCAACTTGGGGTTAAGTGCCTTGCTCAAGGGCACAACGGTGGAAGCTGGGAATTGAACCGACAACTTTCAAGCTACTGCACGCTAGCCCAGCTCCTTAACCACTACACTACCACCGCCCCTACTGATGTTGAAATTGTATAATTAGGTTAAATAGAGTACCATTATGTTCCATTGTTCGATGCAATTGGTCGTCAGTGCTGTCTCTTTTCTGATGAATGTTATTGGGGTAAACGGTCCATGTATGCTTACAGAATAGTGCAGCGGTTGGTGGTCTCGTGGGACTCAGCAACGCACGTCTAGGCTCAAGCAAAACCAGGTGAGCTCCTCCGAAAGGTGAACTCTGCATTATATGATGTGGAAGTAAGACGATCACTGCACTGTCCAGATGGTCTGATATAATATAGCATGCAGTTTGTAAATATCCAACTGTTTATTTTACTTGATAATGGCACATTAAATACACCCCTTTGTGTTTGTGTGTACGATAGATTTGAGGGTCTCTGCCTCCTATCGGTGCTGGTGAAGGATGGCTCCAGCGAGCTGTTCCAGCAGCATTGCCTGTCATGGTTACGTTCTGTGCAGCAGGTTATTCAGGTGAGCAGACGCACTGAGATGATCAGGTGTTATGCAAACCTAGGAGTGCCTATAGAGTTTAATGAACACATGTTTGATTGGTATTCAAATTAATTGGAATTTGTGTAGTCAGATTATCTTCTGTCTCTTCACTCTAGTCACAGGCCCCACAACCCTCAGTTCAACTGGCAGTTATGGTACTAAAGGACCTACTGCAGTACTCCTCTCAGATCCCAGAACTGTCCAGGGAGATCGGACTGAACTGCATACTGGGCATCCTGACCTCCTTGCTTAGTCTGAAGGCAGAGGTATGTCTGGAAACGTTCTGACATTTTTGTAAATAAGTGTGCTCAAGTAGATTTCTTTTTTTTTTTTTTGTCTAGATTTTGAGTTTAGTGACCTTTTTCTAGCCTGGCGAGCCAGACCCACATTAAAATGTAGGGTCTGGGCACTCACCGTTCACAGTGCTCAGTCCGAGGGGCGGGATAATCGGTTGTCTTTCAAATTCCCTCTGCACGCAATAGGACAGCGGCAGTGCTATGAGTCCCATGCGTTTCCCACCAGCGGAGTTAGTTGGCTAGTTCAAACGTTTGCCAACATAATAAAAGCTTAACTCGTGTCACACTGTTCGCCAGCAGCAACATCCATCTTATTTGTTTTCAAGTAGCAGGGAATTCAAGCCAAACCGTTGCAACTCTGCCATCAATCATTATGTTAAGCCCACCTAACGACTCTATACACGATTTCAATGGCCTGATTTAGTTTCGATTTCTGGAGCTCACAAGCCAACGGAGAGTTGCTAGACTAGCCCTGCCACTAGGGGCGCGTCTAGATTTCTAGGCTAACCTTTTTCAGTATTGAGGAGACATTTGGAGATGGCAATAGGGTCATTCCAGGTCAAATCAGATAAAGTAGTTGCTGCACCGTCTCATATTTTGTTCAAACCTTGTCAACATCAAAAATATTCAAATACTCTCTTCATATTATTTTCAGCCCTTTAAGTTACCTCCGTTTTACAGCCTGAAAATCAAATTGTCTGATAAGCAATGTTTGGGCATTAATATAATGAAAAGTATTTTTCGTAGGCAGCCCAAACTTTGTAGGGTGGAAGACAAACATGTTCTCAGTATGAATGAATATGACTGGCACTTTATACACAAAATGACTATAAACGGAGCAATTCCCACGTTGATCTTTGGTCATTTTGTGTCAAATCAGACAAAATCCATGAAAATGTTTGCTGCACCGTCTTAGATTTTGCACAAAGTTTGTCTACCTAATACCTATCCTGGTGATATTGAGGGTCTTGTAAACTAATTTTTTTATCCACATGGCACCAATCATTTATTTGTCCGGTAATATACTTTATTAACACTGAGACAAAATTTCAGGTCAACAAATGCACATGAAGATATTAGGGTCATTCCGTGTCAAATTAGATAAGGTTGTTGCTGCACCGTCTCAGATTTTGTTCAAACCTTGACTATTTCAAGAATGCTGGGTGTTTAGCAGAGGACCTGTAGAAACCACAATGTTTGAAGGCCTAGGACTAATATTGTATATGCAGCCTCCCATATAGAAGATGTAATGTATTATGTATTATTACCATGTTGCTATTAAGGCTCAAAATGGGGTTGGAAGGGAAATCATTTTTTCCAGGTATGACAGTGACACCCTATATCAAATCCAACTTGAGAAAGTTTCTCTTAATATTATATCCAACATTTGTGAAAATGTCAATTTCCGAAATATTACACTGTGAAACAAGTTAAGAAATGTTGTGGATTACCTGTATGGCTCAACTGCCACTTTGAAATTTGAAGTGTTTTTTTTCTGTCATCCATTTTTACTTACTTTATCTACCTGTGTCTGATAGTCCCACCTGGTGGCGATGGAGGGTATGATGGCATGTATGACTTACTACCCTCGTGCCTGTGGGTCTTTGAGGGTGAGTGATTAGAAACTTTGTGTCACTTCAGATAATCTTTTCTGATTAAAAAAAATATCCATGTGGTGTTATGTATGGTCTGGATTTTATTTGTAACTGCATGTGTTTTACTGTAACAGGAAAAATTGGGAGCCTATTTCTTGTCTAAAATGGATTCTGACAATCCCAAAGTGCAAGAGGTTTGTTGGTCACCATAATTTCATTCAGCTGCATGAAACGTCTGAATATTTACTCAGCTAATTATTTTTTCTTAAACTGTAAACTCTGTCTTAATCCAAAGGTGGCGTGTGAATGTTATGGTCGCTTGCCTTGCCTGGGTGGTGTTCTGGAGAGAGGTGGGGGCGGGCGCAGGGCAGAGAGCTGGACCAATCAGACTCACTGCCTCCTAGCTACCGCTAACAGCATTCTTGCACAGCTCTACCAAGGAGCAGAGACTGGTAAGCATGCTTTATGCACTTTCTAAGGTGTATCTATGAATATATGGACACAAAGACAGGATTTCTCTTTAGATTCATTATAACAGATTGAAGAAATGTAGAAAGATTGTACTGTAACTGTCCTTTTCTGGCATATATTTGAGCTTTAAGCCCTAAGAGGCCGTAATATTGATAATAGTGCAGTGATTTTTAGAGCAGCCCAGGTGCATTCCAACCCCCCCTTTAGCTGTTCTAAAATGAAATTTACAGTCTCTGGAATTATTGCTTTTTCTAAAAAGTTTACTATACCTGGAAAGGTTTCATAAAATATAGACACCACAACAAGAAACATAATAATTTGTTTATCAGATTCAGATTTTATTTGTCACATACATTCAATGCTGTGAAATGTTAGTCGGCTCCAAAACACACAAACTACACACAAAAATACAATGGATTCCTGGACCTGAATTAAGTCTAATCCTTTACTGAACTGTTATCTGACGGTAAGTGTGTCTCTGACAGAAGCTCATGTAATGTTTCCTCATAGAGGGAGTAGTGCAGTATGAGGGCCCAGGCCTGGAGTTGCCTTTTCCTTCTCTTGATGACATCGACCCCCTCCTGATGCTCCAGCTCAGCCACCGATACAGGGCTCTGTGCCTGGCTCTTAAACACACACTCAGGTACTGATTCAGGGCTCTGTGCCTGGCTCTTAAACACACACTCAGGTACTGATTCAGGGCTCTGTGCCTGGCTCTTAAACACACACTCAGGTACTGATTCAGGGCTCTGTGCCTGGCTCTTAAACACACACTCAGGTACTGATTCAGGGCTCTGTGCCTGGCTCTTAAACACACACTCAGGTACTGATTCAGGGCTCTGTGCCTGGCTCTTAAACACACACTCAGGTACTGATTCAGGGCTGTGTGCCTGGCTCTTAAACACACACACTCAGGTACCTACAGTATAGTACAGATAAACTCAGCTGGTCATACTGAAGAAGAATGAGAAGATTACTGTAAAATGTGGTGTTTACTTTGTTTGTTTGTTGTCTGCTAGTGTGGACTCTGGCTCTCCCGTCCGACTACCTGTTCAGCACATCCTTAACTTTGTGTGTCGAGCGCTGGGCGTGAGCAACAAGAGCATTGTGAGTGTCTCTCATTCAGTATACATTCTCTACTCACAGCGGTGGCCATTTAGCTTACAGGTTTCCGCTTATTATGGATGAAGGATTTCTCATGTTTGTTTTCCTTGTCAGAACCTCACAGGTGATGGCTGCCTGAAACTGCTGGTCTTGCCTTCTGTACATAGTGACACTGTGGACGTCCTGTCTACGCTTATCAATGTGTGAGTAACATAATTACTTTAAATATAGTTTTTAAATTAAAGTAGTCAACTCTTATAATAGACAAGCTAGTAGTAGTCAGGGGTGTGGACTCGACTCGCATGACTTGGACTCGAGTCGGACTTAATTTTGATGACTTCGGACTCGACTTGACAAAATTAGAAATGACTTGCAATTCGACTTGGACTTCCATGGTATTGAGACTTGACTCAGACTTTGCCCCTTTGACTTGTGATGACTTGTAATGACTTGCGGCATTGGGTAAAATGATTTCTTTCTTATAAAAACATTTGTTTTCTGCCCATATAAAGTTCATCGTTAACGTAACACCTGCAACTCAGTAGCCTGGGTGTTCCCATGCTGCCTTCCGCGCGATTTGATTCACGCTGCTAAGGCCTGGAGACCATGGAGCAAATTTTCACCTGAGATAGGGAACCAATCAGAGAACAGGGGGGAAAGCAAGACGATGATGAGCTATGCACAGACGCATTTGATAGACATCCGTGGCACCCAATAAACGGATCTGGGCATTTTTTTCAAATACGAGAAAATGAACGTTTGGTTCCCAGACCACGTCTCATTGAGAAGTGGTGGCGCTAGCCAGGCTAGCAACTCAGCGTTATTTTGCATGGAATGCAGGGTTTCCTATCTAGTATGAGAAAGGAAAAGGGATGAACATCACTCACTGATCATCCTCCCATTGTCGTCTGACTAAGTGGATCCTCTGATATTGTGATGGATCCTCTGATCTTGTGATGTGGTTCGATAGCCTAAACAATTTAATTCGTTCCACGGAGCTAATCGAAACTATCACAGAATCATC
This sequence comes from Alosa sapidissima, assembly GCF_018492685.1. Taxonomy (NCBI): domain Eukaryota; kingdom Metazoa; phylum Chordata; class Actinopteri; order Clupeiformes; family Clupeidae; genus Alosa; species Alosa sapidissima. The sequence continues at coordinate 14,649,794 of NC_055974.1, forward strand.
ATCAATGACTGATGGCGTTTAAAATTTACACCCATATCAGCGTTTTGCAAAATAAATAGTAAGGAAGGTGAAGGTAAATAAATGTTTATTCATCTGGTATTGACTAGACTATGGCCTTGATGACAGTATGAGCTCGCAGAGGGTAAACGGAGTATTTGTTAGCTTTCGTTTACTCCAGCCGGTTTTCCATCGCTCATTTGTACGTCAAGTCAATCACATGTTACTGTGTGGGGAGTGGGGGCCCAATATTATACAGTGTGCTTGCTGCAGAGAAGGTCTCACTCACAGAGGTTAGAAGGAGGGGGGGCAGGGGATAGCTGCACGTCGCCCTGCTGGAGCGGGTGAGTGTGGGGAATAGCGCACAACTAACGCAATTAATGGGCTAAAGTCAATCACACCACGGATTGCCTCCAAAATGCATATTTCATTCATAATATTCGTAAGAGGCCATACGTTTCACATAGATGTTATTTATGCACTCACACAGCCACACATGCACTATTCTGTTTTATTGTCTGTTAGACAAGTGTCTTATGTAGGCCTGTAAGTTTAGAGCAGGAAGGATGACTGTTAATTTGATCTTAATGATGGGAAATTTAACATGACAGTTCCCCTGTTACTCCTCTCCCTGCTCATTTGTGTTGTGTGGCCTACTGTTTTCCATTGCCAAATTTGCCAACATTAAACATGTTTTTTATTATTATTATTTTTTAAATATTAGTTCTTAATATGATTAACGGAAACATTATGACACACTGTAAAAGCTATTCACTCACCAAAATAGTCATCCACACACACACACCTCACAGCCTACCTCACCCCTCACTCAATTAAAGTTGTAGCGTGACTGTTTGAACATTGGACATGGAATTGCCAGTTAGCAAACTCGTTAAATTCAAAACCAGTATTCACTTTTCTTTTTCCTCAGTAAGAGAACAAAGAATACTTTGTTTGTCTTTGGGCTTGTGATTTTTTTTAAGTGCTTTAAAAACTTTTTCAATTTGTAAAGATGATATATTCATAAGAATGATATTGAAAGTATACAGACTTGTTTAGGACTCGGAAAAAAATAAGGACTTGGACTCGACTTGGCTTTGGTGAGACTCCACTTGGACTTACTTGAGACATCTCTCTTGACTTGGGACTTGACTTGGACTTCAGCGTTAAGACTTGAGACTTACTTGTGACTTGCCAAACAGTGACTTTGTCCCACCTCTGGTAGTATATGTTGGGGATTCAGATTTGATCCGGGTGCCTGTGAGCACTTGGACCCGAATGTGGTATGGACGCTGTAGCCAGCTGCACCACAGCTCACCCAAGAAGGGGAGATCTTTAATGATTGAAATAACTGCCAGCAGGCATTGCCAAAATGTCTTCTGAGCGCATTAGCTGCTTAAAAGGCATTTAGTAATTTAAATCGCTAAATAATTGCCATTGAATTTAGCATTGACGTTGTCCTTCTGTGTGTGTGGTAATGGCAGTGTTGGAGGGGGCCTGGCACAGTACAGCAGTGTGCTGACCAGACTGTTTTCTCAGTCGTTGTCATCATGGACTCCACCACCAGAGGCCAGTATTGGCCAACAGAGAGCATACAGGTAACAGACCATAAAATGAACATGTTTAATAACCATTTGGCCAGTTCACAGAAAGCACACTCTTGTCTTTTCATTTTTCACTGAATGTATTAAATCAGTGTTCCATCCATCAAGGAACTCGTGTCTGATAGGAAATGGAAATAAAAGTGTATTTATTAGGAAATGTGTGTTTGCTATGCTAGTTAATGAGATGGTACAGGGCTATGATTCTATACCCAGTCTGAAATAAATCCAGAGAAAAACTGGACTCAAGTCATTTAAATGAACTTGTTTTGCAAGGCTACGTTCAGACTAGGCTTCCTTTTTGAAGCTACCAGTGTCCGTTTTACATTATCATCATATGGAGTAAAAAGTCCTCTTTTTTTTATTTTATTTTTTAAAATGCTGTCGCTGGCGTTTCTTTCTGAAGCTCAGAGTGTCTTTTTGAAGTTGACAGTGGTTCAGCTTCTCAGAAAAAGGCATCCCACATCAAACGTTTTTATTTTGACAGCTGACCAATTACAAGCTGAGTAATGAGACATTCGTAACCAGAAAAGGAGACCGTAACGGTGGAGAAACTTATTACGATCGGCTTTAAGCACAATGAGCTATACGAGATTTAAAATGTATCACCATATTAATTTATGGAGTTAAACTGGACGTGTCCCAAATTTTCTAGTCAGCGCATGTTTTTATTGCAGTCGCTTGAAAAAACGAGCATCTTAGCTACCATTTACTCTTGTTTGGTACACATTGTTATGGCAGCAAAAGACCCCTTTAACTTTGTTGCCAGTGTTTTTTCAGAATCAAAAAAGTGCCTTGGCCAACAGAAGCCTAGTCTGAACATAACCTTATGGGATATTGTGTGGTTGCACTCCAACACTACTGTTTTTGTTCTTGCGCATAGTGCTGTGCGTGTGTGCCTCTACCGCACATTAGAGCTGTGGGTACGAGTGGGAGGGGCATCAGCATGTGTTCTACAAGGAAGTCCCACCCACTCAGAGCTCATTTTCACCCATCTGATGGGTGACCTCACACCAGGGGCAGAGGCCATCAAGGTGAGCCTAATTAATTTATGTTTGTTACTTGACAGTCCAAAACGATTTACAACAGTATCAATAATCATTTCATTAACATTAAAAAAATAAGTCTAAAACAAAGTCAAAACTAAAAGACTACATTGAACATGATGATGATAATAATGTCAAGACTTTGTAATAACAATAACCAAACATGTACACAACATTACTCTGTACAGACTATGTGCAAGGTAAACAGAAGAGTCTTTAAATGTTTATAATGTCATGTATGTGTTGAAATGCTGTTTACTGTTTTTTTTTTTTTTTTTGTTTTTTTTATTTATTTATTTATTTTTTTTAAAGTGCATCTTCAGTGATGTGTGTTTGTGTTTGTCCTTATGCCACAACCAGCTTAAGGTCGGGCCTTCAGTAGGATCTGACATGGTCGCCCCTGCTAAAGCAGGGCCTCGACGGACGAAGGGTTTAGGTCTGGGAGACACAGGGACGATGACCACACAGCGGAAGGGAGATTCGTTGGCCAATCAAGACACCTGCCTATCTGCACTGAGAGGTTTGGCCCTTGCTATGTCAGAGGACAAATTGAGTGTTACATATATTGCTTCAGAAGAATTGTAACCAATTAAATTAATATTTATAAATTACTTCCTTGCAGTTCTGAGACATATTATTCTCAACAGTGGGACTCTTCTGAAAGATGAGCTACATAAGGTTTGTTATGTGAATATTTGTCCATGGGTGTGGGGCTAAAATAAATTTTCTGAAGTTTGCTAACCCTCTGCCTGCTGGAGATACTGAGCTTTTGAAATGCTGCAGAGCAGAGAACAGCCAACTCCTGAGCCATCATGCATTTTTCTGAACGATAGTGTACCATTTTTTAAAGTGGAGGTGAAGTGGTTGCACAGTGCTTGCATTGCATCCAGGCAGTTAACTGATAAAGATCTCTGCTAGACCCAACCAGTACTTCTTAGGCTATGGACAAGCATTTTTTCTTTAATAGGTGTTTTCAGATTAGTATGCCATCAAGGAGCTACAAAAATGGTTTCTGCAGTAGCAGTGAAGAACTTGAACCTGTGAAAATGGGCCTTTTCATTTAGCACTTAGGAGTGTGGTTCAACTGTCCTTATATTTTTGTGCAAAGAAATGGTGCAGATATTAATATTTCCCCAATTAAGTTTTATCTAGCACTTGGTTCTGTGCAGTAGTTTTCCTACAGTCACTCTGGAGACAGACAATGGAAGTTGGTTAATTAGTTAACTATTAATTAACCAGTTAATCAGTTAACATTTTAAGCTTCCTCTTCATGTCACTGTGTCTCCGGTGGAAGGATTGGGTAATGGTTATGTGCTATGTGTTCATCTTTTTTCCCCTTCTTTGTCATACTCAGAGATTGCAGGACATAGTAGTCCCCCTGTGTGTTCGGCTACAGCAGCAGCAACAGTTGTGTGACGTGGAGTTGAATGGTCAGTATGGAAGTCCTGCCCCACGCCGTGAGCTCTACCGCCTCCTGCTGGCCCTGCTGCTGGTGCCCTGTCCGCGCTGGCCACCCCCACTCGCCTGTGCTGTGTCCTTATTCAGCCATGGACGCCGAGACCGCAGTTTGAAGGTCAGGCTCGCCTCGTGTCACTTCATTGGCCCTTGTATTCTCGTAACCTGGGTCTTATGTGTGGGTGTTTTCATCGTCAGTTTTGCCTCTGTATGATGGAAACTTCTGAGTTTTGAAGTTATGTTTGACTGGTGTAAGAGCTGGGTTTGACAGCCTACATAATTCACTGGTAAACTAAAGGTAAACAATCATTAAGAATCTCACAATTTAATTTAATTAGGATTTCCTAGGTCATGATGTACTATTATCATAAATCTTACAATGATTATTCTGGCACCTTTTATATAATTTTGAGGATCAGCCCCACCCATCATCTTACAGTTGTATCTTACATCTTACCATGTAGCCTACTTTATTACTCAAAATTTGAGCTATAAAGATCAACCCACTGCATCTGGAGGTTAGGTTGATAATGATCAGATTGGTTATTTTTAGACATCCGTAGTTTTCATGCGACCACACTAATGTAGCTTAAAGACTTGCTTGGTTGTTTGGAGTGAATATCTGTTCAGTGAGACACATTCGTTTTTCAGCCAGTGCACTCAATGCTAGACAGAGACTGACACATCTACATTGGCAGACACACCTATGCATATAGTACGGCTATCCTACAAACAGAAAAGGCAACTTGTGGGTAAAGATATTTCATAAATAGAGCTGACTTGCTGTAACTTGTGGGTTGTTGCCTCATGTGCAGTAGGTTTTTCTGGTTTCGCTGGTTTTGCAGGTGTCCTCGTTCTGTGCGGAGGCTTTGACCATATGCAACTGCTTGCTCCACCCTCGCACCCCCTCCATCTCTCTCCCGCTGCCGCCCCTCGCCCTCAAGCCTACCTCAGCCGCGCCGGTCCTTCCGCCCTCCCAGAATCCCGTCTTGGCCCTTCCGAACCTCCTGGCCGGCTCCGCTCCAGGCCCTCCATTCCCCCCACGCCACCCCCTCTCCCTGGGTCCAGCTACCTTGCTGGGGTCCTTGGAGAACCACCTGTCCCTCGCTGCTCCGGTGCTGCCTCCGACCATCCCCAGTATGCCGGGCGATCTGCTGTTGTCACCCTCGCAGCCGGCTGACCTGGCGGGTCTGGGAGCTCCTGAGGCCCAGCGTCACATCTTCATTCGCTACGACAAAGAGGAGCCCGAGGACGTGGAGATCTCTCTGGAGAGCGACTCGGACGACAGTGTCGTTATTGTGCCCCCAGGCATGCTTGAGCAGATGAGGCAAGATGGCGCCGTGTCTAACGCTCCAACCATGACCACCAACTCTGGCCCACCTGCCCAGGCTCCCACAGCGGGACCGTGCCCCCCCACAGTTCCAACAGTGACCGGGACCGAGGCTGTCAGTTCTGGAGATACTCCGCTAGCCAGTGAGCTCCCCACACCTACATCTCTCCCCCACCAGGTCTTGCCTGCCACCCCCAGCACAAGCAGTTCCTTCCCTGGTGGCCAGGCCAACCCGCTGGTGCCTTTGGTGCCTCCTCTGAGCTCGTCCACCCCCCTCGTACCAGCGCCCCCTGTGAGCCTGGGGGAGTCACTGCCCGGAGCTCAGCTGCAGCAGATGCTGATGCAGCCCTCGCCGTCACCATCCCAGCTGGGAGTGTCTCTGGGCGTTCACATGCACAACCACATGAACCCGTTGGCCGTCAGGCAGCAGCAGCAAAACCTAGCCAGCGAAGAAGAGCAGACGGTCATCAATATTAACAGCACCGATGAGGAAGACGAGGAGGATGAGGAGATAGAGGATGAAGATGAGCTGGGAGAGGAGGAAGAGGAGGAGGGACTAGATGAGGAAGAGGAGGAAGGCAGTGATTTCCCTGAGGAAGAGGAGGAGGAGTACTTCGACGGCGAAGACTATGGAGATTATGATGAGGAGGAGGAGGATGGAGAAGATATTGAGGAAGAGGAGGAAGAGGGAGTGGAAGACATCCCACCACTGGAGGGCGAGGGTGAGCAGGGTATGATGGAGAGGGAGGAAGGAGAGGTGATCAGACCCGAGGAAGAGCGGAGGATGGAGTTATTTAGCTTGGACAGAGACGGACTCCAAGGTGAAGGAGGAGACCGCGTGGAGGAGAAGACTGGCGTCTGCGAAGAGGAGGATGGAGGCAACGTTAAGGAAGGAGGGAGCTTGGAGGAGAAGGACCAGAGAGGAGCGACAGAGAGGGTGGAAGGCGTCTCGTCCTCCTCTGCGCCACAGAGCGAGCGGGATGGAGGCCAGACCATGGGGCCTGAGATGGAAGGGCCGGCCCAGGGTGAGGGGACCATCGGATTGGAGATGGACACTCAGGAGATCAGGTCATGGGATCAGAAAGAAGCCCTACAGGAGGCTGTGTCATCCCAGGAAGCAGGTGCCGTAGAGCAGATCCAGGGGGTCGTGTCCGAGGTCAGGGATCGAGAAGGGCTTCAGCAGCAGCAGCAGCAGTCCGGACCAGAACAGGAAGAGCTGGCCAGTTGTAGTGATGTCGGAGCCCCTGGACCGGAAATGAGATTGCAAGACCTGGAAGAAGCACCCAAAAAAGAGGATGCAGAGGAGGGCGAGGAAAAGGAGGGAGAGGAGTCGAGAGGAACCAAGCGGAAGTTGGATGACCTGGAGGAAGAGGTCGTGGAACAAAGCGGCGAGAAGAAAAAGGTAGAGTGCCACTGCCAAGTCACTTTTACTTTCATAGCACATTTATAATCCACAAGCTAAAAGGAAGCTATAGGCTAACTGGTCATGAGTTCCATCTCGTCATTGCATATATCCAGTGTATGTACTTTTCACATATTTAAGTGTCATGTAAATAGAGTTTGGTGTTCATAGCCTGAACACATTTCTCTCTTTAGGGTCGTTACAATATTTCGTCTCTGTGATCTCTCCGCAGCTGGATGATGAGGCCATGGCGTCGATGCTGGCAGATTTTGTGGACTGCCCTCCCGACGATGAGGAACACCACCGTTCCTCTCCACCCAACTCTTAGGCTCGGATGAACCAGGATCTCCGTAGGACGCCAGAAATGTGTAATACTTTCATCAGGATCGAAAGGTGTCTGTCTACTCTCATTCTGTTCCAGTGTCAGTGGAATAAAACGTCCTTTCTCTTCACCCCATCCAAAGTGAAAGTGCTGGATGAATCAGTGATATTTATGAGAAGCGCTTGTTACATCTACTGTCTGTTATGGAAATGATGACACTATCATGTACATTGATGATAGGGGGGGGGGGGGGGGGGGTCTGTTGCAGTGATGACATGTAATGCTTTCCCAAAATCAGGCTGAATCAGAAAAAGCACAATGTGAAAAGTTAGACCTAACGAACGCTGACCATCTAAAGAAATACTGAGACACTGGTAGACGACAAAAATAACAAAGGGATATTGCAGCCATCAATGGGCAGTGGGACAAGAAGGCGTATGGAGAGGGTCTCACATGTATCTTACATGGATAGTTGAAAGGCCAAACAGATGTTTGCTTTAACGGCCGATGTCATGCATGCTCTGATGGAGCCTATGTGTAATGTTTTCCTCCAGCTTTATCAATATTCTGTATTGTCTGTTTTTTATTCTTATTTTGTTACGCAAAATAAACATTGTAGGCTCATGATTCAGTAGTTGTTGTTTTGTTTTTTTTCTTGGCACAGTTCAGTTTCTTTAAAAAAAAAAAAAACTTTTCAGTCTGTTCATCCACGGTTTTCTTTTCATACTTAACTCCGTAACACTGAAACAACATGTGCAAGTGTGTGTCTGTCTTTTCCTGGTCACATCGGGGGCAAGGGCCTTTTTGCTTTCAATTGCTTTTTGCTGTATTGCAGTCATGTAAGGCATTACCAATACAATTTCAGTACCGGTAATATTTTACTCGGTACAATTCTCAGTAACTGAAGTTACTTTGCTTTTTAATCCAAAATGGAGAAATGCTCAATTGGCACCAGAGAAGATTATCCAAGAATTAAAAAAAGTCATCTATGCTGGTCCTGGAATTTGATTGCCTTGTTTAGATGACTGTAGAAAGGGAATTTGAGTTATCTCTGCCATTCATGCAACAGATCTAACATGGTTAGACTATACTTCTCATTTCAAGCAGTGAGAATAACTAAAATGTTGCTTTTACAGACAAAGATCGTAGCCATTATTCTCAAACTATTTGCATTAAGTTTATACCACTGTAAGTGGAATCATATAACCTGACCCTAGCCAGATGAGTGTCGTTCCGCTTAGCTCCGCCTAGCTTCACTCACATCCATCTGGGACCTCTTCCATTGAGAGTGATTTCTCCAACCAACTTTATGATTTAGCCAATCAGGACGCAGGGCGGGAGTTTCATAGATGTGACATAGCGTAGAAGCGACTGTGAGTCTGTTATTAGCGTCACAGGTTGGCTTCGATGTGAGTGGTTGAAGTAGCACGTCAATAGATGACGGACAAGTGGCTTATTCAATCATATGCAAGCATTTTTTGATTAGGCCCAGCCTTCTGAAGCAACACTTCAATGGATCGGTTCCAGATGGATGAGTGGAGCTAGGCGGAGCGAAATTCATCTGGGTATTGCCAGGTTAGGAATGTTACGCAACCAGCAATGATGAGAACCATTTAAAGTCAACATACAATTTCACTATGGCTATATTTTACAATATTAAATTGTGAGTGACCTTTGGCCTTTGGGGCCTACATTGTCCCATGAGCCATAACTGCAACGATTATATTGTTCTTTTGTTAGCCTTAAGCCTAGCTCAGTCATAATGTCATACCACATCACCTCCTGCCGTGTAATGAGCTGCATTGAACACATGAAGATCTATTGAGAACACCAAATCCATATTTCCTGTTATTTTGGTGAAAGTAATGTAAACATAGTGTAATGCCTTACAATCCAAAGACAGTAATATTGTAATGTAACAAATTACTTTGAGATGACAGTAACAAGTAATAAATAATGCATTACGCTTTTGAAGTAACTTGCCCAACACTGCATTTAAGGAACATTTCAAAGATAAGGAAGTCTTTATCGTTACCAGACGCTGAGAAATTAATCCATGCTTTTGTCACCTCAAGGATTGATTATTGCAATGCTCTATGCGCTGGCTGCAATAACACCTGTCTAAAGAGCTTACAGCTTATACAAAATGCAGAACTAAAAAATATGAACATATTTCCCCTATCCTGACATCCCTACACTGGCTGCCTGTTAAAAGTCGCATTGACTTCAAAATATTACTTCTAACATACAAAGCCATTAATGGCTAGGCACCAGAATATATTAAAGATCTCCTATAGTCCATATAACCCACCCAGACCGCTACGATCACCGAATACTGGCCTTCTTGTAATTCCAAGAATCTCAAAGACTACAGTAGAAGGCAGAGTCCCCCTACCTGGATTCCTGGCCCGTACAGCCTAGCGACCCATCACCCGCCTATGACAACTCTGCCCGGATTCCTGGCCCGTACTGCAGACCCACCACATGCCCTGACAACTCCTTTCCCCTGGACAATCCAACGCTGGACTATTTGAACTTTCTGACACTAAATCAGGATTATATGTAATCATCCTACCTCTTGTAACTTTCACCTCAGGTGGCTTTAAACACCATGTCCTATTCTCTACACCTGACTATCATATATGCATTTGTCATGTATACAGACCTTACTGTCCTGTATTTAACCCTAGGCAGATGGGTCAGGCCCTTGAGTCGTGGATCTGCTCGAGGTTTCTTCCTATATGTATCTCCAATTCTAGGGAGTTTTTCCTCGCCCCTGTTACCCATGGGCCTTCTTTTCTTTTTTCTCTCTGATTGTCTACACTCTGTAAAGCGCCATGATACATGTTTTGGCGCTCTATAAGCACAATTAAATTGAATTGAAATTAGAGGTCGTAAGTCAATTAACCTTTCCCAAACTCACTCTGAATTCCAATTAAGAAGGGTCTGGTGTCAACCAGGCTAGGGGGTTGGTGGTGAGGGAGGAGCAATTTTAGTGATTAACTATGCTAGGTTTAAACAAAAATGGACTTTGGACTGCCACTGTCTAGTGCAGTCATTTGAAAGCTTGGACTCTTGGGAATCAATACATGACAATCGTGTTCATGTAAAATATGTGTAGTAGAATAACATTGTCAGATTAATCTAACTATGTCTCACTTAGATTTAATCAAAAATGCCCTCCTCCCCCTTTTCCCTACCCTCTAGCTGCAGTGTATATCCTCCTTAGCAATATGCTATATAGCATACTGGGTCTTGAAATATTCACAGGAATCCATAGAAATTGAATAATGATGTTATTTTATCCAATATTAGTTTATGTAAATTGTAAAGGCTAGTCCGAGGTGGCTGGAGTACACAATCTCCATATATAAGCACTTGTCAAAGAGGAGGCTCTGCTAGAAGAACCTAAAGTAGGCCTATAGGCTACACTGTAGCAATAAGTCACCAATTAGCACTCTGGAAAAAATTCGATCCAAGAAGACACCTTGAGACTGAAGAGAGCTGCCATTGACCACAAAGTTTAATTCACAAGTACTGACAATGGACAAAGTCTGACAAAGTACCACTAAGCAGTAGAGTGAATCAAGGTATCTGCAGATAACCAGATAACCAATCTTTCAGGGCCTCCTAGTTTCCATACGTCACACGTCCAATCAGAAGTCAAGGTTATTCCCCCTTATTCCATAGTGGAATTTCTTCCTTTTACAGTTTGCTTTAAAACATAATATGTGTGTGAGTTTTTGTACGGCCTTGGGTTCTTGGTACTTCCCTGTCATCAGTTCTGATCAATGGTGTTCTTTGAGTAGGCCTACGTCTCTAACGTTGGTCATGTTTTCCTCTTTTGCATGTTTAGGCTACCTGTTTGTTTTTAACTGTCCAGTGGCCTTACTTTTTGGCGTGCATGCAAATGCATAAGCTTAGGGGAACAGGACAATGCTTCTACAGAGTGGTACACAGGCCTTTTCAATGGAAATTTACCAACTCTCCGTGAGCTCATTTCAAATTGATGTCTCTCAGTGTTTTATGTAAATCTTTCAGTTGCCTTTTGCATGAAGATGACTTAAAATATTGTATTTTCCCTCATCTTTAGTAATAATTTCAATATTATGTTATATGATAGCCAATGACATGGTGGTCCTAGCCAATGTATTTTTTTTTTTTTTTTTTTTTTTTTTAAACGTCATGTTTATATGGACGGTTCAGCTGGAAATGTGACCACGTTAAGGAGCAATGTTAGCAATACAAACAATGTTAAAGTAACATATGCTGTGCCATTTGACTGGTGTGTCAAATTACTCTGTGAGCCCGTTAATTATGTTTGCGCGCTATACAATCTCCTGATCACTGTCCCTCTGCCATGTAATACTATGTTTGCTTAGGCCTACCTCTGAAGTTCAAACTGTTGCTGACAACCTGAATGCATTTTATAAATCCATTTTGGCGTGCGTACTGCTCACTGAGTTTTGGCTCTGAGCCAATGTGGGAGAGGTGGAGCGTGATAACAGTTGTTATTGGGCCAGTCTAGTGTCAGTATATAAATTGAACCAATAGGCCGCTGACTGTATTTGATTTGGGCCGATTGTTGCCAATGCGTGTTTTAAAATAACATTAACAAATAAGAATTTAATTCTATCGGCCCAAAAGGTAAGCCGGCCCACCGAGAAAATGCCCGGTATGCCAGATGGTAAGCAGATCTCTTATCCTATCTCATGATCATTTCGTTTTTGGGTAGGCCTATGTATGGTGCTGTTTTTTTTTTTTTCCAACTTGCTCAATGGCAATGATATAGTAATAATACTATAGTATTATTACTATAGTAATAATAATAATAATAATAATAATAATAATAATAAAGACACACCAACACAACAACTGCAGTGGCCTGGATACGGCATTCCAGAATATATTTTCCCCGGTGCCTTGGACTAGGACATTGCATGTGATGTAGACAAAATTTTGAGAGAGACGACCCGATGTAGACTGATTTGTTTTGTCTCAGTGAAATGCTATTTTGTGTTTTGACTTGGAAAAACACACTTGTGTTTGTTTTGATGTGTGTAAATACTGTAAACACTAGTACTTGAAGTTGGGATCCCTGTATGTTTACAGAACTATGACAAAAGTATGACCTCAAACTGACATAGTCTACCTTGTGCACAGAGAAAGCAAAAGCCAGATGTGTTTTTTATTCATACCATCAGTGTGTTGTTGGCACATTGTGTGCTTACTATTGTGATGGCTTGTGTTTACTGTTAGATACGAAAACACCATTTTTACAAAGTTGTGAAGAGTTAAGCAAGGTGTGTTAGCTTTTGCAAGAGAACTACAATGTTTTGCTGATTGGGTGAGAGGTTTTGCCATTTGTGTGTAGAGTTTTGCAAAAAAAGCCATAGTTACAAAAAATGTGCTTAAGCAATCAGAAAAAACTGTAAATGAGTAATGATGTGTCTAAACACATCTGTGTCAACTCTGCAAGGCTTTCAGTGTCAGAGGCCTATACAAGTGGAACAGGATATCATAGCTCAGGTTGTATTAGCATGTGGAGCAGGAAGTGTTATGGTGAAAGAATGAACTTGTTTTATAAGCACATTTTCATACTGTTTATTAGTCCTGAACACCTGAATAGAGTAGGCCTGTCATAAGCCCAATAGAGCAGTACCGCCTGAGGTAAAGGGATTCCCCTGACAAAGGGGTAAGTAAGAACACAAATGTATGTACCAGCATTCAAAATTTGAGCCTCCTACATGGTTTAGTTCTTGCGCTGTGGGCTTGTGAACTTTGACAAAAAAAAGAGGCCGAACAAAATCGACACCCCCTCCCCCTGTGAAACTGGCTGTATCTTGGAAAGTATGTATCTTACATAAGAGTAATTTTACAGTGTGTCTCCTGGGTAACATAGGTACACCTGGTCATTTTTTCAAAATTTTTTGAGACCTAAGTGCGTGGGCCCTGGTTGAACTGACGTGGAATGACCCCTCTGATTTTAGTTACAGGTCACAAATGTGTGATAGTTAGGCTATATCATATACAAACAAAAACACACACAAACGAGCTTGTGTATCCTTAACAATATATGATTTAAATGGTTACTGGAAATCTGAAGGAATTTGAACAGCTGCCACCAGCTTTTTTTTTTTCTGGTATTGTTTGTAAATGAGCATTCATAAGTTATTTAAATCATTAAAACAAGTGTTTCTGGGCAGAGAGTGAAATGATAAAACTCACTCCGAATGGTGAAGCATTGAGGCTTGTTGTATAAATAAATACAATTGAATTTATAAATAAATTATAAATGTTCCAAGAATGCTAAGGGCTAACTGAGCCATTAGCTTCAAAAGTGTGATGTCAACCATATAAGTGAGAGCTGGGCTGGTGCGTAGCTGCCTCACTTCCTCTCTCACAGGGAGGGGACTTAAGTAAACACGCTTCACCGAGAGAGAGGGAGAACACTCGGAGGAGCCTGTTTTGCGGAGAGCAGATAACCTGAGAGGGAAGTGTGTGAGGCAAAGTTGTAGTTTTGGAAACATACGAGACATCTGAGACAGATTATAGGGCAAAGTATATTTGCAAAAGCAAATACGTGAGAGAAAGTGGAAGCAAGAAAAACAGACCCAGAAGGCAAGTAAGTTATGTGTAACTTTTCAGACAGTTTTGTCTGTATGTTGATGAATTATCCATTTCATAAGGAAATGAAGGGAAGAAAGTCAAACAAGAATAGTTTTAATAGTGAATAGTGCTAGTATACTGTGTTTCAATGTGTTATTGACATGCACAAATATGAACATGTTTTTGTGTAGATGTTGGAAGTCTTATGTATAGCAGATTTGCATGGACAGAACTCTACATCACCCTTGGCAAACACATTTGCATTTTTTTTTCATCTCATCTGTAACTAATGACATCCACAGACACACAAACACACAGACACGCAAAGCAGTGAATAGCCTACATGACATGAACCGGCTTCTCTGAGCACACATATTTGTGTGTGTGCATGTTTACAAAGAGAAAAGAGAGAAAGAATCACGTTTCCATAAAATGCCAGCTTTCCATGGCAAATAGCTTTGAAACTGAAATGATGATCTCTGTAAAAGTTTCAATTTCTTTCTTAGGGTAATTCCATTGCAGTTTGACAATTACAAGGTTACTGTGAGGGAGAGGTCACCTTTTCATCGTGTTTCCCAGAGATATGTCTTTGTCTATGCCTATGTCTAAAACACTTAACTGGAGATCCTTTTTCAAGAATGAGTATATGATGTAATGGAAGTTATTTTGTGTGTATGAATGTATCATGTCATGGAAGTTAGAACTTTCGATACTTCTTCACTTGGTGTGTGTATGTGTGTGTGTGTGTGTGTGTGTGTGTGTGTGTGCGTGTGTGTGCGTGTGTGTGTGTGTGTGTTTGGGGGAGGGTTCAGGTGAGGGACAGGCCCTCCCCTGCAGGTATATAGATACTTTCATCTACCAGCGGATTTGACGGACATTCACTTACTGTCCAAATACTTTCTATGCAGTCAATGTATCAGATAACATTGTTTGTTATTTGTGGACAATTCCTTTTTGTCAATGTTGCGTTGTTGAACAGTGTCACGTTGCTGTAGTTTGGCTTTCACCAGAAACTTGGTGTGTGTGTGTGTGCGTGTGTGTGTGTGTGTGTGCATGTGTGTGTGTGTGAGTGTGTGTGTGTGTGCGTGTGTGTTTGGGGGAGGGTTCAGGTGAGGGACAGGCCCTCCCCTGCAGGTATATAGATACTTTCATCTACCAGCGGATTTGACGGACATTCACTTACTGTCCAAATACTTTCCATGCAGTCAATGTATCAGATAACATTGTTTGTTATTTGTGGACAATTCCTTTTTGTCAATGTTGCGTTGTTGAACAGTGTCATGTTGCTGTAGTTTGGCTTTCACCAGACCAAGCTCAATCTTTTAAGATTGAGCCGCAGGGCGAAAAAGAAGTCGCCGGCAGATCAGGCTGGGTTCACCCAGCCTAATGTTGCTGTGGGAGAGGTTACCTTTTCACTGAGATAGGAATGTCTGATAACTTGTGTGCTTATTTGTGGACAAGTCAGGAGACATTTCTTTCATGTGCAGATGGATTACAAAGTGACTGTGGCAACAGGTACCTCTGAGTACTCTGGGACCAACAACTACATATACATCACTCTGGTGGGAGAAAAAGGAGAGAGTGAGAAGACTGTTCTCGATAACCCCGGGTTGGACTTCTGTCGTGGTGCTGTAAGTGCTTGAGTGAGCTCACCCTATACTCATGTGTGTCAACAAGTCAATGTGCTAAGAGTGCCGCTCAGTTGCAGACATTATTTTTTTCTTCTCGAAGTGAAGGAAACCGCATTCTCTCTCTAACCGCATGTTACTTATAAAAGGATTTATTGCACCATGCCCTTGACTACAGATGCGTTTCGGCGTCAAGCCGTCTTCAGTGTAACAAGACCACTTACCACTTTTTTTCCCCTTCTCCTCACCTCTAACTTAGGTGGATCAGTACACCGTCACGACTTCAGCCTCACTGGGGCAGTTGCTCCTGGTGCGTCTAGAGAAGCAGCGGTATTTCATCGAGGATAATTGGTTCTGTCGTTACGTAACAGTAGAGGCACCGGCGGGGGGAGATGTGCTGATCTTCCCCTGCTACCGCTGGCTAGTGGGGGATGTGAAAGTGGAGCTCCGTGAAGGCACAGGTCAGAGCTGAAGTAGTTTCCCCTTCACAAACATTCTGGTCATAATGCAACCCAGAAAGGGGTTTTCATTTCCTGTGCCTTCTAACCACTCACTGCTTGCCTATCTCTCCTCCCTTTTTCTCACTCATTAGTCTGCACGTACACTTTCTCCAAACTCTCTTAATTCCTCTTACAGCTAAGAGGCTGACAGACGACTCTTTGCCTCAAATGTTGACTCACAGAAAAGCGGAACTTCAGGAGAGACAGAAGGCATACAGGTCATCCCTCATCTTGCCCCACCTTGTTCTACAAATAAATCAAAATACATTTCTGTACAAATGTAATCTGATTGAAAACAAGTTCTGAAAGTTTGGTCACTTTTTACTGTTTACTTTTTTAGACACATTGGATGTGCGTGTTTGTATTTTTATCTGTATCTGTGCATGTCTGACTACATTTCAGATGGCAGATGTGGGCCTCAGGGATTCCGAAATGCATCGATGCAAAATCAGAGGCTGATCTTCCACAGGATGTTCGATTTGACAACGAGAAGCGTAGTGACTTTGAGGGATCACTGCATTATGCGTAAGGGGGAGTCCTTCTGTGGACTCAAATGCTGAAACTGCCTAAACTGTTCTTCCATTGTTGACATGCCGTAAATGAAATGTGAATTCTGCACACTTGCTTTAATTTACGCCTCTAGCTTTACCCTTCATTCTCTTTTGTAGGCTTCTTGAACTGTCACTGAAGAAGCTGGCTATTAAATTTGGAAAGTCTTGGAATGACCTTGATGATTTCAAGCGCATATTTTGGAAGCTGAGGAGTCCCATAGCTGGTATGTCATACAACATCTTGAACCTTTTGTACTGAGTAAGGTATGGAAGCTGTTTAGCCTTTTCCTGCAAGTACATGAGATTGCCTCTTCCATGTTCTATTTGCTTTCCCTTCCCAGAGTACACCATGGATCACTGGAGGGAGGACTGGTTTTTTGGGTATCAGTTCTTGAATGGATGCAATCCAAGAATGATAACGCAGATCCGGGAGTTACCCTCTAACTTCCGTGTCACTGGAGATATGGTGCAGGCCTCTCTGAAACCCAACACCACACTGGAGAAAGAGATGAAGGTGCTGCTTATTATCTGGCTTTGCTTGTGCTGCAGGCCCTAGAGTTTGGCAGCAAAATTCCTCTCAAATATAGGTTATGTATTGGCAGGTATAAGATTAAACGTTCTGCTATGCTTTGAATTTTGGCAGGGGGTACATTTGAATGACAATAACAATCTGTAACGGCTTAAGTCAGATTTACTTATCTGTCAAAAAATACCAAATTCCCTGTATTGGTAGAAGTGCATTATATTTCTGTATTGAGAAGGCCCTTGTACAAAAGTATGTCTCCTTCCATTTCCGCAAGATATTTTTGCCCTGAATGTTTAATTGTTTCTCCTTTTCAATGTGCTGCTGAAGACAACCAAACAGGAAGTTTAGTCTCAGTGTCTGAGAATGGCCAAATTAAGGGATCAGACCTTGAGCGCTGGTGCCAAATAACCAGTGGGCTCATTTTTTAGCAACATTGTACATGGTGCTCAATAGGAAGAAAAGATTTATTACACATTAAACATTATCTGGAGGCCAAGTAAATTAGGAAAGATTTATTACACATTAAACATTATCTGGAGGCCAAGTCAATTAGGAAAGATTTATTACACATTAAACATTATCTGGAGGCCAAGTAAATTAGGAAAGATTTATTACACATTAAACATTATCTGGAGGCCAAGTAAATTAGGAAACCTTGGAGTAAGCACTAAGAACTAATTTGATTCAGTGACTAGGTAGCATGAGTAAAGACGGGCATGACAAGTGGAAGTTATCCATGTTAGGGTGCTTAGAGTTGTTAGAGCTGTGCTCTTGAAGAGATGTATCAAGAGATCCTTGGATCAAGAGATGTAGAGCTGTTCCAGCTTGGGTAGCATTTGGTTGCTCTTTCCATCAACATTTCATCAATAACAGTACAATAATTTACAATAGCTGCCAATAACTTACAGTACAGTTTTCATAGGAGATGTTACATTTAGCCTTTTCAGTAGCTCAGTTGACTCGCAGTGGGAGACTCGTTGGTCTTTACATGAGCAGGTCTGCAGGTCTACACAAGGATTAGCAGCATAAAAAAGTTTGTTTTGGGGGTCTGTCAGCTTGGTCACGTGTCCCCACTAAACACATTAATTATTTCTGAATTGCATTAAGAAGTAGCACTTATCATGCACTCATTCATCCATTTGTGATTTCTCTCAATTGCAGGCAGGTAATGTCTATCTGGTGGACTATGCCATAATGGACGGCATCCCTACAAACGTTATCCGGAACCAACGGCAGCACATAGCTGCCCCTCTGTGTCTGGTGTATGAACATCCGGAGCACCGTCTCATCCCCATCGCCATCCAGGTCAGACCCCACAACAATCTCTAACACGGCGTCATACTCTGATGGCACAGCTGAGCAGTATGAGGCCTGTATGCAAGTAGAGCATGAGCAAACAAAGACTATTTAGGCAAGTCCCCCCACTGGGCAGCCATCTTGCTACGCACTTTGGGCAGGCCTTGGGCAGCTATTTTGTGCACACTGCGTGTGTGCAAGGCTTCGCGACACCAAGCTGCGAGATCACAACACATGATTGGCACGATCTGTTCACATTTCGACTTTTGGCAGTGGAAGCGATGAGATAAGTGTGGACAACTGCCATATTGCTGTTACGAACTAACCCCATACATTTCTATGGAGGATTGTTTGAGTGCTGTGTCTCCTCATTAGATAGTGTCTGGATCAAATATCTGATACACAGGTAGAGGCCTCTTAAAACCCACCAACATCTCCAGACATCACAGCACATATGCATGTCATATACACTTCAAAAACAATAATAACAACAACCACCTCCCAATTACCAACATCCAGAGATAGACCCAAGATATATAAAGATTCAAACTTATCCATAACAGACCATCAGACTCTGATATCCTTCCTTGTATAGTGTTTGACAAAATGTGTGCATTGGGCAGCATCTATTATTTGCTATATGCCACAACATGTGTGACTGAAACCAACTCCAAGTTACTTTCTCTCTTCTTCACCCAAGCTTGAGCAGAAGCCACGCAGACACACTCCTGTCTTCCTGCCCAGCGACCCTCCGCTGGCCTGGCTGTTGGCTAAGATGTGGGTCCGCCATGCAGAGTTCCAGATTTTCCAGGTGTTGTCCCATTTGCTCCGGACTCACCTGGTGGTGGAGGTCTTTTCTATTGCTACACTGAGGCAACTTCCTGCTGTCCACCCCCTGTTCAAGGTAAGTCATCTTCTGCATTAATCTGCAATCTTTAAAGATTGTGGTAATATAAATGTGTATAAACTCCAATATTGTGGTAATATAAACTCCAAAGGCATATTATATTCAGGAGTCTTTTATCTATAGCGGGTGAATGAGGTGGTGAAATATCAGAAAAACAGATTTAAAACAAGAGCAAATTTGTGATACGACTTGCAGGCAAAGACCCAAATGCAAACCAGATATATGCAGTTATTCAGGTTTTATTTTGAAGTTCTCAAGCAATCAAAGAAAATGAATCAAAGCACAAAAGATACCATCCAAACAAGAGGCTCAAACATCGACAGTTTAAAAGGGTCAAAAGCACAAAAGATTTCACAACCAGAAATTCAGGAACAATCTGACAAAGAACGTCAAAAACACTGAACTTAAATACCAGGGGATCTAGACATTGGGCAAGAGCTAACAACATACAGGGGAACTCAGACGACATGTAGATGCAGGTGTGTACAAAAAGTGGTGGAAAAACCAGGGAGTGGCACAAGACAGGTGGAGGCGGGGTTCAGACCACAACAAGCACATGCATCAGAACAACACGACATGACAGACAATAGATCTGAAGTTCGCCCACAAAAAGGACCCACAGCTGCCATCTTTTCAGTGGTTCATCAACTCGTAGGGTGAACGGCAATTCTGCATTCGCATTGCGGCCCTCTATCGACTAAATCCGCACTATATGTAGGCTAAGTTTGCCAGATCGGTGGGGTGTACTACGAATCTCGATTAGTGGGTTAGCAAGGTATGTTGCGCTCAAAGCCAGGCTATGCTGTGACACGAAAGTGGATCTGTTTTAGTGTCGCTATATCACCATGGTATCTTATGCTGTCAACCAAACCTGGTTGGGAGGAGGTTATGCGCTAAGAGCAAGTTATAGCTGAAATCGTGTAATCTACTGCACACTGACCAATCGTCTTAAAAATAGGGGTGTGACTTTCGAAACCGCAAGCATAGTCGGCCCGATTCTGGCTGAGTGCTGGCAATGTCGGCTGAGGTCCGAGTCAGCTGAAGCACAGTAAACACAGTCGGCCCGATCCTGGCTGAGTGCTGCCACTGTCGGCGGAGTTTCAAGTCGGCTGAGGCACTGTCCCCTTGAAGTGGCCGATACTGACAAGCAGTAGTTGGGCTGGTTGTGTTTCTTATTTGGCCCGATTGTGGTTCGACGGGCTACTGCCAGTGTTCGAATCAGTGTCAAGGCTTCGAAGCACAAGTGTTTCGAAACACTTGTGACACTTGTGCTTCGAAACCTGGTTCAAATCCCCATGTCATGTGACCAAAGTTAAGCGAACCTTCGATGCATTTCACCGGTGTCGGCAGGCGTGCCCGCGCGTTCAATTAACAGTGTAGCTTTCACTTAAGCAATAACCATGATGGTGTAGTGGTTCGTGAGGGTGTTTTTTGCACGGTAGCCCAGGCTGCTCAAATGTGGCTCGATCCCCGTTTGATTTGTAAGGTATTGTTTCAGATCGTATCTGTTTAGGTTTTCTTACTTCACCATAACCACACAGTTTCAACTAAACTCTCAGAATGGTAAACAATCTAGAGTTTTTATAAGAAGAAAGTGATTTAGAGAACACATATTGGCAGCAATAAGATTCTCTTTATTGTGACTTCATGTGGTCTCCCATCCAGTAATTGACCAAGGGCATGACTGCTTAGTTTTTGACAAAGACTGAACACAGGTAACACAGCGAGCCACGAACTTTAAAGACTACATCTCCAATACGAAGCATTTGACAGATTTGTTCTAAACAGCTCTGAGGTGTCGGAATTGTTTCAAAGCTTCGGAACAATTCGGCACAATTGCTTCGAACGTTTCAGTGTTTCATAAAGCCTCGCTTTGCCCACCCCTACTTCAAAACGAAGTTCTCTCACGTGTAGGATTCTGTCATATAGGCCTATCTTACAGGTGGAGCTCCTGGTGGAACAGGTGGAACATTTTGGATCTCGAATGTGCTTTAATAGTGCTGTGCGTGCAAATATCCCACTATGGACGTGCATACCATACAACAACTGATGACGATTGATTTATTTGATGTTATAGGTTAGACACAAAAAATGACCGCAGTGTAGATTAAGCTATCGCTCATGAATGCGGAAGTAATTGTTTTTAAATAGAGGCGGTCTTGTGCGTTACACGATTGGCCAAAGTCATCCCAACACCGAGAACGCGCACAGATCTGAACTGAAAGCCTAGTTTGACAAATATATCACATACCTGCAATCGTAGTATCACTTAACGTATACCCCTGAGTCAAGGCTTTGTCAAGCCTCGATATGTCTACATAGCCTAGATATGTCTAACGTGCTTCGTAGTATAGCTACCCCACGGGTAGCGGATCTGTAGTTCGATGGAATGAGACATAAGGAACTACAGAGTCGACTTGCATCTGATGTCGCAATACATCATACTTATTTAAGTCATGCAAAATAGCCTATTCTACCGTCTGTGGACATTGTTATTTGCAAAGCCGGTGCTGGATAAACAAATAGCGTGCGTGCGACAGAGGGAAAGTTCTTTGGTGTTGCTTTAAGGAGATCCAAGTGTTAACCAAACCAAAATGTGGCTACCGGGTACGCTGGCTATATCATTAATACATTTTCGCCACCTACTGGCAAATGCATAGAACAAAACAATCCTATGGTTTGTGTACCCATGTAGTCTCATTTTGTTTTACAATGATCGCCGCATTAATAAGGCAAATAGAGAGAGATGTGCAGTTCTGCCCGAAATAGATGCCCGATAAGTGCCCAAAAAGCGTTGCAATATGGCCGCCGAGTGGAGGGACTTGCCTAAAAGGACTTTGATTAGATTGGTACTCGCCTTTCTGTGGTAGCCATATGTCCCAGGGATGTGTCGTGTGATGAAATTGCAAAAATATGACCTTTATAGTGAACATCGGCCTCCTGAAGCCCAGATGTCAAACTATCTATCCATACTATTTGAAAATTATATAACCAATCATCATTTCTATGAAATCTATTTTCACATTTTAAAGATATTGTGTGGTATGAAGTAACACTTACAGTAATTACACATGCCCTGTTAGCTTGTCCAATTAATAGCGAGGACTTGAAAGCATGAAAAAACAATGAAGTAATCCAGGAAGACAAAATTAATTTGTTAATTAGACACTAAATTAACTAAATTAATAATCTTTTGTTTTATTTGGTTGAATTTATTATCAGAATGTTCTTTCTCTTGGGTGTATATGTTGTTTCCTTTATGCTATTCATGTGTTTATCTTTGATAATTATGGTAATTATGATATTTATGGACTTCCAAAATTACAGTAGAATGTTGTGGTTTTGGCAGCTGCTGACACCTCATTTGAGATATACTTTGGAAATCAACTGCCGAGGCCGCACCCAACTTATCTCAGCAGATGGGATCTTCAAGCGGGTGAGTCAAAATCACACCATGAACACTCACTACCAAGCTAGTGTGTGACAATATATGAAAACGATGATAAAATATGTGAAAAGATTATTACTCTGATTAATATGATAATAAAAATATGTGAAATGTGTGAAATACAAAACAGATTAGACCTAGTATTAGTATTATTTGCAAATGATACAATGTTCCAGTTATCCATGTGTAGGTGGTGTCAACTGGGGGAGATGGCCTACTGGTATTGGCCCAGCGAGAATACAAAGTTCTCACCTACCGCTCCCTACAGCCTCCGTGTGACTTTGAGGACCGAGGTGTGACCAAGCTGAAAGGCTACTTCTACAGAGACAACAGCCTGATGATCTGGGACGCTATTCAAAAGTACGGTCATCATTTCCGTGAAGGAACCAAATTAATGCAATGTAATGTTTCAACCCTGTATCAAAAGTGTGAAATTGTGAAATGTTCTTTATCTCTTTTCATGATCTTGTTATCTTTTGAATATAATAACTTTCTCTATCTCTCTTTCTCTCTCTCTTCTGGTTATCCTATCTTAAGTTATGTCACAGGGATGATTTCTTTATACTACCCAAATGACCATGATGTAGTAGAGGATGCAGAACTGCAGGCCTGGGTAAAGGATGTGGCTGAGGAGGGCTTTGTAAACGTCCCTCAGTTTGGTCAGTCGATGTCACCGTTATACAGTAGCTCATGGCAGTTGTTCAGCAGCATTGATGAGATACAAATCTGGAAGCATCTTAGACTTCTGAGATGTTGTGTTATGTGTTCATCCTTCAGGGTTATCCTCTGAGCTCAAGACTAAAAAAGAGTTAGTCACTCTGGTCTCAGTGGTCATCTTCATCAGCACAGCACAGCATGCAGCCACCAACAATGGCCAGGTAGGCGCTCTTCCCTTACTGCATACATTTCTGACATAAATGGCGCCAGTTTCATTGGTGTCTGTTGAAGCACACAAAGACCAACTACAAGCAGCATACATGAAGTTCATACTTTGGCAATTTGGTTATGCAAACAACAGTATGCCTATAACAGTGAATCCTCTAAAATGTGTAGTATGACTTTGGACACAACTGTCATGTGGAAATAGACAGCAGGAAGCAGGGACTTTAAGTTAATGTTTAGTAGAAAAATTTCCATGATAAGTGGGTGGGGAAGCACTGCAGGAAACTGTGTCTGCAAGATACCATAACCATATGGGAATATTTGAGGGTATTAGTCAACAGACTGCTGCAACACACCACAGTGGAGAGTGCAGTGAGGTGGGAAGAGAAAGACACAATAAAAGAATGAAACTGGATATCCAAGATTGCCTCATAAACACGCATATACACGGAAGTTATAATGGTGGAAAGAATGGCCACACCACCAGTGTTGTGAGCAATGCTCGAACTATAGGGACACGGAAGAGGGAGACAAGTTTTGTTTAACAAATGAAAAATTACATGTGTCATGATCAGTGGCAGCCATCAGATGTTTACAAAAGTGCCCCAATAATGCTAAACTGTCTGTTATCTTTTAATCCTACCCCATATCAGACAAATGATTTTGATTGGCCGGTAAATATACAGACTGGTGGAAATCTGTTTGAATGGAAGAGGGCCCAGGTGGATATGTCAGAGCAAATGAAATGAGTTCACAAAGCCACCTGATATCCCTGTGAAAAGCTGAAGAGCTTTAAGGCTCTTAATTGATTGATTCATTATTAATTCATATCATGTGGTTGTGGGGTCCTCCTATGTGTCATTGTTCATTGTTTAGGTACTGTAGGCCTATGGTTACATGTGAAAAGTCTAGTCATCATGTGAGGTCCCTAACCACTAGCACAAGGAATTTGACATCTAAATCTTACTAAGGCTGCACACTTGCTGACTGTTCCCGCAAGTTACTGGCCTGGCCTACTATTTTAGGGTGACATCAATCAATGTGCTTGTGTGTGTATTTCATCTTATTGTTCATTGACATCTTTCAATTCACTTATCATGACTGTGGTGAATATGGTGAATAAACTCTTTTGAGAAGTGGATAAACTGTAATAAGAGGTGGATAAACTGAATTATGAAATTTCAGAGGTGGATAAACTGTGTTTACTTGCGTTTATCCTCCACTACAGCCCTGATTGATCATAATCAGGGCATCAGATAGCAATCAAGGCCAAATTTCGCATGGCCAAATTTCCACCAATGATTCCCGGGACACTGAAAGACCGGGGTACACGAAACTTGGTGGGCATATAGCCCCGCATGGAACCATCGTTTTTTGTTTTTCATCTGTAGCCCCCCCGCTGGACTGGACCCCCGAAAGGAGGGTAGGGCAGACACAGTTTTCTGTGAATATCTCGGGAACCGTAGGGTTTAGGAGGACCACCTTTTTTTTGTATGTTGATCTTAAGGGGCCATGTCAACCCATTCCATAACCACTCATTTCATGTATAGTGCCACCTAGTTAAAAACAAAAAAGTAAAAATTAGGTGTTGTAATCGCAGGTATCTGTGACCTAACATGGTCAGAACTGCACGAAATTGGAAGTGTAGGATCATTATGACACCCTCCGAATGCATGCCAAGTTTTGTGAACCTTCGTTCATGGGGGGCCATACAATAAAGTAATTTATGTGTACATTTAGTGACCATACACCAACTGTGTATTTTTTTTCTGTGAATATCTTGAGAACCGTAGGGCCTAGGATGACCAATTTTTTGCGTATGTTTGCCTCCAGGGGTCATGTTAACCCATTCCATATGCACACATGTGCATAAACAGATACACACGCACACACATACATTCACAGTAATCATACGTATGACACATACTCACACAGTAGACATATGTACGCATGCATGCACATGCACACACACAGGCACATACGCAGGCACACACACAAGCACATGCACACACACACACACACACATAAACGTAACATAAAAGTACACACACACATGCACACAATTCAAGAATTTCTCAGAATTATGAACAGGCAAGATGGGGGTGGGGTTGTATAAAATGTATTTTACATGTGAAATCTATGAACTAATCATGTTTTGGTACTTGTTGTCTAGCAGATACCAGTGAGAATTGAGTGTGCATAATGCAATTCAGTGAGACAGTTAGAATCATATATGCCTTTCAGCGTGACTTCTTTTTGTGGAAAAAATGTGCTGGACTGGGCGGCGGTCATATTTTGTATCGCTCTGTGGTACATCTAGTTTGTAATATTATAATTTGTTTTTTTGTGTGAGTAGACCTTGCCCTGGGTCTGGAGGATAATGACCGGGTGACTCTGTGTGTTTGTGTATGCTCCGGGTGATACTGACTGGATGACACATTGAGTATTACTTGACTCTCTAATTAATTGGTTTTCTCTTTCTGACTCTTTTCGAGTGTAGTTTGACTGGTGTGCCTGGGTCCCTAACACTCCCTGTACCATGCGAAGCCCCGCCCCAGAGGACAAGGATGCCGTTACCATGGAGTTGATCATGGACACCCTGCCAGACATCAGTCAATCTTGTGTGGAAATGGCTATCACATGGCACCTTGGTCGTGCACAGCCTGATGCAGTGAGTGATGTCACAATGCCATAACTTATTTGTTGTTCCCTTACGTGTTGTGCTCCTCTCATCAAATTAATCTCCTCAGATTCCAATGGGTCAGTATGTGGAAGAGTACTTCACCGAACCCAAAGCCAAGAAACTCATCAAAAACTTTCAGGAAGATCTTAAAATCATTGAGAAGAAGATCATTGAACAAAACGAAGGGGTGGAACTGCCATATCTCTACCTCTGCCCTAGCCGTATTGAGAACAGCATCACAATATAGACATAGGGTGCATTCAGGGCACCTCGGAATGACAAGGACCGCCCCCCATGGCTACTTTGTTTTTCCGACAGCAAGTGTTCATGTGCTTTGCCATCGGAATGTGTGACAAACACGGATGCCACAACAAAGGTTAAAACATACTCACTAATCCTAAACAAACAACTGTATTTGCTTAAAATATAGTGTAAGATGCTTGTGAAAGAAAGATATGCAGCTTTCAAGTGACAAAAACGGCAAATTCCCAAGTTCACATGAAAACTGTTGGACATGAAAGGCCACATGGGCTACAAACGAACTACAACTTGACGACAAAAGTGATGACGAGCCCCTAACTGGGCAACTCTGTTAGCAAAATCTAGCCCCAGTTTCCGACCTCTGACTCACACATTAAGTGACGTGAATGACGCGGAATGATGTTTTCACTCGGAGAAAGATTTTTCCGAAGCCCATGAACGCTAGGATAGGGCACATAGCTGTCAGATGACATGGTGTCTTCCACTCTCATGGAAAAAGACAAATATCTCTTGAGGATGTAGCCTCTAGTGGCGAGAATGCTGAATTGCAGCTAACTGAATACCATGCCATCTCCAAAACCTGTCTGTAATATCGTTGTCCCTCGAGTGGCGCAAAAACATTTCAACTACAATTTATATTTACAGGAAATTGAACACACACATTGAAACCATAGTTTTGAATACCAATACTATATTCCAGTTCCGCGAATAGATTGCCTTTGCTGTCTTAGTAGGTCCTACTCTGTAGCCTTAACATTCAGGAATATTAAACACCAAGTGCATCTTTTTAGTTTTAGAACACAACTACGAAATACTCACTAATAATACCAGAAAATTAAATTGATGTATATTCTTAGTTTTAGGTGATGAGGGGAGGTCGGTGGTTATTAATGACCTCTTCATTCTCTCACAGAGCCTGGTAAATTGACTTTCAACTTTTTTTGTGCTGGATTATTGTAACAAGATCCAATAGGCACGGAGATTGCATTTACATACAGATTGAATTAATATATAAGTCAGCCAGTTTAAGGGCATATTATACAATTCTGTTCAATGGTTCTGTCTAGGCTCTATATATTTTGCTTTCCTTAACTTCTTTGCAGATGTTTTTATTTGTTTTGTAGTCATCATTTTATATTTATTTAATCTCAAACATGTTTGTTATGTTTTTGTCTTAATTGCTTTCTCTGTTTTATGAATTTACCATAATATCTTTTGCTGAATCCATGCCCATGTATTTACTCAGGGTATTGCTGTAAATTTAGCTGAAAGCTCAGTCAATTGAATAAACAATGACAGTGATCTCTTCCTGTAACAACAGTCAAACAACATTATGTTTCTTCTCTGTCTCACACAATGAAGAAGTTACTATAACTGAAGTTAACTGTAGACAACCCTTGAGAGTGCTACCATAGGAAACAGTAATCCATTTATCAATTATATTTGTTGTATATTTGAGAGTGTGTTTTGCTTTGTATTAAAAACGTTGCTAAATATCGGTCACCTGTACCTTTATAACAGTCCTGGTCTGCAAAACAGTGACATTAATAAGTTAAAGAGTGGAAGAATAATAATAAGAGTTTTTACTTTTATTTTATTACATGGCATACATGTAATAAACCAGTTTGTCAAGGCAAGAATAGTTACAAGTGTCTGGTCCAGTGATGAGGCATTTCAGTACAGTAAGGCACTATTAAAAGGCACATTTCCAAATGAGCAGCTCACTCTTTGTGTAAAGCAAACTCTTCCAAAAATGAGAAACCCATCACCAAATGCTGTAAGAGTGTCGGGCAACGTGACAAAAACAAATGAGAATGCAATGATATTTACAGACTAAAGTATTTCTGTGAGGTCAAATCCGTGACGGCCGGTGGGGTGGATTCTGTGGCCGCTAGGAGTGTTAGTGCACCAAGTACTCCCTCCGCTTGTTCATCCGGATCTGGCAAAAAGACAGGAGACCCACGACGACATACATGCCTGCTGCGATGAAGCAGTTGTAGCCCACTTGGTCAAACAAAGCGTAAACAGTTTGCAGGGGATTCTGCCTGTTGAGTGGGAAATTATCAAGTTAATCAATGGCTTCAAATAAGAAACTCAACCTTAGAACGACACTCTTGCTGACAACTCTGTACTTAAAAACCAAATGAAGCTAAGAAAATCTACTTCCACAACGGTTTACCAAACAATACAGGTTTTTTTCCCCCATTTCAATTTCAGTGTCAGACACAGACCACTTTGATTTCCAGTAATTGTTAGCAAATTCAGTTAATTGGTCCTATCAATATTTCAATGGCAGTACAAGGTTCAGCAGCTGCAACACAACAAAATAAAATCAATGAAACAAGAGAACACCCCCCTGTCTATTAGTATGTCAAGCTCAATGTTTCATTTTAAAATATATTAGATAACATATTATAGGCCTATCTTTAACATGCTATATGCTTATAATAGCTTTGTTTTACTGACATTCAATGAAAAGTATGTTCTTTAAAAGCACATAGGCCTACACTTTGAGCACATACACCGTCTACGTGATGAAAAGTGTATGCCTACATGTAATTAAAATTACGTAATTGTGCCTCCTTCAGTTTGACTTGTATTGTATGTTGAGATGTGTTGTGTTACTATTGAGTTTATCATCAATGAACATTTCCATGTGATGCACAATAAAACACTCAGACCTAGCCAGCTCCCTGTGACAGTTACTAATGTCCTATGGTGACCCTTAGTCATAATATGAGTTGTCATATGACACATGTGGTGTAACATTGTTCCTCTTTGGAAACTTACTCGTTGTGCATATCTTCCTCACGGATAGGTACATCCTCTATTAACACTGCCGAGTGAGTTGAGAAGAAAATCCCCAGCATTGACTAATCAGGAGAAAAAACGATCAATAAAAATTCAGTACTTCAAAATTCAGTACAAGACTACCAATACCAATACAAGACTACAGGAGAAAAAACAATCAGTAGCCTACAAATTCAGTAGCCTACTTGACAAGACTACCAATACATTGTGTTGCGTGCCATTTTCTCATCAGATATTCTAATTTTAATCTTTTAGGTGGTTGATGATAATAACTACATAAAACTACCTAAAAGTACACACATGTACCGTAGACTACGACAAAAATGTAGGAATGACAAACCGACATGATTAAAGTTTGAAAGGTAATTTAACGTTAAGCATCCAGGTTCTTACCAGCATTATGACTCCCCAAATACTTAATACAATTCCGCAAGCTGCAAGCTTTGGACCACAACACACACAAGACACCATTATGCTTATATATTTCCTGACCAGTTCCCGGCGTTAAATAATTACATTTGCTGTCTCTAAAAACTCTGTCGACAAACTCTGGAAAGTCTTCTCTGACTACAGTCAGCTGACAATCAGGAACCGGAAATTGATTTCGCCAGACGGAATGACGTGTACATTCTGCGACACAAAGTGTGCCATGCTTATTTTCCAGACCAACACAACTCTTCTGAGATAATATTGGATTGTGTCAACATCTAATATATATATAATGTCTACAAAACCACAGAGGAAAGTTAAACATGTTAGCAACGACCCGGTTGGTAACTTCGAGAAATGGAAGAAAAAATACAACAGGACGAAAAAACGAGTGAAGCAAGTCAGACAACCTACGAAGAAGAAACGGGTGTGGGAGACCGAACAAGACGGCATCAAAAAACTTGTGGCTAAATATGCTCAGGTGGGCATGTTTTATATGGTGAAAATAGGTCAAGTACTGTAAAAAATGTTTAGGATTCTGTAAGCACGCTATCACTAACGTTAGTACGTAGAAAGTAAACAGTCCAACAAACTCCCAGTTTTCTTTTTCAGCTGTAAAGCAGATGTATTTTATATTCCCTAATGTTATCGTTATAGAAGTACACTTTCCCTGTTGTACGACCTGAATGAATCGTGCTATTCTTTAATCCAAATGCAGATTAATCCCAAGGATGCAGTGAACTTTTCAGATTTCCCACTATCAAAGAAAACCCTCAAAGGTAGGGTTAAATTTAAAGGAATAAAAATCAACTCAGCTGTGAATTATTAAGTATAACAAAAAATGGAGTGTTGTTAACATTGCGCCAAACACACAAACTGCATGAACTTTATTTTTTGTGTGTGGAACATGTCAGCTTTGGTAGAGTCGCAGTATCGGCAGCCCACAGAGATTCAGCGGCAGACCATAGGCTTCGCCCTGCAGGGAAAGGATGTACTGGGGGCAGCCAAAACGGGCTCAGGCAAAACATTGGCCTTCCTGATCCCTGTAAGTCTCATATCTGTCAATACAATACAATACAACATCATTCATACTGGGTTTGTGACATGGCCATGCATTGCATGAGGGTGTACTTGGCAAGTTGTGAATTGGACAATTACTGGAGTTTTAGATAGATAGATAGATAGATACTTTATTGATCCCCAGGGGAAATTCAAGGTCTTTTACATGATGATGTGCGATGAATTTATGAAGGAATAGGATGGTACATTCAGAGGGGTTATCTAGAGTTAGTTTGCTGATTAGCTTCATGTTTTGCTTCAACAATCAGACATAAAATATATGTTGTGTGGGATGTATGCAGAATTCTTTTCAGCTACATGACACAGATTTAGCATTCCAGAAATCATGTAGGCTATTGCTGGCAGTATCAAACGATCCTGCCTCACTCTAGAATGAAGGAGACAGGATGGTTTGTGTTTGGATGTGAGTGTAGAGTAACTATGTGACTGATACTGTTTGTATTGTGTCAGGTGCTGGAATGTTTGTATCGAAACCAGTGGACGGCACTAGATGGCCTTGGCGCCCTTATAATTTCCCCAACTAGAGAATTGGCCTACCAGACATTCCAGGTTTTGCGTAAAGTGGGTAAAAACCATGAATTCTCTGCTGGGCTGATCATAGGCGGCAAGGTGAGAGAATTGAACTACTCATCAATCTTCAGAAACATCTCTTATTTTAATTGAATCAATGTGTGGATGTGTTTCTATGACATAGTCACTAATAAAAAAAAAAGTTTATTTCAGATAAATAATAACAAATGTATTTAGTGTCATCCTATCACATACACAGGGCTCTAATTTGTATATGTTGATTGGTTGTATTTATTAGTGTGATGTAGAATTGTTTAATTTTTTTCATTCTGTTTTCCTGCTATGTTCTCTGATACCAATGCATTGCTGTTGTGTTTGTCTTGCTGATGCATCGGTGGAATGCGTGCAGGACTTGAAGGATGAGGCCGAGAAGATCCATCGCACCAATATCATCATCTGTACTCCAGGTCGCCTGCTGCAGCACATGGACCAGACCTCTGCTTTCCATGTCTCTGACCTCCTCATGCTAGGTAGGTTTATGTGATTGGTTGGCTACTTGTGTTTGTTTGTGACTCACACCCGGGCTACACCGGGGCCACAGCTGAAGCGCTTCATCTTGAAGACTGGTCTAATTTTTTCCGAACGTATGTGCCACTATCTCATCCCGTGTAGCCAATTCCAATTCAATTCAATTCAATTCAAATGTATTAGTCACATACAATTATACAGAGTATATGTAGTGAAATGCTTTGTCCACTGTCTCCATGGCTGCAATGTGTAAATAATAAGGAAATTAATAGAAAAAGAGAAAGAAATGTCTAAAGTGCATGAGGTGTTTCCAACATGCTTGTGCTCCTGCTACAGTCCTCATTCAGTATCCGGATGGCTAAATTGCCTAAGCCTAAATTGCTTCAGGCGTCTGAGGCGTGACTTTCTCACCAGTGAATCGACATGTTTGGTCCAAGTCAGATTTTCAGAAATATGAACACCAAGATATTTAAAACTCTCTACCCTTTCCGCCTGAGAGTCGCTGATCTGGAGTGGTTGGTAAATACAATTGTTCAAATTCAACAATGCAAATACAACATATTCAAATTCGGTTTAAGGTGACACAAGTTTTACTCCATACTTTCTGCTGATAACGCCTGAAATCTATAAACATCTCCTTAGTGTTGGTAACATTTAGCAGTAGGATGTTGTCTTGGCACCAGTTTGAAAGTCTATCTACCTCATTCAAGTAAGCCTGCTCATTGTTCTTAGAAATGAGGCCAACTACTGCTGTGTCATCAGCAAACTTGACAATGATGTTGGAGTTATGTCATGCTCCATTGATGATGGGTGAAGTGAATTGTTGCAGTAGACGTGTTCACCAAACGGAACGTAATGCTTCGGTTACGTGCCCGGTGTAGGCTCCCTGTTAGAGATCAAGAAGAAGAAGTCCTGTCTCTACCGCTTCATCTCCTTGTCTTTTGCTTCCCTGCTGCTCCAGTCTTGGACGAGGCTGACCGTATCCTGGACCTGGGTTTCTCGGAGACACTGAACGCCATTGTAGAGCATCTCCCCACCCAGCGGCAGACCCTGCTGTTCTCGGCCACACAGACCAAATCTGTCAAAGACCTCGCTCGCCTCAGTCTAAATGAGCCAGAGTATGTGTGGGTGCATGAGCAGGCCAAATTCAGGTGGGTCCCCCAGCAAGCAGTCTGTCTCATTTGCCAGTGATTTAGTCTGATATTGGTGTCGGTGATTTAGATACAGAATTGTCTGACAAAATTTGTATTGTAAGTAAGGGTGTCACGATTCCGATTTTAAATCGAAATCGATCGAATTCATATCTCAATGTCGAATTTCAAACTCAAAAGGTAGAATCAACGATGTAGCCACACCCCCCAATGTAACATCCAGCATGTATGCCAGACGCAAAAACACACACACATACACTTATTAAACTGTGGCGTCAACACTCCTCCAACTCCTTCAACAGCCAGTTAAAAAAAAACATCAACCGACCGAAATTGAAGCCCCTCTTGCTACTCTGAAATCACGGGTGTGGAAGTATTTTGTCGTTCTTTCACGTCAATTAACTATAAGGCTTAAAATGCATATTGATAAGTGCATATTCCATAAATAGTAACCTTGGGTCTCTTCGGAGTGTGATGAAACAATCAAATATTCATTCTGTGTTGTTTCATTTCACTATGTTCACGTCTATGTTTAATGTTTGTTCTGTTTACAACCTTGCCATTGGAACGGTTTTAAAATAAAAAGCGGTTTCAAAATAAAAGCCTCCGAAACAGAATAGGAAAAGGCCAACAACATAAGGAATGCATTAATAGTAATATTAATCGAAAGTAAAAAAAAGTAAAAAAATCGAAAGTAAAAAAAAGATCGAAAATTGAATCTTGACTTTTTAAAATCGAAAATTAAATTGAATCGAGAATTTGGAGAATCGTGACACCCCTAATTGTAAGTAATTATTCTCTGTTCCTCGGAATCTAAGAGAGTTCCTACTTAACTTTTTCTTTCTTACAATTTTTCCATTAGTACCCCCGCAACACTAGAGCAAAGCTATGTGGTGTGTGAGCTCCATCAGAAGGTGGATATGCTGTTCTCCTTCCTCAGGAGTCATATACACAAGAAAATCATTGTCTTCTTTGCATGCTGCAAAGAGGTATGGACACTCACACCTGCCCACAATACACAAGCATAAACACACACACAAAAATAGTCCATAGTGCTAACTCGGGTAGCTTGTGTTTACAAGTATGTTGGCTAGATAGCTCACCATTTTTAGATAAAGACTCCTTACTGCTGTGTCAAAAGTTTTTGAAAAACTAATTTAAGATATTTTCTCTGCTTCAGGTGCAGTATCTCTTCCGAGTGTTCTGCCGTTTAAGGCCGGGCATCTCAGTTTTAGCGCTTCATGGGAAACAGCAACAGATGAAAAGAGTGGAGGCCTACAATGATTTTGTTGGGAAGAAGTCAGCAGTTCTATTTGCTACCGATATTGCTGCAAGAGGACTGGGTATGTTACTTTTTTGTGTGTGCGCACGCACAAGCACCTGTGTGTGTGTGTGTGTGTGTGAATTTTTCATAGACTTTTCTTTTCTGCCTTTCTTCCGGTTAATCCATTCCACTCTTTTGTCTGTTCCTGTCCATTTTTAGACTTTCCAGCAGTGAACTGGGTTCTGCAGTTTGATTGCCCTGAGGATGCCAATACCTACATCCACCGAGTTGGGAGAACAGCCAGGTAACTTGAATGAGGGGTCTCTTTGGGTCACTTTGTCAACTACTACAAGGGGGTCTCTCTGTCGGCATGTTTTTTTTTTCTGAACAATTTGGATTGGGTGAGATGATCAGACTCCCTCCGTCTCCAGGTACCAACAGGGAGGTGAAGCGTTGCTGGTCCTGCTACCCTCCGAGGAGAATGCCATGGTCGCTGCCCTCCAGGAGCGTCGAGTGCCCATCAACAAGATCCAGTAAGGAGCGCCGCCGCATACTCATGCAGACACACACAATGCCATCACTAACTCTTCTGACAGACTTCAACCAGAGTGATAACAAATATGATTCAAACTTTTTTTTTCTATGTGTGTCTTTTTCCCCCAGAATAAATCCGGAGAAACTAGTCTCAGTACAACAGAAGTTGGAAGCATTTTTGGCCCAAGAGAAAGAGCAAAAAGAACGTGCACAAAGGGTTGGTACAGGCGTGTGTGTGGGTGTGTGTGTGTGTATGTGCACGTGTGTTCACTTGCATTCATGCATGTGTGTATGCATGTGTGAATTTATTAACCACAAATATGCAAGACGTACTACTGGTCATTGTTTCATCCACCCTCTCCTCGTTCTCTAGTGCTTTATCTCTTACCTGCGCTCCATTTTCCTGATGAAGAACAAACAAGTTTTTGATGTTACTCAGATAAAACTGTCTGAATACGCAGCGTGAGTACACCACCCTACCGACAGTTTGGACAAGCCCAAAATGATTCCTACCCATGCCAACCAAGTTTGATTTGTAGTGTATACATATTTCACCAATATAGACTTCCTCTGCCAGGATATTACATAAACCAGAGATGAAGGAGGATACATTGTGCTAGAGAAATACTGATTATAAAACAGAACTATTTTTGGTGAAATTAGAAATAATGTATAAATAACGAAAATAATGCACACCCTCCGAGGTGCTGGCAAGGGAAAATAAACTAAGAAAAACTTGGTCACTGCACACTCTACCTCTTTTTCCTTTTATTTTTATCTCAACGTTTCGGCCTCTCAGCCTTTGTCAAGGTTCCTAAAGCAAAAGAAAAATAATTTTAAAAGAAATTAGAAATAATACAATCAAAATTTAGCAAGGTTATAAATAGTTATGGTCTTAACTGTACCTCTTGGCATGTGACTTCTGTTGCATATGTCACCCTCCTCCCTCATTCCCCCCCCCTAG
This sequence comes from Alosa sapidissima, assembly GCF_018492685.1. Taxonomy (NCBI): domain Eukaryota; kingdom Metazoa; phylum Chordata; class Actinopteri; order Clupeiformes; family Clupeidae; genus Alosa; species Alosa sapidissima. The sequence continues at coordinate 14,685,509 of NC_055974.1, forward strand.
ATCACTGGGATTAGCCGTGGCTCCTCGAGTGCGTTTCCTCAGCAAGGCTCAGAAACCTGGACACAAGGAACAAGAAGATGAGGACCATGGGAAGAGAGGGGAGGAGGAAGAGGATGAGGATGGGGATGAGGGAGAAAGCGATAAAAAGGCAGAGAGGAGCTCAGAGGAAGAAGAGAATAGTGAAACGGAAGGTAATGGAGCAAGTCTGTACTGTTATCTTGCAGTTAAAATTTGATTTGTGTTTTTGTTTTTAATCTACTAATGCAGTGTTTCCCAAACTTTTTTTCTGGGGCGTATTCCAAATACGTGATTTAGTGACAAACCTGGGTAAGTTAACTCAGAGTAAAGGGTAAACCTCCTAATAGAAGAGCTGCATGGCTTCATTCCTCTTACAAACCAATGCCATAGGGCTGTTGTTGTAGGAGGTTTACCATTTACCCTGAGTTAACTTACCCAGGTTTATCACTAAACCACATACTTGGAATACCCCCCAGGGGACCCACTTTTTAAAAATAACAGACCATCGCGACCCAATTCACTTCAGATCTAACATGCAACCACCAATATTGTTTTAGGCCACAGGTTCTCAAACATTTCTTGGGGATATTCTTGCATGCTACACAGGCATCGTCACTTTTCAGCATAGTAAGCTGTTCCTGTATTTCTAAAGAGAGATGTTGTAGGCTACGTTGCGTTGCAGACAAATGGATGGAAACACCGTCAATTCCTATGTAAACATGTAGCAAATAACTCAAGTCTGTAGCCTATTTGTGGAGGTTTCTTTATTTGGAAAGTTGAATCCGCATTTCCCTCTGGAGTTAAACGTTTGTTTGTAGGCCGTATACCAAGGCTGTGTATTGATGTTGTGACAAGCTATGTTGTAAGAATGTGAAATGAATACATATCAGAACAATGGCTTTTGCGCGATAGTCAAAAGATAATGCGCCTTTACTGCCTAGTAGAGTTTGCGAGGTGGGAAACGAGAGGAAATAATAGCATTTCAAATGTTCATTTAAATTGTAGCCTACCTAATATAATGCACTGTTGAGCGTTTTAAATCCGAAATAATAAGGAATGTGATGAGGTTGCTATTAACTTTAAAGAGTGAATCTACAATCGAAACTATGACGCAAATTGAATTGCAATGTCCGGTATACGGATGTCCGCTTTAGTTGACTAGATTTTAATCGGTGAAGTTGTAGAGCTGGTGTCTGTTAATGTTTGTGAAAATAGGCTGATTCATGTCCCTTGCATTTTGCAACTGCGAGGTCCATGGTAGGCGCCCCACAGAAATGTTTAATTTTGCAAGTGAGATGCGTGTTCGCCCCCCCCCCCCCCCCCCCATTTCAGAGCTATTATAAATGCAAAATTGCATTTTGAGGGCTGTGACTGTGGTAAACAAACTATATCCTAATAGAAAACTGATAGCCTAGGCCTATTAGACCACATACATTGTGCTGGTGACCCAAATAAAATCTCCTGCGACCCAGTCTTTGGGAAACTCTGTACTAGTGAGTTCTTTGTTTTCTAATATCATTTCCTGTCTATATTGATTAGCTGGAAAAATGTATTTGTATGTAACTGTAAATCTTTACATGTTTACTCTAAGATGTTAATTCTGAATGGACCTTTGCATTCAGTTTCAATTAAAATGCAATGAGCAATTGCATAGGAACCCAGTTCAGGGTAAGGGAAGGGGTGAGACCCCCACCCATTTTGCAGTAATCTCATGACGCAATTTTATAGAGCATCAGAGAGGTTCTGTGGCTGTAATATAAAACACTACTTCACCCTGTGATTGACCTCAGATCCTGCAGCCAAGCTCAAAGGCCTGCTGTGCAATTCTGATGATGATGACAATGACGAGGATGATCTAAAAGATCTGGACCTTCTCACGGTCAAGAGAAAGGACGTATTTAATGTAAATATGAGCCAAGATGAAGAGGTACGTATATTCATGTTTTATCTCTGTGTGTGCATGAGTCGATTACATATATGCAGATGATTTGTGAATGGCTGTTCATTTTCACTGTCTAACGTATGTATGCTGTATGTGTATTTATATGATCTCTGTAGGATGATGACAGTGAATCAGAAAAGCCTAAAGGTCGTCAAGTCAGAGCATCAAAGGTTAAAGAGGCTAAGCGAGTTCGGAAGAAGAACTTCAAGGTTAACACGAAGATTGTTTTCACCGATGGTGGAGAGGTATGTGCACGGCTGTATTGTCCCACTTTTTTTTTTTTTAAGTATATTTTTGGGGGCTTTTATGCCTTTAATGTGACAGGATGGTGGAGAATGACAGGAAGCGAGTGGGGGGAGAGAGTCTGGGTGGGATCCGGAAAGGACCACGGGGCGGGAATCGAACCCGGGTTGCCGGCGAACGGTGCAGGTGCCCCAGCCAGTTGCGCCACGGCCGGGGCCTTGTCCCACATTTTTACACAAGTCAATTACATTTACAAAAATAATGGGTGTGTGATGTGTCATTTGGGAGACAAAATCAATAAATCTGTTGTAGTACAGGCTGCTGTGGCAACAGAATGACCAGCTCACTTCTTCATCTCACTTAGAAAATGAACTATGCCTATTTTTGAAGAAATAGAAATGGAGTTCATGCTTTCAACCTGTGAGATTAATGTAGAATTAGAGCTAATAATGTATCCCCTAACCCCAACGTTCCACTGTCCTGTAGGTGGTGCAACAGTGGCCTGTCATCCAGAGGCCCGTTGTCAGCGACAACCAGGAGGAACAGGAAGAAGAGTCTGGCATCAATTTCGAGAAAGCCAAAGAGAGGCTGAGACTTGAGGATCAGGAATATGACAAAAATGAATATCGCAGAAGGATCCACGAGAAACATCGGGTTAGTGACCACACACCCCTCCCACACACACACATACAACGTTTTTATCTCTGTCGCCTAGCTTAGTAACAGTCTTGTTGTTTTGTTTTTGTTTTCCACAGGAGAAGAGACTGAAGGACAAGGCCGCTAGGAGAGAGGCCTATAAGCAGCAGAAGGAGGTAAGGGGTTCATCTTTTGCCCTTGACGGTCTGTAGGAATAGGGTGTTTAGGCATGTGTTTGTTTGTTTGTTTGTTTGTTTGTTTGTTTATTTATATGGTTATGTGTTTAATATGCAAATTGTGTTTTGATGTGTGATATTCGTTTGCTGTTTGTATGGTTATGTGTTTAATATGCAAATTGTGTTTTGATGTGTGATATTCGTTTGCTGTTTGTATGGTTATGTGTTAAATGTGCATATGGTGTTTCAGGAGAAGGAGAAGAGGAAAAAGCAAGAGGCTGAGGGTGATGAGGATGATGATGATGATGAGAGTGACGGTGATGAGCCGGTCGCCTATCTGGCTGGTGCAGATGATTTTGACATCAGTGCACTCCCAGACCCAGATAAATACAGAGACTCCGACAGTGAGGGCAGGTGAGTACTGCTGGGTGATATAGGTGTCTTTAGGTTTAGACATCATGTGGGGGCGAGTACATTTACAACGAAACCCCACCATTTTACTACAACTTGGGTCATTCTTGTTCAGTCATTGAGAACCAAACAAAGGCAACCACAGTATGTTGGAACAAAACTGACAGTTGCTGCTAGTACAAAGACTTCAAGTACATTGTATGGTATTTGATTCTGTATTTTGTGTTTGTGTGAAGTGACCATGAAAGAGGATCACGGAAGAGGAGAGCCAGTGACAGTGAAGACGAGGAGCCAGGTGTGTAGAACTATCCTGATGATCTAGCGATTTAGACAAAATTATATAAATAACTATCTAATTACACGCCATAAAATGTAATATCTTTAAGATTCTAACTCTAATTAAACCTACCACAATGTAATGTAACAGTCATAACTTGTATAAAATGGCCCAACTTACCTTCTTTGTTCTGTGCAGTGATGAAGAATAAGGGGAAGAAGAGGTCCAAGCCGGAGGTTGAGCCTGACATAGAATCCAATCCTCTGGACACTGGGCTGTCTCTTGGAGAGGATGAGGAGCTGGTCCTACATTTACTTGGGCAGAGGAGTTAACAGTATATTTGTGAAAATACATCTCAGACAGAGACTTGTAATACTCACTCTCACACATACCACCATCCCCCAGATTGTGTACTGCACATTTTTAAATGCTATATCAAAACAGCAAGCCTGCTTTCAGTGAGTGGTCCTCCAAGGTTTTTCTAAATGTTCAGAGTGTGTTATGGAGAACTAGCTATAAAATACTAGCTACCAATGCTATCTGACCTCAGTGCTTGATTTTCACATTAAATCATTACGAAAGTGTATTTGTAAGTAAAGTCATCGGAAAATATAGTTTACCATGTAAATAGTAGCTAAGTGTTTCAAACAAATTATGCTGATCTAAATTTGAATAGCTACAGTCAGTGTTACAGACGTGAATGTTCAGAGAAAACAGACTATATACACAATGAGAATTAAATGTCATCGATAAATATAAATACGAGTGGAACCACACAAAATCAGAAATGGACAAAAAAATAAAAAATCCTGAAACAAACTACCAAGACACAGTAATGACACTTTTTGAAATCACTCTTGTTTACTCATTATCACTCATAACCACCTTATTGTTTGTTTTGGATGGGAAGAACTACATGGCCCCTTTTTTTTTAATGCAGAAAGGAGACCCTTAGGATAACAATACTAACCTGACCCTCGCCAGATGAATTTCGCTCCGCCTAGATCCACTCATCCATCTGGAACCGATCCATTGGAATGGTGTTTCAGAAGGCTGGGCCTAATCAAAAAATGCTTGCATATGATTGAATAAGCCACTTGTCCGTCATCTATTGACGTGTTACTTCAACCACTCACATCGAAGCCAACCCGTGACGCTGATAACAGTCTCACGGTCGCTTCGCCACTACGTCACATCTATGAAACTCCCGCCCTGCGTCCTGATTGGCTGAACCATAAAGTCGGTTGCAGAAATAACTCTCAATGGAAGAGGTCCCAGATGGATGGGAGTGAAGCTAGGCGGAGCTAAGCGGAACGAAATTCATCTGGCAAGGGTCCGGTTATAACAATACTGCCTTTACAATAAATACAAGATAACTGGACGATGGTAGCACAGTTTCTTCAGTTTGTCAATTCTGGGCTGGATAGGTAAAACTAGACGATAGTGATACAGTTTCTTGAGTTTATCAACTGCTGGCTGGATGAGTAAAACGAAAATTCCTCATGGGAGTCGACACAATACAGAGGATATGAAAAAAGCATACAGTGCAACCGGAAAGTTTTCAGGCCCTTTCAAGTTTTCCACATTTTTTTTATTTTTCAGACTCCTCTTAAAATGGATTCAATTCATTTTTTTCTCATCAATCTACAGACAATATTCCAACACTCAACAAAAAAGCAGGTGCTAGCAGTGTTTCATAGATTTATAAAAAAATAAAAGACTGAAATATTCCATTTACATAAGTATTCAGACCCTTTGTTATGTCGTTTGCAATTGAGCTCTGGTGCCTCCTACTTCGATCAATGGTCTTTGAGATGCTTCTACAACTTGATTGGAGTCCACCTGTGCCTAAATGAATTCACTGGACATTAGGAGAGACACACATCTCCTTATATTAGGTCTCACAGTTGATGGTGTATGTCAGAGTGAAAACCAAGCCCCAAGAAGATTGTCTGTAGACCTGCGGGACAGAGTTGTGTGAAGACAGATCTGGGGAAGGATAAAAGAACAATTTTGCAGCATTGTAAGTGTACGTTCTATATAGATCGTATTATTAATAATACTAGGGAAGAATCGTGGATAGAAATTGAAAATGAACAGTTACAAAGTAACAGTTTATTAGTTGCTCTCTTTTCAAGGGATAGAGTTAAGTCTACAAACTGTTATTAATAGCATGTTAAATGCTTGGAGAAAAATTAAAAAAAACATCTTGGCCAATGTTTAGGGCTCCCAGGGAATATACAGATTTGGAATAACCCTTCAATTAACATTCAGAAATCTCAATTGTATTGGGATACATGGATAAAAGCTGGAATTAGGAAAATATCAGATATTATAAGATGCAACTCAGTCCTGCTATTCCAGGAGTTGAAAGATAAATATAAGTTAAAAAAGACACTGAAGCGTTTAGGTATATACAAATAAAAAATTGGATTAATAAACTTGACTTAATAAACTTGATAATAAACTAGAGAACACAAGTTCCTCAGATATTATGAAAATATTTTCAAAAATGAAAAAAATAGTCTGACCGGATACATGTATAAAATTTTGATTAAAGCTGAAGAATTACTGAAAAATATATATAACCAGTGGACAACAGATTTGGGGTTTGAGGCAAAAGAAAGATGGAAGGAATGCTTGGACCTCCCAGTTAGACTCACCTGTAACGAGAGTTTACATCTAATCCAGTTTAAGGTAATGACGAGAATATAGTACAGTAGAAATAAAATTCATAAATTTGATGTTAGACTATCTGATAGGTGTATAAAATGTAACCAACATGAGGATTCACTTATGCATTCCTTCTGGCATTGCATGAGGGTTAAAAAGATATGGAAGGATATTGAGCAGTGGTTATCATCAAAAATAATAATGGAAATTATTTTCACACCAAGGCTATGCATTTTTCAAGATACAGAGGGAATAAGGTACCCAACTGGTTGGGAAATTCTGTTCTCTTCTTTAATTTTCAAAAAGTTAATTCTTAAATATTGGAAAAATAAAGATGTACCTTCACTTCAAGAGTGGAGGGCATTAATTAAATATTATTTAAATATTGAAAAAACACTGTCAGAGGATCGAAATAAAAATAAACAATTTGATAACTTATGGAAATCCATTTATGATGCCTTATAATATGTAATTTATTAAATAATATATGTATAACTTCCTACATTAGCTATACTCGAGCCCTTTTTTTTGTGCGTGTGTGACTGAAGTTGAAGGGGGCTGGGGAAGTGGGGAATGGGTGCAGGGAGGGGGTGGGTGGGACTGGGAGGTTGTTAGAATGAGGGAGGAGTGGGAGGTTTTGGGGTTGGTGTTATGAGGGAAGCATGAAATGTTGGAGGGAAATCAACTTTTGGAGTTCTCTCTTTTTCTCTCTCTTTTTATTGAACGTGTTTAGAGAGAAATGTAATTTAAAAACTGCTGTTATTTCCCCTCTGCAAGTATTTAGTTTGAATGGTATCTTCATTTGTAAGGTGCTGACCCTAATAACTTCATACAATAAAAAATAATTACAAAAAAAGGGAATACAGTAGCTTCACCACTGTTGTCAGAGAAGCAAGGATTTCAATGTAACATACTTTCTTAATCTCTGATGATGTTTCATTTTATGATTTATTAGAATACATTACTTACATATAGAACCTTAATTAAGCACCACCAGATAAAAGCTGATGGATAGCATTTATCTGTAGATCCTAGTGCAAATCTTGAGATCTACTGTGCATCAAGCATCAAGCTGATCAGGTTGTTTGTGCAATGCCTGTTATATCCTCCTACTCCTAAAATTATTAACAGACACACTTTTTATTGATGACCCCCACCATAATTGTCTATGACATCCCTGTTGATTTACTTGTATGAATGAGGCCATGTGGCAAAACAATAATATTTGTTTGTCAAATGTGATACCTTGACTGGCATGGTATTATGAAACAGTTTTATGATAATTGTGTGTGTGTGTGTCGGAAGAAAGTCCAGGGTCTTTTTTAGTCCCAGTCCATCCCTGTTTGTCCAGGTAGTGTTTTATGAAGAGATGTTGACATTAGCACATTGGTGCATGAAGAAATGAAGCTGAATGGATAAACAAAGATATTTATTTTTTATTGGAAAATTCAGCCATACAGTAGCTTGTATAATTATATCAGTGTGGAAATAACAGTCTGTTTGTATGATTTTTTTTGCAAGGAAATTGCAAAAGGCATTTTTGTAACCAATAAAGAACAAGAGAACCAATAAAAAGTCTTAACATCATCACGCTATACACAATGTAAATGTAAACAAATTCAGCAAATAAACATTTACCCTTGGTGCCCAAAACATGTTTGGGCATTTGCACTGCTGTTCACTTGGCTGTACCTTAGTTTAACAGTTTTAATCCTGCATGTAGGCTATCAGAACAAGTTACGTGGCTTGTTAGGACCCTCTGCTGTGTCATCCACACTTGCAGTTTCATTTCAGTTGCACTGCAAGAAACCTTTACCCGAGGTAACTTTTTCTGAATATTAACGGAAACTCCCAGAATTTCCAGAATCACAACTATAGGGTCTATTGCAGTGGTTCTCAAACTGGTGCACCATGAGGCAGAGTGAGTGTGCCATGGAATTTTGAGAAACACGATGCACTTTTATATGTCTCATAAAATGAACACCCCTGTTACAGCCTATAATAATGTGTGTGATACTTCATAATGAGTAACGGTCGGTGTGCCTTGCCGTTTAGTTTGACCTTTGGAACTTGAGAACCTCTGGTCTATTGTATCCACTACACAGATTGTACTATATTATCATTGCTTTCCCCATATCATCACTTGCGCATACTTTGATTATGTGAATAGAATGCTAAGCCATATCAATTTACATTAGGGCTAAACTAAACTATTTTCATAACCAATTATTCTGTTGATTATTTTCTGAAGTTGTTTAATAACATGTCAGAAAATGGTGAAAAAATTACAATTTCTGATCAGTATTCCATAAAGCCCGCAAATTTGTCCCCAAAGGCCTTGTTTCGTCTACACATCAAATATATTTAGTTTATGGTCATAGAGGAGTGTAGCATAAAAACGTTTTAAGAAGCTTCAGTCAGCAAATTTTTAGGTATTTTCCTTTTTAAAATGACCCTGGGTATTGTTATTCTGGTTTCCAGATGATGTAACAGTTATGCTAGTTTTACACAGCATTCACATTCAACTGCGTCTTGCAATTCATTTAGTTGTAGTATTCTAAAGCACTGCTTACAAAACACTGACAGTGCAAATGCCTTTTAACGTACCACACCAGAGTTAACTTTAAGAAAATCAAAATTAGATACAAGCAAACACAAATCAGAGATTGTGTGACAGAACAGTACAATGTCTAATGTAAGCCCATTAAGTGAATGGTGGCACACAATGTCAAAAGTCTTTAAGAAAAAGTAGCTTTGAAATTAGAAAGTGAACTGCAGTTTCTTATTTTAGCGCACAGTGAATCCTATTGCTAAGTCTTGGATAGACTACATATAATCAGTACCTGTCCAATAACACGGACAGTTCTCCTCACAAATGGCTTCTTATACAGAGAGGATGTTTGAAACTTTATCTGTCTGACTCGGACAGATGCATTGAGCAGACCGTTAGCTGGGTCCAGGATGCAGGATGTGTGTATTCTGCTGCTCTGGCTCTGACACGGCAGTGGCCATTTGGAAGCCCACCTCTTGGCTAAGTACTGGTGGGGTGGAATGGGTGGTGGCAACAACAGCTGAGGGGAAGAAGTGCACCGCCACAGTAGTCACTCCCAAAGAGACACAGTTTGAGAGGAGAAGAGAGGAGGAAGAGGAGGAGGCGTGAGAGATGTTGATGCTGTGGTGAACAGGCGTAGCAGAGGGCTGAGGGGTCTGTAGTGTCAGGGAAGAGTAGTATAGAGACAGTCACAAAAATTGTATTCTGGTAAACAGAAGAGAGAATCCTGGTACTGCCCAATCATGTGACCTTCAATGAAAATGACTTCTGAGTAATATTGTTTTTCATTTTTTACATATAAAATACAGGTCTAACTCCCATTCATTCTGCCCTAAAGGGTTGATGAAACATTTAGAATTGGAGAAAATTTGGTTTACCCCTAAAGAACTTCACCGCTGGTTATGTCCCTTCTAAAGAGAACGGAAAGGGTCCAGACCAATGCACTGTGTGTGTCAACAAACTCGAGCCCATTGTACAATAGGACATTTATTCTTCTTAAATAGCTTGATATTTTTATTCATTCATGTATTATGTGTGAAAATAACTGTTGCTTTGAACTTCGTCTTCACTACAGTATCATTTACAATTATTCCACAATTATTCAAAATTAATATTTAAAAAAAATATATAAATATATATATATATATATATATATATATATATATATATATATATATATATATATATATATATATATAGAGAGAGAGGGGGGTGGGTCTAGGATGCCAGACACTGCTGTCGGCACCACTGTTGTCATGGGCCAAATTCAGCGAAACAGATGAAGGAAGCTGCCTGCTTGATAACCCCAGTGAAATGTTCATGAAGGCTATCAATGGGCACTTTTTTTGCTTACAAAGGTTGCTTTGTTGGTGATTTTTTGAATGTTAAATAGGCTTGCACAAGGAATTTAACACATCTAATGTGTATAACTGAAATTAGAAACATCACTTTTGCTTCCCTATTGCTGTTTTACACTATTCCTATATGGTGTACAAAAAACAACAGAATACGTGTCAGGACAACAGAAATAAAACAAATTAAATGTTTTTAAAAAATGGAATCTGAGGGAAATCATTATCTTCATTTGTTCAGAAGCTACATTGAGATTATGATATATACACAAACAGTCGCCGTTATTAGTGACCACAACACTGAAACAGTATTTATGCCTTTTTTTAGTTATTTAACTTATTTTCATGACCGACCTGCTCCTCTGAGATTGACTCTTGTTGACTCTGATGAGTTTCTACAATGACTGGCAAATCTTTGTGGGCAGAGACCTCATCTAAGATGTTGCATATTGGCTTCATCATCAGGGTGGAGGTACTGTGGGTGGAGTCACGGGGTCTGGTGTTGGAAGTGTTTGGACTTTGCTCAATAACAGCCACAAGGTTATCATCTTCAAAAGCCCTTCAGAATGGTCAACAAAAGATGGATTAGAAGGCAGATTGGATTATGAGGGACTAGGGTGCGCTATAGTTGAATGGAGGGTTGAATAGAGGGGTAAGTGTTAGGCACGTTAAGCATACAGTTAAGCATACAGGTGCAAGAGTTTGCATCCCCCTACATACCATCACTTTGTTTTTATACATTCTGCCTTCTGCCTTTTTTACATTTATAAAAACTTTGCACACAATTATAAAAACCTTGCCTGTTGTCATAGGTCCTTCCTGTAACCAAACGTTCTCCGTGTCTGGGAGGGACTCCAAAATTCCTCTGAGCTGTTGTGTATTGATGAATATAAAACAAAAAATGGAAAACATTAAATTAAACAGGTGTTGAACCCTAAATTGTGTTTCTTTACGCTAAAACTAGTTAGCAGTATGTTACTTGGACTATATAACTTGACTGTGATTAAAAGTCAATCCTGGTTTTAACATTTAAATATTGTTATTGACTTATCGCAAGAATGACATTTATATTTAAAAGAATGTTAATGCCCTCCCTTATTGTAACCACTTCTCTTTAACCCCCCCCCCCCCCCCCCCCCCCCCCCCTCCCCCTCTGCCTCTTGAACACTTTTAGCAAGAGGCAGAGAGTTGTGTTAATGGGATGCAGTCATGGGAACAGGATTGGTCTGAATATAAATTCTACCGTAATGACCTCTGCAAAAATGGACACAGTGAAAGAAGTCTTTCCAACCTCCTCGGCTTGTAGGGGCAGTAGAATCATTCTTCTGCACCAAAGAGTAGAATGCCATAGTAATGAATATAAAAGCAAGGGAGACCCCAACTCCAACTACAATGGGGATGTCATGTTTTTCTAGAAGGGGGTGTGAAGGTGGAGCTGGTGGAAATTCTGTAGATGGATTTGTTATCTGAGAACTGTTAAAGAAAAACGAGAGAGAAACAGGAATATTACTGGTTTCATTTGACAAGATTTGCAGTAAACCTTTTCAGATTTCAATAGTGCTCTATAGATTATCATCAAGTATGCTATACTTACAGAGTCTGGGTTGGCGACTCAACCGGAAGCAAGCACAAGCTTGGTGTCTGGGTGTTTAGGAAAGAAGGCTTAGTATTCAAGTAATTGTTTGAAACTTGGGCTCCAGTGTTGTGTGGGGTGATTGTAGGCAAATGTGTGAGCTGATCACTTGATATGGATACCGTCACATGAAGTGTTGGTGGCTGTGTCTGTGTATGTATTAGGTTGGGCTCTAGGGGCTGAGGAGATGGAGTTATCCTATCTGTGTTTTGAAAAATAGAATCGGATAACTTTGACGTATCACTAAAATCGGATAACTTTGACGTATCACTTTTTGGTTGCCCAATGTAATGCTCAAGTTTCTCATATCCTGAACTTTCTGAATTAGGTAATAATGTGAATGAAGTTACAATATCAGATGTTGAAACCGTTTCAGAATTGATTGGTGAGTCTTTCAGGAGAGCGCCTGAAATAAAATTAAAAAAAATGCATCCATATGTAAATGGTCTATAATCTCAAAAGTCTCAAACAAATATAAAGATATATAACATTTCTATTTCTAGATATAATACAAAATAGGCTATCAGTACGCAAATATTTTATCTTGTGAAAAATTGAAGTACCTGATTTTCTTATGTAATTATCATACTGTTGATCACTTCTTGTGTCTGAATCAGTTGATAAGTTCAGGTTAGTAGTATTCTGTTGACTTATATTTGTGAGCTGTAAGATAGAGGATATTTCAACTTACCAACATTGAAACTTATTAAAGTAGACCCAGTTGTACACTGAAGACTGTAATTAGAGGGAAGGACACATACATCTTGTCCATAAAGCACTATGGGATGAATGAGAGTGGCATTTGAAAGGGATATCCACAGGGCAGTGATTTAGCCGCAGGCCCGAGGCCAGAGCTGTGAGAATATCCTTTATCAATGCCACGGTCAATCAATGTCTGGTGTTCACTGTTGAACTGTTGTTTACAGCATAGCTTTCCATAAAATGTTTCTGTTTGTTTTGTTTTCTTCCATTTAAAATATTTTTTAAAGGACAACTCCGGCCTAAGGTACGGTCTATTTTTGATAGCTTAAAGTAGCAATTTAGCCTACTTTGACTTAACCAGCTTGCTCCCAAGGCTATTACTGTACGCTATTTTATTGTAGATGCATACTCCCCAACAAAAGTTTGCAATTGTTATCATCCAAAAATAGACCCTAGGTTGTTCTTAAACCAGATTTGTCCTTCAAAGGTAGGGAAAGTTCTGACATATTCAAATCACAATCAGACGTAACAGAATACTCACTGAAGTAAATGTCACAATGTCTTCATCTGGAGGATTCTCCTCTACTAAAAATAAAGGGATTAGATCACTCAGATCACTCAACTATTGTTTTCAATTAAAAAAAAAAAACACCAGCATGTCAGAGTCGCTGTAATTGTCAGAGAATGTTTTTCCTCCTACCTGCAGAAATGGAAAGGATGGTGCTCAGCTGATCTCGCCCTGCCAGGTTCTCAGCGATACAATGATACTCTCCTGCTGCATCCCACTGGATGTCTAACAGGTGTAATGTGCCATTATCTGAAAAGAAAAAAGATCAATAACACATACCAATTGGTGATTCCATGTGGATTTACCTGGAGCTTCTCAGTTGACCATCTAGACCACTCACTGTTGTAGCAGCTGCAAGGCTAATATAACAATGTTCTGACTGGTGATGTAGGGTCACGTTTTCACTGATAAGTAATCATATAGACTTGAGGACAAGGAGGAGCACATAATGGAGGAGAGGCTTAGGAGGCAACGATGTAGGACCAAGACAAACAAGGCTGTCTTATAGTTACATGTATTTATGTTACGTGTTAATCTGTGCAACAAAGCATTCAGCAACCTTCTCCAAGATGCTTTCACAAACTGCAATTTTTTTACAAAAAGAAATCACCAACCCCCAAACCCTTTCATTACCCAAATCTTAGTTTGTACCCTGACCCCAGTCTTATCCCATTTTTACCCCTACCCTAACCCAGGTTTTATTTGATTAGCATATATGTCAAAATTATTATGAATTCAGGCATCAGAACTATTTCAATAATAAATCTCAAGTGGATCATCGTTATCATTGTTTGGGTTCAACTTACTGTCTATGTGTCCTGGTAGTGAGGAAGAGAGGGACCCCTGATAACCCCTGGTCCAGGTGTATGTGATGGGAAGATCTCCTATGGCTCGACATGGCAAGGTCACAGTGCTACCCACCACACTGCTCACTGACTTCTGAAATAACATGATGACTGGGCTCACTGCACACAAAAGATGGAGGGAATGAAACACATCTCTACATTACAGTGAATTAGAATAATGCAGCTATGCCTACCCAGAAACACATTACTCCCAACTGCCTCTAGGTTCCCCTGTTTGTACACTCGAATGAATGTGTTGAAAACAACACAACTTCTCTGTGTCCAGATAGGGACAACACAGTTTATGTTGTTTCCTTTTTTATTTGTAACACAATATGTGTTGAAAATAACACAACTTGTGTTAAAAACAACACAACTTGTGTTGTTTTTTTAACGCACACGTTCGTTTTAAGAGTGTAGCAGTATACTCATTCAAAGTGACTTATGGGGTGACTTGTGTGAGGGCTGCAATCCGGACTGTAGCCCGGAGCAGAGACATTATTTTTTTTGGGGGGGGGGTTAAGCAGTTTAAGGTTAATTTAGTAAGGAGCGCCAACAGTTCTCAGTTTAACTCAGGACAACAGAATGCAAGTTTGACTACAGTTTCCTGAGGAGGTTAAGATGGCCTGCCTCAATCTTGGTTATAACTAAACTCACTTCTTCAATGATGATGATGATGAGTATTCCTGAGTATTTTTTGGTGCGCACCAGACTTTATGATAGCCTAGGTTTCCTAAGATTTCATGTACAGTCTCTTAATAAAGGCAGCAGTTCACCCCAGATCATACCACAGACTTACCTGCAACACGTAAAGTAGCCACTCTCTCATCCTGACCCATGGTGTTAAAAGCCTTGCATGTGTATGTGCCCTCATCATACCTTCTCACAGAGGAGATGAAGAGAGTAGCATTTCTCACTCTGTACATGGGGTAAAGTACAACTGGAATCACTTATTATATTAGAACACAGATGTAAACAAGACTGCAGTTGTTTGGTTCAGTAAGTTCAAACAGACAGTAAATGCATTTGTTTGGTTCAGTAAATTCATACAGTAAATCTAGGATCTAAATGTATATACAGTATACTGTAACCTTTTCATTTCATTTTTTTCTTTGGTGTTATTCTGGCTTCACATCCTTTCACTGTTACTCACCCAATAGTGATTTTCCCACCTGTCATCACCGAATGCCCCTGTTTGGACCACACAATGAGTGGGGCAGGATGCCCAGACACGCGGCATCTTATTACCACCTCTGCCCCAATAGGGGCCGTCAACATGGATGGCCAGACAGACACAGATGGAGGAGCTACAAGACAACAGTTAGCAGATTAGGCATATCACTCACCTTGGGATCTGTCTTGATGATTAGTTATGCTTTGGAGTGAATATAGATAGCCTTTAATTACAAAAAATGTTTTAATTTCAGGATTTATCTTCTCGATGTGTCATGATTTGAAAATTGATGTTGATTATTCGCAGACTATAACTTGCAGCATAGGATATGAAATAAAAAAGGTTTTCACTTGATTTCACATGTCTGTGTGTCATTGAAAATGCAAAGGGAAAATTACAGTTTTTAAAAAATGTTCACTGTCGTGAGGACAACCCCATAATCATTATTCAAGTTTTTCTAACTTACCCAGCACTTCGAGATAAACCTTTCTGGATGTGACATCTCTAGGGAGGTAACTATTTGTTGCTCTACAGAAGTACATCCCTCTGTCTGAATCCTTCACGCTACAAAGGAAAAGTTACTGATTGTTACATATTATATTGAGCGTATGCATAGTATATTCGGAAGACGTGAATAGAGACAGGTGACATTACTGTGCACGTTTACATTATACCTGTGGAAGAAGAGATCCCCATTTGGCTCAATACTGAAATGTGATGCAGGACTGAGTAACCAGTTGTTTTTGAACCAGTTCACTGTAGCAGAAGGCCTGCTAGCCGGTGGCCTGCAAACCAGAGTTGCCTCGCCTCCCCTCTTCACTGTAGCATTGGCTGGCTCTCTCTGAAAGGTCCACTCCATCACTACACACATACAAGTGTTTACATACAAAAGTGTTAATCACGATAAAGTCATGCATGTATATTAGAGTTTATGTGACAGATTGGTGGCCTTCATTGATGGGTTAAGTAATATAGAAGTATCATTATAGTTGTATATATTTTGCCCAAACCTGCTGGAAGGAGATAGGCTGGCTTGGATATCACCAGGTCATTTTCATTTTTTACCTCACAATGATAGAATCCCTCATCTTCCTCCAACACATTCCTGAGGAAGATGTGTATAACATTTCAAAACTCATCTTCCCAGTGGGCTGAAATAGCGTATGTGCTCTCTAGGCTTGAAACATTTTAGAGCATAACTAAGAAGTGTTCCTGGAGGAGGAGGACTCAGAAGCCTTCAGGCTTTTTATGCCTTTAATTTGACAGGACAGTGGAGAGAGTGCCCCCCCCCCCCCCCCCCCCCCAGAGCAAAACCCTTTCACTAACCTTATAATAAGGAGCTGTCCATGGTGCTGAAGGCTTTGGCGAGATTCATTACCCAAAGACTTGCCATCTTTAAACCAGTGCACGATGGGATCATGGAATCCTCGTACAGAGCAGTGAAATGCTGCCTCTGTCTCTGTAGCTACAGTTATGTTTTCAGGGCCTCGTACAATCTCCAAATCAATATCAGAGTCTAATGAATTATACAAAATAAGACATATCTAAGTCCCACTATATAGTTTGATATACCACACTGTAAACCAGAACAGTCAAATAACTCAAAATGTAACATAACTTATATACTTGAAACACAATGGTTGGGTTACTCACTACTCTTAGTTTCTCGAAACTCAAAAATATTGTTTAAATAATAACTAAATTTTTGAGTTATAGCTATATATCCTTTTGAAGATTGGAGTCATCAAACTAAAGTATTAAAGGAGAATTCTGGATATTTTTCACATCGACCTCTGTTTCTCGAAGTCAGTACTGTTGGTACGAAAAAAATGATCGGTTATACCGAGCTTGAGTTGTTGCTGCTGCCAACAACTAGAGCTGCCAGGCATCTACAGTCCTACACTCTGGGGGCATGAACATGTCGGTAAAACCGATTGTTTTCAGGGTTTTTGTATCTACAGTACTCAGTGACTTTGAGAATTCTCCTTTAACGTTTTCATAGGTTTTTACATGTGTTTGTTATAACGCTAGACACCTGTAGATGTCACACAGTTTTGACCTCATGGCCGAACTCTCTGTTATTGATCAGCGTCTTACCCTGCTGATGGCAGTTCAATAAGCTGCTATCTGTTACTGTCCATTAATCAGTTAATCAGGGAGAATGTGAGACCGTATAAAACTCACCAGACAAGGTTAAAGTTGCCATGTTGCTCTCTCTGCTGATATTTAAAAGAGGATTATGAGTAACACAGACATAGACCCCCTCGTCTTCCTGTGAGACGTGCTCTATTTTGAGTGTCCCTGAGGTCTTCTTGTCATTCCCACCACCATACTGACCCTGCCAAAACAAGACAAATTAGTCCTTTAACAGCAAACATATTTTTGTTTATTTTCTGAAAGTAAATAAAGATGGGTGTTTGGTACCAATATTATTAATAAATGTGCAGTTTCATGGTAAGAGTGAGCAACATCATGCATCATAACACAAATAATACAAGCTGACAAATTACTTTATAATTTCCATTATTATTTATCTGATATGGTCCCACCAAATAATAGGATGGGGCAGCCACACATATATCCACTTACTGCACAGCTCTGTAATATCTAGCTCTTACGAGTCATACCATACGCCTCCATAAGCACCCGACCTGAATCTGAGTTCCTCTGCTGAGTGGTTTTCCATCCTTCAGCCAGGTGATGTGAGCAGCAGGTGAGCTGTCTCCAGACACACACTGAAGAAACACCAGCTGACCCTCCTGCGCCGTCTGAGAGAGTGGACTGAAGAAAACATCTTCTAAATCTGCATAAAAGCACATCTTAAAAGTTTTTGCAGTATGTTCAAATTTATTTATTTTTTTGACTTTTAAAGATGTATTTTGTACTCTTTTCCCCGTCCCCTAAACAATTAAATAAATAACTTAAAATCGTCACAATACATACCAGCTTTATAGATGCTGACTGTGGTCCTGATGTTGCTGAAGCCTGTGCTAGCACTGCATGTATATGTTCCCAGGTCTTCTTCCTGAAGCTGGATGAAGAGCAGAGACCCATTGGCCATTTGATGCATCTTTGAACCAAGAGCAACTGGAGTTCCACGCAAGTCCTTCTCCCAGGCAACAGGCAGCACTTTCTGCAGGCTTGAATCATATGCCGCACAGTGCAGCATCAGTGGCTGATTTAACACGCCAATGCTGTCCTCTGGCACAGCTGAGAACACTGTAAGAGAGAGGAGACTTCAAAAAACGAAATAGTTCTTGCACATAACCAATGCGAACAAATAGATATTCATACAAATACCTATTCACAAACATCAATGTTCAAGAGTTTGGAACCACTCAGAAATGGTCATGTTCTCCTTATCATGATCACATTAAAATGTTCAAGTTGGAGTGTAGAGCAGCCAGTGTGGCAGATACAATGCCACACTCTGGGAGCATCTTTAACATCATGCCCATCAGAGGGTAGCACTCTAGCCTACCTGGCTGCTATAGCTGTCGGATGCAGCAACTTGAGCTAGATAGCACTGATTTGTTTTGTTTTATTTCATATTGACAGTGCTCGGTGACCTCGAAAAACGGAGAACTATGTGAAAAATCGCTGTTTTTCTGTAAGTGTAGTGTTGGGCTTGGTACGAGCCATTTTGCTTTTCATTTACAGAGCTAGAATGGTGTGTGAACATAAAATGTTAAAATTACTGAAAATATAGCCATCATGTATGGGTCTTGCATATTTTTGGGGCATTGTTTTGAGTCATTGTCAGATGAAATTGGTTTCAATGAATTCACCACACACAGGGTATGTAGAAGTTCAATGTAGTATAGACTTCCTTGTTTAAGATTCTCTTTACTTTCCCAACACTGAAACACCCCCAAACAGTCACATTTTCTCTATTCTATTGTGCTAGACAGGTCGCATCAAGTAGTACTCCTTCATTTGTTGGGTGCCTCTAACATTTTCTTGAGCACTTTACACAGCACAGCCTGTCAAACATGACAGAAGTTAAAGTAAATTATGTCTTCACGTCTTACTCACCCAATTTGCTTAATGTTGAATGCACACCCAAGAAGACACACAGGCCCAGGAGGCCGATAGAGCAGGGTATGTGGGGTGGATCTGAAGGTGAAGGAGACATTCTGCTACCCTGTTCCTGTCTGGTATTTTAAAAAATAAGTAAAAAATCAACAACTAATTGAATAAACAGTCATTCAGACATCATTTTATACCAACTCAGCTTGCTCCATCTTTTTTTTTGACTGTTGATGGCTAACATTACGATTGATGTGATAGCTTTTGCATTTCTATCTGAGCGAATCAAAAAAGCAAAAAAAAAAAAAAACAACAAAAAACCCTTCTGACACATTGCCTTTTTCATGGACATACTGTATCTGATGATGACTGAGTTGGCACTTGTTGGATATGTACAGCAATGAAATGATACTTCATAGGCTTCACAGTTTCATCTTGGATAACACAAGTTACCCTTTTGGAAGTTTTCATTCTGCATGATGTTTGAAATACTGAGGCTTGTTCATGGCTATCCCAAGTGTACGTAGTATCATCCTCAGCAAACATATCTCCCAGCTCAACAAAACTGCCCTGAGCTGCCAGGGCCTTCATTGTGTCCTCTCAATAACAGTCATCAGTATACAGCAGTTACTCATGTGCTTCTTTAAACTAGGCTAATGCTAACAAAAAGCCTCAGTTTAACAGCACAATCTTTGTGACTTCTTGATTTACCTACACCACTCAGTACAATGACATGTATGTATACCCATACTTTTCTAAATTGGTATTGGCCTTTGAATCTGTTGGTCTCTTTTTTACAGTGTTTAGTTTAATTTTTTTTTTTTTTCCGGCTATACCTTCCTTGCCTTGTTTTAAGTTGTGCTGTGGAGTCGTGTTACCTTGTTTCCAGGTTAAACAAACTACATAAAACATGCATGCTGCTGCATCCATTTTAAGATTTTCATGGATAATTGTCTTCTGACAGCAAAATGTGGTTGTCCTTCAGTGGGATCATAATGACAGCTCAGTTTTGTGTGCTGGCCACTGGCCTCTTCAGGCCTTACAATGAGCCGGCCACTTAAGCAGGCGGGCGGCAAATCACCAATCCCATACCCCCTCTCAGTGATTGAAACATGAAAAGAACTGAAGGGAGCTTTGTACTACTAAGATCAGTTATGAGGATTTAAAAGAAAGATGCCCGTTATCGCAAGCACTTTGATGGTGATGGTATCCATCTAGGGTTGTATCTCCTAGCGCTAGTGGCACAACCCTCAGCGGCTCCCATTTATGGAAGCGTGAGCCTGACTGGGGCATTGTGTACTGTGTGTGTGTGCGTGGTGGAGTAGGGTTTGAAATGGCCTCTATCCCCAAAATACATAGACATGTATTCCAAGGACATGCTAGTGTATTCTACCCCCATGAAGCATAAAACCAATTAAGGTCATCACCATTTTTTCATACCCCATATACAGTATAAGGATTAATGAATATACTTTGATGCAGTGTTGTTTTTCACATGGGCTACCCAAAGGCAATGGTGCTGATTCTGCTCATCATGTAATTGATGAATGGGGAAATGCCACAAAATAAAGTTTGCTACAATACCTTTTCTTTTCAAGGTTAAATAGAATGCATCCATTTGTCGGATTTTTGTTTAAACATGATTTTAAAAGCAACTAGTATCACCCTCAATTTAATTTTTATTGCATTGTATTTGGTCATGTAAAGGGCAGATGAGTACACCTGTGGCTCCAACTAGCTTTCATAGTGACAACTGTGCTGTTGTTGCTGTTTGTATGGTTTTACGGAGACCTTTCAGTAGATTGACTGGTTTTGACCAAGACTAAGACTCCCTATGATGAAGGGACTTTTTTTGCAAGGATCCCTTAAAATCACGCAACATTTTGGAATCTTAGCTAATAATGGAATAAGAAATTAAACAGTTACTAAAAGAGACAAAGGAGAATTTGTCTGAAATTGGTGAGTAAACTTCCGCATTTACTGTGTAGGAACATATTACATGTAGAGTACATCAGCTTGCGCCAATGTGCCCACGTGGTCCTGTGTGTGTGTGAGGGGCCTGAACTGAATCATAAATTCTGAGCAGGAAACCATGGGCACAAATACATGAAATCATGCACACAAATCACCATTTCATGCCCACCGATTAAAGGAATTGTGTGGATGAATACCTATTTAATTTACACAGTGCTAATGTTTTTTTTATATGTTGGCCACATCCCCTGGTTCAGAACGAGAAAAAAAAAAGTTTTTTTTTCAATAAACAAACAAGCCAGCACAGCAAACATAGGAATATAAATTGGCATCAGAGAAGAAAACACTAAGAAAACCATTTGAAGAAGCTAGTGGGCAGGAAGAAATCTCTCAAAGCATGATGGTGAGTTATCACCTCACCAATTAAATGCTTTTGGTGTGAAGGAGTACATTTGGCCAATAACATATTTGAAAATAGTATCCTCAAAAAGGGTTATTTGGCAAAGTCTGGAATGCTCCAACATAGAGCTACTGTATCTTCTAATTACAGCAGATGACTTCAAGCACTAAACAAATGTGTCTTTTTATTTGCACACAGAGGGCCAAAGCACTCTATTTCTGGCGTCAGCTGAAACAGAGAGGTTGGCAGCAAATGTGTTAAGAGTGCTTCAGCGTTCTGACTCATCAGGTACAACGGGTGGCTGTGCAAACAGACGCAGCCCCACTAATCAGAGTGCACAAAACGAGGAGTTAATTAGAGAGATAAACATTACACTACCTGATTATGTTGAGGTGTAAAATGCTATATGGTGCTATATGGTGCTATATACATACAAATCAAAGTCTGCTTTATTGTCAATTTCTTCACATGCCAAGACATACAATTTCGAAGAGATCGAAATTACGTTTCTCACTATCCCACGGTGAAGACAAGACATATTTTACCAATTTAGTCCACAGACAAACATAACATATGAGTGATACAAATGTGTCACTCATTTGTATCCGTTTGCATAAGAAAATGTAGTGGCAGCACATTACACACAGAAACAATATCCAAAATCAGCAAAGACAAAAACAAAAACACTCACCTTGTCACCAGAATAATGCTAAAGCTGAATAGAAACAGTCCATCCACCTAGAAAAATTAACCGATTTCCACTCATTTGATTTTTCAAAAAAGTCAGATTTGAAAAGCAGGAAAACAATGCAGAGATAGAACATGTTAGAATAAGGTCTCTAAGAGATAGAACAGTATCATGTTAGAATAAGGTCTCTAAGAGATAGAACAGTACCATGTTAGAATAAGGTCTCTAAGCGCTCTTCAGTTGGACTCCTGCTCAGCCATTGCATCTATGGGTCTGATGGTGGGAGGAGCTCGATACTGACTGATATCACACACACACACACACACACACACACACACACACAACAAACAAACATCAACACCTATATGGTATGCATATACACAAGCAATACTCACATGCTCATGGACTTATTTTAAAACAGTAAAACAGTGTGTGAGTGCACACACACATACACACACACACACACACACACACACATTCAAAAGCATACCCACTTTAATCATGAATATGAAGATACATCATTTCAAATTTCATAAAAGTATCAGAAATTATGTTTTCTATCTATCTATCTATCTATCTAGCTATCTATCTATCTATCTAGGGTTAGGGCATGATATGACACCACCATAGCCTCAATTCAGGCCACACATAGTAATTCTTTCTTCAAATGTAAATTGACTTCTTTGGCCTGATGAATTCACCACAATCAAATGGAAATGAGGCCCCAAATAGCCTGATTTCTAATGTATGCACGAGGGTGCTTTTAATTAACTGAACAAAAGGAGATTCTACAGGCCTGTGAGTGTCTGTGCTGTTGGAACAAAACATGAAACAAAAACCCAACACATTTCAAGTAAAGCGGACCTCATTTTAGGCTGTATTTGCATGGTTGAATCTGCTAAGTGAATGCAGTAAGCACAGGACGAAACCATTTCTATACAACAGTCTGGACGAGTGCACAAATTCTGGACACGCACAGTATTTTGATTGGTAGTGGTGTGATTTTATCCGTTTCATCTACACACACAGGCACAGCTGAGAATCACACAACAGGTGTCCAAACTGGCATTTTACAAGGTGACAGTAAACAGTAGATCTTACAAAGGTGACAGTAAACAGTAGATCTTACAAAGGTGACAGTAAACAGCAGATCTTACAAAGGTGACAGTAAACTCACCATCTCTCATTTTATTTCCATTTCCCTGTTCACTGATGCACCAGATAGTTAGATAACAGCTTTCTGTGATGTCTGTGAATCAGGGAGATAGACATTTGAGTGAGCAAAATGAAAAAGAAAATACTATCAGATGTGATGAAAGGCTTTGGATTTGCATAAGTCCGAAAATAGAAGGAAAATGTCATATTGACTGATATGATGTTTAATTTTGCCCAATAAACATAAAGTCCATGTTGAAGTTGCACATGAATAGAAATACCTGGGCATTGTTGACAAACTGCGTTTGATGACAAACTGCGTTTTTGACTCTAACACAGAGGTGATTCAGGGCTAGACCCCAGAACACAAGATCAACACACTTACGATAAGTGGAAGTATAAACACTGGTGATGACTACCCAGTACTTCTGAGGCTACCCAATTAAATGGATGCAACCAAAAGGCTGTTACAATCAATAAATATTTTATTTCAGTCGGTGCGTCTTGGTTGGTTAGGCTTGTGACAGAGGCAAGGGTACAATACATGGATGAGATAACACAAAGAAAAGAAACAAACATACATGAAGCTATAGCAACACTGCTAGAGTCCCAAATACCCAACTACCCAAATACCCAACCATACGTGATCATATCCTGTACACTCGCACACCAAATACCCAAATACCCAACCATACGTGATCATATCCTGTACACTCGCACACCAAATACCCAAATACCCAACCATACGTGATCATATCCTGTACACTCGCACACCAAATACCCAAATACCCAACCATACGTGATCATATCCTGTACACTCGCACACCAAATACCCAAATACCCAACCATACGTGATCATATACTGTACACTCGCACACCAAATACCCAAATACCCAACCATACGTGATCATATCCTGTACACTCGCACACCAAATACCCAAATACCCAACCATACGTGATCATATCCTGTACACTCGCACACCAAATACCCAAATACCCAACCATACGTGATCATATCCTGTACACTCGCACACCAAATACCCATGGCAAATACCCAACCATACGTGATCATATACTGTACACTCGCACACCAAATACCCAAATACCCAAATACCCAACCATACGTGATCATATCCTGTACACTCGCACACCAAATACCCAAATACCCAACCATACGTGATCATATCATGTACACTCGCACACCAAATACCCAAATACCCAACCATACGTGATCATATCCTGTACACTCGCACACCAAATACCCATGACAAATACCCAACCATACGTGATCATATACTGTACACTCGCACACCAAATACCCAAATACCCAACCATACGTGATCATATACTGTACACTCGCACACAAAATACCCAAATACCCAACCATACGTGATCATATACTGTACACACGCACACCAAATACCCAAATACCCAACCATACGTGATCATATCCTGTACACTCGCACACCAAATACCCATGGCAAATACCCAACCATACGTGATCATATACTGTACACTCGCACACCAAATACCCAAATACCCAACCATACGTGATCATATACTGTACACTCGCACACCAAATACCCAAATACCCAACCATACGTGATCATATACTGTACACTCGCACACCAAATACCCATGGCAAATACCCAACCATACGTGATCATATACTGTACACTCGCACACCAAATACCCAAATACCCAACCATACGTGATCATATACTGTACACTCGCACACCAAATACCCATGGCAAATACCCAACCATACGTGATGATATACTGTACACTCGCACACCAAATACCCATGGCAAATACCCAACCATACGTGATCATATACTGTACACTCGCACACCAAATACCCAAATACCCAACCAAACGTGATCATATACTGTACACTCGCACACCAAATACCCAAATACCCAACCATACGTGATCATATACTGTACACTCGCACACCAAATACCCAAATACCCAACCATACGTGATCATATACTGTACACTCGCACACCAAATACCCAAATACCCAACCATACGTGATCATATACTATACACTCGCACACCAAATACCCAAATACCCAACCATACGTGATGATATACTGTACACTCGCACACCAAATACCCATGGCAAATACCCAACCATACGTGATGATATACTGTACACTCGCACACCAAAT
Source organism: Alosa sapidissima (assembly GCF_018492685.1). NCBI lineage: Eukaryota > Metazoa > Chordata > Actinopteri > Clupeiformes > Clupeidae > Alosa > Alosa sapidissima. Next base: position 14,711,130 of record NC_055974.1, read on the forward strand.
ACCCATGGCAAATACCCAACCATACGTGATGATATACTGTACACTCGCACACCAAATACCCATGGCAAATACCCAACCATACGTGATCATATACTGTACACTCGCACACCAGTGTAACACTGCAAATGTCTCAAGGACAGGATAAATCACACAGAGAACACAGTTCTCATACAGTTTATGAGTAAATGTGTTCAAGGCTACACTCAGCCACTAGGGCGTGTTCACACTGTAAGCTAGGGGCAGAATACTACCATTAGGCTACTAACACAGCATAGCACAGACTTGAGAAACGGCCCTAGGGTAAGCACTCAAGCCAAAGGAAGAAAATAAAAAATATAACAAACAGGGGAAGAGTAGAAATAAAAAGGAGGATTGATGTGTGTGATTTATTATTTAATGAATGCCATTAATTGATTATAAACTCTAATGCCAATCATAGCTGGAATTATTGGAAAGAGCATAGTCTAAGCTTTATTTTGGTGTGTAACTTCGCTATAGGAATGGAGAGCAGGCAAAAAGGGAATTGGAGGCACTTTTTAAAATGACAATAGAAAGACTTCCGAAAGGGATTTACTGTATCTATCAGCCATATTAAAGGGATATGCCACCATTTGGGGAAAAACGCTCATTTTCCACCTCCCCTAGAGTTAAACTGTTGTAGAGTTTTACCTTTCTCCAGTTCATCCAGCCGTTCTCTGAGTCTGGCGATACCACTTTTAGTTCCGGCCTAGATCATTGAATCGGATTAGACCATTAGCATCTTGCCCGTTAGCATCACGTTTAAAAGTGACTAAGATTTCCGGTAATTTTCCTGTTTAAAACTTGTCTCTTCTCAAGTTAGAAAGTGTAATAAGACCAACAGAAGATGAAACGTGGCGATTTTCTAGGCTGATTTGACATGGAACTATAATTGAGAATGAGGAGAAATGTGACGAGAATGAGGAGACACGTAATGATTTGGGCCGGGTCTGAGCCCGTCGGCCATGTTGTCAGGTTGTAATGCCATGTTGCTATTGGTTACCATGTGCAACACTGTCAGAGCGATACAGAGACGGAGCAGGAAAGACGACTGGAATAACAGCATTCAAACAGAAAAATTACGAGAAAATTGAGTAGAAATGGAGAAGAACAAAGCAAAAGAACAGGGTCTTTACAGGGAGAAACTTACTACCAGCGCCAAGCAGAGGTATTTAACGAAGCTGGCAGACATTGACAACGTCGACCCATACGAAAATGGAAACGGAACCTAAAATGTTTATCACCTTGCACCTATATGGAGATTGTTAATTACTTGGTTTTTGAAATAAATGAAGAGGAAATTGAGTTGGAATGGAAGTGGACTTATCTTTTCTCCCCATAGATATTGAGGAGTTAACTTAGAAAATGTGCTTAGGTGGTTGCTGTTGTAAATATCAGGCTAGTAATCCTCACGGTTTCCTTATGAAAGTAGCTTCTAGAAGCTAGCCAGACACAGATGAACTCAGCTGGACACGGATGAACAATGCTCTTCTTAGTTTATTACAATGTAATGTAGATGCCATAGACTCACACAGGCGTGACAAGTTCAGCATTGTCAGTAAGTAAAATAAATAGAAGGGAGAAACTTACTACCAGCGCCAAGCAGAGGTATTTAGCGAAGCTGGCAGACATTGACAACGTCGACCCATACGAAAATGGAACAGAGACCTAGACTCTTTACCACCTTGCACCTACAGTATATGGAGATTGTTAATTACTTGGTTTCTGAAATAAATTAAGAGGAAATTGACTTGGAATGGAGGAGAGAAACACGTCAGCTTGACATTCCGTGTGCACTCTAGTAGCCACTAGGAGACTGGAGTAGAACACTCGTCCACTGGTCATCAATCAGACTCGGTAGTGCCGAGGTGCTTAGTAGAAAATGGAACAGAGACCTAGACTCTTTACCACCTTGCACCTACAGTATATGGAGATTGTTAATTACTTGGTTTCTGAAATAAATTAAGAGGAAATTGACTTGGAATGGAGGAGAGAAACACGTCAGCTTGACATTCCGTGTGCACTCTAGTAGCCACTAGGAGACTGGAGTAGAACACTCGTCCACTGGTCATCAATCAGACTCGGTAGTGCCGAGGTGCTTAGTAGAAAGGATGGCGCTTAAGACTGGCGTGGGCTGGAGCCATACGCCTCAAGAGCGATTTACTTTTAAAGCAATGCCCAGCGTGAAGTTCTGGCACAACCTCCACACAAAGATGAATTGAACGGCTATAGTACTACTTCCGACCAGCGACGGCAACGTGCATTACAAAAAAATTGTGAGAGCATCCCTTAATTTATCTGGGAGGAAATTACGTAGCCATTACTTCACACCACACCCACAGGTGTATGTAATCAATCATGCACTGAACTGCGCCAGCCTGACTACATGAGCTTTATTTTTGTGTGTACCATGTGTACCATATATAAAACAAGTAACAACTTGACCTGGATGTCACCTCCCACCCCTTCAACCTTAATAATGAACTTCATAAACTTAACTTAAAGCTAAAACAAATATCTGTCTCTGTGATTCATTTTTTTTAGACTTTATAATCAATAAATGATATTCGTTTAAAAAAAAATCACATTTTTGTGGGGGATGTAAACGCATAGGCTGATATTCCACATAAGTGAGTTGTGATTTATTATTTAATGAATGTCATTAATTGATTATAAACTCTAATGCCAATAGCTGGAATGGAAAGAGCATAGTCTAAGCTTTATTTTGGTGTGTAACTTCACTTTGGGGGGTGTCAGTGCATATGTGCTTTTACAGTAATCAATGACCTATTTGCATGTGACTGAGAGAGGTGATAATGGAGCAATTAACTGAGTTTCACTGTTTATGACTATTTGACTCATATCCTGTAAACAAATGTGGGTGGGGCTGTAAGGATGATGGAACAATTAGCTGAGTTTCACTGTAATTATGACTATATTGCTCATATGCTGTAAACACACCCTAGGAAATGTGGGCGGGGCTGTAAAGTACCACTTATAAGTAGGCATAAACTGCTCACTCACCCTTCTATTCTCAGAGACAAAACTCAGCAGAGAAGTCTTCTCTCCAAAGCATCAGAGGTCTTCAGAGCTCCAGAAGGCTGCTATCAACCAGAAAACCACATTTCATTGCTACTAAGAAGCTTTTATTCCTTAGGCTTTTACCCAAAGCTACAAAAGCAATTTTAATTGCTAAGAAGCGTTTATTCATAGAAGACATAAGAAAATCCTCACCAGAATTCTTCAGAAGCCAGCCCTCTTACAACAAGCAAAACAAAGACATTTTCATTGCTACTGAAAAAGGAACAAAGAAAAAAGGACAAGAAAAGACAGACCCTCATCACACAGAAGCCTGCTATCAGGATTTTATTCATAGAAGCCTGACCTAGGAACCCAAACAAGAAGACACAGAAGGAATTTTAAAAAAAGAAGATATGGCAGAAGAAAAGGCAGTCACTAAAGCCCTTGCCAAATCCTTTAAAATATATCTTAAGGTACATCAGCACCTTGATTACTGCTTAAAATTCAACAACAAAATTTTGGAAGATAGAAACTTTGCAGATGCTTACAACCGTCTTAGGCTGGCTGTGCAAACCAAACCAACCGATGGGCAAGTGCACACACAAGTTAACACAGCTTGTAGCAATTGGACTGAGGATACAGTCGCAGTCATCACTAGACATTTTGAAGGTGTATTGGCAGATTTCAACTTCAATACAGATACCACAAACTGGGAGGAGGCATGGGCTATGGCAGTAAACTGGGCCAAGAAAGAACTGGTTGATTTTAATATGGATGTGGCAGTGAGAGCTGAAGTACAGCTGAAGGAAAAATTGGATCAATTGGCAGAGGACAAAGCCTTGTTTACAATACGCCAGCATTTCAAAGACAAATGTACAAATGGGAAGCTAATCCAGAGACCAATCCTGATATTTGGTGATTCAAATACTTCACGGCTACCAAAATGCAATGCCAAGAGAGTACGGGTAGACTCATATCCAGGAGAACGATTTTACGATGCCCTTTTGAAGAAGACAATGAATCATGTCTTCTTGAATCATGAAGTCAATTTTCCATTTCGAATTAAGGACATAAATGCCAGGAATGGAGAGCAGGCAGAAAGGGAATTGGGGGCACTTTTTAAAGTGACCACAGAAAGACTTCCGAAAGGGATTTACTGTATCTATCAGCCATATTAAAGGGATATGCCACCATTTGGGGAAATACGCTCATTTGAAGAGCCCTAGAGTTAACTGTTGTAGAGTTTTACCTTTCTCCAGTTCATCCAGCCGTTCTCTGGGTCTGGCAATGCCACTTTTAGTTCCGGCCTACATCATTGAATCGGATTAGACCATTAGCATCTCGCCCGTTAGCATCACGCTTAAAAGTGACTAAGATTTCCGGTAATTTTCCTGTTTAAAACGTGTCTCTTCTCAAGTTAGAAAGTGTAATAAGACCAACAGAACCTTGCACCTATATGGAGATTGTTAATTACTTGGTTTTTGAAATAAATGAAGAGGAAATTGAGTTGGAATGGAAGTTGACTTGTCTTTTCTCCCCATAGATATTGAGGAGTTAACTTAGAAAATGTGCTTAGGTGGTTGCTGTTGTAAATATCAGGCTAGTAATCCTCACGGTTTCCTTATGAAAGTAGCTTCTAGAAGCTAGCCAGACACAGATGAACTCAGCTGGACACGGATGAACAATGCTCTTCTTAGTTTATTACAAAGTAATGTAGATGCCATAGCTTTCTGCTAACTGTGCCGAGTTACAAATTCTGAATCTGCCTCGATAATTATTCTACTTTGTCTTTTATTACTTTTTTTACTACTTTTGCCTTTGTTTTTGCTTACTAATTATTCTTTATTTTTAAATGATTTTACCTTGTGTTTTATGTTTTCCTTTTATTATGATCTTTACCTTTTAACTATTCTTTGACTATATTGCCCTTCTATGCTTTTATTTGCTATTATCGTTTGGTTTTGTTTATGTAAAGCACATTGAATGACCTCTGTGTATGAAATGTGCTATATAAATAAACTTGACTTGACTTGACTTGACTAGACTCACACAGGCGTGACAAGTTCAGCATTGTCAGTAAGTAAAATAAATAGAAGGGAGAAACTTACTACCAGCGCCAAGCAGAGGTATTTAGCGAAGCTGGCAGACATTGACAACGTCGACCCATACGAAAATGGAACAGAGACCTAGACTCTGAACCACCTTGCACATACAGTATATGGAGATTGTTAATTACTTGGTTTCTGAAATAAATTAAGAGGAAATTGACTTGGAATGGAGGAGAGAAACACGTCAGCTTGACATTCCGTGTGCACTCTAGTAGCCACTAGGAGACTGGAGTAGAACACTCGTCCACTGGTCATCAATCAGACTCGGTAGTGCCAAGGTGCTTAGTAGAAAGGATGGCGCTTAAGACTGGCGTGGGCTGGAGCCATACGCCTCAAGAGCGATTTACTTTTAAAGCAATGCCCAGCGTGAAGTTCTGGCACAACCTCCACACAAAGATGAATTGAACGGCTATAGTACTACTTCCGACCAGCGACGGCAACGTGCATTACAAAAAAATTGTGAGAGCATCCCTTAATTTATCTGGGAGGAAATTACGTAGCCATTACTTCACACCACACCCACAGGTGTATGTAATCAATCATGCACTGAACTGCGCCAGCCTGACTACATGAGCTTTATTTTTGTGTGTACCATGTGTACCATATATAAAACAAGTAACAACTTGACCTGGATGTCACCTCCCACCCCTTCAACCTTAATAATGAACTTCATAAACTTAACTTAAAGCTAAAACAAATATCTGTCTCTGTGATTCATTTTTTTTAGACTTTATAATCAATAAATGATATTCGTTTAAAAAAAAATCACATTTTTGTGGGGGATGTAAACGCATAGGCTGATATTCCACATAAGTGAGTTGTGATTTATTATTTAATGAATGTCATTAATTGATTATAAACTCTAATGCCAATAGCTGGAATGGAAAGAGCATAGTCTAAGCTTTATTTTGGTGTGTAACTTCACTTTGGGGGGTGTCAGTGCATATGTGCTTTTACAGTAATCAATGACCTATTTGCATGTGACTGAGAGAGGTGATAATGGAGCAATTAACTGAGTTTCACTGTTTATGACTATTTGACTCATATCCTGTAAACAAATGTGGGTGGGGCTGTAAGGATGATGGAACAATTAGCTGAGTTTCACTGTAATTATGACTATATTGCTCATATGCTGTAAACACACCCTAGGAAATGTGGGCGGGGCTGTAAAGTACCACTTATAAGTAGGCATAAACTGCTCACTCACCCTTCTATTCTCAGAGACAAAACTCAGCAGAGAAGTCTTCTCTCCAAAGCATCAGAGGTCTTCAGAGCTCCAGAAGGCTGCTATCAACCAGAAAACCACATTTCATTGCTACTAAGAAGCTTTTATTCCTTAGGCTTTTACCCAAAGCTACAAAAGCAATTTTAATTGCTAAGAAGCGTTTATTCATAGAAGACATAAGAAAATCCTCACCAGAATTCTTCAGAAGCCAGCCCTCTTACAACAAGCAAAACAAAGACATTTTCATTGCTACTGAAAAAGGAACAAAGAAAAAAGGACAAGAAAAGACAGACCCTCATCACACAGAAGCCTGCTATCAGGATTTTATTCATAGAAGCCTGACCTAGGAACCCAAACAAGAAGACACAGAAGGAATTTAAAAAAAGAAGATATGGCAGAAGAAAAGGCAGTCACTAAAGCCCTTGCCAAATCCTTTAAAATATATCTTAAGGTACATCAGCACCTTGATTACTGCTTAAAATTCAACAACAACATTTTGGAAGATAGAAACTTTGCAGATGCTTACAACCGTCTTAGGCTGGCTGTGCAAACCAAACCAACCGATGGGCAAGTGCACACACAAGTTAACACAGCTTGTAGCAATTGGACTGAGGATACAGTCGCAGTCATCACTAGACATTTTGAAGGTGTATTGGCAGATTTCAACTTCAATACAGATACCACAAACTGGGAGGAGGCATGGGCTATGGCAGTAAACTGGGCCAAGAAAGAACTGGTTGATTTTAATATGGATGTGGCAGTGAGAGCTGAAGTACAGCTGAAGGAAAAATTGGATCAATTGGCAGAGGACAAAGCCTTGTTTACAATACGCCAGCATTTCAAAGACAAATGTACAAATGGGAAGCTAATCCAGAGACCAATCCTGATATTTGGTGATTCAAATACTTCACGGCTACCAAAATGCAATGCCAAGAGAGTACGGGTAGACTCATATCCAGGAGAACGATTTTACGATGCCCTTTTGAAGAAGACAATGAATCATGTCTTCTTGAATCATGAAGTCAATTTTCCATTTCGAATTAAGGACATAAATGCCAGGAATGGAGAGCAGGCAGAAAGGGAATTGGGGGCACTTTTTAAAGTGACCACAGAAAGACTTCCGAAAGGGATTTACTGTATCTATCAGCCATATTAAAGGGATATGCCACCATTTGGGGAAATACGCTCATTTGAAGAGCCCTAGAGTTAACTGTTGTAGAGTTTTACCTTTCTCCAGTTCATCCAGCCGTTCTCTGGGTCTGGCAATGCCACTTTTAGTTCCGGCCTACATCATTGAATCGGATTAGACCATTAGCATCTCGCCCGTTAGCATCACGCTTAAAAGTGACTAAGATTTCCGGTAATTTTCCTGTTTAAAACGTGTCTCTTCTCAAGTTAGAAAGTGTAATAAGACCAACAGAACCTTGCACCTATATGGAGATTGTTAATTACTTGGTTTTTGAAATAAATGAAGAGGAAATTGAGTTGGAATGGAAGTTGACTTGTCTTTTCTCCCCATAGATATTGAGGAGTTAACTTAGAAAATGTGCTTAGGTGGTTGCTGTTGTAAATATCAGGCTAGTAATCCTCACGGTTTCCTTATGAAAGTAGCTTCTAGAAGCTAGCCAGACACAGATGAACTCAGCTGGACACGGATGAACAATGCTCTTCTTAGTTTATTACAATGTAATGTAGATGCCATAGCTTTCTGCTAACTGTGCCGAGTTACAAATTCTGAATCTGCCTCGATAATTATTCTACTTTGTCTTTTATTACTTTTTTTACTACTTTTGCCTTTGTTTTTGCTTACTAATTATTCTTTATTTTTAAATGATTTTACCTTGTGTTTTATGTTTTCCTTTTATTATGATCTTTACCTTTTAACTATTCTTTGACTATATTGCCCTTCTATGCTTTTATTTGCTATTATCGTTTGGTTTTGTTTATGTAAAGCACATTGAATGACCTCTGTGTATGAAATGTGCTATATAAATAAACTTGACTTGACTTGACTTGACTAGACTCACACAGGCGTGACAAGTTCAGCATTGTCAGTAAGTAAAATAAATAGAAGGGAGAAACTTACTACCAGCGCCAAGCAGAGGTATTTAGCGAAGCTGGCAGACATTGACAACGTCGACCCATACGAAAATGGAACAGAGACCTAGACTCTGAACCACCTTGCACATACAGTATATGGAGATTGTTAATTACTTGGTTTCTGAAATAAATTAAGAGGAAATTGACTTGGAATGGAGGAGAGAAACACGTCAGCTTGACATTCCGTGTGCACTCTAGTAGCCACTAGGAGACTGGAGTAGAACACTCGTCCACTGGTCATCAATCAGACTCGGTAGTGCCAAGGTGCTTAGTAGAAAGGATGGCGCTTAAGACTGGCGTGGGCTGGAGCCATACGCCTCAAGAGCGATTTACTTTTAAAGCAATGCCCAGCGTGAAGTTCTGGCACAACCTCCACACAAAGATGAATTGAACGGCTATAGTACTACTTCCGACCAGCGACGGCAACGTGCATTACAAAAAAATTGTGAGAGCATCCCTTAATTTATCTGGGAGGAAATTACGTAGCCATTACTTCACACCACACCCACAGGTGTATGTAATCAATCATGCACTGAACTGCGCCAGCCTGACTACATGAGCTTTATTTTTGTGTGTACCATGTGTACCATATATAAAACAAGTAACAACTTGACCTGGATGTCACCTCCCACCCCTTCAACCTTAATAATGAACTTCATAAACTTAACTTAAAGCTAAAACAAATATCTGTCTCTGTGATTAATTTTTTTTAGACTTTATAATCAATAAATGATATTCGTTTAAAAAAAAATCACATTTTTGTGGGGGATGTAAACGCATAGGCTGATATTCCACATAAGTGAGTTGTGATTTATTATTTAATGAATGTCATTAATTGATTATAAACTCTAATGCCAATAGCTGGAATGGAAAGAGCATAGTCTAAGCTTTATTTTGGTGTGTAACTTCACTTTGGGGGGTGTCAGTGCATATGTGCTTTTACAGTAATCAATGACCTATTTGCATGTGACTGAGAGAGGTGATAATGGAGCAATTAACTGAGTTTCACTGTTTATGACTATTTGACTCATATCCTGTAAACAAATGTGGGTGGGGCTGTAAGGATGATGGAACAATTAGCTGAGTTTCACTGTAATTATGACTATATTGCTCATATGCTGTAAACACACCCTAGGAAATGTGGGCGGGGCTGTAAAGTACCACTTATAAGTAGGCATAAACTGCTCACTCACCCTTCTATTCTCAGAGACAAAACTCAGCAGAGAAGTCTTCTCTCCAAAGCATCAGAGGTCTTCAGAGCTCCAGAAGGCTGCTATCAACCAGAAAACCACATTTCATTGCTACTAAGAAGCTTTTATTCCTTAGGCTTTTACCCAAAGCTACAAAAGCAATTTTAATTGCTAAGAAGCGTTTATTCATAGAAGACATAAGAAAATCCTCACCAGAATTCTTCAGAAGCCAGCCCTCTTACAACAAGCAAAACAAAGACATTTTCATTGCTACTGAAAAAGGAACAAAGAAAAAAGGACAAGAAAAGACAGACCCTCATCACACAGAAGCCTGCTATCAGGATTTTATTCATAGAAGCCTGACCTAGGAACCCAAACAAGAAGACACAGAAGGAATTTAAAAAAAGAAGATATGGCAGAAGAAAAGGCAGTCACTAAAGCCCTTGCCAAATCCTTTAAAATATATCTTAAGGTACATCAGCACCTTGATTACTGCTTAAAATTCAACAACAACATTTTGGAAGATAGAAACTTTGCAGATGCTTACAACCGTCTTAGGCTGGCTGTGCAAACCAAACCAACCGATGGGCAAGTGCACACACAAGTTAACACAGCTTGTAGCAATTGGACTGAGGATACAGTTGCAGTCATCACTAGACATTTTGAAGGTGTATTGGCAGATTTCAACTTCAATACAGATACCACAAACTGGGAGGAGGCATGGGCTATGGCAGTAAACTGGGCCAAGAAAGAACTGGTTGATTTTAATATGGATGTGGCAGTGAGAGCTGAAGTACAGCTGAAGGAAAAATTGGATCAATTGGCAGAGGACAAAGCCTTGTTTACAATACGCCAGCATTTCAAAGACAAATGTACAAATGGGAAGCTAATCCAGAGACCAATCCTGATATTTGGTGATTCAAATACTTCACGGCTACCAAAATGCAATGCCAAGAGAGTACGGGTAGACTCATATCCAGGAGAAGGATTTTACGATGCCCTTTTGAAGAAGACAATGAATCATGTCTTCTTGAATCATGAAGTCAATTTTCCATTTCGAATTAAGGACATAAATGCCAGGAATGGAGAGCAGGCAGAAAGGGAATTGGGGGCACTTTTTAAAGTGACCACAGAAAGACTTCCGAAAGGGATTTACTGTATCTATCAGCCATATTAAAGGGATATGCCACCATTTGGGGAAATACGCTCATTTGAAGAGCCCTAGAGTTAAACTGTTGTAGAGTTTTACCTTTCTCCAGTTCATCCAGCCGTTCTCTGGGTCTGGCGATGCCACTTTTAGTTCCGGCCTAGATCATTGAATCAGATTAGACCATTAGCATCTCGCCCGTTAGCATCTCGCCTGTTAGCATCACGCTTAAAAGTGACTAAGATTTCCGGTAAGTTTCCTGTTTAAAACTTGTCTCTTCTCAAGTTAGAAAGTGTAATAAGACCAACAGAACCTTGCACCTATATGGAGATTGTTAATTACTTGGTTTTTGAAATAAATGAAGAGGAAATTGAGTTGGAATAGAAGTTGACTTGTCTTTTCTCCCCATAGATATTGAGGAGTTAACTTAGAAAATGTGCTTAGGTGGTTGCTGTTGTAAATATCAGGCTAGTAATCCTCACGGTTTCCTTATGAAAGTAGCTTCTAGAAGCTAGCCAGACACAGATGAACTCAGCTGGACACGGATGAACAATGCTCTTCTTAGTTTATTACAATGTAATGTAGATGCCATAGACTCACACAGGCGTGACAAGTTCAGCATTGTCAGTAAGTAAAATAAATAGAAGGGAGAAACTTACTACCAGCGCCAAGCAGAGGTATTTAGCGAAGCTGGCAGACATTGACAACGTCGACCCATACGAAAATGGAACAGAGACCTAGACTCTTTACCACCTTGCACCTACAGTATATGGAGATTGTTAATTACTTGGTTTCTGAAATAAATTAAGAGGAAATTGACTTGGAATGGAGGAGAGAAACACGTCAGCTTGACATTCCGTGTGCACTCTAGTAGCCACTAGGAGACTGGAGTAGAACACTCGTCCACTGGTCATCAATCAGACTCGGTAGTGCCGAGGTGCTTAGTAGAAAGGATGGCGCTTAAGACTGGCGTGGGCTGGAGCCATACGCCTCAAGAGCGATTTACTTTTAAAGCAATGCCCAGCGTGAAGTTCTGGCACAACCTCCACACAAAGATGAATTGAACGGCTATAGTACTACTTCCGACCAGCGACGGCAACGTGCATTACAAAAAAATTGTGAGAGCATCCCTTAATTTATCTGGGAGGAAATTACGTAGCCATTACTTCACACCACACCCACAGGTGTATGTAATCAATCATGCACTGAACTGCGCCAGCCTGACTACATGAGCTTTATTTTTGTGTGTACCATGTGTACCATATATAAAACAAGTAACAACTTGACCTGGATGTCACCTCCCACCCCTTCAACCTTAATAATGAACTTCATAAACTTAACATAAAGCTAAAACAAATATCTGTCTCTGTGATTCATTTTTTTAGACTTTATAATCAATAAATGATATTCGTTTAAAAAAAATCACATTTTTGTGGGGGATGTAAACGCATAGGCTGATATTCCACATAAGTGAGTTGTGATTTATTATGTAATGAATGTCATTAATTGATTATAAACTCTAATGCCAATAGCTGGAATGGAAAGAGCATAGTCTAAGCTTTATTTTGGTGTGTAACTTCACTTTGGGGGGTGTCAGTGCATATGTGCTTTTACAGTAATCAATGACCTATTTGCATGTGACTGAGAGAGGTGATAATGGAGCAATTAACTGAGTTTCACTGTACTTATGACTATTTGACTCATATCCTGTAAACAAATGTGGGTGGGGCTGTAAGGATGATGGAACAATTAGCTGAGTTTCACTGTAATTATGACTATATTGCTCATATGCTGTAAACACACCCTAGGAAATGTGGGTGGGGTTGTAAAGTACCACTTATAAGTAGGCATAAACTGCTCACTCACCCTTCCATTCTCAGAGACAAAACTCAACAGAGAAGTCTTCTCTCCAAAGCATCAGAGGTCTTCAGAGCTCCAGAAGGCTGCTATCAACCAGAAAACCACATTTCATTGCTACTAAGAAGCTTTTATTCCTTAGGCTTTTACCCAAAGCTACAAAAGCCATTTTAATTGCTAAGAAGCGTTTATTCATAGAAGACATAAGAAAATCCTCACCAGAATTCTTCAGAAGCCAGCCCTCTTACAACAAGCAACACAAAGACATTTTCATTGCTACTGAAAAAAGAACAAAGAAAAAAGGACAAGAAAAGACAGACCCTCATCACACAGAAGCCTGCTATCAGGATTTTATTCATAGAAGCCTGACCTAGGAACCCAAACAAGAAGACACAGAAGGAATTTAAAAAAAGAAGATATGGCAGAAGAAAAGGCAGTCACTAAAGCCCTTGCCAAATCCTTTAAAATATATCTTAAGGTACATCAGCACCTTGATTACTGCTTAAAATTCAACAACAAAATTTTGGAAGATAGAAACTTTGCAGATGCTTACAACCGTCTTAGGCTGGCTGTGCAAACCAAACCAACCGATGGGCAAGTGCACACACAAGTTAACACAGCTTGTAGCAATTGGACTGAGGATACAGTTGCAGTCATCACTAGACATTTTGAAGGTGTATTGGCAGATTTCAACTTCAATACAGATACCACAAACTGGGAGGAGGCATGGGCTATGGCAGTAAACTGGGCCAAGAAAGAACTGGTTGATTTTAATATGGATGTGGCAGTGAGAGCTGAAGTACAGCTGAAGGAAAAATTGGATCAATTGGCAGAGGACAAAGCCTTGTTTACAATACGCCAGCATTTCAAAGACAAATGTACAAATGGGAAGCTAATCCAGAGACCAATCCTGATATTTGGTGATTCAAATACTTCACGGCTACCAAAATGCAATGCCAAGAGAGTACGGGTAGACTCATATCCAGGAGAAGGATTTTACGATGCCCTTTTGAAGAAGACAATGAATCATGTCTTCTTGAATCATGAAGTCAATTTTCCATTTCGAATTAAGGACATAAATGCCAGGAATGGAGAGCAGGCAGAAAGGGAATTGGGGGCACTTTTTAAAGTGACCACAGAAAGACTTCCGAAAGGGATTTACTGTATCTATCAGCCATATTAAAGGGATATGCCACCATTTGGGGAAATACGCTCATTTGAAGAGCCCTAGAGTTAAACTGTTGTAGAGTTTTACCTTTCTCCAGTTCATCCAGCCGTTCTCTGGGTCTGGCGATGCCACTTTTAGTTCCGGCCTAGATCATTGAATCAGATTAGACCATTAGCATCTCGCCCGTTAGCATCTCGCCTGTTAGCATCACGCTTAAAAGTGACTAAGATTTCCGGTAAGTTTCCTGTTTAAAACTTGTCTCTTCTCAAGTTAGAAAGTGTAATAAGACCAACAGAACCTTGCACCTATATGGAGATTGTTAATTACTTGGTTTTTGAAATAAATGAAGAGGAAATTGAGTTGGAATGGAAGTTGACTTGTCTTTTCTCCCCATAGATATTGAGGAGTTAACTTAGAAAATGTGCTTAGGTGGTTGCTGTTGTAAATATCAGGCTAGTAATCCTCACGGTTTCCTTATGAAAGTAGCTTCTAGAAGCTAGCCAGACACAGATGAACTCAGCTGGACACGGATGAACAATGCTCTTCTTAGTTTATTACAATGTAATGTAGATGCCATAGACTCACACAGGCGTGACAAGTTCAGCATTGTCAGTAAGTAAAATAAATACAAGGGAGAAACTTACTACCAGCGCCAAGCAGAGGTATTTAGCGAAGCTGGCAGACATTGACAACGTCGACCCATACGAAAATGGAACAGAGACCTAGACTCTTTACCACCTTGCACCTACAGTATATGGAGATTGTTAATTACTTGGTTTCTGAAATAAATTAAGAGGAAATTGACTTGGAAGAGAGAAACACGTCAGCTTGACATTCCGTGTGCACTCTAGTAGCCACTAGGAGACTGGAGTAGAACACTCGTCCACTGGTCATCAATCAGACTCGGTAGTGCCGAGGTGCTTAGTAGAAAGGATGGCGCTTAAGACTGGCGTGGGCTGGAGCCATACGCCTCAAGAGCGATTTACTTTTAAAGCAATGCCCAGCGTGAAGTTCTGGCACAACCTCCACACAAAGATGAATTGAACGGCTATAGTACTATTTCCGACCAGCGACGGCAACGTGCATTACAAAAAAATTGTGAGAGCATCCCTTAATTTATCTGGGAGGAAATTACGTAGCCATTACTTCACACCACACCCACAGGTGTATGTAATCAATCATGCACTGAACTGCGCCAGCCTGACTACATGAGCTTTATTTTTGTGTGTACCATGTGTACCATATATAAAACAAGTAACAACTTGACCTGGATGTCACCTCCCACCCCTTCAACCTTAATAATGAACTTCATAAACTTAACATAAAGCTAAAACAAATATCTGTCTCTGTGATTCATTTTTTTAGACTTTATAATCAATAAATGATATTCGTTTAAAAAAATCACATTTTTGTGGGGGATGTAAACGCATAGGCTGATATTCCACATAAGTGAGTTGTGATTTATTATGTAATGAATGTCATTAATTGATTATAAACTCTAATGCCAATAGCTGGAATGGAAAGAGCATAGTCTAAGCTTTATTTTGGTGTGTAACTTCACTTTGGGGGGTGTCAGTGCATATGTGCTTTTACAGTAATCAATGACCTATTTGCATGTGACTGAGAGAGGTGATAATGGAGCAATTAACTGAGTTTCACTGTACTTATGACTATTTGACTCATATCCTGTAAACAAATGTGGGTGGGGCTGTAAGGATGATGGAACAATTAGCTGAGTTTCACTGTAATTATGACTATATTGCTCATATGCTGTAAACACACCCTAGGAAATGTGGGTGGGGTTGTAAAGTACCACTTATAAGTAGGCATAAACTGCTCACTCACCCTTCCATTCTCAGAGACAAAACTCAGCAGAGAAGTCTTCTCTCCAAAGCATCAGAGGTCTTCAGAGCTCCAGAAGGCTGCTATCAACCAGAAAACCACATTTCATATCTACTAAGAAGCTTTTATTCCTTAGGCTTTTACCCAAAGCTACAAAAGCAATTTTAATTGCTAAGAAGCGTTTATTCATAGAAGACATAAGAAAATCCTCACCAGAATTCTTCAGAAGCCAGCCCTCTTACAACAAGCAACACAAAGACATTTTCATTGCTACTGAAAAAAGAACAAAGAAAAAAGGACAAGAAAAGACAGACCCTCATCACACAGAAGCCTGCTATCAGGATTTTATTCATAGAAGCCTGACCTAGGAACCCAAACAAGAAGACACAGAAGGAATTTAAAAAAAGAAGATATGGCAGAAGAAAAGGCAGTCACTAAAGCCCTTGCCAAATCCTTTAAAATATATCTTAAGGTACATCAGCACCTTGATTACTGCTTAAAATTCAACAACAACATTTTGGAAGATAGAAACTTTGCAGATGCTTACAACCGTCTTAGGCTGGCTGTGCAAACCAAACCAACCGATGGGCAAGTGCACACACAAGTTAACACAGCTTGTAGCAATTGGACTGAGGATACAGTTGCAGTCATCACTAGACATTTTGAAGGTGTATTGGCAGATTTCAACTTCAATACAGATACCACAAACTGGGAGGAGGCATGGGCTATGGCAGTAAACTGGGCCAAGAAAGAACTGGTTGATTTTAATATGGATGTGGCAGTGAGAGCTGAAGTACAGCTGAAGGAAAAATTGGATCAATTGGCAGAGGACAAAGCCTTGTTTACAATACGCCAGCATTTCAAAGACAAATGTACAAATGGGAAGCTAATCCAGAGACCAATCCTGATATTTGGTGATTAAAATACTTCACGGCTACCAAAATGCAATGCCAAGAGAGTACGGGTAGACTCATATCCAGGAGAAGGATTTTACGATGCCCTTTTGAAGAAGACAATGAATCATGTCTTCTTGAATCATGAAGTCAATTTTCCATTTCGAATTAAGGACATAAATGCCAGGAATGGAGAGCAGGCAGAAAGGGAATTGGGGGCACTTTTTAAAGTGACCACAGAAAGACTTCCGAAAGGGATTTACTGTATCTATCAGCCATATTAAAGGGATATGCCACCATTTGGGGAAATACGCTCATTTGAAGAGCCCTAGAGTTAAACTGTTGTAGAGTTTTACCTTTCTCCAGTTCATCCAGCCGTTCTCTGGGTCTGGCGATGCCACTTTTAGTTCCGGCCTAGATCATTGAATCAGATTAGACCATTAGCATCTCGCCCGTTAGCATCTCGCCTGTTAGCATCACGCTTAAAAGTGACTAAGATTTCCGGTAAGTTTCCTGTTTAAAACTTGTCTCTTCTCAAGTTAGAAAGTGTAATAAGACCAACAGAACCTTGCACCTATATGGAGATTGTTAATTACTTGGTTTTTGAAATAAATGAAGAGGAAATTGAGTTGGAATGGAAGTTGACTTGTCTTTTCTCCCCATAGATATTGAGGAGTTAACTTAGAAAATGTGCTTAGGTGGTTGCTGTTGTAAATATCAGGCTAGTAATCCTCACGGTTTCCTTATGAAAGTAGCTTCTAGAAGCTAGCCAGACACAGATGAACTCAGCTGGACACGGATGAACAATGCTCTTCTTAGTTTATTACAATGTAATGTAGATGCCATAGACTCACACAGGCGTGACAAGTTCAGCATTGTCAGTAAGTAAAATAAATAGAAGGGAGAAACTTACTACCAGCGCCAAGCAGAGGTATTTAGCGAAGCTGGCAGACATTGACAACGTCGACCCATACGAAAATGGAACAGAGACCTAGACTCTTTACCACCTTGCACCTACAGTATATGGAGATTGTTAATTACTTGGTTTCTGAAATAAATTAAGAGGAAATTGACTTGGAATGGAGGAGAGAAACACGTCAGCTTGACATTCCGTGTGCACTCTAGTAGCCACTAGGAGACTGGAGTAGAACACTCGTCCACTGGTCATCAATCAGACTCGGTAGTGCCGAGGTGCTTAGTAGAAAGGATGGCGCTTAAGACTGGCGTGGGTTGGAGCCATACGCCTCAAGAGCGATTTACTTTTAAAGCAATGCCCAGCGTGAAGTTCTGGCACAACCTCCACACAAAGATGAATTGAACGGCTATAGTACTACTTCCGACCAGCGACGGCAACGTGCATTACAAAAAAATTGTGAGAGCATCCCTTAATTTATCTGGGAGGAAATTACGTAGCCATTACTTCACACCACACCCACAGGTGTATGTAATCAATCATGCACTGAACTGCGCCAGCCTGACTACATGAGCTTTATTTTTGTGTGTACCATGTGTACCATATATAAAACAAGTAACAACTTGACCTGGATGTCACCTCCCACCCCTTCAACCTTAATAATGAACTTCATAAACTTAACTTAAAGCTAAAACAAATATCTGTCTCTGTGATTCATTTTTTTTAGACTTTATAATCAATAAATGATATTCGTTTAAAAAAATCACATTTTTGTGGGGGATGTAAACGCATAGGCTGATATTCCACATAAGTGAGTTGTGATTTATTATTTAATGAATGTCATTAATTGATTATAAACTCTAATGCCAATAGCTGGAATGGAAAGAGCATAGTCTAAGCTTTATTTTGGTGTGTAACTTCACTTTGGGGGGTGTCAGTGCATATGTGCTTTTACAGTAATCAATGACCTATTTGCATGTGACTGAGAGAGGTGATAATGGAGCAATTAACTGAGTTTCACTGTACTTATGACTATTTGACTCATATCCTGTAAACAAATGTGGGTGGGGCTGTAAGGATGATGGAACAATTAGCTGAGTTTCACTGTAATTATGACTATATTGCTCATATGCTGTAAACACACCCTAGGAAATGTGGGTGGGGCTGTAAAGTACCACTTATAAGTAGGCATAAACTGCTCACTCACCCTTCCATTCTCAGAGACAAAACTCAACAGAGAAGTCTTCTCTCCAAAGCATCAGAGGTCTTCAGAGCTCAAGAAGGCTGCTATCAACCAGAAAACCACATTTCATTGCTACTAAGAAGCTTTTATTCCTTAGGCTTTTACCCAAAGCTACAAAAGCAATTTTAATTGCTAAGAAGCGTTTATTCATAGAAGACATAAGAAAATCCTCACCAGAATTCTTCAGAAGCCAGCCCTCTTACAACAAGCAAAACAAAGACATTTTCATTGCTACTGAAAAAAGAACAAAGAAAAAAGGACAAGAAAAGACAGACCCTCATCACACAGAAGCCTGCTATCAGGATTTTATTCATAGAAGCCTGACCTAGGAACCCAAACAAGAAGACACAGAAGGAATTTAAAAAAAGAAGATATGGCAGAAGAAAAGGCAGTCACTAAAGCCCTTGCCAAATCCTTTAAAATATATCTTAAGGTACATCAGCACCTTGATTACTGCTTAAAATTCAACAACAAAATTTTGGAAGATAGAAACTTTGCAGATGCTTACAACCGTCTTAGGCTGGCTGTGCAAACCAAACCAACCGATGGGCAAGTGCACACACAAGTTAACACAGCTTGTAGCAATTGGACTGAGGATACAGTTGCAGTCATCACTAGACATTTTGAAGGTGTATTGGCAGATTTCAACTTCAATACAGATACCACAAACTGGGAGGAGGCATGGGCTATGGCAGTAAACTGGGCCAAGAAAGAACTGGTTGATTTTAATATGGATGTGGCAGTGAGAGCTGAAGTACAGCTGAAGGAAAAATTGGATCAATTGGCAGAGGACAAAGCCTTGTTTACAATACGCCAGCATTTCAAAGACAAATGTACAAATGGGAAGCTAATCCAGAGACCAATCCTGATATTTGGTGATTCAAATACTTCACGGCTACCAAAATGCAATGCCAAGAGAGTACGGGTAGACTCATATCCAGGAGAAGGATTTTACGATGCCCTTTTGAAGAAGACAATGAATCATGTCTTCTTGAATCATGAAGTCAATTTTCCATTTCGAATTAAGGACATAAATGCCAGGAATGGAGAGCAGGCAGAAAGGGAATTGGGGGCACTTTTTAAAGTGACCACAGAAAGACTTCCGAAAGGGATTTACTGTATCTATCAGCCATATTAAAGGGATATGCCACCATTTGGGGAAATACGCTCATTTGAAGAGCCCTAGAGTTAAACTGTTGTAGAGTTTTACCTTTCTCCAGTTCATCCAGCCGTTCTCTGGGTCTGGCGATGCCACTTTTAGTTCCGGCCTAGATCATTGAATCAGATTAGACCATTAGCATCTCGCCCGTTAGCATCTCGCCTGTTAGCATCACGCTTAAAAGTGACTAAGATTTCCGGTAAGTTTCCTGTTTAAAACTTGTCTCTTCTCAAGTTAGAAAGTGTAATAAGACCAACAGAACCTTGCACCTATATGGAGATTGTTAATTACTTGGTTTTTGAAATAAATGAAGAGGAAATTGAGTTGGAATGGAAGTTGACTTGTCTTTTCTCCCCATAGATATTGAGGAGTTAACTTAGAAAATGTGCTTAGGTGGTTGCTGTTGTAAATATCAGGCTAGTAATCCTCACGGTTTCCTTATGAAAGTAGCTTCTAGAAGCTAGCCAGACACAGATGAACTCAGCTGGACACGGATGAACAATGCTCTTCTTAGTTTATTACAATGTAATGTAGATGCCATAGACTCACACAGGCGTGACAAGTTCAGCATTGTCAGTAAGTAAAATAAATAGAAGGGAGAAACTTACTACCAGCGCCAAGCAGAGGTATTTAGCGAAGCTGGCAGACATTGACAACGTCGACCCATACGAAAATGGAACAGAGACCTAGACTCTTTACCACCTTGCACCTACAGTATATGGAGATTGTTAATTACTTGGTTTCTGAAATAAATTAAGAGGAAATTGACTTGGAATGGAGGAGAGAAACACGTCAGCTTGACATTCCGTGTGCACTCTAGTAGCCACTAGGAGACTGGAGTAGAACACTCGTCCACTGGTCATCAATCAGACTCGGTAGTGCCGAGGTGCTTAGTAGAAAGGATGGCGCTTAAGACTGGCGTGGGTTGGAGCCATACGCCTCAAGAGCGATTTACTTTTAAAGCAATGCCCAGCGTGAAGTTCTGGCACAACCTCCACACAAAGATGAATTGAACGGCTATAGTACTACTTCCGACCAGCGACGGCAACGTGCATTACAAAAAAATTGTGAGAGCATCCCTTAATTTATCTGGGAGGAAATTACGTAGCCATTACTTCACACCACACCCACAGGTGTATGTAATCAATCATGCACTGAACTGCGCCAGCCTGACTACATGAGCTTTATTTTTGTGTGTACCATGTGTACCATATATAAAACAAGTAACAACTTGACCTGGATGTCACCTCCCACCCCTTCAACCTTAATAATGAACTTCATAAACTTAACTTAAAGCTAAAACAAATATCTGTCTCTGTGATTCATTTTTTTTAGACTTTATAATCAATAAATGATATTCGTTTAAAAAAAATCACATTTTTGTGGGGGATGTAAACGCATAGGCTGATATTCCACATAAGTGAGTTGTGATTTATTATTTAATGAATGTCATTAATTGATTATAAACTCTAATGCCAATAGCTGGAATGGAAAGAGCATAGTCTAAGCTTTATTTTGGTGTGTAACTTCACTTTGGGGGGTGTCAGTGCATATGTGCTTTCACAGTAATCAATGACCTATTTGCATGTGACTGAGAGAGGTGATAATGGAGCAATTAACTGAGTTGCACTGTACTTATGACTATTTGACTCATATCCTGTAAACAAATGTGGGTGGGGCTGTAAGGATGATGGAACAATTAGCTGAGTTTCACTGTAATTATGACTATATTGCTCATATGCTGTAAACACACCCTAGGAAATGTGGGTGGGGCTGTAAAGTACCACTTATAAGTAGGCATAACCTGCTCACTCACCCTTCCATTCTCAGAGACAAAACTCAGCAGAGAAGTCTTCTCTCCAAAGCATCAGAGGTCTTCAGAGCTCCAGAAGGCTGCTATCAACCAGAAAACCACATTTCATTGCTACTAAGAAGCTTTTATTCCTTAGGCTTTTACCCAAAGCTACAAAAGCCATTTTAATTGCTAAGAAGCGTTTATTCATAGAAGACATAAGAAAATCCTCACCAGAATTCTTCAGAAGCCAGCCCTCTTACAACAAGCAAAACAAAGACATTTTCATTGCTACTGAAAAAAGAACAAAGAAAAAAGGACAAGAAAAGACAGACCCTCATCACACAGAAGCCTGCTATCAGGATTTTATTCATAGAAGCCTGACCTAGGAACCCAAACAAGAAGACACAGAAGGAATTTAAAAAAAGAAGATATGGCAGAAGAAAAGGCAGTCACTAAAGCCCTTGCCAAATCCTTTAAAATATATCTTAAGGTACATCAGCACCTTGATTACTGCTTAAAATTCAACAACAAAATTTTGGAAGATAGAAACTTTGCAGATGCTTACAACCGTCTTAGGCTGGCTGTGCAAACCAAACCAACCGATGGGCAAGTGCACACACAAGTTAACACAGCTTGTAGCAATTGGACTGAGGATACAGTTGCAGTCATCACTAGACATTTTGAAGGTGTATTGGCAGATTTCAACTTCAATACAGATACCACAAACTGGGAGGAGGCATGGGCTATGGCAGTAAACTGGGCCAAGAAAGAACTGGTTGATTTTAATATGGATGTGGCAGTGAGAGCTGAAGTACAGCTGAAGGAAAAATTGGATCAATTGGCAGAGGACAAAGCCTTGTTTACAATACGCCAGCATTTCAAAGACAAATGTACAAATGGGAAGCTAATCCAGAGACCAATCCTGATATTTGGTGATTCAAATACTTCACGGCTACCAAAATGCAATGCCAAGAGAGTACGGGTAGACTCATATCCAGGAGAACGATTTTACGATGCCCTTTTGAAGAAGACAATGAATCATGTCTTCTTGAATCATGAAGTCAATTTTCCATTTCGAATTAAGGACATAAATGCCAGGAATGGAGAGCAGGCAGAAAGGGAATTGGGGGCACTTTTTAAAGTGACCACAGAAAGACTTCCGAAAGGGATTTACTGTATCTATCAGCCATATTAAAGGGATATGCCACCATTTGGGGAAATACGCTCATTTGAAGAGCCCTAGAGTTAAACTGTTGTAGAGTTTTACCTTTCTCCAGTTCATCCAGCCGTTCTCTGGGTCTGGCGATGCCACTTTTAGTTCCGGCCTAGATCATTGAATCGGATTAGACCATTAGCATCTCGCCCGTTAGCATCTCGCCTGTTAGCATCACGCTTAAAAGTGACTAAGATTTCCGGTAATTTTCCTGTTTAAAACTTGTCTCTTCTCAAGTTAGAAAGTGTAATAAGACCAACAGAACCTTGCACCTATATGGAGATTGTTAATTACTTGGTTTTTGAAATAAATGAAGAGGAAATTGAGTTGGAATGGAAGTTGACTTGTCTTTTCTCCCCATAGATATTGAGGAGTTAACTTAGAAAATGTGCTTAGGTGGTTGCTGTTGTAAATATCAGGCTAGTAATCCTCACGGTTTCCTTATGAAAGTAGCTTCTAGAAGCTAGCCAGACACAGATGAACTCAGCTGGACACGGATGAACAATGCTCTTCTTAGTTTATTACAATGTAATGTAGATGCCATAGACTCACACAGGCGTGACAAGTTCAGCATTGTCAGTAAGTAAAATAAATAGAAGGGAGAAACTTACTACCAGCGCCAAGCAGAGGTATTTAGCGAAGCTGGCAGACATTGACAACGTCGACCCATACGAAAATGGAACAGAGACCTAGACTCTTTACCACCTTGCACCTACAGTATATGGAGATTGTTAATTACTTGGTTTCTGAAATAAATTAAGAGGAAATTGACTTGGAATGGAGGAGAGAAACACGTCAGCTTGACATTCCGTGTGCACTCTAGTAGCCACTAGGAGACTGGAGTAGAACACTCGTCCACTGGTCATCAATCAGACTCGGTAGTGCCGAGGTGCTTAGTAGAAAGGATGGCGCTTAAGACTGGCGTGGGTTGGAGCCATACGCCTCAAGAGCGATTTACTTTTAAAGCAATGCCCAGCGTGAAGTTCTGGCACAACCTCCACACAAAGATGAATTGAACGGCTATAGTACTACTTCCGACCAGCGACGGCAACGTGCATTACAAAAAAATTGTGAGAGCATCCCTTAATTTATCTGGGAGGAAATTACGTAGCCATTACTTCACACCACACCCACAGGTGTATGTAATCAATCATGCACTGAACTGCGCCAGCCTGACTACATGAGCTTTATTTTTGTGTGTACCATGTGTACCATATATAAAACAAGTAACAACTTGACCTGGATGTCACCTCCCACCCCTTCAACCTTAATAATGAACTTCATAAACTTAACTTAAAGCTAAAACAAATATCTGTCTCTGTGATTCATTTTTTTTAGACTTTATAATCAATAAATGATATTCGTTTAAAAAAAATCACATTTTTGTGGGGGATGTAAACGCATAGGCTGATATTCCACATAAGTGAGTTGTGATTTATTATTTAATGAATGTCATTAATTGATTATAAACTCTAATGCCAATAGCTGGAATGGAAAGAGCATAGTCTAAGCTTTATTTTGGTGTGTAACTTCACTTTGGGTGGTGTCAGTGCATATGTGCTTTCACAGTAATCAATGACCTATTTGCATGTGACTGAGAGAGGTGATAATGGAGCAATTAACTGAGTTGCACTGTACTTATGACTATTTGACTCATATCCTGTAAACAAATGTGGGTGGGGCTGTAAGGATGATGGAACAATTAGCTGAGTTTCACTGTAATTATGACTATATTGCTCATATGCTGTAAACACACCCTAGGAAATGTGGGTGGGGCTGTAAAGTACCACTTATAAGTAGGCATAACCTGCTCACTCACCCTTCCATTCTCAGAGACAAAACTCAGCAGAGAAGTCTTCTCTCCAAAGCATCAGAGGTCTTCAGAGCTCCAGAAGGCTGCTATCAACCAGAAAACCACATTTCATTGCTACTAAGAAGCTTTTATTCCTTAGGCTTTTACCCAAAGCTACAAAAGCCATTTTAATTGCTAAGAAGCGTTTATTCATAGAAGACATAAGAAAATCCTCACCAGAATTCTTCAGAAGCCAGCCCTCTTACAACAAGCAAAACAAAGACATTTTCATTGCTACTGAAAAAAGAACAAAGAAAAAAGGACAAGAAAAGACAGACCCTCATCACACAGAAGCCTGCTATCAGGATTTTATTCATAGAAGCCTGACCTAGGAACCCAAACAAGAAGACACAGAAGGAATTTAAAAAAAGAAGATATGGCAGAAGAAAAGGCAGTCACTAAAGCCCTTGCCAAATCCTTTAAAATATATCTTAAGGTACATCAGCACCTTGATTACTGCTTAAAATTCAACAACAAAATTTTGGAAGATAGAAACTTTGCAGATGCTTACAACCGTCTTAGGCTGGCTGTGCAAACCAAACCAACCGATGGGCAAGTGCACACACAAGTTAACACAGCTTGTAGCAATTGGACTGAGGATACAGTTGCAGTCATCACTAGACATTTTGAAGGTGTATTGGCAGATTTCAACTTCAATACAGATACCACAAACTGGGAGGAGGCATGGGCTATGGCAGTAAACTGGGCCAAGAAAGAACTGGTTGATTTTAATATGGATGTGGCAGTGAGAGCTGAAGTACAGCTGAAGGAAAAATTGGATCAATTGGCAGAGGACAAAGCCTTGTTTACAATACGCCAGCATTTCAAAGACAAATGTACAAATGGGAAGCTAATCCAGAGACCAATCCTGATATTTGGTGATTCAAATACTTCACGGCTACCAAAATGCAATGCCAAGAGAGTACGGGTAGACTCATATCCAGGAGAACGATTTTACGATGCCCTTTTGAAGAAGACAATGAATCATGTCTTCTTGAATCATGAAGTCAATTTTCCATTTCGAATTAAGGACATAAATGCCAGGAATGGAGAGCAGGCAGAAAGGGAATTGGGGGCACTTTTTAAAGTGACCACAGAAAGACTTCCGAAAGGGATTTACTGTATCTATCAGCCATATTAAAGGGATATGCCACCATTTGGGGAAATACGCTCATTTGAAGAGCCCTAGAGTTAAACTGTTGTAGAGTTTTACCTTTCTCCAGTTCATCCAGCCGTTCTCTGGGTCTGGCGATGCCACTTTTAGTTCCGGCCTACATCATTGAATCGGATTAGACCATTAGCATCTCGCCCGTTAGCATCTCGCCCGTTAGCATCACGCTTAAAAGTGACTAAGATTTCCGGTAAT
Source organism: Alosa sapidissima (assembly GCF_018492685.1). Classification (NCBI taxonomy): domain Eukaryota; kingdom Metazoa; phylum Chordata; class Actinopteri; order Clupeiformes; family Clupeidae; genus Alosa; species Alosa sapidissima. The sequence goes on from NC_055974.1 coordinate 14,737,240, forward strand.
TTTCCTGTTTAAAACTTGTCTCTTCTCAAGTTAGAAAGTGTAATAAGACCAACAGAACCTTGCACCTATATGGAGATTGTTAATTACTTGGTTTTTGAAATAAATGAAGAGGAAATTGAGTTGGAATGGAAGTTGACTTGTCTTTTCTCCCCATAGATATTGAGGAGTTAACTTAGAAAATGTGCTTAGGTGGTTGCTGTTGTAAATATCAGGCTAGTAATCCTCACGGTTTCCTTATGAAAGTAGCTTCTAGAAGCTAGCCAGACACAGATGAACTCAGCTGGACACGGATGAACAATGCTCTTCTTAGTTTATTACAATGTAATGTAGATGCCATAGACTCACACAGGCGTGACAAGTTCAGCATTGTCAGTAAGTAAAATAAATAGAAGGGAGAAACTTACTACCAGCGCCAAGCAGAGGTATTTAGCGAAGCTGGCAGACATTGACAACGTCGACCCATACGAAAATGGAACAGAGACCTAGACTCTTTACCACCTTGCACCTACAGTATATGGAGATTGTTAATTACTTGGTTTCTGAAATAAATTAAGAGGAAATTGACTTGGAATGGAGGAGAGAAACACGTCAGCTTGACATTCCGTGTGCACTCTAGTAGCCACTAGGAGACTGGAGTAGAACACTCGTCCACTGGTCATCAATCAGACTCGGTAGTGCCGAGGTGCTTAGTAGAAAATGGAACAGAGACCTAGACTCTTTACCACCTTGCACCTACAGTATATGGAGATTGTTAATTACTTGGTTTCTGAAATAAATTAAGAGGAAATTGACTTGGAATGGAGGAGAGAAACACGTCAGCTTGACATTCCGTGTGCACTCTAGTAGCCACTAGGAGACTGGAGTAGAACACTCGTCCACTGGTCATCAATCAGACTCGGTAGTGCCGAGGTGCTTAGTAGAAAGGATGGCGCTTAAGACTGGCGTGGGCTGGAGCCATACGCCTCAAGAGCGATTTACTTTTAAAGCAATGCCCAGCGTGAAGTTCTGGCACAACCTCCACACAAAGATGAATTGAACGGCTATAGTACTACTTCCGACCAGCGACGGCAACGTGCATTACAAAAAAATTGTGAGAGCATCCCTTAATTTATCTGGGAGGAAATTACGTAGCCATTACTTCACACCACACCCACAGGTGTATGTAATCAATCATGCACTGAACTGCGCCAGCCTGACTACATGAGCTTTATTTTTGTGTGTACCATGTGTACCATATATAAAACAAGTAACAACTTGACCTGGATGTCACCTCCCACCCCTTCAACCTTAATAATGAACTTCATAAACTTAACTTAAAGCTAAAACAAATATCTGTCTCTGTGATTCATTTTTTTTAGACTTCATAATCAATAAATGATATTCGTTTAAAAAAAATCACATTTTTGTGGGGGATGTAAACGCATAGGCTGATATTCCACACATAAGTGAGTTGTGATGTATTATTTAATGAATGTCATTAATTGATTATAAACTCTAATGCCAATAGCTGGAATGGAAAGAGCATAGTCTAAGCTTTATTTTGGTGTGTAACTTCACTTTGGGGGGTGTCAGTGCATATGTGCTTTCACAGTAATCAATGACCTATTTGCATGTGACTGAGAGAGGTGATAATGGAGCAATTAACTGAGTTGCACTGTACTTATGACTATTTGACTCATATCCTGTAAACAAATGTGGGTGGGGCTGTAAGGATGATGGAACAATTAGCTGAGTTTCACTGTAATTATGACTATATTGCTCATATGCTGTAAACACACCCTAGGAAATGTGGGTGGGGCTGTAAAGTACCACTTATAAGTAGGCATAACCTGCTCACTCACCCTTCCATTCTCAGAGACAAAACTCAGCAGAGAAGTCTTCTCTCCAAAGCATCAGAGGTCTTCAGAGCTCCAGAAGGCTGCTATCAACCAGAAAACCACATTTCATTGCTACTAAGAAGCTTTTATTCCTTAGGCTTTTACCCAAAGCTACAAAAGCCATTTTAATTGCTAAGAAGCGTTTATTCATAGAAGACATAAGAAAATCCTCACCAGAATTCTTCAGAAGCCAGCCCTCTTACAACAAGCAAAACAAAGACATTTTCATTGCTACTGAAAAAAGAACAAAGAAAAAAGGACAAGAAAAGACAGACCCTCATCACACAGAAGCCTGCTATCAGGATTTTATTCATAGAAGCCTGACCTAGGAACCCAAACAAGAAGACACAGAAGGAATTTAAAAAAAGAAGATATGGCAGAAGAAAAGGCAGTCACTAAAGCCCTTGCCAAATCCTTTAAAATATATCTTAAGGTACATCAGCACCTTGATTACTGCTTAAAATTCAACAACAAAATTTTGGAAGATAGAAACTTTGCAGATGCTTACAACCGTCTTAGGCTGGCTGTGCAAACCAAACCAACCGATGGGCAAGTGCACACACAAGTTAACACAGCTTGTAGCAATTGGACTGAGGATACAGTTGCAGTCATCACTAGACATTTTGAAGGTGTATTGGCAGATTTCAACTTCAATACAGATACCACAAACTGGGAGGAGGCATGGGCTATGGCAGTAAACTGGGCCAAGAAAGAACTGGTTGATTTTAATATGGATGTGGCAGTGAGAGCTGAAGTACAGCTGAAGGAAAAATTGGATCAATTGGCAGAGGACAAAGCCTTGTTTACAATACGCCAGCATTTCAAAGACAAATGTACAAATGGGAAGCTAATCCAGAGACCAATCCTGATATTTGGTGATTCAAATACTTCACGGCTACCAAAATGCAATGCCAAGAGAGTACGGGTAGACTCATATCCAGGAGAACGATTTTACGATGCCCTTTTGAAGAAGACAATGAATCATGTCTTCTTGAATCATGAAGTCAATTTTCCATTTCGAATTAAGGACATAAATGCCAGGAATGGAGAGCAGGCAGAAAGGGAATTGGGGGCACTTTTTAAAGTGACCACAGAAAGACTTCCGAAAGGGATTTACTGTATCTATCAGCCATATTAAAGGGATATGCCACCATTTGGGGAAATACGCTCATTTGAAGAGCCCTAGAGTTAAACTGTTGTAGAGTTTTACCTTTCTCCAGTTCATCCAGCCGTTCTCTGGGTCTGGCGATGCCACTTTTAGTTCCGGCCTAGATCATTGAATCAGATTAGACCATTAGCATCTCGCCCGTTAGCATCTCGCCTGTTAGCATCACGCTTAAAAGTGACTAAGATTTCCGGTAATTTTCCTGTTTAAAACTTGTCTCTTCTCAAGTTAGAAAGTGTAATAAGACCAACAGAACCTTGCACCTATATGGAGATTGTTAATTACTTGGTTTTTGAAATAAATGAAGAGGAAATTGAGTTGGAATGGAAGTTGACTTGTCTTTTCTCCCCATAGATATTGAGGAGTTAACTTAGAAAATGTGCTTAGGTGGTTGCTGTTGTAAATATCAGGCTAGTAATCCTCACGGTTTCCTTATGAAAGTAGCTTCTAGAAGCTAGCCAGACACAGATGAACTCAGCTGGACACGGATGAACAATGCTCTTCTTAGTTTATTACAATGTAATGTAGATGCCATAGACTCACACAGGCGTGACAAGTTCAGCATTGTCAGTAAGTAAAATAAATAGAAGGGAGAAACTTACTACCAGCGCCAAGCAGAGGTATTTAGCGAAGCTGGCAGACATTGACAACGTCGACCCATACGAAAATGGAACAGAGACCTAGACTCTTTACCACCTTGCACCTACAGTATATGGAGATTGTTAATTACTTGGTTTCTGAAATAAATTAAGAGGAAATTGACTTGGAATGGAGGAGAGAAACACGTCAGCTTGACATTCCGTGTGCACTCTAGTAGCCACTAGGAGACTGGAGTAGAACACTCGTCCACTGGTCATCAATCAGACTCGGTAGTGCCGAGGTGCTTAGTAGAAAGGATGGCGCTTAAGACTGGCGTGGGTTGGAGCCATACGCCTCAAGAGCGATTTACTTTTAAAGCAATGCCCAGCGTGAAGTTCTGGCACAACCTCCACACAAAGATGAATTGAACGGCTATAGTACTACTTCCGACCAGCGACGGCAACGTGCATTACAAAAAAATTGTGAGAGCATCCCTTAATTTATCTGGGAGGAAATTACGTAGCCATTACTTCACACCACACCCACAGGTGTATGTAATCAATCATGCACTGAACTGCGCCAGCCTGACTACATGAGCTTTATTTTTGTGTGTACCATGTGTACCATATATAAAACAAGTAACAACTTGACCTGGATGTCACCTCCCACCCCTTCAACCTTAATAATGAACTTCATAAACTTAACTTAAAGCTAAAACAAATATCTGTCTCTGTGATTCATTTTTTTTAGACTTTATAATCAATAAATGATATTCGTTTAAAAAAAATCACATTTTTGTGGGGGATGTAAACGCATAGGCTGATATTCCACATAAGTGAGTTGTGATTTATTATTTAATGAATGTCATTAATTGATTATAAACTCTAATGCCAATAGCTGGAATGGAAAGAGCATAGTCTAAGCTTTATTTTGGTGTGTAACTTCACTTTGGGGGGTGTCAGTGCATATGTGCTTTCACAGTAATCAATGACCTATTTGCATGTGACTGAGAGAGGTGATAATGGAGCAATTAACTGAGTTGCACTGTACTTATGACTATTTGACTCATATCCTGTAAACAAATGTGGGTGGGGCTGTAAGGATGATGGAACAATTAGCTGAGTTTCACTGTAATTATGACTATATTGCTCATATGCTGTAAACACACCCTAGGAAATGTGGGTGGGGCTGTAAAGTACCACTTATAAGTAGGCATAACCTGCTCACTCACCCTTCCATTCTCAGAGACAAAACTCAGCAGAGAAGTCTTCTCTCCAAAGCATCAGAGGTCTTCAGAGCTCCATAAGGCTGCTATCAACCAGAAAACCACATTTCATTGCTACTAAGAAGCTTTTATTCCTTAGGCTTTTACCCAAAGCTACAAAAGCCATTTTAATTGCTAAGAAGCGTTTATTCATAGAAGACATAAGAAAATCCTCACCAGAATTCTTCAGAAGCCAGCCCTCTTACAACAAGCAAAACAAAGACATTTTCATTGCTACTGAAAAAAGAACAAAGAAAAAAGGACAAGAAAAGACAGACCCTCATCACACAGAAGCCTGCTATCAGGATTTTATTCATAGAAGCCTGACCTAGGAACCCAAACAAGAAGACACAGAAGGAATTTAAAAAAAGAAGATATGGCAGAAGAAAAGGCAGTCACTAAAGCCCTTGCCAAATCCTTTAAAATATATCTTAAGGTACATCAGCACCTTGATTACTGCTTAAAATTCAACAACAAAATTTTGGAAGATAGAAACTTTGCAGATGCTTACAACCGTCTTAGGCTGGCTGTGCAAACCAAACCAACCGATGGGCAAGTGCACACACAAGTTAACACAGCTTGTAGCAATTGGACTGAGGATACAGTTGCAGTCATCACTAGACATTTTGAAGGTGTATTGGCAGATTTCAACTTCAATACAGATACCACAAACTGGGAGGAGGCATGGGCTATGGCAGTAAACTGGGCCAAGAAAGAACTGGTTGATTTTAATATGGATGTGGCAGTGAGAGCTGAAGTACAGCTGAAGGAAAAATTGGATCAATTGGCAGAGGACAAAGCCTTGTTTACAATACGCCAGCATTTCAAAGACAAATGTACAAATGGGAAGCTAATCCAGAGACCAATCCTGATATTTGGTGATTCAAATACTTCACGGCTACCAAAATGCAATGCCAAGAGAGTACGGGTAGACTCATATCCAGGAGAACGATTTTACGATGCCCTTTTGAAGAAGACAATGAATCATGTCTTCTTGAATCATGAAGTCAATTTTCCATTTCGAATTAAGGACATAAATGCCAGGAATGGAGAGCAGGCAGAAAGGGAATTGGGGGCACTTTTTAAAGTGACCACAGAAAGACTTCCGAAAGGGATTTACTGTATCTATCAGCCATATTAAAGGGATATGCCACCATTTGGGGAAATACACTCATTTGAAGAGCCCTAGAGTTAAACTGTTGTAGAGTTTTACCTTTCTCCAGTTCATCCAGCCGTTCTCTGGGTCTGGCGATGCCACTTTTAGTTCCGGCCTACATCATTGAATCGGATTAGACCATTAGCATCTCGCCCGTTAGCATCTCGCCCGTTAGCATCACGCTTAAAAGTGACTAAGATTTCCGGTAATTTTCCTGTTTAAAACTTGTCTCTTCTCAAGTTAGAAAGTGTAATAAGACCAACAGAACCTTGCACCTATATGGAGATTGTTAATTACTTGGTTTTTGAAATAAATGAAGAGGAAATTGAGTTGGAATGGAAGTTGACTTGTCTTTTCTCCCCATAGATATTGAGGAGTTAACTTAGAAAATGTGCTTAGGTGGTTGCTGTTGTAAATATCAGGCTAGTAATCCTCACGGTTTCCTTATGAAAGTAGCTTCTAGAAGCTAGCCAGACACAGATGAACTCAGCTGGACACGGATGAACAATGCTCTTCTTAGTTTATTACAATGTAATGTAGATGCCATAGACTCACACAGGCGTGACAAGTTCAGCATTGTCAGTAAGTAAAATAAATAGAAGGGAGAAACTTACTACCAGCGCCAAGCAGAGGTATTTAGCGAAGCTGGCAGACATTGACAACGTCGACCCATACGAAAATGGAACAGAGACCTAGACTCTTTACCACCTTGCACCTACAGTATATGGAGATTGTTAATTACTTGGTTTCTGAAATAAATTAAGAGGAAATTGACTTGGAATGGAGGAGAGAAACACGTCAGCTTGACATTCCGTGTGCACTCTAGTAGCCACTAGGAGACTGGAGTAGAACACTCGTCCACTGGTCATCAATCAGACTCGGTAGTGCCGAGGTGCTTAGTAGAAAATGGAACAGAGACCTAGACTCTTTACCACCTTGCACCTACAGTATATGGAGATTGTTAATTACTTGGTTTCTGAAATAAATTAAGAGGAAATTGACTTGGAATGGAGGAGAGAAACACGTCAGCTTGACATTCCGTGTGCACTCTAGTAGCCACTAGGAGACTGGAGTAGAACACTCGTCCACTGGTCATCAATCAGACTCGGTAGTGCCGAGGTGCTTAGTAGAAAGGATGGCGCTTAAGACTGGCGTGGGCTGGAGCCATACGCCTCAAGAGCGATTTACTTTTAAAGCAATGCCCAGCGTGAAGTTCTGGCACAACCTCCACACAAAGATGAATTGAACGGCTATAGTACTACTTCCGACCAGCGACGGCAACGTGCATTACAAAAAAATTGTGAGAGCATCCCTTAATTTATCTGGGAGGAAATTACGTAGCCATTACTTCACACCACACCCACAGGTGTATGTAATCAATCATGCACTGAACTGCGCCAGCCTGACTACATGAGCTTTATTTTTGTGTGTACCATGTGTACCATATATAAAACAAGTAACAACTTGACCTGGATGTCACCTCCCACCCCTTCAACCTTAATAATGAACTTCATAAACTTAACTTAAAGCTAAAACAAATATCTGTCTCTGTGATTCATTTTTTTTAGACTTCATAATCAATAAATGATATTCGTTTAAAAAAAATCACATTTTTGTGGGGGATGTAAACGCATAGGCTGATATTCCACACATAAGTGAGTTGTGATGTATTATTTAATGAATGTCATTAATTGATTATAAACTCTAATGCCAATAGCTGGAATGGAAAGAGCATAGTCTAAGCTTTATTTTGGTGTGTAACTTCACTTTGGGGGGTGTCAGTGCATATGTGCTTTCACAGTAATCAATGACCTATTTGCATGTGACTGAGAGAGGTGATAATGGAGCAATTAACTGAGTTGCACTGTACTTATGACTATTTGACTCATATCCTGTAAACAAATGTGGGTGGGGCTGTAAGGATGATGGAACAATTAGCTGAGTTTCACTGTAATTATGACTATATTGCTCATATGCTGTAAACACACCCTAGGAAATGTGGGTGGGGCTGTAAAGTACCACTTATAAGTAGGCATAACCTGCTCACTCACCCTTCCATTCTCAGAGACAAAACTCAGCAGAGAAGTCTTCTCTCCAAAGCATCAGAGGTCTTCAGAGCTCCAGAAGGCTGCTATCAACCAGAAAACCACATTTCATTGCTACTAAGAAGCTTTTATTCCTTAGGCTTTTACCCAAAGCTACAAAAGCCATTTTAATTGCTAAGAAGCGTTTATTCATAGAAGACATAAGAAAATCCTCACCAGAATTCTTCAGAAGCCAGCCCTCTTACAACAAGCAAAACAAAGACATTTTCATTGCTACTGAAAAAAGAACAAAGAAAAAAGGACAAGAAAAGACAGACCCTCATCACACAGAAGCCTGCTATCAGGATTTTATTCATAGAAGCCTGACCTAGGAACCCAAACAAGAAGACACAGAAGGAATTTAAAAAAAGAAGATATGGCAGAAGAAAAGGCAGTCACTAAAGCCCTTGCCAAATCCTTTAAAATATATCTTAAGGTACATCAGCACCTTGATTACTGCTTAAAATTCAACAACAACATTTTGGAAGATAGAAACTTTGCAGATGCTTACAACCGTCTTAGGCTGGCTGTGCAAACCAAACCAACCGATGGGCAAGTGCACACACAAGTTAACACAGCTTGTAGCAATTGGACTGAGGATACAGTTGCAGTCATCACTAGACATTTTGAAGGTGTATTGGCAGATTTCAACTTCAATACAGATACCACAAACTGGGAGGAGGCATGGGCTATGGCAGTAAACTGGGCCAAGAAAGAACTGGTTGATTTTAATATGGATGTGGCAGTGAGAGCTGAAGTACAGCTGAAGGAAAAATTGGATCAATTGGCAGAGGACAAAGCCTTGTTTACAATACGCCAGCATTTCAAAGACAAATGTACAAATGGGAAGCTAATCCAGAGACCAATCCTGATATTTGGTGATTCAAATACTTCACGGCTACCAAAATGCAATGCCAAGAGAGTACGGGTAGACTCATATCCAGGAGAACGATTTTACGATGCCCTTTTGAAGAAGACAATGAATCATGTCTTCTTGAATCATGAAGTCAATTTTCCATTTCGAATTAAGGACATAAATGCCAGGAATGGAGAGCAGGCAGAAAGGGAATTGGGGGCACTTTTTAAAGTGACCACAGAAAGACTTCCGAAAGGGATTTACTGTATCTATCAGCCATATTAAAGGGATATGCCACCATTTGGGGAAATACGCTCATTTGAAGAGCCCTAGAGTTAAACTGTTGTAGAGTTTTACCTTTCTCCAGTTCATCCAGCCGTTCTCTGGGTCTGGCGATGCCACTTTTAGTTCCGGCCTACATCATTGAATCGGATTAGACCATTAGCATCTCGCCCGTTAGCATCTCGCCCGTTAGCATCACGCTTAAAAGTGACTAAGATTTCCGGTAATTTTCCTGTTTAAAACTTGTCTCTTCTCAAGTTAGAAAGTGTAATAAGACCAACAGAACCTTGCACCTATATGGAGATTGTTAATTACTTGGTTTTTGAAATAAATGAAGAGGAAATTGAGTTGGAATGGAAGTTGACTTGTCTTTTCTCCCCATAGATATTGAGGAGTTAACTTAGAAAATGTGCTTAGGTGGTTGCTGTTGTAAATATCAGGCTAGTAATCCTCACGGTTTCCTTATGAAAGTAGCTTCTAGAAGCTAGCCAGACACAGATGAACTCAGCTGGACACGGATGAACAATGCTCTTCTTAGTTTATTACAATGTAATGTAGATGCCATAGACTCACACAGGCGTGACAAGTTCAGCATTGTCAGTAAGTAAAATAAATAGAAGGGAGAAACTTACTACCAGCGCCAAGCAGAGGTATTTAGCGAAGCTGGCAGACATTGACAACGTCGACCCATACGAAAATGGAACAGAGACCTAGACTCTTTACCACCTTGCACCTACAGTATATGGAGATTGTTAATTACTTGGTTTCTGAAATAAATTAAGAGGAAATTGACTTGGAATGGAGGAGAGAAACACGTCAGCTTGACATTCCGTGTGCACTCTAGTAGCCACTAGGAGACTGGAGTAGAACACTCGTCCACTGGTCATCAATCAGACTCGGTAGTGCCGAGGTGCTTAGTAGAAAATGGAACAGAGACCTAGACTCTTTACCACCTTGCACCTACAGTATATGGAGATTGTTAATTACTTGGTTTCTGAAATAAATTAAGAGGAAATTGACTTGGAATGGAGGAGAGAAACACGTCAGCTTGACATTCCGTGTGCACTCTAGTAGCCACTAGGAGACTGGAGTAGAACACTCGTCCACTGGTCATCAATCAGACTCGGTAGTGCCGAGGTGCTTAGTAGAAAGGATGGCGCTTAAGACTGGCGTGGGTTGGAGCCATACGCCTCAAGAGCGATTTACTTTTAAAGCAATGCCCAGCGTGAAGTTCTGGCACAACCTCCACACAAAGATGAATTGAACGGCTATAGTACTACTTCCGACCAGCGACGGCAACGTGCATTACAAAAAAATTGTGAGAGCATCCCTTAATTTATCTGGGAGGAAATTACGTAGCCATTACTTCACACCACACCCACAGGTGTATGTAATCAATCATGCACTGAACTGCGCCAGCCTGACTACATGAGCTTTATTTTTGTGTGTACCATATATAAAACAAGTAACAACTTGACCTGGATGTCACCTCCCACCCCTTCAACCTTAATAATGAACTTCATAAACTTAACTTAAAGCTAAAACAAATATCTGTCTCTGTGATTCATTTTTTTTAGACTTTATAATCAATAAATGATATTCGTTTAAAAAAAATCACATTTTTGTGGGGGATGTAAACGCATAGGCTGATATTCCACATAAGTGAGTTGTGATTTATTATTTAATGAATGTCATTAATTGATTATAAACTCTAATGCCAATAGCTGGAATGGAAAGAGCATAGTCTAAGCTTTATTTTGGTGTGTAACTTCACTTTGGGGGGTGTCAGTGCATATGTGCTTTCACAGTAATCAATGACCTATTTGCATGTGACTGAGAGAGGTGATAATGGAGCAATTAACTGAGTTGCACTGTACTTATGACTATTTGACTCATATCCTGTAAACAAATGTGGGTGGGGCTGTAAGGATGATGGAACAATTAGCTGAGTTTCACTGTAATTATGACTATATTGCTCATATGCTGTAAACACACCCTAGGAAATGTGGGTGGGGCTGTAAAGTACCACTTATAAGTAGGCATAACCTGCTCACTCACCCTTCCATTCTCAGAGACAAAACTCAGCAGAGAAGTCTTCTCTCCAAAGCATCAGAGGTCTTCAGAGCTCCAGAAGGCTGCTATCAACCAGAAAACCACATTTCATTGCTACTAAGAAGCTTTTATTCCTTAGGCTTTTACCCAAAGCTACAAAAGCCATTTTAATTGCTAAGAAGCGTTTATTCATAGAAGACATAAGAAAATCCTCACCAGAATTCTTCAGAAGCCAGCCCTCTTACAACAAGCAAAACAAAGACATTTTCATTGCTACTGAAAAAAGAACAAAGAAAAAAGGACAAGAAAAGACAGACCCTCATCACACAGAAGCCTGCTATCAGGATTTTATTCATAGAAGCCTGACCTAGGAACCCAAACAAGAAGACACAGAAGGAATTTAAAAAAAGAAGATATGGCAGAAGAAAAGGCAGTCACTAAAGCCCTTGCCAAATCCTTTAAAATATATCTTAAGGTACATCAGCACCTTGATTACTGCTTAAAATTCAACAACAAAATTTTGGAAGATAGAAACTTTGCAGATGCTTACAACCGTCTTAGGCTGGCTGTGCAAACCAAACCAACCGATGGGCAAGTGCACACACAAGTTAACACAGCTTGTAGCAATTGGACTGAGGATACAGTTGCAGTCATCACTAGACATTTTGAAGGTGTATTGGCAGATTTCAACTTCAATACAGATACCACAAACTGGGAGGAGGCATGGGCTATGGCAGTAAACTGGGCCAAGAAAGAACTGGTTGATTTTAATATGGATGTGGCAGTGAGAGCTGAAGTACAGCTGAAGGAAAAATTGGATCAATTGGCAGAGGACAAAGCCTTGTTTACAATACGCCAGCATTTCAAAGACAAATGTACAAATGGGAAGCTAATCCAGGGACCAATCCTGATATTTGGTGATTCAAATACTTCACGGCTACCAAAATGCAATGCCAAGAGAGTACGGGTAGACTCATATCCAGGAGAAGGATTTTACGATGCCCTTTTGAAGAAGACAATGAATCATGTCTTCTTGAATCATGAAGTCAATTTTCCATTTCGAATTAAGGACATAAATGCCAGGAATGGAGAGCAGGCAGAAAGGGAATTGGGGGCACTTTTTAAAGTGACCACAGAAAGACTTCCGAAAGGGATTTACTGTATCTATCAGCCATATTAAAGGGATATGCCACCATTTGGGGAAATACGCTCATTTGAAGAGCCCTAGAGTTAAACTGTTGTAGAGTTTTACCTTTCTCCAGTTCATCCAGCCGTTCTCTGGGTCTGGCGATGCCACTTTTAGTTCCGGCCTAGATCATTGAATCGGATTAGACCATTAGCATCTCGCCCGTTAGCATCTCGCCCGTTAGCATCACGCTTAAAAGTGACTAAGATTTCCGGTAATTTTCCTGTTTAAAACTTGTCTCTTCTCAAGTTAGAAAGTGTAATAAGACCAACAGAACATTGCACCTATATGGAGATTGTTAATTACTTGGTTTTTGAAATAAATGAAGAGGAAATTGAGTTGGAATAGAAGTTGACTTGTCTTTTCTCCCCATAGATATTAAGGAGTTAACTTAGAAAATGTGCTTAGGTGGTTGCTGTTGTAAATATCAGGCTAGTAATCCTCACGGTTTCCTTATGAAAGTAGCTTCTAGAAGCTAGCCAGACACAGATGAACTCAGCTGGACACGGATGAACAATGCTCTTCTTAGTTTATTACAATGTAATGTAGATGCCATAGACTCACACAGGCGTGACAAGTTCAGCATTGTCAGTAAGTAAAATAAATAGAAGGGAGAAACTTACTACCAGCGCCAAGCAGAGGTATTTAGCGAAGCTGGCAGACATTGACAACGTCGACCCATACGAAAATGGAACAGAGACCTAGACTCTTTACCACCTTGCACCTACAGTATATGGAGATTGTTAATTACTTGGTTTCTGAAATAAATTAAGAGGAAATTGACTTGGAATGGAGGAGAGAAACACGTCAGCTTGACATTCCGTGTGCACTCTAGTAGCCACTAGGAGACTGGAGTAGAACACTCGTCCACTGGTCATCAATCAGACTCGGTAGTGCCGAGGTGCTTAGTAGAAAATGGAACAGAGACCTAGACTCTTTACCACCTTGCACCTACAGTATATGGAGATTGTTAATTACTTGGTTTCTGAAATAAATTAAGAGGAAATTGACTTGGAATGGAGGAGAGAAACACGTCAGCTTGACATTCCGTGTGCACTCTAGTAGCCACTAGGAGACTGGAGTAGAACACTCGTCCACTGGTCATCAATCAGACTCGGTAGTGCCGAGGTGCTTAGTAGAAAGGATGGCGCTTAAGACTGGCGTGGGTTGGAGCCATACGCCTCAAGAGCGATTTACTTTTAAAGCAATGCCCAGCGTGAAGTTCTGGCACAACCTCCACACAAAGATGAATTGAACGGCTATAGTACTACTTCCGACCAGCGACGGCAACGTGCATTACAAAAAAATTGTGAGAGCATCCCTTAATTTATCTGGGAGGAAATTACGTAGCCATTACTTCACACCACACCCACAGGTGTATGTAATCAATCATGCACTGAACTGCGCCAGCCTGACTACATGAGCTTTATTTTTGTGTGTACCATATATAAAACAAGTAACAACTTGACCTGGATGTCACCTCCCACCCCTTCAACCTTAATAATGAACTTCATAAACTTAACTTAAAGCTAAAACAAATATCTGTCTCTGTGATTCATTTTTTTTAGACTTTATAATCAATAAATGATATTCGTTTAAAAAAAATCACATTTTTGTGGGGGATGTAAACGCATAGGCTGATATTCCACATAAGTGAGTTGTGATTTATTATTTAATGAATGTCATTAATTGATTATAAACTCTAATGCCAATAGCTGGAATGGAAAGAGCATAGTCTAAGCTTTATTTTGGTGTGTAACTTCACTTTGGGGGGTGTCAGTGCATATGTGCTTTCACAGTAATCAATGACCTATTTGCATGTGACTGAGAGAGGTGATAATGGAGCAATTAACTGAGTTGCACTGTACTTATGACTATTTGACTCATATCCTGTAAACAAATGTGGGTGGGGCTGTAAGGATGATGGAACAATTAGCTGAGTTTCACTGTAATTATGACTATATTGCTCATATGCTGTAAACACACCCTAGGAAATGTGGGTGGGGCTGTAAAGTACCACTTATAAGTAGGCATAACCTGCTCACTCACCCTTCCATTCTCAGAGACAAAACTCAGCAGAGAAGTCTTCTCTCCAAAGCATCAGAGGTCTTCAGAGCTCCAGAAGGCTGCTATCAACCAGAAAACCACATTTCATTGCTACTAAGAAGCTTTTATTCCTTAGGCTTTTACCCAAAGCTACAAAAGCCATTTTAATTGCTAAGAAGCGTTTATTCATAGAAGACATAAGAAAATCCTCACCAGAATTCTTCAGAAGCCAGCCCTCTTACAACAAGCAAAACAAAGACATTTTCATTGCTACTGAAAAAAGAACAAAGAAAAAAGGACAAGAAAAGACAGACCCTCATCACACAGAAGCCTGCTATCAGGATTTTATTCATAGAAGCCTGACCTAGGAACCCAAACAAGAAGACACAGAAGGAATTTAAAAAAAGAAGATATGGCAGAAGAAAAGGCAGTCACTAAAGCCCTTGCCAAATCCTTTAAAATATATCTTAAGGTACATCAGCACCTTGATTACTGCTTAAAATTCAACAACAAAATTTTGGAAGATAGAAACTTTGCAGATGCTTACAACCGTCTTAGGCTGGCTGTGCAAACCAAACCAACCGATGGGCAAGTGCACACACAAGTTAACACAGCTTGTAGCAATTGGACTGAGGATACAGTTGCAGTCATCACTAGACATTTTGAAGGTGTATTGGCAGATTTCAACTTCAATACAGATACCACAAACTGGGAGGAGGCATGGGCTATGGCAGTAAACTGGGCCAAGAAAGAACTGGTTGATTTTAATATGGATGTGGCAGTGAGAGCTGAAGTACAGCTGAAGGAAAAATTGGATCAATTGGCAGAGGACAAAGCCTTGTTTACAATACGCCAGCATTTCAAAGACAAATGTACAAATGGGAAGCTAATCCAGGGACCAATCCTGATATTTGGTGATTCAAATACTTCACGGCTACCAAAATGCAATGCCAAGAGAGTACGGGTAGACTCATATCCAGGAGAAGGATTTTACGATGCCCTTTTGAAGAAGACAATGAATCATGTCTTCTTGAATCATGAAGTCAATTTTCCATTTCGAATTAAGGACATAAATGCCAGGAATGGAGAGCAGGCAGAAAGGGAATTGGGGGCACTTTTTAAAGTGACCACAGAAAGACTTCCGAAAGGGATTTACTGTATCTATCAGCCATATTAAAGGGATATGCCACCATTTGGGGAAATACGCTCATTTGAAGAGCCCTAGAGTTAAACTGTTGTAGAGTTTTACCTTTCTCCAGTTCATCCAGCCGTTCTCTGGGTCTGGCGATGCCACTTTTAGTTCCGGCCTAGATCATTGAATCGGATTAGACCATTAGCATCTCGCCCGTTAGCATCTCGCCCGTTAGCATCACGCTTAAAAGTGACTAAGATTTCCGGTAATTTTCCTGTTTAAAACTTGTCTCTTCTCAAGTTAGAAAGTGTAATAAGACCAACAGAACATTGCACCTATATGGAGATTGTTAATTACTTGGTTTTTGAAATAAATGAAGAGGAAATTGAGTTGGAATAGAAGTTGACTTGTCTTTTCTCCCCATAGATATTAAGGAGTTAACTTAGAAAATGTGCTTAGGTGGTTGCTGTTGTAAATATCAGGCTAGTAATCCTCACGGTTTCCTTATGAAAGTAGCTTCTAGAAGCTAGCCAGACACAGATGAACTCAGCTGGACACGGATGAACAATGCTCTTCTTAGTTTATTACAATGTAATGTAGATGCCATAGACTCACACAGGCGTGACAAGTTCAGCATTGTCAGTAAGTAAAATAAATAGAAGGGAGAAACTTACTACCAGCGCCAAGCAGAGGTATTTAGCGAAGCTGGCAGACATTGACAACGTCGACCCATACGAAAATGGAACAGAGACCTAGACTCTTTACCACCTTGCACCTACAGTATATGGAGATTGTTAATTACTTGGTTTCTGAAATAAATTAAGAGGAAATTGACTTGGAATGGAGGAGAGAAACACGTCAGCTTGACATTCCGTGTGCACTCTAGTAGCCACTAGGAGACTGGAGTAGAACACTCGTCCACTGGTCATCAATCAGACTCGGTAGTGCCGAGGTGCTTAGTAGAAAGGATGGCGCTTAAGACTGGCGTGGGCTGGAGCCATACGCCTCAAGAGCGATTTACTTTTAAAGCAATGCCCAGCGTGAAATTCTGGCACAACCTCCACACAAAGATGAATTGAACGGCTATAGTACTACTTCCGACCAGCGACGGCAACGTGCATTACAAAAAAATTGTGAGAGCATCCCTTAATTTATCTGGTAGACTGGCCTTTTGCTGTAGAGGTTTTCCATTTACTACATACAGTAGGCACTCTGATTCCATGTATGGGGCACATATATATTATACAGATGACACACAAACACAAGTAGACAAGACCTGTTTAGTTCAAAAGCTCATTTGCCACGGCAAGGCACAGATCAGGAGTGAGATGACGAGACAAGACAAGAGACAATGTTAGTATTTTTTTTCTTTTTGTTGTTTTTGTTGATGTTTTTTTGTTTTTTTTTCTTAGCTGACAAAGACACACACATCACAAGGACATGAACACACAAAAAGGAACACATAGTGTATGTCCTAAATGATCAGGGAAGTAGATAGCAAATCAACAGTGTAAATCATTACTAATAAATGGCTGACATTTTTTTTTTTTATGTAGCAGGCCTTTTGCTGTAGACATAATGCCTCCCTATCCCTATCCATACAGGGCCGGCATTCCCATCATCTTGTGATAGACTATGCATGACCTAATGTGTGTGTGAGGGAGAGAGAGTGTCACCACCTCCACCATGCGAGCAGCAGCCTCGCGCGCGCCGAGTGGAGAGAATTTGCGCAGCTCGGACTAGGCCTACTGTCATTCTCATTGCGACTCCCCACACTGCCACTACGTTCCCCCCTAACTGTCCTATGAGCACTTCGACCTCGTCTAACATACCCAGTGGCATTAGACAAAGGCTCCACCACGTTACCATCGCCGCGATTGTGGAGAGGCACACGTTCAGAAGACAGAAGCTAGCGCTATGGATATTAGGCTACCTCCAGCCTCGTTCGCCACACCACTAACACCCTGCGAACTTCCCGATCCATCGCGATCAATTTATAGAGAATGTGAGGGATGTCATGTTGAAACGGGAGCTAAGACATCAAGTCCGGCTTCAGCCCACCATTTCTTTTTATGATATTCGCAGTGAAGCCCTTCGCTGGGTACAGGAAGGTGAACACACTAGTCAAAGGCCCCGTGCCCATTCTTTTAGCACCCATGCTACCCCTGTGTATGATGTTGATTCTAACGCTGTATCTGCTAAGCCCACCAATGAATTGACAGAACTGAAAGAATCCCTCCGTAAGCAACAGGCCCAGCTAGATACCATCTTGAAACGTCTTGATTCTTCCCAGCTGGCCGCTCCATCCAGCCTACGGCCACAGTCCCGTCCACGTTGGCGTTTTCAAACTGATGGTACACCCATATGCTCCCACTGCAATCAGCCCGGTCACATAGCAAGGTTCTGTCGATCCAGGTCCAGTACCCACCCCAGGGTAGAGGCTGTATCTCAGGCCCAAACTCAGCAGCAGGAAAACTAACACCCCCTGGCGTTATGGCCCAAACGTCGGGTCGGGCTGTTGTCCTGTTAATACATCACTGCTGGTCGGGCTGTTGTCCTGTTAATACATCACTGCTCATTGGAAAATGTCCCGTAGTAGAGGTCCAAATTGGGGATGTGGGTGTGGCTTGTCTGGATACTGGTTCAATGGTGACTACCATTACTCAGAAATTCTTTGAGCAACATCTACAGCCGCGTCTCCAGCTTCAGTTGCAGCCTTGCACCTGGCTCAAGCTAAAGGCAGCAAACGGCCTAGAAATACCCTACTTGGGGTACCTGGAACTGGATGTTCACCTTTTCGGACGAACTTTCCCAAAGATGGGTATCCTCGTGGTTAAAACTCCAACTGACCCTAATGCTCAGCCTCATAAGGAGTCTGTCCCTGGCCTCTTAGGAATGAATATAATCCGCCATTGTTACCAAGAATTGTTCACAGACCATGGCAGTGCACTGTTCCATTCGCCTGATGTCCAGCAGGCAGGAAAAGCATGGCGTCAAGCCCTATCCCAGTGCCAGGAGCTAGAGCGAGTGTTGGAGAGTGGTCGAATAGGACCAGTGCGTGTGCAGTCAGGCCCAGCAATAAGAGTACCTGCAGGATCAATGAAATTAGTCCCTGCGTCTTGTCATCAGGGTCTAGGGCCCACCCTTGTGTCTGCTCTGTTGGAGCCAGTATCGTTCACTGATGGTCACCTTCCTGCTAATTTGCTCATACCAACTGCCTACCTCCCAGTTACCTGTGGCAGTGTCCACGTGCCAGTCGTCAATATTGGGAGCCAGGATCAGTGGCTATGGCCCAAACTCATTCTGGGTGAATTGTATGTGGCCACAGCATCTGCCACTGCACCCTCTGTCCATTTCGAAAGGCAAGCCGAGTGCCATGAGCAAGTAGTCATCATTCAGTCTATTCAGACTGCAAGTGACCCCACTCCTAACTTCTCTCAACTTACCTGGCCTTCTCTATCAGCCCCAGAACAGCAAGAAGCCCGGTCACTTTTAGAAAAACACAGCAGTGCGTTTAGCCTTGGGGACGGGGATTTGGGGTGTGCCACGCTAGTCCAACATACTATCCCTTTGCTTGACCACGCCCCAGTACGGCAGCGGTATCGCCGACTACCGCCCTCCCAATACGACACAATCAAAAGACATGTCCAAGAGTTGATGGACCACAATGTCATCAGGCCCAGTTGTAGCCCCTACGCATCACCCATAGTGGTAGTTAAAAAGAAAGACGACTCTATTCGCCTTTGCGTTGATTACAGTCAACTCAATGCGAAGACACGGAAGGATGCATTTCCTTTACCAAGAATTGAGGAGACTCTCGATGCCTTAAACGGGGCCAAATGGTTCAGCACCTTGGACCTAGCAAGTGGGTACAATCAGGTCTTAGTCCGTGAACAAGATAGAGAGAAGACCGCATTCTGCACGCCCTTTGGCTTGTTTGAGTTTAATAGGATGCCGTTTGGCCTGTGTAATGCGCCAGGGACGTTCCAACGTTTAATGGAACGTATCTTTGGTGACCAGAGTTTTCATGCGTTATTACTGTACCTTGATGACATTGTAATCTTTTCTACCACCGTCCAGCAACACCTTCAGCGCTTGGAAATGGTCCTAACTCGACTACAGCAACACAATCTGAAATTGAAGCTGAAGAAATGCAAATTCTTTCAAACCGAGGTCAACTATCTGGGACATGTAATATCGACGTCAGGTGTGGCCACTGATCCGGAGAAAATCCGGGCCGTTGCAGAGTGGAAGAGGCCCTCTACAGTAAAAGAACTCCGCTCACTCTTACTACAGACGTTTCGTGGCGGGTTTTGCTGCCCTCGCTGCCCCATTACACAAGCTGGTTGGGGCATTGGAGGGGACTCGGAAAAAGCCTGGACATCGAGTGCGGGGTCCCTTCGAAACACACTGGAGTAAGGACTGTGAGGAGGCCTTTGTAGCCTTGAAAGACAGATTGATTCATGCCCCTGTGCTGGGATATGCAGACTTTTCTGGCCCATTTGTGGTGGAAATTGACGCAAGCCACTCAGGATTGGGAGCGGTGTTATCGCAAGAACGGGACGGGCAGAGACACCCGATCGCATATGCTAGTCGAGGCCTACGCCCAAGTGAACGAAATATGTCCAACTACAGCAGCATGAAACTGGAACTTGTAGGTCTGAAATGGGCCGTCACAGAAAAGTTTCGGGAATACCTTTTGGGCAGCAAGTTCACAGTGTACACAGATAACAACCCCCTCAGCTACCTGCAGTCGGCGAAGCTGGCGGCTGTTGAACAACGGTGGGCATCTCAATTGGCATTGTTTGACTATGACATCAAGTACAGGCCTGGCACAGCAAACCGCAATGCAGACGCGCTCTCCAGGTTGCCGACACCCTCCAACTCAGACTCGGCACCCCCACTCAGTTCCATATCTATGGAAACCTCAGGGCTGAGCTCCCAGATCAATTCCCAGGAAGTGGGGGCCAACTCTGTCAGTACCAGTGTCCCCACACAAGGTGAAGTGCCTCCCGGGCTGGGCCCCCGGGGGTGCAAGTGAACGAGCATGGGAGGGTATCAGGCAGGACAATTGCTCCAGGCATCCAAGTCCCACTTGAAGTGCAAGTAAAAGTGCCTCCCGTGCTGGGCCCCCGGGTGGCACAAGTGAGTGAAGTCGGAGCGTCAGTCTCTCGAAGCACCGAGGACCTGCAGGTGCTACAGGCAGCTGACCCTTGCATTGCAAGTTTCATGCACTTTTGGAAGAGGGGCCGACCACCAAGAACTGCTGAACTGAGAGCAGCTCACGATGGGGTGCGAGAGCTGGTCAAATAATGGCAGCGAATCCGGGCTGCTCTACAGAGAGGTGCAGCTGCCCCCAGCCAGGATGACAGTACTCCAACTCCTGCTGCCAGCCATTCTACAGAGAGAGGTATTGACCAACTTGCACAATAACCATGGTCACCAGGGTGTCGATCGAACCACAAGCCTCATCCGTCAGCGGTGCTATTGGCCAAGGATGCACCATGCCATCAAGAAGTGGTGTGAAGAATGCGAACGTTGTGTGGTTGCAAAAGCTGCTTTACCCAAGGTTAGAACATTCCAAGGAAGCCTACTTGCCACCAGGCCCTTGGAGATGGTAGCTCTTGACTTCACCATACTGGAACGTGCAAGTAGTGGCCATGAGAATGTGTTAGTTGTAACCGATGTGTTCTCCAAGTTCACACAAGCCTATCCCACTGTCGATCAGAAAGCCAAGTCTGTGGTGAAAGTGTTAACAGAAAAATGGTTCTACACCTACGGAGTGCCCCAACGACTCCATTCAGACCAAGGTCGGTGTTTTGAAGGAGAACTTTTACATCAGCTATGCACCCTCTATGGCGTCCGGAAAAGGCGAACGACCCCTTACCATCCTGAGGGAAATGGGCAGTGTGAGCGGTTTAACCGCACACTTCATGACCTCTTGAGAACACTGCCGTTGGATCAGAAAAGGAAATGGCCACAACTGCTTCCCCAGCTCCTTTTTGCCTACAACACCACTGTACACCAGTCCACTAAGTATTCACCCTATGAACTCATGTTCGGCCACAAGCCTCAACTGCCTGTGGATCAGTTGCTGGGTATGGCGGAAAACAAGCTCCTCTGACATGGATCTAGGGGAATGGATGGTCCAGCACAAAGAGCGCCTGTCTACTGCATACAGCCATGCACGCCAGCAGTTGGAAGCCGCTGCAGCCCAGCGCAATAAAGACCATGCACAGCCTGCCCCCATCCTTCCTAACGGCACACTCGTACTCTGCCGGAATCACTTTCATGGCCGGCACAAAATCCAGGATGTCTGGAGCTCCACGCTCTATGAAGTGATTGAATGCCTTGACGAGGTGGGTACCCTCTACAAACTCAAGCCTCAAGAGGGCAGTGGCCCATACAAAGTCCTTCATCGCACTGAGATTAAACCAGTCCCTAAGATACCCGAGGCTCTCCTAGGTTGTGGTGTTCCCCGTTCACCCATAGGAACTGAACTTGCTGGTAACCCCTCTCCGGCTGCTCACACAGTCCCAGACCTGGCCCCGCCAATCGTGGAAACACCTAGCCCACCTGAACCTGAGGAAGTGGAACTTTGGAGGATGCCTGTTCAAACCACCAGTCTGCCACTAGCCCCCCAAGGCAACCAGCGAGGCCCATCCCCTTCCAGCAGAACAAGCCCACATTCACCCCCGATACAGCCACCAATCACACCTCCTACTGAGGGGAGGGTACATAGACCCCCTGATGCTGTAGAACTGTCTCCCTTACCGCCACCCATTGGCACATCATGCGACCTTGCAGCCACACCACCAGTTAGACGTTCAAGTCGTAGCACAGCTGGGCGACATGACAATCCCTTTAATCTACCGCAGTCTGCTATTCGCAGTCTTGGTGCACCGGCTGTGTCTGGGGACACTACTCTGACCACATCTAGTTCGGCTAGTACTACAGTTGAGATGGTTCACCGGGACGGTGAACATTAGTGGCCGGGGTGAGTGTGATAGGGTCAGCCCACGTAGACGTTCACTGGCTGACACCTACAGGTGCATGAGATGAGGAGTAATGAGTCCGTAACATCCGTTTTGATAAACTAGGAAATGATCCCAGGAAGTGTTTGAGTTGCACGTTGCCGTCGCTGGTCGGAGTAAGACACAAGCCGGGGAGGGCACGCTATTTGAGACTGCCAAACTTTACATTGGGCATTAGGAGCCCCTGGCTCGTTTCACTGTGGCGGTGCGAGACCCGTAGGCCTACATGTAAAGTCTTTCCTGCTATGGGGATTAACAAGGGAGGACCAGTTGACGTGGGTCCTCTTCCATTCCAATTTCCTTCTGGAAACGGTGGTACTGTACGGCGGTCACAGCCAAGATCTACAAACGATCATCATTCGTAGTCTGACCACTGTTTTCCTCTGTTTATTTCTTTTGTTTGTTTTTGGTATATATACTAAGGTAGCTGAAGCCACGTTTGTTTATGTCTGTTCTCCTTGGTTGGCTCCTTATTGGGCCTACCACCTTGTCCTTGTCTTGTGGGCCTAACCCAGGGATAGTTCTATTGTGAGGGTATATCTGGCATTATTCTGCCCTTAAAAGCTTGCGGTGTCAACACTCTCTCAGTGGTTGAGTTTCGATACAAAGTTCGTTCCTTGCGTGATTTCTCTTGATATCCACGTGTGGTTTAACTTGAGCATTTTGCAGCTTGCAGTGCTACACTAGCGTGTGTATGAGTATACTAGTAGTCACGTATGGCTGAAGATTTGTCAGTTGTACCTTAGCAGTACGACTAATTATTTGGGTTGGTCCTCTGGACCTATGTTATGTGTTTTGTTTTCTTGTCCCTCGTCATGATGTACTGTATGTTGACTGATCTACATCTTGTTACCCCTGCCAAGTACAAGCAAAGAGATTAAATAAAATATTGACTGTTTGTAACTGCCTCTGGTTCTATCCATTTACTTGGCTAATCTGCAATCCCAAAAATACATGGTAGATATAGAAGCTAGCACACTGTCACACCTACTTCATGTCATGTTCAGCCCACGGTTCAGTTCATAACGCCATAAAACTCGCCATCTAGCAAGCTAATCTATATCAGGTATAAAGACAATAATCACATTCATTTGCTCCATTTTTCACCTGAAAAGCGTTAATCACAAACCCATTGATAACCAGCACATCTGAATACCATGAGTTACCATGCTGAATGAAATGTATTTTATCAAGATAAAGTTTGTGTTCCCCCTCATAGCATATATCGTTGACGCTATGTATGTGAATGAGCTAAATAGCTAACGTAAGCTAACGCAGTCAAGTTTGAAATATATAGTTCTAGCATTATAAAAATCTGTTGACAACCAACCTATTATCTAAAGTTGCCCTACTACAATAGGCTAACCAAATGTGTTTTGTCTGAAATTCATTATTGACATAGGAACATTATCTTTAAGTTAGCCTCTCTCCACATCAAGGTTTGCAGGCTAACCTTTAGCTTTGAAATTTTGGTCCACATTTAAGCTATAAATATCAGTTAAACAAGCAGCACATAAACCTTAAAGAACAATACCAGTATCTACTAGTGCAGTTGGTATAGGAAATGCATATGCCAATTAAAAAAACGTCGTACCTTTGTCTACTTACCACTGACAATATCAGGCAGAAAGCAATGGAAGTGAATGGGGCTAAAGCCGTGAATGTCAAAGTTAGGAACTTTTGAGCTCAGCATAACGTGGAAGTAGCCGGGGAAAAGCGCCGCCATTGTTTCCTATGGAAGTCTATGGGAGTGTCGCCACTCTGTTTTTCTACCGCTCTGACCCAGAGGATAGCCTACAGAGTCCACGATTTCCATAAAGAATTACAAATCTTGATTGGTCTAACCCAGTGGTCCCCAAACTACGGCCACCATTTCATCCACCTCATTTTAGGTGGCCCCCCAAAACATGTCGTGGTATATAGGATCCGGCCCGCACGGGAGTACGACATCGTCAAACTATAACCTCCGTAATTTCCCCCATTCATTCTCTATGGCGGGTCTTAACCAAGCGGCAACATTCTAATCTGAACAATGAAGCCTACCCGGAAGTTCGAAAAACTGCAATACATCGCAAATCCGCTAGGGACTGGTCCCAAAAGCGAGCAAATGTCCATAGACTCCCATGTTAAAATGTCCGTTTTCACAGCGTAAATACATGTTTTTAAAGCCTGGTCCCATGGACTTTTATTGTACTTTTCGGTAGTTTCCCAGTGCCTGACAACTGTGAGGGGGGTGAATCTTTTTCTAACTCATTAGTTTAGATCACATTTAGATATAAAATATATGAATAATTAAGGGCGTGGTCGGCTTGATTGACGGCTGACGTCGAGGCATACAGCAGCAGACGTTGCCAGCTGAGTGGAAACCCTGAAACTTTGACGTCTCAGCTATGATTATACACAAAGTTACCACATTCTTTCTGAACATCTTTATTCAAAAAGCTGACATAAAATGGTTTGCTAAGCTATTAATTGAAGCCTACTAACCGACACTTTCAGAAGACTTCGTTCCAGTTTTTTCAGGTAAGTGACATTCATTCCACTACTATTTCACGTAGCACTAGATGTTAGCATTATTTAGCATCGAGTGGGCACTAATGTTAGGCTACGTTAGCGTCATATCGCCTCAAATAAGTTAATGTCGAAAATGATGACCGAATGGCAGAAGCACACACATACATTTAGTTAACTTGAATAAAGTTAACGTTAGTGAAAACCATTGTGCTCCCGTTATGAGTTAGCTTAACGTTGGTCATACTAGCCAGGTGTGAGTCAATGAACAGACAGCTCTAAAGTTAACGTTAGTTCACAAACATACTGGGGCAACAAAGCATGTTCTCGTCAAAAAACCTTTTGTAAATACGCTCTGTGGGAATGCTTAGTCAATCGACAATTTATACTGTCTTTGGGTTGTCACGTTTAAGATAAAAAAAACTTCAGCCGAAGCATTAAAAGGCTTGTTGTCGGCTAGCTGAGGCAAAATTGTGAACCGCTATGAACCATTGACCGTATACTTTGAACATGGAGCTGTGATAACAAGCGATAGTTATAACTGACGTTTGAAACTCTTATTGATGCCATTTATTTGTTAAACACAAATTTGAACGAACACTTCTTGTCTATGCAAAGTTTCCCTGTAGGTAATCCAGACAGGTTGGGTGCTGGAGAGGGCTCTGGACTCCTAACTTCAATTCTCGTCTGTGCAGTCGACACTCAGAAGCATCACTTCAGCACTGATTCCATGGTACTTTGACATTTTTCATACATTTAATTGGAGCAACCTACTCGTTGTATATTCCAGACATCGTTACCATATACTGAACAAACATGAATGCATTTCAGACATTTAGAGTGGCCTTTTATTTTGAGCAGTCCAGGGCACATCTGTGCAATAACTATCAAAATAATTTATCATTAGCATCTTTTCATAAGTCACACACAGAAAGTAGTTGTATTATGCCTTCAAATCAGCAGGTTTTGGTTGGACACAGATTGCATAATTAAACAATATGGCACCAGTGGACCAGTGGACCTTGGCCTAACTGTTAATAACTACCTCAATAGGGTGTAGATATGAGCTTACACTGTTTCACTGAAAATACAAGAAATATTTATTCTACATTACTTTAAATACACCACATTTGTTTTTGCTTATTGCCCGCATAAACAGGGCATGTGCAATAGTTGAATACGCGTGTCCTGTCCCTATTCAGCTAAGTGTTCTGTGAGTTTGTTGTTCATTATAAATATTGGGAGTGAGTCTGCAAATCTTACTTCGTTGTGGTCATATATTTTTAGCTTAATTTGTGAGCACTTGTTCATAGTTTACAGTAAGTTCAAGGATGTGACATATACCAATATTTCTGTTTTCAGATCTGGAACATTTTGAAATCCTACCAGATGGGGCAGAAGTCATTGAGCAGTGGCAGCTTCTGATTTCAAGGACTTTGTTCACCTTTATTTACAGCATTTGCATCTGTGTCTTTAAAGTGATCTAATATGTATTGACTATGTACTAGCTTAGTACATATTAGTTTTTGTTATTTTAGTTTCACAAATTCAGTGGTTACCTGTAATGCTCAAGATATACAAGTAAAAAAATCACCTTTACTTCTGCATCTGGGTCTTCAATTCAACCTACTGACTGAAGCTGACGGATTTGTATAAATGTTTTTGAAAGCACAGGCAAATTGGTTTGGCATGAGTTTTAATGTAATTCACAGTTCAGAAAAGTTCCATAAACATTTCCAAGTGCAAGTTCAGTGCCATCAACAGTAAGTTTGCTTTCTGATATTTAAAGAACAGAAATGGGTTTGGCATAAGTAAAGGGTAGGTGTAACAGTCCATCAATAGACATAAAGTGAAATGTACTGTATAGTCTCAATGGGTTCGAGATCACCACACCCCAGCCAAACCACTTCACCTGGACCTCTAGTCCCAGGTTAGAGCCCATGGACCTCCTTGCCGCCTCCTCCCCATGGCGAACTGCCAAAATAGAAAGGTAAACTTTTCATTAGTACCTATATATCTTACAAGATAATACAATAATGCAAACCAACACTACTTGTTGTAATCAACAAAAGTACAGTTATTGTACAATGCTGTAGTACTATTGTGCGATTTGAAATGGGTCTTCAGTGACAAACTACACTAATATTGGCATTGTTATGCCAAACACCGGACACTGTAACTGGATTTAACGTTTTGATAATAGCCTGACAAGAAGGGGAAATAAGGCAAGCTAACCGAACATGAACGCTGGATCGTGAAATGGCCACCGATGAGAAATTTCAATGTGATCTTAGACCAAGCTACCACTGACAACTTTAGAGCAATATAGCGATTTCAAAACGTGATATTAAGAGTTAATCAAAATGAATTCATGATGTACAAGTTAACTAATACCCTACTACGATTTTGTTATCAATTCACACCACACGTTGACAGAATACAGCGAGCTGGCTGATGTTATCGTAAATTAATTAACGTTACAATGATGGCTGCCACTGAGGATATGAGATGCTAACGTTAATCACAAAACAATAAAGGCAAAAATATTTTTTTGTCAGTATGAGTTGCTGAACCTGTAACGCTAAACTGCTAAATTACTCTACGTTATTTTACCGTAACTTCAGCAAGGGAGGGATAGCTAACGTTAGTTTATTTTACCTAGAAGCTAGAATCTGCAAACTCAACTCTTCATTCTCAACTTTTCAACCGTTCACCCGAATACCTTTCAGCATACAAAATTAAAAAGTGTCTGAACATGGCATTAAGAAACATACATGAACTTCACGTTAGCAGATCAAACTTACCAGCAAATTATGTTACAGCAACGTCTGTGCCAGTCCATCTTGTAGGCCTAACGTTACAGATAGCTTAGCTGAGGCTGCTCGGCTGACGACGAGGCGGGTTCACCGGCTTGCTCAGGAGGTGGGCGGGGTTAGGATTTCCCAAGGTTTTCCAAGATGGCACCGCCCATACCCCCATAGACAGTAAAAGAAATACCAAGATGGCGCCGCCCATACCCCCCATAAACGGCTTCATAACCGTTCTTCAGAAAATCTATGGGTGACGTCACAGACGCTTTGTCCATATTTTTTACAGTCTATGGTCTTAACAGTACACATGTAATACTCTTTTTGTCCACTGGTGGTTGTTTTGGCGCTGTTTCGCGTTTGCCATCGAAAACGGAATGAAATGTATAGTAGGCCTACCTGCAAACAATGTAAGAGGCCTCTGCTGACTGCATCAGTGCTCAAAGTATTCTAAAAATGTATCAATTAATTGTTTATAACTAACTAACTTCTATTCAAGTCATAATTCTGGAACTCTCTGGAACTGGAAATGTGCATACAGAGTTCACAAAGTTCTCATCAGGTGAGTGAAAGTTAGAATGGTGGTCATTTCAGATGTTTCTGCCACCACTACATAAAACTCATAGTTTGAGAACTTATTTGTAGGATATTGCTTGTTCACAACTTGAGCTGTGTAGCCTATGCAAAGTTCAGAGTTCAAAATATACTTTTGGGACTCCCTGCTTATAGTTTTGAGTGCTATTATTATTATTTCATTTAATAATAATAATAATAATAATAATAATAATAATAATAATACATTTTATTTAGAGCGCCTTTCATGTCACCCAAGGTCACTTCACAAATAAACAAAAACAAAAAGGTTGTAAAATTATAGTCATCTCAAAAAAATAAATTAAAAGTAAAAGTAAAAATAAAAAAGTAAAAATCAGTCAGTCAGTCAGTCCATAAGCCATCTTGAAGAGATATGTTTTAAGTGTGCTTTTAAAGTCAGTAATTGAGTCACAATGTCTCATGTAGTCTGACAGTGAATTCCACAGCTTTATGTAGCTGAAAGCCCTCTCTCCCTGGGTGCTGAGGTTCACATTAGGGACATGCAGTAGGCCTGCTGAGGAGGATTTGAGCTACATTTTACACTGATATGGCATGATGGCAATATAAACACAGATAACAATGGTATTAAATTGCAATAGCCTATAGATTAAATGTAATGGAATATTCAACTAAGGTAGACTGCCTTTGTTCACAGCGCTAAGCTATTTATGGTTACTGATATACTCCGAGTCTCTGGCCCTCTTAGAGCCAGGCATAGTGAGCTGGCCCTCGGAAGAAAAAGTTTGGGGACCACTGGTCTAACCACAGGATCGTTTTCTACTTCACCTCAGTCCATTTTAAATTAGGTCAGACCCAGAAAAGACGGGCTTTTCTGTATCATGAACAACAATTTCTTATTTGCATGGTAGAGTTTACTAGCTATGGAGCATCAAACTACGGACATAGACAATGGTTTTCCTGATTGTCTTTAGAAATATGTCAAGTTTTAATGCAGTGCCATGTGAGAGGGAGATCCAAAAAACCATGGCCTCTTTACTTACCTGAGCTTGTGTGGAAGCTATATGCCCTGCTACAGCGACGGCAGAGAGAACTTTCTCCAATCTCCACCTCTAGCCTTTCAAGCGACTTATCTAGCTTGCTTTTTTCTTTCTGAAAAAGAAAGCTGCCTTGAGGTCTCGCAGCAATTAGCTAGTTAACTACCACCAGAAAAGTCTGTGTGTAACGTGAAGAAAAGGAAAACTATGTTGGACTTGGTATTAAATCTTTGTTTGTCTGTGTGATAGGCTACTGATTCAAAATATGATCAAAGAATTCCGCAGCACCTCCTGGACTGGCGTCGGTGCAGGCGCAGCACCCACTTCGGGGAACCATGCTGTCTAGAATTCAAACGATAGAGGCGCTATTTGATTTCCTTCTGCTTCAACACAGGCGTGCAGTCGTCTTGCTTCTCATTTTAAATTTGTTGGTTATGTGGTGTTACCAGGGAAGTTTGTTATGATGCCTCCAAGGTAATGTCTTGTTGGTAATTTTGTCGTTAGACGTTTTAAAACCTTTTCAATGTTGATTAATACAGCAAAATGTAGACAAGCATCTCTCGTATTCATGAACCTTCAGAAGCCTACGGCATGTCAGCTTGGTGTGCACTTTCCTATTGTTAGCCATGCTGCTTAAAAGTCTATTTAGCCAGTTTGATGAATTATGTTATGTGGTGTTACCAGGGAAGTTTGTTATGATGCCTCCAAGGTAATGTCTTGTTGGTAATTTTGTCGTTAGACAACGTTTTAAAACCTTTTCAATGTTGATTAATACAGCAAAATGTAGACAAGCATCTCTCGTATTCATGAACCTTCAGAAGCCTACGGCATGTCAGCTCAGAGCGTAGCGCTCTAGAATCTTTGTTGTGCACTTTCCTATTGTTAGCCATGCTGCTTAAAAGTCTATTTAGCCAGTTCGATGAATTAGCTTGTTAAGTGAGAAAGTCACCAGGTCCCCCTGGTTGAAAAAGAACCCAAAAGAATAATTTTCTCACCCCCACAATTGAAATAGACATGGCGTCATTTGGGTGTGATGCTTCCTTTTTTATGCCAATCTCAGGCCATGTCCCTGGGTCAAAAAAAATCCAGCGAAAGCTAAATTCTTTGTCCAGGTGTGCCTTTATAAAGGTTAAGCTGAGTTGTGAATGTTTGGAGAAGAGTGATCCATGATAAGCATCTATGATGACCAAGTGATCCATTTTGGGATGGGGTGAAAATTTCAACCACCAAAACACCATCCCCAAGGTGGAGAATAGCTATAGAAATGTATTAGTTTTGGGTGTTTTTCAGACAATGGGACCTGGTAAACTTCTCAAAGTAAACGGTAACACTAAAACAAGAGGCTACATTAAGATTCTGGAGGAAAAGATTAGGCAGTGTGCCGAGAGACCTGCCCCAATAGGCGGCATTGGACCATTAAACCACACAATGATCCAAAACATACAGCCAAACAAGGCAAGAAATGGTTAACAAAGAACAATACCAACATTTTAGAGTGGCCCAACCATAGTCCAGACCTCAATCCGTCAAAAAAGTGAGCACGAGGCCAAAGTGATGGCAAATAATCGTTCCTGCCTCAAAACCCAGATTGCTGCTAAAAAGGTGCGGTCTACAATCATTGTGGAGACATGGAGAGGCTTGGTAGCAATAAGAACCATTTTGAGAGCTTTGATGGCAAATGAAGATGTTTCCATTGATTATTTAAAAAGGGTATGAATAATTTTGGACATGCCATTTTTCATAAAAATGTTAAAAAATATAAAAACAATTACTTTTTTGATTCCATGTTTCTACCACATTGTCTTGTGGCAGTGGTGTCATTTTCAGTCAGAACAAACATATCGGTCAAGAGAAAATTTTCAATCAAGAGAAAACTTTAAATAAATATTTGCCAGGGGTATGAATCATTTTGATCTTAACTGTATATATATATATATATATTATGTGTGTGTGTGTGTATATGTATGTATGTGTGTGTGAAAACAAATCCAATAAATATCTATATTTCTTTAAAAAAATAAAGTGAATGGGGAAAAACAAAAAAATGTGGTTAATCATATCCCTCAGTGCCAATAATGCTGACTATGTCATGGTTTAAGTCACAATTTAGCCAAAATTGTACACAGGTAGGCTGATTAGTATTTCAGACTATATTAGTTAATCATGGTGTATTTTACCCCTTGCATTTTCCAGGGAATTGTATGCAGATGGTAGTAGACACATGGAGACCAGGAGCCTTTACAGCATGTGACTGGCTTTCCTTGACATTAGAATGAATGAGAATGGGGGAAATGATTTGCCATTCCAGCTGCAGTCAGACAGCAAGAAGCAGCACATGGCTTCGTCTGGCTGTACTGACCGTAGACCAGAGAAGCCCCCAGAGAGACCCATGCAGATAGACCAAAAACATCTCACCGACTCAGTAGAATCAGCCCAGCATGAGCGAAAGCAAGAAGACATGCTGAATACTTTTGATCCAAAGCCACCTGCGCAGGCCAGGCCATCTTCTGTGACCGTTCCCTTTGAGCGTGTCAGAGGGAGGCGGTTGAAGACGAGTCAGGAGAGCTTGACCGACTCTGCTGCCCCGATAGCTACCTTTAAAGGCTCCCTTAAAGAGGGCCTTACTGATCGTTCCTCCTCGGTTGATGTCCCCACCGTGCTGACCAACGGACCAAGCCATGAAGGCCAGCTGGAGCAAGTGGTCTCTCCATTGTCTCCATTCCGTGACCGCTGCCATAGTTTGCCTGTGAGCCAGAGGAAGCACCGGTCCATGGGCGACCAGCACTTCAGACATTCAAGAATAATTCTGTCCCCTCTGCAGCCCAGTAAAATGCTTCCAAGCCTGGAGTGTAATATGGCGTCTATGTCTTTAAGGACGGCTAATCAGATTGACAGGGATTGCGTGGATTACAAAGGACTGGATAGGCTGCACAGGAACTTTAGTGATAGCCGGCTACTGGAGACCATGGTGTCCGACAACTCGTCCGTCAATTCCATGAAGTCTAACTTCAGTGTGCTGAACCCCATCACACCCAAGGATGTGAGGAACAGGTAGGCTGCGTTTCCTTTTGATGGTAAAGAATTTAGTGCAGACCAGCTGTAGCTGATGAATGGGCTTAGTGTTTGTGTCAGATCGTGTCAACCCGAGCCACTGTTCTCCTGTGTTCTTCAGTGTAAAGAACTCAAGCAAACTTAATCAATACAAATTCTTGTATTAATTAACCAACGACACATTGCTTAAGTCAGCTAATTTATTAGAACTTAATCACCTGGAAACAGGGACTAGGCAGAGTACTATATATATGTGTGTGTGTGTGTGTGTGTCTCCAGGAGCTTTCTGGAGGGCAGTGTTCTGGGGCATGGGGCTCTCCTGGGAGCAGAGGAGCTGGACCGCTACTTTCCCGAGAGGCATGTGGGCATCTACATCGCTACATGGAACATGCAGGGAGAGAAGGTGACTTCTCCAAGCCCCGTACTACCTCCCCCTTCCCCTTCTTTTTCTCAGTTTTATATTCAGTCCAACCCCATAACCTGCATCCATGGTAAAGTAGCCTCGTTGTTTTGTGGCTGCCACCAACAACATTTTTTGTCTTTGGGAAGGTTTAGTATGGATGTGTATTTTGTAATCATATAGTATGCAGTGACAATCTAGTATTTTATTATTGTGTTGCATATTTGTGTTAAGACGGTTTTTGTGTGTTTCATTGTCCCACTAATATATGAAAGGAGTTTAAAGTATTAAAGTTACTTAAGATGCTTGATCATTTTGCATGTCCACTTCAGTGCTAGGAATGATACATTATTTAGGCCCATTTTCTACTATTATATCATCATGTTGAAACCTTGGAGGTCAATTGGATTCTTTTGTTTGGACGTCAGTGTGATTGTTGTGTTTAGACTTCTAAGCAAACTAAATGTGGTGGAAACATTCAAGAATACGAATGAATCCTCCACACTCCAAAATCGTTTTGAAAGCAAGCTAATTTGTCATTATTTCCTTCTGTCCCCCATTTTCATGCTTAGGGACTTCCAAACAACCTGGATGATCTGTTGCTACCGACGGACACAGAATTTGCACAGGATTTCTACATCATTGGTATTCAAGAGGGGTGTCCTGATAGGCAAGTTTGAAACAGAATTGTATACCTTGACTTTCATCATCCTGCGTTTTGTGTCAGGCCCTTAATGAACGCACATGTTTTGTATTGAACAGAAGAGAGTGGGAAATTCGTCTTCAGGAAACCCTCGGACCTTATTATGTTATGCTCTACGCAGCTGCTCACGGTGTTCTCTATCTTACTGTGTTTGTGCGAAGGGATCTTATCTGGTTCTGCTCAGGTCAGTGAATTGAAAATGTACTACATTAAGAGGAAGTAAGAGGAAAGGATTACGCATGTGTAAAGCGGTTCAATTTATTTTAAAATAAAATATCAAATGTTTTTTTTGAACCTCTTTTGTGGCCTTTTTGTGGATTTCCCCATTAAAAGGTGTGTTGATTGTGTTACTGTGATGATTGTGTCTTTACAGAGGTGGAGCATGCCACAGTAACAACGCGCATCATATCTCAGATTAAGACCAAAGGAGCTGTGGGTATTGGCTTCACTTTCTTTGGAACCTCATTTCTCTTCATTACGTCCCACTTTACTTGTGAGTAGAATGAACATTTTATTATCGTTACATTAACATCTAAGTGCATCTATGTTAATGTGTCCCTTGAGAGGCTTAATATTGATGTACACGTGTAACATTCACATTTTAAAGGAGCTGTATGCAACAATTTTAGAAAAGTTTTCATAGGAAATATTGTTACAAGGCAGCTATTTTGGGCAGACCAGATCAGGCTCCATTCTATCTAAATGAATGGAGAGAGATTCGCAACTCTGCCTTAAAAGTGTATAGCTGGAAATAATCAGTATGTAAATCTGATATAGACAGCAAATGGTTCCTACAATGAGGCTTTTGTACACTGTGCACACACTTAATTTCCCTGAGCGCCGGTCACTGTGGCAATGGTGCAAATAAACATTCAGGTGAGGTGAAACATGAGTTATGCCTTTTCAGACCATGTGAATGCCTATTTATAACACAGGGAAGGACTTAATGTTACAGATCTAATGTCCAGTATCCTTAAAGATAGAAAAGAATTTGTGGAGTGGAGACTGCTAGTATGCATTATATAAAGTCAAGCTGCATGTCGTTTGTTAGTGTTGTGGAATTTAATTTCTAGGGATATTGTTATACTTTTGTTGCAGCGGGAGATTCCAAAGTTTATGAGCGGATACTTGACTACAACAAGATTATTGAAGCCTTGGCTCTTCCAAAAGTCTTGCCAGACACTAATCCATATCGCTCTGTTTCCTGTAAGTTGCTGTATACACTTAGTTGGTGATCGATACATAAAAGTGCTCCAAAAGCCATTCTACACTTACTGTTTCTCTGGGGCTTCTTAGAGGCTTCTCTCTGTGGCTAGGTGGACTTCTATGGGGCAATTGGAAAAATGAAACATCTTACAGGAGTATAGTACCGATGTAGGGCTCTGGGTTTACATCTAATACCCTCAAAAAGATCATATAACCAAAGATCCTTGACTACAGCTTCAGCCCTCTCTGGTATAACCACTATTATCAGGCCTCAATTAAATGTCCCAGTTTGTAACCACAATTAAATGCTACATATTCGTTATACCACCAACACGACACAAGACAACACACCCGCACTTGCAACCATGGCTTTGAACCATAATTTTTTGCCAATTGGTTCGTTCTGAACAGAAACAGTATTTTAGCGTTTCCGGTTTTGGTTCCCACCCTAAAATTGATGTTCCCGAACCGGTTAGAACAAAAAATATTGCTCCTGAACCGGTTAATAACCTTCCATGTCAGCTGTCGGACAAAAATATATGTATGCTTTCAAACTGGCTATTCATAGTCACAATATTGTCTTTTAGACTCTATCCTACAGCAAACATAATAAAACCACTAGGCCTCTGCTTTATACAAGCTGCACCAGTGTCTTCCTATAGCCTTTAGCCTGAATAATTTCCTGGTCAAACAAAAAATTTATATTTTTGGTGGGTACTGTAATATTGGATTCTTGGATGCCTTCCCAATGTCTAAATGCCAAAATGAGGACTATTATGTTTTTCCAAATAAATTAAAGCTGTTGCCTTAACGTTAATGCTAGTTTTTCCCAACAATGTTTGTCACCTAGTAAAAAGAGAAAACAGGTGAAAGGAAATCATTGAGATTTGGAGACTTCATAGGCCTTTTGATTGC
Organism: Alosa sapidissima; assembly: GCF_018492685.1. Classification (NCBI taxonomy): domain Eukaryota; kingdom Metazoa; phylum Chordata; class Actinopteri; order Clupeiformes; family Clupeidae; genus Alosa; species Alosa sapidissima. The sequence continues at coordinate 14,773,135 of NC_055974.1, forward strand.
CTGCTAGTGGCAAGCTCTGTCTGTCTGCACTCTCCATGCATTCATTGAATGACAGGAGGTGACCCTCACCATTTTATTGGAAACACAAACCTTCCCAGGAACAAAAAAAGAACCGGTATTAACTGGTTACCACTATTTTAAAAAATCATTTCTGTTCCGGAACATAAAAAAATCTAAGTTTCTGGTTCAAAAGTTTCTGGTTTTCGTTCTATGAACCGGTTCAAAGCCTTGCTTGCAACACATCCCATGGTGTAGCAGCATTTAATCAATGGCAGCTCAGTCATACCAGCTGTGAACAAATAGATGATGTAATAATCATAAATATGTTGTCAAAAGTGAAATACTCAATATAATAATCATATTCGGTTATTAACTGATGATGCAATAATAGGCTAATAAATCTTTTTCCGGGTCCAACGGCTTTCAGAGCTGCTCTGTTTTCTCCATAGACAGTAAAATAAAATAAAAATTCCCGCTATTTAATAGCCTTTAAGAAAATTGTCATCCTACTACTCACTTGTTGTCTCAAACTAATAAAATCCTATTTTTCGCGGAAGCCTGCATGTAACCCTTGATTGTATAATCTGGCTGCACAGCTACAGTAATTGCTCAGTTAAAGTTAACCGATTTTGTTTTACCCTCAATAAAACGGAGGTGATGGTGACAAGGTTTACAAGTCGCAAAAAACGTCTGGCTGCGCTAGTTAACCTTTTTTTGACCAAAAAGCTGTTGGGCCAGTGACGTCGGACTTAACAACCGAATAAAATAAATCCTATAAATCTGATTTGAGTACACTACAATTATTTGAGGCTTTGAAGACATTAAGGATTTTTCAAGAATGAATGACATGTAGAATGACAATAACAAAATGGTGAATAAATAACTAATACATGTTTAATGTATACCTAATAAGGATGCATACATATTGGTTGTATGATAATAGTTATTTAAAATTTAACATTTTTAATTTTAAGAAATGTGGGAAATTTGGGGTCAGAGGGTCTCAAGACTGTAGTCAAGCTCTCCAGTTGACCCATTGAAGTCCATGTGAATTGTCCGAGAAGTCTCTACCCATATTAGTGATTTTAAACTGCTAATTTGTCATGATAGTTGATGACATCAGGCATGTGTTATTAGTTCCTTTTCTATGTAATTTTGTTACACCTGGACTGATTATTAATTACTCTCTTTCTCTGTCTCTATTTCTCTGTCTCTCTCTCTCTGAATTTCTCTCAGCGGATGTGACAACACGGTTCGATGAGGTGTTTTGGTTTGGGGATTTTAACTTCCGTCTAAATAAAGACCGGTACGGAGTGGAAGCCGTCTTGAAACAGAACGCTGGTCAAACCATGGAGTTTCTTCTACAGCACGACCAGCTTCTCAAAGAGATGAACGATGGTAGGTACAGATGATCTGGGAGATCTGATTCATACACATCTATAGATGATTTAAAGAGAGGACTGATATAGAGCAAGTCTGTTTACACAGGGACCATCTTTAAAGGCTTCCAAGAGGCGCCTATCCATTTTCTGCCCACGTACAAGTTTGACATCGGTTGTGACATTTATGACAGCACCTCAAAACAACGGACACCCTCCTACACGGTGAGAAAGCCATAGGAAAATGTTTTCCAGATCTTCATATAAGACTATGTATGTGGCTATAATTAATCTCTCTCTCTCTCTCTCAAAGGACCGGATAATATTCCGTAGTAGGCAAAATGATGACATTAAAGTAGTCAGGTATACTGCCTGTGCATCTATCAAGACCTCGGACCACCGACCAGTGATCGGGATGTTCCAGGTCAAGGTTCGTCCTGGCAGAGACAAGTGAGTAAAGCATGTTTCCTCTCTTTTCCCCATGTACTCTAGAAACAAACCCTTTCTCAAAGCTCAACTTATCACACTGCCATTTTAGGGTGGTGATAACTTGCAGACTGCTCAGTTTAGGTGTATTATAGGAAAAAATATAAGGCAACACTTTACTTGACAGTATCGACATAAGAGTGACATGACACTGTCATGATACATGAACCCTAACCCTAATCCTAACTCTAGCCCTAGTCCTAAATAGCCTGGGTGTTCCCATGCTGCCTTGCGCGCGATTTGATTCACGCTGCTAAGGCAGCCTGGAGACCATGGAGCACATTTTTGCCTGAGATAGGGAACCAATCACAGAACAGGGGGGAAAGCAAGACGATGATGAGCTATGCACAGACGCATTTGATAGACATCCGTGGCACCCAATAAACGGATCTGGGCATTTTTTTCAAATACGAGAAAATGAACGTTTGGTTCCCAGACCACGTCTCATTGAGAAGTGGTGGCGCTAGCCAGGCTAAGTCCTAAACCTAATCCTAATCCTAACCCTAATTTATTATGACAAAAACCGAATGACACTTAATAACAGAAGGGTTATTTCATAAATGTTTATGACTTATTTATGGCACGGTCATGACAGTGTCATCTTACTCTTATGTCGATACTGTCAAGTAAAGTGTAACCAAACAGAACAGATTTATGTATTTTCTCTAACCCAAGCAACACTCAACAGCCAAGTTAAGTGAGAGAGGCTATAATAAATGTGCACAATCATTTGTATGCTTGCTTGTCTATACATTACATGTTCAAGTGAAAATTCACCTTCTCCATTTTCTCTCTCTGAATTAATGGAATATAACCTTGGACAATGCTGTGCTAAATACGGAGTGATAACTAGCGGTGAGGAATCAGAGTGGGGATATTCCAGGATATCACCACTCATGGAATGCCTCTTGTCCAATCAGATATGAATAAATAGTTAGACCAGAACAAACTATTGTTTAACATTCCATTATGTTCTATGTGCAGCATCCCACTGGGGGCAGGGCAGTTTGACAGAAACTTGTACCTGGAGGGCATCCGAAGAAGGATATCCCGGGAACTGCAGAGGCAGGAGGCCATGAAAAACCAACACAACAGCACTGTCTGTAGTATTTCCTGAAAAAGCTCCAGGTGCTCCTATATGGACCTTAGACCAAGCAATTTATACACAGGGGGAAGGACTCTTCTGCTGGTCAGTCTTATGGAGTGGGACGTCTGAGCGTCTGGCCTCCAGGGTACCTGAAAGAGGCTGAAGGAGAGGCAGAAGGACGGCTTCAGAGTCTAGCGCAGATGCACTGCTGTGAAAATGACGTGCTCTGTGGTTACTTCAAAGTTAACAAAGAGTTTTGATCATTTTCAAAACTTACTTGTGGTACTCATTAAGAAGGAACATTGTCTTACATATCTATTTACATATCTATGTGCACACACAGAGTCTCTTATATATATACTTGCCTGTTTTATACAGTTGACTTTGATGTCACACAGACACATAACATTTTTCTTTAAATTTTAAAGCAGCTTTGTATGGCCTTAACATCTTTTAAAAACAACTTTGAGTTTAAACATATGTTGTGGCAAGATCTATGCCATGTCATCACTCACAGGATAATTATGGTGAGTTCAACCCATATCTTTTAAAAGAAAACATATTTGTATTCAAAAAATGTACTTAATAATTAATAATCCAATAATTCAAACATGAAAATAGTGCTGTGCTGTACATGGACTTAATCAGAGCAAATAGCAAACATGTTAATGATGGGTAAGTGCACTTTTCAAAGCCAAAAACTTTGATGGTTATAAATGCAATGAAATCTTCTAATAGAATGTCAGATTTACTCTACTGTTCTACTTCTCTACATAGGCCTACTACTACAGCCATTATTTACAGGCAACGTCCAAGAAAATGTCACAAGATGTTTCAGATATTTTCTAAGGGAACTCACAATAAAACCCAGAGAGGCCTGAGGTATACATACACATATAAAAACATATGTTTACATAATTTATCATGCTTCCAGGAGATTGCATTAAAGACTTGATGCAGCTACATGTTTGTTGGTGTTCTAGCCACATGTAAGATGATTAGTCCTCTGCTAAATTCAAAAGAAATGTCAGGAGTTTGCAACATTGAATAATAGTCAGACATAAAGTGCAATATATTTGTCTTTTTGTATTTTTTTTGTAGTTTTTGAAGGTATAGACAAGTTCCCCCATTAAAGTTAATATAAAACCTTACAAGAGGCCAGCAAGAAAAAGAAAGTTTGCATTCCACTCTTACCGAGTTTTAGTCATCAATGTCTATCGGTATCTATTGGTGTAAGAGGTTTCAGTATTTAAAAGCAATCTTTGATTCTAAGGTTTTAAAAGGCCATCTACTTAAATAAATGGGTAATCTCAATAAACATCCATTTATTAGAGCCCATGTAATGATGAAGTCTTTGAGAAACAATGCTTAGATACTGAATACATATGAGCTTCAACATGTTACAGTACTGTATCAATGATGAAGAAATGTGTTTGGGCGAAGGCACAATTGTGAACCTTCAAGGGAGAAATGAATCGCCTTAAATCATTCTGTAGCTCTCAGTAATTCATGTTTTAACGTTGATCGTCCCTCTTTTCTTCTCTCTTAAGAGCCAACCATAGATCATCATTGATGATGCTCCAAGTTATTCTATGGTTTTCGTACTAAGTTTGTTTATACACTGTAACATGATGATCCTTATTTAAATAAATGTTTTACATGGAAATATTTCAATGTTTCTACGTTTTTTTGTACATTGCATTCTTGTAGCTGGTCCCTTTCTAGACTGTCTCGACAGAAGATTAAGCAGTTTCAAAACGATTTATGACGTCTCAACATGTCCTGCTCTCTCCCAACCATAATGTTATTTTGATACCTTTAGTTGAATTTCATTCAAGTTTGCAAGGAGTGAGACTTTGTTTCTCAGGAGGGAGGGGGCGTGTCATTGGCACAGTGCCACGCCCCCTCCCCCCTGATCGAAGTACATGAAAATCCTACGTCTGCTTTAACTACTCGTGGCACCACGCCCCCTCCCCCCCGATCAACAGACCCACCCTCCCCATAACCCATCGACCCAGCTTCATGAGAGAGCACAAATTCCATTATTTCAAACACACTGTTTTATTTATTCTGGAACCCTATAGTAAATAATAATAACATAAATTATAATAATAATTTCACCCAAATGGGCCCTTTGAACAGCAGTGGCTCATTCTGCTCTAAACAAACAGAAAACAACCAAATGAGAAAAAGCACATTTAGCCCCAAAATGGTCTTTTGAACAGTGGTGGTTCTGTCCGTGTGTGTGTTTATGAGTGATGTTGTGTGTTGTAAGTGTTTGTGGCAGATTTTGATGCCTTGATGACTGATACTGGGGGCTCCCATTTAAAGCACTGTGGTTCAATGTCAGCCATTTTCACAGTCATGAGGCCATCCTTAAAAATATTCTTGTTTGCAGTAACAGCCAAAAAAAAAAAAATGGGTCGGTAGTTAGGTCAATATTTTTTTTTTTTTTCAAGACTCAAAGTAAAAAAAAAGTACAATTTTGGTCATGGTGATTACGTAGGTATGAATTTAAACAAATGTGCATATTGTGACGTAACTGACTGGGTCCTCAACCTGTGCCTTCAGGCGCATCACTGCAAACCTCAATCTGATGCAGGTTATGTAGACCAGCCTTTCTCAAACTTCTTTGACCAGAGGCCCAGTCATGGCAGACTTTGGGGTCATAGGGCTCATCTACACGTACCCAACCCCACTCCCTCCAAATCAAATTGTCATTATCATTATCACAATCATTATTATGCCTATATTGTTATACATGCACTTTCACTTAAATGTTTTGTGACATGCACATCAGAGGACTGCTTTACTAATGTAAGATATAATTAGTTTCATTGCTTTTGCATGGTTGCATGATGCTTGCATAAGAAAAGAAATACTTCTCAAAACAGCAACAATTATATGGGTGCTATTGTTTTGGGATGTTTCCCTCATGCAAGCATCATACATGGGTAGGAAATGGAGAAAAAAAATACATGTTTTTTAATGAAGTTTGATTTGAATGCCTGAATGTAAGGATTCAGGAAACACAATACCAGCTTTTTTGGCGAGCAGATAGGCGTACATCACTGATCTGTTGATCTTTAACAGATAGAAAGATAGCTACAATAGCTTTTGGCCACGTTATATTCAAATTTGACTATACAATACTCAGTGCTACAGTGTATTATACAGTCTCTGCTCTGTTTCTATGGAAGTTCCAAAAATTAGCGTTGTTGTCAAGTGTCGTTAAACAATTAAATAGCATTCAGCATTCAATAACAGGTTGAAGCGGAGCTTTGATACCAAACGTTATCGATTAGTTTCGGTTTCTCTCGCGCAGGCGCCTGCATTGAATGAACGCGCATACCACCACTTTATTGTATGGCTCCAATGACATAGCAGGACCGCGGTATCTTGATCAACTGCGCAGAAAATTATCAGACGAAGCACCGGGCCTAATTTCACTCCAAGACTCCGCGGACCAGCAGTCTCCACGTTGCGGACCCACATCAAAACAAAACTATTTCCTGATTGGTTGAGAAATCCTATTTTCTGATTGGCCGATAGGTTAGTAACTGAACAGCAGCTCTCTGAGCTGAATGAGCGCACAGACAGCAACGTTGTGTGACACGCTTGTAAAATATAGCCCTTAGAAATTTCTGTGCGGTAAAGTTAATAATTTCTCGGAGTGAGAAATGCCACGTGTGGCGTGTGAGCGTGTGAAGTCATTGAAATGCGTGAGACTTGAGAGGTCTGCTAAATCCAGTTGTTGGCATTGCAGTGCACCAATGAACCTCAGTATCATCAAAGCCTAGCCATAGATATTTCTTGATTCGTGCTCTATCAGCCATTCTTGCTTCACCGCAGACTGATTGTGACCTGTACGCTTTTAAATCTTTGCATCTAGGTGTACAGAAATGAGTCACATTTATTTTGACAAGCAACAAATAACAATTAACCCAACTTCAAATGTGCTGCACGCACACCAACGACTATGAGGAACAAGGGAGTAGAGTAATTTTGCAGTCCAATCTATTTTTCTCAAACGCAGATTTCAGGCCTTACTTTGACGTGCCAATAAAAATGACGCTCAGCTACTTCCTACACAAGAAGCACGGTTGATGAAAAGGTAACTGAACACAAGTAAGTGCATGTGCGGTCTACATCTGTCATAGCAGTTTTCACCAAGTTCAAGACAACAGCAACATAATCAACTGACCGGAAAGTTGCTGCATTTATCAAGAGCTCAATGAGAGGCTGACACAGCCACGTTAACAATTTCTGATGTGCAGTATTCAGACCGTATCCAATTGTGCAATATAAATACATATTTAAAGACTAAACACACATTTTACATTTATCTCTTATACAACATCTTACAATAGTGTTTAAATTGAATATTGACCACCAGGGATTATTTCGTCAGGGATGCAATCACATGATGCTGTGTATTACAAACAACTAACTGACTATTCTGATGTGTAATATTTAAGAACATGTTACTTTATACAGCCAGTATTAGATTGCATTAAAAACTGTAATGCAGAATTGATATGAAATGCTGAAAAATTACCTCAAACAGGCAAACCTCTGCATAAATCTGATCCAAGGGTTTTGGGACAATGTGGTACAAATGTGGTTCAAATACAAATTCTCTTCCCAAATGTTAAAGACTGCTACATAAATAAGTTGCCATACATTATTTTTATGAACACGCATCAGGGCCAATAAAATGCTGCCCTGATTTAGTTAACTTAATTTTTGTACCTTTGAGGTCAAGATTTGTAGCAACAGGGTAATCCAAAGATTACAGAACTGAACTGGTGCAGGCATGGTCAATGCATAGTTGTATACTGTCAAACTTGTGTAATTTGCCATATCAGAACAGAACAATATGTTTATAATACTCATGTTCTCAACAGCAAAAAGAAAACATTTTAAATGGAGAGTGGAGAATATTTCAAATTCTGAAACAGGTGTATGCATGTACAGTAAGGTGTTTTGTAATCTGGGAAGTCATACTGATGACTGTACAAAATGTTAGTGTGGCAAAATTACATACAGTACTACTACTGCTGTAATGTCTAGCTGAAAAGTGCAGCACTCAGGTAGAACTATTATTAAACAAACTCAAATCCATAATAGATATTTCGTTTTCTGTTGTGTGGGGAGAATTGATCTTCAGCTAATTTTTGATCATGCCAGTCTCGATCGATCTGACAAGTCTACAAACACGGATACACCAGGTGGTTTTCTGAAACCATGAATATAAGGTTTATCACATCAAATGCAATATGTAATAAGAAAACAACAGAAATAAGTCTGCTTGTAAGTCCAGTTTGCAAGTGCCCAGTCTGTATAGCAAAGCATATTCAGTCTATCGGAAGAGTCGATACATTCGGGGCAGGCGTCCATCTTTGCTGGAGAGAGCTGCTTGTATGTGCTCGTATGAGGGCATTTCTGTCAGGTCACCTAGAGCAGCCACAGCTGGTTTAGCCCGCAGCATCTTCGCGGTCACTCTCTTGATATCGTTTGCTGTAACATTACCTGAAAAAATAACACGTACAATTAATGTACACAGTTATCTTTAAAAAAATAAAATAAACAAGCTGCTTGATTGCTTCAAAGTAGACAATCACATATAGTCATCGATACTCACTAATTAACTGACACAGTTCATGAGGCAGCTTTCTCTTGCCAGTGGCTAGAACTTGCCGTCCAACATCTTCAAAAATGACCGGACGTGACTCCAAATTCATCATCAGCATTGATTTAAGCTGCGTCTTTGCTCTTTCCAGCTCCATCTTAATATTGATTGAATACAAATGGTTAGTACCATATCACTGAACACTGTAAGTTTGAGATTATTTATGGATGTGTGCTCACCTCTCCTGCTGTCCCAGCCATCTGAATGAACTCTCGGGTTATAATCTCAACCATCTCCCGCACCTTCAAAAACGATGAATTGCGTTAATATAGCTGTGCTTTTAAGCAGTCAAACCACCTAAACGTCCAACAGTTTACATGATAAATAACAAAGCAACTGATTTTACCCTTGAGTCATAAAACCAAACTTTAACGTATTGTTTAAACAAGTCTGTAGGAGTTTTAGTCACTTCATCTGAAACCAAATTGAGGTCATTATTCTACCTGTCTGGGGTCTGCACTGGCATGGATGCATAAGAGTCCACTGTCCTCATAGCTGTGATGGTATGAAGTAGCATTGTACATCCAGTGATGTCTGTAAGGTATTGTAAAACAGAACAGGTTTGGATCTATACTTCAAACAATACACACTCTTCACTTCTAAGTTCTAATGAGGTCTTTATTGAAAATATTCCGCAACATATATGGCATTTGTATATTTGTGTGAGCTGTGATGTTTTACCTGTTGAGCACATTCAGGTACAGACGAGTAAACATGCCTTTTCCAGGCCCACCAGCAGAGAAGGAGCCTCCACCTCCCATCATCATGTTGAGGACCGCAAAGGGAATGAAGTCATCCTCCTGCCACCCATAACGATAACATACAGGTGGGGTCATTGAATCAAATTGGTCCAGATAATAAGTCTCCATTTACACATGCATCTTTGGCTCTTCTACTTCCCTTTGTATGTGAAGATTTCTGAAAGACTTATGTTAGTTGTGTGGTGATCTATTCCAGATGTACACACGCAATGCTGCATCTAGGCTACACATAGTTGAATCTTTTTCCTCCCAATTACACTATTACACTATATGAAATACATTTCATGGGCTGTCGGTACAAAAAAAATGAAAACAATTGGTTGTAACTAGCTTGAGTTGCTGCAGCCAACAGCTAGAGTATCCAGGGAGCAACAGTGCTACACTCTGGGCGGATGAACATGAACTAGGGCTGGGCGTTATGGCTGAAAACTATATCACAATATAAGTATTTCATATCAGTCGATATCGATAATTATTGATTTTTAAAAAAAAATCTATTTCAGATAAGGACCAAAAGGGAAAAAAAGACAAAGCAAACAGGGAAAAGAAATAGCAACAAAAACACTAAAATAAATAAATGTGCACATAAGTCTGAATGAAAAGCAGCACTGGTTGAAGCCTGGAAATATTGTAAACAAAGTAGCTTTATTTGCTAGTTTATCATAGTCTACTGGTTAGACTGTTTAGTTTCCCCACGTGTGTTTAAGTTTCAAATGAATACCTTTTCTTCTTGGGACAGGCCGTTTGAGTCTTGGAAAGTACTTTTCCATTTGCATCGGGATTGAGATGATTAGAACTTCAAGCAGACAATTTGAATGGAACAGTTTTGAACAAATTTGTGCAGCTTTGCTAATGATGCTAACCGGATTTAAAGGAATTATCTGGAGTAAAATGCACTTTAGATCAATTTACAGATGATTGGGAGTACATACGTTGAGTTGACATCAAAATCATGTCATTCGGATGTGTTTTGAGAAAGTTCGATTTTACCGTTTTTAGTAAAAACTTGTTAGCCTGGAAGTGACCAGGGCATGTCATTTCGCCGCTACAAAACGCTATTTTTATACCTCTTCTACAGTTCCAAACAACATTACACTTACGTGGTAGAGTAGAGGGTCCCTAAAACCAAATTGATCTAAAGTGCATTTTAGTCCGGATAATTCCTTTAATAGCAATTTAGCCAGTCGTCTTGCACGATTGTGAATGTTTGGATTACGTGCATGCTGAGGAGGGATGCGCCCGTTGGGGGGGGGGGGGGGGGAGAGAGAGAGAGAGAGAGAGAGAGAGAGAGAGTGTGCACGGAGCAAGGACTCATTGAGAGTCTGTGTTGAGGTAGGCCTACTTCTATCGCCTACTCTGCTGGAGTTGCACATAGCTACAATGCAAGATATATTTAGCCTATTTATTTATGGACAACGTAAGGTGGACAATGTGTGCAGTGTTTCCCATACATTGACTAATCTGTGGCGGGGCGCCACAAAATAAAAATCGGCCGCCACACATAAATATTCTATGTTTAATTTAATTTAAATTAAATATAAGATCAAATCCTTGCATTGCCATTGAGCTGCGCTTTTTATGCACGCAGCCTTTCCTTGCCCCGCCCCGCTCTCTCTCTCGTAGCCCGCTGCCCCTCCTCTGCATTTGCATTTAACAAAATATTCACGATTGTTGAAGGACTGTTGTTGCCACATAGAAGCATTGCATAGAAGACGTCTGGCTATTAAATTAACTGCTATTAAATCCGCTTAGCATCGTGACCATGCTGCGCAAATTTGTTCAAAACTGCTGCATTGAAGTTAACTCTGCTAAGATCTTAGCCTACGTACAGCTGCTTGTCAATTTCGTTGAAGGTCTCATTTTATTGACTCTGACACTGAATGTTTGCAAAATCCCGATGTAAATGGAAAAGTGTTTTCCAAAATTCAAAAGTGCTTGTCCCAAGGAGAAGTACGAACCTTTATTTTAACTATGTAGAAAACGTTATGAATTGCATCCACACATCAGCAGCCTTTAAACTGTGTTACAATTGCAATTTGCAAGGGTTCCCTCAAGTGACAGGCACTCAATTAGACCTATACACTACCAAGACCCCCCCCCCTTGTCCAAGTCAGCTACCGCCACAAATTTAACTGACTTGCTTTTAATTATCGAATGTTCTATCGAACGTATTTTTTATTGATATCGATTACATTGCGATCTATTGCGATACATATCGCTATCGTTTTATCGCCCAGCCCTAACATGAACATCTCCTTTAATACTCACAAAACCACATCAAATGCAAAACCAATCAAAATGCACAGTGAAGTGGTCTACACTGGCATTTAACATAAGGATGGATAATGTTTTATAACATACTGCCTTAGCAACATATTTTGCTTGTTGCAGGGATACTGGAATAATTATTTCCTGACTCATGCATGTACAGTACTGTATGTCTGAGATCACAAAGACAACCACTAGGTCTTCTTTCCTCAACACTTTATCAATAAATTTGTTCCCATTGCTGGATCGCCACAACCATTTATTTCCCTCAATACAACATAAGACAATTCCAACCAAGTTGGACATTCCAACTGTGTTCCAACATTTCCTGAACACTGATTTCCTTGAACAGATTTCTAGAATTAATCCCTCCCCCCCTCCAAAAAAAACAAAAAAACAATCGGTTTTACCTAGCTAGAGTTGCTACAGCCAGCAGATAATCCAACCAGGCAGCTACAGCGATACTTAGCAACTGGTTGTAGCTACTCGAGCTACACTGTAGGTAAAACTGATTGATTTTATTTGAAGAGAAGTCTCAGAAGTCAAACTCACCAGAAATGAGCAACTCTCCAATCCAATCATGATGTGTGTTAGCTCAGGGATAGGAGTGGGACCAAGGCTCACATCCGACATGTCTTTTTCCATCTGTCAAAACGATCATGGAGTTACAGATTATTAGCTTTTTATGTCATAATTGTCAATAATTTGCTCTTTTCAACAATTCCTTAATGTCACACTGAAATCTACATTGTGATTTGGTTCAGTAGATACCCAACCCTATCTGAGAGTCACTCAGGGCCCTAATTTACTGCAAAGTCAGTCTATGAGCAAAGTTCTCGTGCATGACCTAACGACTTCATGTTCTTCATCACATCTACATCTGTATGGTTTATTCATAGGTAAATGTCTGCTATTCAGGTCAAAACTGATCTGAGACTGAAAGGGAACACCTGGCTACATATCTGTGAATATTGCAAAACGGACCAGCACCAGTGGCATTCCCATACGGAAAGGCATTGGGCGTCCTCTTTGAAAAACCTAGAAACTTGAGGTGCTGTGAACAAAAGTGCCATCTTTGTACATGTTAAGGAATAATAACTAAAATCCAAATGGTGTGTTTAAGGTCTCACATATTTGTGTAAAAACAATCCCAGCACTCTTACACTCCCTGTTTTACAGTAAATACTTTTTGTTTTCCTGGAGAACATGTCCCTTTCTGGATTATTCTAAACTTCTGACTGGTAGCAGACATATGCACCAGCAGCATCTGGTGCAACACACAACCGCACTGAAAACCTTATTAAGCATATAAACTCAGCAGCATACCTTGATTATTCCACCCGTATACTGAGCTACTGACAGGTCCACGTTGCCTGATGTGCTGGCTCCCCACACAGGCTTCATATCCAGCAGGTACTTCCTGGCGCATTCAACCAGCTGCTCATGCTCGATTCCCACCCCGGCCAGGACCATACGCTCGGGGCAGTAATAGCTCCGGAGGTAGGAGTGGAGTAGAGCACGGTCGATCTTGTCCACATTCTCCACGGGGCAGAAGCGAGGCAAGCCAACGGTGTTTCCACGATACGCAGCCTATATCCACAAACAATTACATCAGCAGTGGCAAATAACTCAGTGTTTTACTCATACTCATAAGCATGATGAATAGCATGAATGGTGAATAGAACAGAACAGGATGGACAGAAAAGAATGATAAAGAAATTCTGATCTTCTTTGAAAAGGTGACCTACCGCATGGATCATTTCTGTCAGCAAAGGTTCAGGGTCTGGCCTCATGTTCAAGTCCTCAAGTTCAAAACGTACTGCCATCCTTGTCATCTCAATTTCCTCATCTGAGGAAACACAGAGGTCTGAACTACCTAAACAAAATCCTTGTGTATTCACTCTTATATTGAATAACTTAAATCTGTGTGATTCATGTTTGAAATTACCAATTTAAGTAAGGTTACACAAAAGTAGAAATTATACTTATGAAGAAGTATACGACCTGCACCTGCACACATCAGAACATAGCAGTTTCCAAACTTTTGCACTCACCTAGCAAGCGTGGCTGCAGAACAGCATCTGCAAGAAGGCTGACAACAGTATCCAAACCCTTCACCTCCGCAGACACTGCATACATAGTGGTGTCTCTGCAGGCAAATAAAAAAAACATGAAGAAACGCCTTCAACAGGCAGGTACTACTTACACAAAATAACTGTTCTACTCTACTCAATACCTGGACGTTTGACAGTCACATATCCCACCATGCTTCTCAAGGGTCAATAGAATTTCGTCCTTACTTCCATACTGTGCTGTGGACTGAAGTAAACATACATTTGGAAATGTCCCAAAATATTTTAACACCCCCTAGCCACTCAACACCCTATCAACTTATTTGATTTTATCATAAACAGAGGAGACACTTACAGAAAAGGCAAGCTTCTCCAAAAAATGTGAGATCCCACTGGGGTATCTAACTTCATGTCTTGATCCAGAGTTGACTAAAACTAATAAAAGAGTGAGAAACAATATAATATTAAAGATGACTTAAAAACTCTCTCTCTCACTCACTCACTCACACACACACACACACACACACACACAAACACACACACAATATAAAGAACACACTTACTTCCAACTGTACAGAATTGCCCGAATTTATTTTGTGATGCTACTTTAAGACCATTTTCAAGGGTGGTGATCTTTGTTTCGTACTGTTCTTGCCCGTCCACAGCAGCAAATACTGGCTTTGGGATTCCAGGTAAAGGGGCAGAAAGCGACACATTTGGATAACCATTGCTGCTGCCACTGCTATATTGCCTACATGCGGCAAAGCCAAACCTGTAGAGTTGCAACCACACACATAATTATTTTAGAAAATGTATTTACAAAATGTCCTCCTATCTCCATGAATACTCATGCTTCATGTGACATTAACAATAAGCCAATACACTTACTTAACGAGTAATTAAAGCTATGTTTATTAACGTTGCAGTATAGCATTAGTTGTTAGCTATTGCTACAGCTGGCTATAAAACCAGCAAATGAAAAGCGGAACAGAAACGACAAGTCCTATATCAATGATTTATTAAGACACCGTCCAACAGACACTCAATTAACGTATGCAGTATCATTATCTATCAACGAAATGGTCATAACTAGCTTGTTACCTCTGTACTCGTCCCCAGGCTCTAAATCTTGACATGTGGGACGCCATATTGGAAGTACTAGCCTCTACAAAGTTACGGCAAATGTCTATGGTTCGTCCAGGTCTTCAACCCGGAACATAATGCGGTTTCGGATTTCGCCTATGTCTGGTCGCCCCCTTGTGATAGACGTCCAGAGAAAAGGTCAAGATTAAATTACAATAACATATTTTCCGTTGGAAACTAATTAGATTCACTTGAGAAAAAAAAACTGTTTTCCCTAATTGACTTTATTATCTCAATACATATACATTAATACAAATAAAAACAGGACTGAATAATAGGATGGTCATTGCGTAATGGACAGGCCTTGTCTTGGACTTGCTGTTCTGCACAATGCTGTTCCTTTTTTACAGTGCAATGTAATTTCACCACAATTGTCTTCACTAGCAATGTTAATGTGATATTCTATGCAAGTGAATGATTTAATTAATAAAAAAAAAAAAGCAGTGATAACATTATAGGACGAGACTTAGAAAATACATCAAGTATTCAACCCAAACTTTAGTTTTTTTTTTTTAAAAAAGGTAACAATAAATGAATTACTTGATATGGACATAAAGCACATAACATGTGAAATTTCAATACTGTAATTTGCTATTAAAGTGCAGATGGGTAATCCTCAATAAAGACAGTCTAGTTGTTTCATGAGTTGGTGTCTCCGAAAAATACTGCAGCATTTTGTATTTGCAGGTCCTCTCTGCTGTTGATTAGGTTGCATCGATTTCTACATTACAATTTTTAACGGAAAACAATATGTTACTCTCAAAATTGTGCTGTTTTCTTACAACATTTTGTGAAAGTATAGACTGTATCTGGGTTATTCTATGAAACGGGTGCCTTTTCCACTATGCAATTTTCAAAATATAAAATTTGCATGGTAATATTTTAGATGTAAATGTCATGTCGGTTTTTTTTAGAGTCATGTCATGTCGGTCATGTCATGTTCTTGTACATCATGTTAATAAGAATTCTTGAATTTACCTGTAGGCTTTAGAAACACACTTTGGCTCTAGTTTGGCACCCATTTCATAGAATGACCCGTCTAGTCTTTTACCTCTGAGGATCAAAGGTAAAACACCATTTTGAATACTTTTGTGCACATGAAGTTCCTCTTTACAAGTCACAATCAAAACAGAATACCAGACATAATATACCACAAAACGAAACCAATACTATAACCTGACTCTCACCAGATGAATTTCGTTCCGCCTAGCTCCACTCATCCATCTGGGATCGATCCATTGGAGAGGTGTTTCAGAAGGCTGGGCCTTATCAAAAATCCATGCATATGATTTGGATACGTCACATCTATGAAATTCCCGCCCTGCGTCCTGATTGGCTCTACCATAAAATCTGGAGCCGAAATCACTCTCAATGATCATAAGAAGGACAAATAAATACACCTGTTATTCCAAATAGCTGCCCATCTGCCCTCTGCAGTTCCGTGGCCACATTGTACCATCCCGCGGAAATGTAAGGAAATCATTTGCATGCATTCAAGATGGAAAATGAACTTGTTTGACAAACTGCTTATTGCTGCTTTAAATTAGGGTGTACTATGCGTAGCAAAATGAAGAGAACATTAATGTAAAAGTATGACATGACATTAATGTAAAAGCATTATATGGCATTAATGTAAAAGCATGACATGCCATTAATGTAAAAGCATGACATGCCATTAAAGCTGCAGTTGGCAAGATTTTTTTGATCATATTCCCTGAAACCGACACTATGCTCCGACAGAACAACAAAAATCAGCCGGTTTTAGAAAAAAAACCCCACACTTCTACCTCCACCTAGAGCCTTTTATTTGTTTTGTAAAAATCCACAGCTCCCGGTTCTTCTGGTCCAATCAAAGCAGGGCTGTGTGAAATCTGACTGTCAATCACAGTCTGGTCCAATCTGGTGCGCACTGACGAGCACAAACTCGATGAGAGGGTGCTCAGTGGTAGTGGGGGAGGGGCATGAGAGTTGTAAACATTCAAAATTGTCCCCTCAATCTGTCAGACTTGCCAACTGCAGCTTTAATGTACTGTAATACACTAAGCAATAACTGTAGAAACACAACCAGCAGGAGAGTAGAAGAATTTATCTGATTGATGGTTGCAAAACAAATCACAGATTACCTAAAAAGACAATAAACAATGGTGTTGAAAGTTCAGTTAATGATGGTACCATTGTTTGACTGATTTTAAAAAAAAAAACATAAATAAACAGACTTGGCAGCCCTTAATATGGCTGAGGGTTCTGCATTTGTAAAACCTATGGTTTGGGTGGGAAACTCCAAACTCCAAGACACTGCTCCAAAGGACCACAGTTTTGTCTTTTAGAATGATTTTCAGTCCACCGTCTCCTCTGTGCCTACTATATACTGAGATGTATTGTGGGAACTTCTCTCACAGTGGTCCATGAAGTTGTGAAGCACAGGTGAAGGATAATTCCGTAGGGAGTCGACCTCTACTCAGCCATCACTTTCAATCCAGCGTATACATGTATCTAATTCGGATTGCCTCATCACCCTGCTCTTAACACTCCAAAAGGATTACAGCGATCTCACAGATGAGCGAACCTCAGGACTTGTCATTTCCTTGCGCTCATGGAGTTCTCACAGGTAGACGTTCACTTTGGCAGGCACCTGTTTGCAGCCTGTGCTGGAAAACCGGTGTTGTTCATTGGATGTAGGACATATGGCTCTGCTCACTTCCTCAGCCACGTCCACGCGGTGGCATTCCCCTCGCTGGCACAACTCCCGCTGGGCACAGCGCTTCACATGGTGCTGGCACAATGGCAGGAAGGGCACGTAACTGCTGATCAACTTCTGAGAAATGATCCTGGATTTGTAGAAACCAGCTGGGAGGGGAAAACAAAAATAATTTCAATCAATATTTATAAACTAATAAAAGGCTGGAGTGTCGCTAAAAAATGCAATATGCAGAGGAAATGCTATACCATTACATCACATATCACTGGCATTGTGATTGAGGCCATTTATAAGTATAATAAATTGACTCAACTACTACTACTACTTGACAGTTGGTTTGTGGTGCGCTTTGAGTAAATCTTAGATGCTGTTCTTATGGCCATATCACAATTTCGATCACATACTTGCACACGTCCTTTACGTCATTTCCTGTTACGCTCAGTTGAGTTACAAGTATTCTCCCCTACGCACTCCAATCACACCCACACTATTTAACCTTAGAATTAAGGCAGCCTTATGGAGGTGTGGCATGTTTAAAATAGAAGCAGACTGAGTCACAACCGCAGTCATTTTGGCAGTCGCAAAAAGGTGGAACATGGACTCACTCATTGAATAATTAAAATCCCCATAAATTTGACTTTGATTTCATAAAAACTTGTTACCTACAAAAGCATCATTTTTACAATGGTAAAACATGCACAATATATGCAGCCCACAATCTCGAGAACCCCTAGACTGGAGCCTTGTCATCATGGTTCATGTTGTTCAAATTGTGAGTTTTGTTGCCCTTACTGTTGTTAGCGTTGAAGACTGCCTCATCGAGGGGCTCCACCAGGTCTTGCAGTTGTATCTCCTCTCGGTCACGGCCCGCCTTGCGCATCTCCATAGCCACACTGTTAATAACCTCCTGCCCTGTAGAGCTGCAGGAAGTAAACACAGCCAGTTAGCTGGCTAAAATGTGGAAGCCCCTGCCGGGCTGATTTTGCATGTGTCTGCCCAAAATTGAGGTACATTTGTACCATTAAAATACTGAGCTATTCCTTTACCAAATGTGATTTAATACTTCAATGTACTTCGTAAAAAGGACATATGACTGACCTGATAAAAACATAGATGGCTTTGCGATAATTGGTTTGGTAGACGACATGTAATGGGCCAAGATAAGGCTCAAGAACATCAATCAACCCAGAGGGCATCCTCTCCATCTCATCAAAAATAAAGATAGAGCGAGCGCAGGTAGTGAGGTTCCCCTCTATCCAGTGTTTTAGGTTTAACTGAGTATAAAGGGTAAACAACAATTGTAAACATTAATTACAATATTCATTATGAAACGTTTATGCTCATTTGACCAGTAAGATTATGTGTATTGTAATAATATCATAATTGTCACAATTATGTGGCTCACTGTACAGCATAAATTAAGCACTCTTTTCAACAGAGGAGGGAAAATCATTACCCTGTACTGATACAGCCTCTCAGGTAACGGGAAGTGGAGAGTTGGCACAAACTGGTGAATATAGGGGCTACCCATGGCTGTGCCATACAAATATCTAGCCAGCATTGAACTGACAAGGCTCTTGCCTGTTCCTGATGCACCATGGAAGGAGAGCACCAGAGGACGGTCAGGACTTTCCTTTGATAAAAAGTTTGATATTCCTTCTGAAACAATGTCCTGAGCCAGATGCTGTCCATACAAGTTCTTGTAGAGATCCCATTCTAGCCCTGGAATTACATCAACACAAATGTGTAGTTGTTACAGCAATGCATAATTTCACGACATAATACTACAAAATAAACTACAGTATGTGGTATTGACAATGCTGTTGACTGTTACGATGTTGACACACTTTGCACGGTTGCAGTTGCTACACAAAAGCATCAGACATACACTTCACTGTACCAACCCTACACCCAGCTAACCTTCAATCTGTCTCCCCCTAGATGGCACATCCTGAATAATTATGCGGAATTTATGAATCAGAGTAGCATAGGTAGGAGAAATCTTTTAAAACTCAGCATAGTAGGTCCCTGACACTTTCTGTGAGATGCAGATAAGATTTAACAGGAAGTTGTCCGTTTCTCTGGTAGAACTGTGTAGTTGTGGTAGATTACATACGGAACCATTGAATGGTCACAAACTTTAGCACTTGATAAACCCACAACCACTCCCCATATCTGTTGTCAGTTGTATACTAGGATAACTTACCTTGTATATTTGGTTTGAAGTCACATTCGCAACTGTCTGAGATTTTGCAATAAATTGTTTTCATCTCAAAACCACAAACCAAGGCATTAATATTGCACCATAACACCAAGACTATAAAGTTAAGGACACTTGGTATCCTCTGGACTGCTACTTCCATGTTATGATTTTCGCTTGAAGTCCGAACAGCTTAACGTTAAGTTAACCTCAACGTTTTTGTATTTCTAAAATCTTGTATGGAATTTCAAACAGTGGTATAACCAAAGTCCATATAGTCATTACAAAGTCTCTGGATTCATTATAAAGTCCGTGGCTTCGTCAAGGATCATGGACGTTAACGTCAGCACAATTATTTCCATGATATCCACTGAACAGTAACGTTATCTAGCTTCTACAACAAGAGAGAAGAAGAAGAATGGACAGGGTCGGCATCATTGCAACGTTGCTTGCATGAAGACAAAGTCCTTTCCAATGTGCAATCTCTGATTTGATCTGAGCAATCCCTGATCTGATGTTCAGTCTCCAATGAAGAGCAATGTGGCAAAGTACATTTCTGACGGTAGCCAGCTAGCAATTAGCCGTCTTAACTTCCGGTCACATTTAGCCGAAAAGATATCAAAATAGAAGTCATTAGTTAGATTTAGGCCTAGTGTTTTAAAAAATAAATTAGACTTATGCCGAGGCTACTTAAAATACGTAGCCATGTTAACAAACTACAGCCTAGTAATACAATATTATACAAAATAGCAACCCTGTTATATTAAAACATTACAGGTAAACATCGGGTAAAACCACTTTTTTACCATTACATTTTTAAATGTGCATGCTGGCACCTGCAGCTGGAACATCTTTGATTCATAATGTGTCCAAGTGACCACGAGAACTTGGGTTTAAGTCTCAAATTCCAACTCTTGATCCCATTCCCACCCCATAAAGAAGAAACGTAATGCTGATTCAGAGTTCAGAGAAATGTATTCACACATTATATCAGTATATACCAAGCAGTGAAATGTAAGCCTGGTTAGCTTCATGACTACTTTAAAAAGTAGAATGAATCTAAGTAAAACAGATAAGATTAAAAGCAGTTAATAATAGTTAATTCAATAATTATAATACAGAATTCAATAAAATAATAAAGTGACATGAATAATAATAATAATAATA
Source organism: Alosa sapidissima (assembly GCF_018492685.1). Taxonomy (NCBI): domain Eukaryota; kingdom Metazoa; phylum Chordata; class Actinopteri; order Clupeiformes; family Clupeidae; genus Alosa; species Alosa sapidissima. The sequence continues at coordinate 14,794,088 of NC_055974.1, forward strand.
ATAATAATAATAATAATAATAATAATACATCATGTTATTAAAATGGGGTAGAGTATTCATTACAGTAGGCATGTCCATGTTGAGGAGTCTAATGAGAGAAATAGCTTTTTCTTAATCTCTCAGTTTTGGCCATCAAACTGCAGAAGCACTTGCCTGACTTCAACAAACTGAACAGATGCGTGGAGTACTTTATGATTTTAGTGGCTCTGTTCTTGCATCGGCTGATGTATATATCATGCAGCTCATCACCATTTAGTAACTTTAGGGCTTCTACATACTCGACGCACCCGACCGGTAGCGCGACACCGTGACGTCAAAATGACGTAGATCTTGCTGGCGCGCCAGGATTTTAGCATGGTAGCGCGAGGTAGCGCACCACTCATTTTTTCAGTAGGGGTTAAGTCATTGATAGACCTCAGACCCATTAGACCAGCTTCAGACGAAGATGACCGCGTCGCAGGAAGTGCATCATAACAATGGGACACAGAGAATGTCTAATAAGGGGAGAACCTTCACTCTCGGAACGCTTCCGGTGTGGTACTGAATCTAGGGGCGCTCGCGGGCGAGTCCAGAATGAATGGAGGTCTATGGAGCTGTACCCCTCATATTCCACTTTTCTCGGGATATAATTTTTTTTCAAATAATTTGAATATTGTATTCGAAAGGGGAGGCAAAGACAATACACTTGGTTGAGTATTATATTTTTTAAAGTCACTTAATTGTTCTAAAAAGCCTGTCAAACATGTCAATGACGTCATTCATTAGCATGATCATAGCATAGCATAGCATAGCATCAATGCTAGCGTGTTATGGGCAACAACGACCAAATCTGTAAGAAAACGAAAGGACATGACTCCCAGATTATTTCACTTTGGATTGATAATCCATATCCATTTTGAAAATAAAAAATAAAATCTGAGGGTTTCAGTTGTTAAATAAACAATAAAAAACAATAAATGTAGCCATGTAGCTCCATAGGACCCCATGTATTTTGGACCCGCGATCGCCATCTAGGTGAACTCTGGTGAACTGCAGCCAAATTCGGTTTGTATGGGATTAATAGAGAGTGGGGAGGCTCTCCGTAGACGGGCTCTGCTACTAGTGTTCAGAGAATGTCTAAGGGGAGAACCGCCACTCTCGGGAAACTTCCAGTTTCTGAACTGGTTGCAGTTCCTTTTCTGGTTCCACATGAGGGCGCTCACGAATAAGTGCAGAATTAATGGAGGTCTATGGAGCTGTACCCCTCAAATCCATTTTTCTCGGGATATAATTTTTTGCCCAGAAATTTTAATGTTGCATGCGAAAGAGGGGACAGAGAAAATACACACCGCTGAGTATTATATTTTTTGAGTCACTTATTTGTTCTAAAAAGCCTTTCAAATGCGTCAATGACGTCATTCATTAGCAGAAAGCTAGTGTGTTGTGGGCAACAACGACCCAACCTGTAAGAAATCGAAAGGACGTAAGAACTCGTTCATTCAACTTTTTACCTATAATCCATAGTGAGCTTGCAGAAACCACAATCAAATCTTCGATTTTTCAACAACAACCAGGTGAAAGAGACAAATTTAGCCGTCTAGCTCCATAGACCCCCATTGTTTTTGCACTTATTCGTGATTGCCCCTAGCGGAACTGCAACAGATTGCAGGTACAATGAAGTTAATAGGGAGTGATCCGGCTCTCCGTAAACGGGCTCTAGTGTTTCTTAATGCGGATTCTTCTGCTGTGTAACGTAGTTAGCGTTAATCTTTTCACAACAGCGACACCTCTGTTCAGGAGAATATTGCAACTAGTGTCGTGACCACGACACGCGAGTATAAATGGTTACGGCGCTTCTGTGACGTCACATTGTCGCGCTACCGGTCGGGTGCATCGAGTATGTGGAACGTTTAGTCTTCTTGTGCTCTTTAAGAAGATTTTTTAGGCCTACTGTCAGTGAGGGATGAATAATTTTATTTTATTATTTTTTTTTTTAACTCAAAGCCTGTGCTTGTGCTAAGTATAAGTATATATACTTATTTGATACCGTGAGGGAAATTTAGTCTCTGCATTTATCCCAATCCATGAAACACACTCAGCACACAGTGAAAACACAGTGAGGTGAAGCACACACCAATCCCGGCGTAGTGAGCTGCCTGCAACAACAGCGGCGCTTGGGGAGCAGTGAGGGGTTAGGTGCCTTGCTCAAGGGCACTTCAGCCGTGCCTACTGGTCGGGGTTCGAACCGGCAACCCCCCAGTTACAAGTCCGAAGCGCTAACCAGTAGGCCACGGCTCCCTAAGATGTCATAATTTGGACATTTTGACAAAGTACATGCTGGTATATTCAGTCATCCAGTTCTTGAATATGCCAACCCAGTTTAGGGTTTAGGGATAGCCTTACAGATGGACAGTTTTTCCCCTCTGCATGTCATGAGTTCCTGCTGCTGCCTACTCACACAGCTATTGCCCATGAGACATGAATTCTTCCTTCATCATTTTTTAAATGAGCTATTTATTATTACACTGCATGAAAATGCACTGTTCTGTTATCCGAAGTTTTCTTCTTCTTCTTCTTCTTCTTCTTCTTCTTATTCTTCCCACCAAATTTCTGCGTCTAATTCAGCTTTAACTGTTTAACGTAGAAACTTTGTTCAAACTTTGTAACGTAGGTCTTGAAAAGGAATGTATTTTTCACTTTTGTAAACTTTATACTTTTTGAGATATTAATAAAAAACAAGCTTATTTTTCCCCATAGACTTTGTATGGGGACTATGACATCATAATGGGCTAATTAACTTGATTTGCACCTGTATCAACTTCCAGCTGCTCAACTAGGTCCCATCAAAAAGCTAGTTAAACTGATTGCACCTGTATCAACTGCTTTCTGCTCAATTAGGCCAACTCTCTCTGTGTATCTCCATTCTACAAGGATATAAGGCACATTCCATCCAACTTTCTATCCATTCACCCTCTTCAAACCATTCACTCATCTACCCATTAAACTATCCCATCAACATCCATTATACAATCTGCCGATCAACATCCATTCAACTTTCTGTCTATCAACATCCATTACACTATCTACATTTAACTTTTAAACTATATACTCTGTCTCAGGCTTTAAACATACAATCCGGCTCTACAGATCCTGTTCAACTATTTCCTCTGCTCACAACTGTTTCAAAATAAATGTCCTCACTACAATAATTCACTATTAAATAATTTAACTATTTAAACTACTCAACTATTTAACTGTTCAGCCATTTCAACTGTCAGTTGTTATCAACTATGACTTCTGCCAACTGTTATCAAATAAAAGTTTGTTTTGCATTTTATGTTAATATACAGTATGTTTATATTTTCATGCACTGGTAATTTCCTTGTTATTATTATTATTATTATTCTTATTATTCTGTTGTTGGGCTATTAGGCAGTTTCAATATGTGGTTTTATGCTGTTGACAGGCCTAGGCATATGCCATGTGGATCTTTGATAATTTCATCTTGAAAGTTTCTCAATAAAGTTTTAAGAAAGTTTCTTGTTATTCGACAAGTAGTTTCAGATAGCCTGATTTCAAATGAGCTTTCCTTTTTTCTTCTTTTCTTTCCCACGGCTACGTCATGACTTGTAACCCTTAGCAACGTTGTCATGTGTACTCAGCGAGAACTTCAGCGAGAAGTTGCTTGCTAGATTCGTAGGATGGCTCCAAATAAGAAGAACGGCAAGAAGAACGGAGATAAACCAACAAAGAAAGAAACCATGGGATTTTTTGACAAGTCTTTGGATGAAGCTTCAACAGAAGGAGGCAGAGAGTTCTATCGCGCTCAAATTAGAGACCTAGAAGAACGACTTGAAAAGTATGCTGTGATTTTTTTTATATATCTGTAGGCCTAAGTATTGTGATAGGCTAACGTTACAGTTAGGCCCTACTACGTCTAAAAAATGGCGTGTGAAAATCGATAACGTTACTCAATTGCCTAATTTTCATGGGTTCAGCTGAAAAATTCAAGACATGTCATTCTATGCTACAGTTAACGTTAGCCTATTTCACTCAAATTTTCTTCACAAATTTGGTCAAATCCGCAGAAAGCACTAAACCATTTCCAGTTCACTTTCAACCATAAGTTACTAGTGGCACCTGTTGGCATGCTGACTGCAGGAATGTCCCCGAGCTGGACTGCGGTCAGCATGCCAACAGGTGCCACTAGTGCTCCTGTGAAACTGCTCTTCTGTTTGAAGAGTAGCCAAGTCCTCTGCTGACGTCATCGATTTATCTGCAGCCAATTTGATACTGTTAATTTATATTCTCCGTACACTATCTGAACTATAAAGGTATATCTGTTCAATATGCACTTAGTTTATTAAGCATTTCGTATGCGTTATGGTTTGTATATTATAGTTTTATTTATTTTCATTAGATTGATTGAATTGACATTGTTGTTTATTATTGCTATTTTCCTTAATGTAGTTGTTGTTATTTGTATGTCGCTTTGGACAAAAGCATCTGCCAAATCCCATAACCATAACCAGTGGCATCAGTGAAGAATGAAGATTATTGCTGTTCTGATTGCACGTGATTAGCAGACATTTGTTTCTCCTATTCATACATCTTTGTTTATTTTCATTAGGCTATTGATCATTGATATTGCATTGACAATGTTTATTATTGCTATTTTCCTTAATGTAGTCCTACCAACATTTTAAAACTGTTCTGTTATTTTGTAACAATTGTATTGTTGTATTGTCACTTTAGAAAAAAGTGTCTGCTAAATCATATAACCATAACCATCTTACAACAATAATTAGTTGATGAAAAAGTATGAATTATACCATGGAACTTAAAACATTTTTTAAAAAAAAATCAATAATCACAGTTGTGAGATAAACATTCTGACCAGCCTACTTTATATTTTTTCACTGGTTCCAAGCACCACAACACATCCAACACATCTATTGACTATTGGTGATGGTAAGACTTCACCAATAGTTACACACGCACACACACACACACACACACACACACACTTAAGCAATTATTCTACCCAAAAATATATGTTTTGTCAAGTCCTAGTTGTCTATTATGTTTTAGTGCAAAAAAGCCCTCTGGTGTACTAAGAGTTCATACACAGTCCTGGCTCTGTAAATAGGAAACAAGCTGACTCAGACTAAGTCATAAATTGCCATTTTAGGAGCTGTGTAGGCTAATTTGATTGACATCTGCTCAGATATCAACAACCTTTCACCAGAAATGTAGATTACTATAGTAATCACATTGGATGTTACTGGTAGACAATATTCTGATTTAATTTATGAGCTCTACATATTTTGTTTCTTTCCTTAGGTATCAGCATAAATGTGATGATTTGGAGGTTCGAGAGAAAGATTTCTCCTCAAAATATAGTCATGCAGAGAAAGAAAAGAGAGACATGGTCCTTTACTTGAAACGAGCTGTGGCACAGAAGGAGGATGAACTGTCTGATCTCTCTGAACGACTGATTTCCCTCAACCAAGCCAAGGATGCAGAGAAGGAGACCTTTGAGCTGCAACTGAGTCAACTTCGTCAAGAGTTCCAGGAGGTCAAAGATAAACTTACTTCAGAGAACATGGCCCTTGGTAAAGCTCTATCAATTCAGAGATGGTAGACTCTCTATTGTCTTTGCTGCCTCAGGATTGTTAGCTGACACTTGTATCCAAAGTAACTCAAAGTAACACAAATGAATATACAATATCATTAACAATATCAATGACAACAACACTAATAATTATAAGTAGATGTACCGCAGAGCGGTACAAAATATGACCGCCGCCCAGTCCAGCACATTTTTTCCACAAAAATAAATCACGCTGAAAGGCCTATATGATTCTAACTGTCTAAATTGCATTATCCACACTCAATTCTCACTGGTATCTGCTAGACAACAAGTACCAAAACATGATTAGTTCATAGATTTCACATGTAAAATTCATTTTATACAACTCCACCCCCATCTTGCCTGTTCATAATTCTGAGAAATTCTTGAATTGTGTGCATGTGTGCGTGCACACGTTTATGTTTGTGTGTGTGTGTGTGTGTGTGTGTGTGTGTGTGCATGTGTGCATGCTTGTGTGTTTGTCTGCGTATGTGGTTTGTGCATGTGCATGCATGCGTACATATGTCTACTGTGTGAGTATGTGTCATACGTATGATTACTGTGAATGTATGTGTGTGCGTGTGTATCTGTTTATGCACATGTGTGCACATGGAATGGGTTAACATGACCCCTGGAGGCAAACATACAGAAAAAATTGGTCATCCTAGGCCCTACGGTTCTCAAGATATTCACAGAAAACTGTGTCTGCCCTACCCTCCTTTCGGGGGGTCCAGTCCAGCGGGGGGGCTACAGATCAAAACGAAAAACGATGGTTCCATGCTATCCATGTGGGGTTACATGCCCACCAAGTTTCGTGTACCCCGGTCTTTCCATGTCCCGGGAATCCTTGACGGAAATTTGGACATGGGAAAAAAAAAAAAATCTGACTAAACCTATATGACCGCCGCTTCGCTTAATAATGTTATATATATATTTGAATGGCCTTCTGTTCTGAGTTCTGAGTGCAGGTATCGATGTCAAAATGGTCAAAATGGTCAAAATGGTATTTATCGGCTGGCAGATTAATCTGTCAGACACAAGTTTCTAATGTTACAAGTGTAACATCTCACAGACTCCACACAGAGCATGCATTCAACCATGTTTCCATAATGTGTTATTTCTATCTTAGCTGGAAAGCTGGCAGCCCTCGAGGAGTTCCGGGCCCAGAAAGAGGACCTGATGGCACAGGTAACCTCCCTGGAGGAGCAGCTAGAAGGACAAAAACAGGAGCACCAGGCAATCATCTACAACTTGGAAAGAAAGGCTGTACTGGACAATGACAGGTTGAGACTGCAGCTCATACTATTTTCGTCTTTATGGAAATGGCATTCAAAATATGCTCTTTCATTAGCAGTATATAATGTTTGTTTTGAGTGTTTACCTTGAATGTTTATACCAGTGAATGTTCTTGTAATTCACATAAATGGAGCAGTTGAATGGAGAAATAAAGTAATTGTAAAACTGAATGTGGTTTTAGGCTTAAGAAGGAGATGCAACAGCATGTAGCAGCCGTGGCAGCGGAGTTTAGACGTGTCTCCGACAAAAAGATGCCAGAGACCACTATGAGAGCCATTTATGAGAATGTGTCAGTGACGGCACAGATCAAGCAGCTCTCAGACAAGAGCAAGGACCTGTTGGACAAGAACGAGGAGCTAAGTGAAAAAGAGAAAAAACTCCAACGGGAAGTGAAGGTGCTTGAGCCACTTCTTGAGGAGATGACAAGGAAGAGTCTGACCAACGCAAAAGTATGATATTCTTACCGAGGGAGCTGTTTAACGTCTTAGCTGCTAATTTAGTATATGGTAGTGAGAACAGCCTATAGTGCCCAGGTGAGTTGTGTTAGATAAACTTGAGGATAAAGAGAATTCTGCTCTGGAGATTAAAATAAAAAAAAGTTTATCTCACAACTGTGATAGTACAAATATATATACTCTTTTGATCCCGTGAGGGAAATGGTCTCTACATTTATCCCAATCCGTGAATTAGTGAAACACACTCAGCACACAGTGATCACACAGTGAGGTGAAGCACACACTAATCCCGGCGCAGTGAGCTGCCTGCAACAACAGCGGCACTCGGGGAGCAGTGAGGGGTTAGGTGCCTTGCTCAAGGGCACTTCCTACTGGTCGGGGTTCGAACCGGCAACCCTCTGGTTACAAGTCCGAAGTGCTAACCAGTAGGCCACGGCTGCCCTGAGTGATGGTTTTATTATTTAACAGTTAGTGTTTCATATTGTCAGTTTAGTTAATGTCATTCTTGTGTATTTATTAAGGCTGTAGACAACAATAAGAACAATATATTGGTGAAACCAAACAAAGCTGAAGCTTTTGCACATTGATTAATTAAATGCTAACCAATCTCAACCCACTTGGTGATATGGGTCATTTTCTCCATCTTTATTTGGCCCCAGAATATAAGTTATTAGGTCATAATTATAAGGAACATAAATGCCTCATCTTTTATTCTGATAGACTACTGTACTATTTTTTATTGTTATGAACAGTAAATGATTCCATTTAGTTTGTTTCAGAAAACATCTTCTTTGTTATTTGACAATGCAATTTTCTGTGGTTATTTAGGTGGTCCATCAGCTCACAGAAAAGTGCAAACAGATGAATGCTGAGGTGGCAGCAGCTGAGAGAATCTGCCAGGGGTATCAACAGTTGCAAAATGATCATTCTACCTTACAAACTGAGATGAAACTCTTAAGGTATGATCTGAAGTCATATCCGTACATAACGTAGGGTCCTATTTTTATTGGTGTTCCTGGGTGTTCTATAAGGGTGTGAGTCTTCACTGGTCTCTGGGTTTGATTTGAATACAATTCAAAGGGTAATGATTAAATCATAGAAGAACATAGATTCTCGATTCATCACACAATTTTCCCTTCAGACTATTTATGAAACAGCTATTCTTAAAAATGAATGACATTGCATAAAAGTTATCTCCTTTTTCAAATAATATTATAGTCTCCCCAATTGGCACTCCTGGTAGATGAGTAAGCAATTCAATATAAATATTCACTTTTTAGTGAATTAACTTTGTCTCACATTAAAGAAAAATGAACACATGCACACATCACTCATATCTACATTTTGGCGATATGATTTAAAACCCCGTTCTGTATTTGTGTGCATGCGTGTGTATGTGTAGACAGAATCTAATTACAGGACAGGAGACGTATAAGAAGTGCCAAGCTGAAGCAGACAAACTGTCTAAGGAGCTTGCACAGGAACGGACACTCAGGGAACAACTGGAGAATATTTTACAAGATGCTGCTACAGCATTGAAAGACATCTTGAAGGTATTACCAGACTTATTGTGCCTGTACATTTTGATGAAAAAGAAGCTGTGCCACCTAATATAAAGGATACCTATAATGTATAATATATACAGCTCTTTCCCCTAAGTGTATGCGAATAGTAATTTACAGTAGAATGATTGACCAGAGCTCACAAACAAACTACTTCCTCAGACTACCCATCATGAATGGATGAATGACCATAATCAGAGGATCAGAGAGCTATATGACTATAGCTTAATACATAGTTATTTATAAACATGTTTTATAAACGTTAACTTTATGGTTGAATTTGATTTAGAAACATGTAAACATATCTTCATACTGTGCTTCCCACGTCATCAAGTTAGTCATGAATACTTAAATGCAATTTTAAAAAGACAATGCAACTTAATCAATGGTGCACTTTGTCATTACATCGCTGTTACCTCTAAAACCTGACAGCAAGTACCGCGGATGGATGACTCCGAGGTGAAGGCTCTGGCTCGCCGCAGTCAGATGCTGCAGAAACTACTGGCTGTGCTGGACAGTGCAGCAGTGCTGGGGAAAGGCCCTGCCCTCTCAGAATTTCTTAGAGACGGAAAAGATATCCATCAGCTTGAGCCAGGCATTGCAAGGTACAGTCTGGCCATCTATTAATGAAGCAATATACTGTAGCACGAGTGAAAGTAGCGCTGGTAACAGATATTACCATGGCTGTGATTCAGCTGTAGGCACGAGGCCGGAGGCCGAGTTGTATAACAATGAATGATTAAGATGAATTAATCAATGATTACCCAGATAAACCACAACATCAAAGAGCCAGGTTCATCAGTATGGCAGGTAGAGAGTGCATACTCTACTAATTTTACTGTTCCAACATATGCCTCTGAGAGTGCAGTTCTTTGGCAGGGGGACCATGGACAACTTCAGCCCATGTCCAGGGTTCTGCCCAGTGGACTGTTATCACTCTATGAGGGAAAATAAATGCCTGGCCATTAAATGGGTGTGAGCTGATTTAAATATAATTTGGTGGGGCTTAAATGTGTTAGAGGCTGGCCACAGGGCGTTGCCTTGGCTGGAGTGTATGAACTTATATGGAATTACCCTGTATTAAACTGCAACTCTGTGCCAGTGATTAATAGGACCACTGCATGTCATCCATCGTAAGAAACCTTAACATACTTTGATACACGGCCTTATCAAAGGTCAGATTGCATGATGATTACCCACATTTACTCTGCTCTGTGATGTCTGCAGGCAGGGCTTATTCTCTCCTCAGTTAAAGGCTACTCCTCGTATCTCTCACTTCAAGACTGGTGACCTTGGTATTGTTCCAGCACTCAAAAGTAATAACTGCTCCTCAAAAAAGATGGATTCTCTCTCCAAGACCGTGCCCTCGTCCCTGCCCAAGTGAGTTGTGTGAATATAAGAAATATGTCCAAAACTAAACTGCATTTGCATGAGAAAATGTGCTGAGCAGTTAGTAGAGGGTCATCGACAGTAACTGGATCAGACATGGGAATAAAAAACATTGCACTAAGTAATGTTTAAAGGGACACCAGGCAAAATTTTCGTGTTAAATTACTCATCTTCGTAAGTCGGTATATGGTTAAATGACTCATTACAGGGCGAATTAAGACTCTCTCGTCCGCCCCTACTGCCTGTAGGAAGAATATCCCGCTTGCAAGTTCAGTGTATCGTACCCGCTGACCGAAGCAGGATCAGTTTACATCCTGCATCCACAGCACAGAGGCAGGATAACGAAACGCTAGCGATTGTTGCAAACGTGTGTATAATGGCAGAGCCGGCGAAGAAGCAGCGAAAACCCTTGACGGAAGATGCAAAGAAAAGGAAAAGAGCTTCAGAGGGGGAGTTTCGTGGAAAAAAGCATCAGGCTTGCCTGGTGTCCCTTTAAGTTAGACATGGGAATAAAACACATTGCACTAAGTAATGTTTAAGTTAGACATGGGAATAAAACACATTGCACTAAGTAATGTTTAAGTTAGACATGGGAATAAAACACATTGCACTAAGTAATGTTTAAAGGAGCTATGTGGCTGGTTTGCATTCTACCGTCAGTGGATATCTGGACAACACAGAGCATAGACATGACATTACATAAAAACAGTTGTTTCTCCAAAAATCACTCCACATACAGTAGCACCTTTAACAAAGTATGGCTGATTTTTTTTCCCAAGCCTACCCACACCTAAGATGTACTGTATTTGCCAGGGGTCAGGCCCAGATAATTAATTGACCTTCATATATTGTCTACATGTAAACTTTGACTTGCATGCCAGCATGTGGCTCCTCCATCTGCTGTAGGTCCCAAAGAGGAAAAGTAGCCCCAGATCTTCACACTGAAATTGAAATGCTATTTCTGTTAATTGTACAGTTTTATCTATAGGATTCACAAAGGATCAATTGGCACTGTATGGCTATAGCTGCAATAGCTGATATTATAACCCCCCCACAAAAAAAAAAAAAAACAGGAGGTATCAGTTGGCTTGATTCTGTCTGAGTTCTGTAATATCACTTTGTATCTCAGGAAAAACCAGGAGTGTAAGAAAAAGGGACTTCCAGAACAGCTGTGCAAAGGCTCCTCTAAAGTCTAACTTTAGAGGGGTTTCCCAGGCACCACAAAGCACTACTGGTAACAAGATCTTCGTCAGGTCCAGCACAGTGATGCTTTTCACAGAGGACCTCCAATGTCCTCTGGTACAAATCTCCACACACATGAAATCAACACACTGAAATACAATATTATTAACAGCATGTTACTTGTTTATTGTCTTGTTTAACGCTTTATTGATAACAGCCTGAATTCATGAATAAATTATACAGTAAGACCTACTTTTTTCTTTCCTTTGTCCAGTGTTTTTACAGGCAGTCACATACCTGTTTCCCTTGGTCACTTCTTGTCAAAACACCGGATTTATACTGTTTCTGCACAATTATTTAAACACGCATAGTGGTGTCTCGCAAGGACCCTGTTCATGTTGCACAGCACTTGTAATGATATTTTGAGCCTGTTATGAGGCATAATAGCTTTGTAACCACCTGGCTGCACTAACCACTAGCAGGATAACTCAAGCTATGTAATAGTTTTTTACTGTCAGTACTTGGTGACCTAGAACAGCAGGTCCCCTTTAAGCCAGACATCTGAGTCCAGCATTGCTCTAACTGTTGTGAAATAGTCCTTGTCTCAGCCTAAGTCCAATTGCAGTTCAACTTGAGATCTCAAAATACCGTTCTTCTTCTCAATCTATTATTAGCCTCTCACCTTATTTATCCTATTTATCCTAAAATGCATTCAAATATGTTGACAGATGACACATGATTAAAATAAATGTTGACACATGGAATACTTATTGCATTGTGCAGCTCATAATCTTGCTTAAGTTTACATGAACATTTTACAAAATGCTCACATTTTGCACAGCCTCATATTCACTGCATGGATCGAAGCATTTCATGTAATACAGTTACTTTGCATGGAAAAATTTGCATGTGATACCAGGTACTTCTTCATACCCCAGTGCAGCTATCACATCCACAAACCATGGTTCACTTAATAAACCATGGTTCTCGTTCATATACAGTACAAACAGCACTTACAGTCTGCTGTCTATACACAATGCAAATGCTATAAATCTTTATCATCCACAGTCATCTTACACCACCAGAATTATTGCCATACAAACGTGCATACAGCCTCAATAAAAAAGTAGAGAGCATCAAAAGTAGTTTTAGTGATTACCAAATGCACGACGACATCTGTGTGTGTGAGTCCTGTGTGTGAGAGAAGGAATAAATGTACATAAACTGCCAATCTTACAAACAATACAACATTAGAAATGTATCATTGACACCCAACGTAACATAAGAAATGTGTTCCATGTAGTCCAATAAGTTTTAATTTTATTTCATTTTGGAGAAATGGGTTGTAATGTAGGATTCTTAGATCAAGGCAAAATATGTTTGTAACCAGACATTTGTAACCGGACATGGTTATACACCATCCTAAGTTCAGTCTCAGATAGCAATCATCAGGGTCCAAGCGAAAAAAGGAAATGTGTAAGTTGCAATGTCCTCCCTAAGGAAACGTTCATGAAATTTGACATGCAACCAGCGCTGTATGTTCCTGACACTGAAGACCTTATTTTCCAAACTAGCCAAGCACGCTAAGTTTAATGTGACAGAAAATTCTTGAACCCCGGAGGGTGCAACACAGTGGTGGTTGAGGTGAGCCATGCGGCAGGGGTTGGGGTAATACAATGAGTGAATGTGAATTTAAAAAAAAATACCAGATGCCAGCCGTTTTTAGACATTGACAATAGGAAGCTAGGCCTGATGAAAATACATAGTATTAGAGAACATAGTGATAAGATAAAATAAATGTCATGTTAGCCTAAAAAACACCAAAATACCTAAAACACATTGTGGATGTTGTGTTCAACTAAACTACTGTAGTGGTGGACAGTTAAAACCAGAGCGGCCATGGATTCAGGTATCCTGATTGCATGGGTCACAGAATCAGCTGGATCTACACAGGAAGACAGAGGAAGGCTTCCTGTTCCCCATCTTAAACAACTAGGTGAATAAAAACTTTCAGAAAGACAACATTAGGGTAGCACTGTTTGATCCTTTATTATATGTCAAGAAACTCCACAATGAAACAAAGGATATACATTAAATTATAAAGATTACATCCAGGGATGTATGGAGTGGATAATCTTGGTGAACACAAGAGGACAGAAAGCTCATATCTTAACAGAATGGACAAAAGGACCCCTGTTGTTTCTGAGGCATGTTTTTTTTACCCTAATGTTATTTATTTATTTTTAAAAAGAAAATCTTTTTTTTGTGCCAGGGCTCAGGGAAAACTCCTCACACATAAATACACACACCAAAGTAAAATAAAATAAAATGAAGGATACTTTGCACTGCAGTTTTTCACATTTCAATGAAATCTACAAGTGAATGTATTTTTTTTTTATTATTATTATTATTTTCTCAGGAGAAAACCTATTCCTAAAACTATTACATACCATGTGAGACAAAATAAAAGTTAAAAGGGTTGATTTTGATTTATGGAAATTCAATCATGATTAAATTATGTACCTTAATAATGTTCTGTAATACTACTGTATGGAGAAAAACTATTTTCATCAACAAACTGAAAAGTTTTTTTTTGTTGTTGTTGTATTTTTTGTATCTTTTATATTTTTGGACGTGTGGCAATCATAGGGTTTTTTTTGTTTCCTGAGAATCCATATGATGCAACTGATTACTACATATTTATGTATGTAGGTCTATATTCTACCATAGAGTCTTTCATGAACTGTGCAAGCAAAACACTTCCTAGGTAAAAGGTACAATGACAACGGGGCATTGACACACACAAATAATTATGGAAATTATGTTGCATGTTTCATGTAATTAAGTTGCATGCAATGTCTGCGTAAAATAATTACAAATGGTTCGAGGAGAAATGCACAAGCCAAATTACACTCTGTACAGTATTGAACGCAAATAAATTTGGCAGATTTAATGTTTTACAGGGTTCAAAAACAGGGAATAAGAGAGTGAGACAGAGCTACACGCAATGATACCGACAATGCAACCCAACCAAACATGGACTCAGAAGCCCTTTGCTTGCACAGCTGATGAAGGCCTTTTGTATAAATATTCTGTTTTTCAAACAACTCTCCACTACATTGGAACTTTACATACTTTAATGTCGACGCACTCGCACACACACACACACACACACACACGCACACACACACACACGAAAGGTGTTGCATGTTTCATGGTATCAGATAGCACCACAACATGCCCTGCACACCAATCTACTGAAAACTGAAAGGTATCTGCAGAAGTGCTAAAGAAAAAGTATGCTGTATTTGTGAAGCAGATATGTTGGGTGGTGGGTAGATGAATGAGAAGGGCAGGGAAGAAAAGTATCCAGCTTAAACTACATGCAGTAACATTACCAACACCCCCAACATGTAATCATTTGGGATTAAACCAAAGTATCCAGCTTAAACTACATGCAGTAACATTACCAACACCCCAAACATGTAATCATTTTAAGGCCCAAGTTCATCACCCAACAACTTTGCATATGTGCTACATTTGATGTTTTGCATATGTCAAGAGACTACACGCAACCTATAATATTCAACACGACTGTGTATTCTCAATTATAATCAGACTCGGAACACACAGAGGTTAAACAAAAAAAATAAATGTGTTAATTTGTCTACTTTATCCTTTTATTTATTTTCCAATTGTATCAATCCTGGTGTGTGAATGTGTTTTTCTCACGTTTTCTTTTTTTTTGTTTGGGGGGGGGAGGCTTTTTGAGTATTTTAATTATTCCTCAAAATCAGGAATCAACTTACAAATAAGCTCTGCAACACCAAATCTATCTAGTATATGATCTTAAAAATATTTTGTTTTATTTAGACCATTTTTTTTCTTTGTAGAAAATAATTCACAAGTACCCATTGTTAAAGGAAATACTTTTTTTCATGTTTTCTGTAACTTATTGTTAGTCATTTGTTTCCCATAAATTTTAGACCTATTTTTTTTTTTTATTAATTTAAGAGGAAAAAAGAGCATCACAAAAATAATAATTTACACATTTGTTAAAAAAAAGCTTGCACATGTAAAGGAAGTTGCACACACTCTATGCCACCAGAGGAAAAAGGGCATTGAATCAACAGCAATTTGCCAGCCGCATGAAACGTCCATGCCTTCAAATCTTCAAAAAGAGCAAAAGATGATAAATTGTTAAACTGTAGTGGCAAATTCAGGATTTTGGAAGGGAGGGCAAATGTCTGAGGAACATGCACGAAACCTTAAATGATTAACAGCTTTCTAGTTTTCAAAACCATAAGAGACTTTTGAGGAAAAAATGTATGATGTTGTAAAGTCTCATCAGACTGCCCGTAATGCTTTTACGTTCTGGTCAAAGTGGACTATTTCACCGAAACGAACTATGAACAAACACTAAATAAATGCCCCATATAACTCCATCAAAAGATATATCTTACAAATTCCTTTTTCTACTAAGTTTCTTTTTTATGTTGTCAAACACACAAAGGTCAGTGAGGTCGTGTGAACAGAGTTAAAGGACAAATATGATGTGGAGACATGAGAGGATTCAGTCTTGTCTTCACTCCAGTACTTTTTCCACACTGAAGTTGGTTCGTCACATGCTGCTGCTACCTGCTTAAGACAGATACACATAAAAATATTGGTCAACACAATGACCATGTAACACCCAACACTAATAAAAAGCAGTATTACACCGTTGTTGGCTAGAGGGGAGTAAGCGATGACATCTACCAGTACTAACATAATAAGGGCTTATGAAGGGCTTATAAAAGTCCTAAGGACATACATCCAAGCACACTGGTGGTCACTGGGTAAACACTCAGCAATTTTTTTCAATGTTAGCCTGGATGCCAGCCTAACTTAGCCCCGCCCACAACATTTGAGTTCGGGAAGTTTGGTCTGGACTTTTTCTGTTGTGGAGCAACTATGCCCGAACCAGAGCTGTTCGGACCAATCAAATTGGGCTTTGTACGATGATGGACAGATGAGCAACAGTGCCTCGTCGATCACGTCATCTGAGCACACTAATGTTGATTTTGTTTGCAACAAAATGCTGTGGCTTGAAGTTAGACAGATTAACAGACCCCATTAACACATAGGAAAAATGCATATTATTTCCATTTTTCACACGAAAACTGAGGTTATCACTGAAAACAATTATTTATGAAAAGTGGATATCTGGGAAAACTCCGGTTTCACTTTCATCAAGGGAAAAAAGCATTTTTGCATTGCCACCTGTTTGCTCGAGGGGTTTGTGACACCCTTCCCAAGCTGTTTTTAGCATCAGTGTGAACGGAATTATTTTTAAAAACGAAGGAGGGGAAATATCTGTGTTCCCGAATAGCCTACCCGGCTACGTATTTTGTTGTCTTAGATTTCGCTATCGGGTGTTGTACAAAATGTAGCGCAATAACTAAAAAAACGATCAGAAAAAAATGTTAAGGCATTTGTGGAGAGGAAGGATGGTTCGGGACCTCGGGTGTTCTTCCTACAGCTCACAGTAAGCTGGTTAGGTCTATCCAATTGAGTGCAGAGGCATTTTCCCCACTGTATCGGTTGAAACATGCCCCATAATCACATTCCAATGGAGCAGTATCAGACTAAAATTCTGACTAGAATTGAGTATGACTATGCCAGGTTTTTCTTGGTCAGTCACAGAATCACTTTCAGCTCCCTGAAAACAGCAATGCACGAACACCGCATCTGACCACATCTCGTTTTTACACCATGGATTCTCATATGGGCTCAAGTTGATTTATAACTTGTGTGCCGAATGAGTTAATGATAACTGCGCTGGTCACAAACTAGCAAAGCATCACGTCTGCATCACGTCTGGCCAGGTGTAAGTTAGGATCCTGAGACTGCTGACTAACATGAGTACTACTGGTATTTTTTTCAGATTTTTTTTTGTTAGGCATTGGTTTATTTGATGTGGAATAGCTCTACATAACAATATTAGCAACTTTTATAAGGTCCTTCCACTGTTCGACCTTCCTCTGGCATTTTCTTGAGTGTGCAAAATCACTCCAATCTTAGTGACCAGACAGGTGGACAGGAGGATGACTATGGTGGGACAGTGAAGCTAACCTCTCTAATGTGCATTGATTTGACTTACCTGTGCACTGTGACCCAGAGAATAGAGGGGATATGAGAGAACTCTGCCACAAGCAATCATCCTGCTGAGAATCATTCCTCTCATCATCCGTGTCATTCAAATTATATGACTGTTAGGGGAGAGCAGAGAGGGAGTACTTAAATAACATGTAAAGTTGTCAAAACCTAGCCTATCAACTTATGTGATGTAGACAAAGTCTGTAAAGTTTACAGTGAAGTATACTGATATTTGCAACCCTCCAGTGGCAAATTAATTTATTCTTTTCTAATTTATTTTACTCACCAATGCAGAATTTTACTCGCATTTGGCGAGTGGCGGGTGCTAATTTTAAAACCTGCCAAGAAATATTTAAATTAAGGCCTAATGATTTGGGGAGCATAAGTAATTGTGATTTTTCTGACAGAGATTGTGATTGGTGATATCATTTTTGAAAGTCAAGCTTCAGTCAATAATACTATATGCTGATTGTGCAAAGGTGTTTCACAGAGATATTAGATATTTGGCCCTATTTTAATGATCTAAATGCATAATCAGAAGTGTGATGCACATGAATATTTAGGACGTATCTGAATCCACATCTCCTGTTTTAAGAGCAGGGGAAATGGTGTCAGTGCCAGGTGTATGGTTCAAAAGACTTGTTCTTATGTTTCTTAATTTATCATGGGTGTGTTTTGAGCCTAACTATGATTCTCTTTAAGAGCAAAGAGCGCAAAACCAAACAGCATGTTGATATATTGGCAAATGAATGCATCTCTGCAGAAGGGCTTGCACGCGAGACTGTGTATGCAACAGCAGGAATACACTAAATCGTGCTTTTCTAAAATGTGCATGTGCGACAAGCAGAGTATGCACGCGTTTGCACTTTCCTTGTATTTCAACTCGTAGGCAACGACAAAACGTCTTACACTTAGTTATTTACTTTTACTACTGACTGCCAAGTGGTTACAATCGTGTTACAAAAAATACTACTTACCTCAAAAATTGAAATGACTGAATACAAAGTCTAAGGACATTAATCCAAGCACACCAGCACAGTTGTGTTGCCTGGGATTT
Organism: Alosa sapidissima; assembly: GCF_018492685.1. NCBI lineage: Eukaryota > Metazoa > Chordata > Actinopteri > Clupeiformes > Clupeidae > Alosa > Alosa sapidissima. Next base: position 14,812,778 of record NC_055974.1, read on the forward strand.
GTTGCTAAGGTCTTACCAATTGTTACATTTGTTACACCTGGTGCAACTATGCGCTAGTGTTGTCACGATACCAGAATTATGACTTCGATAAGATACCTGCCATAAATATCACGATGCTTGATACTAAAACGATACTGCGGCGAAATCCTAAGATATCTGGAGAAGAAAGGACTCATACCTCCTCCAAGTGTATGGAGTCATTTGTGTTGAATTCGGTGCACTTTTGTAGTGTGCAGGTCAATTCTGGGTTCTAAACTTCTAAACTTCCTACATAATTATTATTTCAACATCATTATTACATAATTATTAGATCAAGGTCAGTGTTAAAATTACTGTAGGCAAATCACTGAATGCTATGCACAGAGGCCTAATCTTCAGGCCATCTGATGTACAGTATAGGCTACCCTAGGCCTTCCCGTGTTCATGGGATTTCTTTGACAGTTGCAAAGGGGAAAATGTGAGGATAGTCTTTGCGCACAGTGTACAAGTACGGCGTTCCAACATCTCAGGTCTTCGTCAGATAGGCCTACACCATTACCTGTTGCACTATATCTGTGTGCATTCCTACATTACGTCTATTTCTTTGATAACATGATTTGCTACCACGTACTGTAACAATAAGCCGCTATTATTATTAGGACTCAACACGCTTTGGTGGTATGCTGTGGGCTTTCATTAGCGGTCTACATGCCATGACAAATATTACGAGTAGTACTGACCGAACATGAAATAGATTGTTTACAAGTTATGGTAATGTTATTCTGGCGTGAACATTGCGCTTTCATCATGTTAGCACCCTATGATTACAGCTCGTTATGTCTCGTCAAAATTCATTGATGAAGGAAGGTTCGCTTTATCCCAGAGAACCATACTCGTTTCACTTAGGCTAGACTAAAACATAAGAGAAGAACTTGGCACTAACCATGTAGTCGTGTTTTCTATAGCATATTCATTAACCTGTCGTTCTTTGAACTCTTTAAAAATGTTGGGATATGTCTGCGAGGTGTTTAGCCAAGTTCCATGCGTAGCCTACTGCTTTTAAATGACTTTGAAACATATTTTACAAACGGGCCTCTGTGTACCTGATGGCTTGCCTTCACTATTCGCGATGTATCCGAAATAGTTGCAGATTTCACTGCACCTTTTGTTTTATCCACAAGGCCTAGAAGAACTGTCGGCAAAGAACTGTGTTGACGTTGGCTGCGCACTCACTCACTCAGAGCTGCCTGCTTGACACGCCCATTTGCTTAGATGCGTGCAATGAGCAGTGAGAGCAGCAGTTCACACAGACACAGAACGTTATTATTTTAATAAAGTATCGATTCTAAAAACGTCTGAAATCGTATCGTTTTTTGCGTAAAGGCATCGTGATACCTTTATAGTATCGATACACCGTGCAACACTACTATGCGCCAGATGAAAGATAAGGCCCATTAGAGATCAGGGTCATTTCTACATAATGGCAACTTTGTGAGTAATTCAGATGAGAGTAATGAGATGGATCCAAAGATGGAAGCAGTGTGACAACTGATATTAAAGATGATGTTAGTGATGAAGGACAACTTTGTTCAAAGCTACACCGAAGTTGCCAGTTTCCTGTTGGATATTAAATTTATCCTACTGCCAAAACTCAATACAGTTATGTTTTAAACCTATTAGGGGTGTGCATTATAGCCTAGCTGGGCTACCTAGCTGGGCTACAGGAGAAATAAATGTTAGGCTAACGCTATACTACCTCTAAATATCCAAGGTAACTTTCTGAAGTTTACAAGCAGAAAGAACTAGTCCTAGCCAGCAAACTTGACCTACTAGCTGACTAACCAACAGTCAGCCAAATTACAGTACATTTGGTTTTGTGACTTGGTAAGCATAGGATTTTTAACTGATGTTGTAAAGATACATGTCCCTCCAACCGAGTTAATAGGTAGTTTTATGTCTCTACTCTAGCAAATAACGTTGCCAATGTACTGTCTATGGATTAAAGGTAAACTATGCAGTATTGGCAATTTCCTTACTGTTTTCTCGGTTTTTGCTTCTTTTTCGCTGGCTCTGTCATGACGAATGTCTTACCTAACCTAACTCCATCGCTACCTTTTTCTAGCCGGTGCCTGGCGTGTATGTGTATTTGAATGCAGTAAAATAATTTGTTACACTCGTTATACTTCCTGACACTGAGGCCGTAGGCCCGCCGGCCCACAGTTGCAAGGGTGGTTTTTCCGCTCACAGGCGCTAGGGGGAAGCGACACGGCCACCATTCAACCCGAAAAAAGTCATATAACCATTCCAATGACTCTGAAGCTGTTAAATGAAGGTAAATTAAGCTAAAAAACTTGCATATTAAGCTAAAAAACCTGCATAGTGTGCCTTGAACCACTGCGTCAGTCACAAATTTATTTGCAGCCTTTGTAGTTTCCTAATCGCATTATTTCAAATAGAGATTTTGATTCGTAATAGGTGAATGATTTAGCCCTAGTTTAACTGTTTGGAATTTTCTTTTGTTTGATAAAAAAAAAAAAAAAAAAAAAAAAAAAAAAAATCCTGGCTTGCGAATAAAAGAATTTCTAGGATTCATTTTACTGGCTTCACAATCTTAAAGATGACTCCCAACTGGGATTCTTTCTATAAAGCTGTTGTGTTTTATGTGTCTCTACTCTATCAAAAACGTTGCCAATGTACTGTCTATGGATTAACCACTGTGTCAAGTGCTGTTGCAAAATTGCAAAGTTATTCGCAACCTTTGTAGTTTCCTAATCGCATTATTTCAAATAGAGATTTTGATTAGTAATAGGTGAATTATTCAGGCCTAGTTTAAATGTTTTTTTTTGTGAACTGAATTTTTGTTTGTTTGATTAAAAAAAAAAAAAAAAAAAATCCTGCCTTGCGAAAGAATTTCCAGGAATCATTTTACTGGCTTCACAACGTACAGATGACACCCAACAGGCATTCTTTCTATAAAACTGATTAAGGGTATACTGTGATGAGACATGAACAGTCACTGGAAAGAAGAGCAGCTTGGTTATGGCTATAATCATAATTACGATTCATTTTAATTATTTAACACAATTAGGCTACTCATACAGTATTTTCCCAAGAATTATCTTTTAGCAGTGGTGTGGTTGCACGGATGTGCCCTCAATGTTTAGCGTAAAAAAATATTTTTTTTTTTACTTCACTGTTAGTAGTATTGGTAAAATTGTATTGTTTACATTTTATAATATTTCAACCTAATAAACTATGTACAGACAAGTATTATTTAAGATACCATATAGACTATTTGTGTGCAGAGTACTAGCAACATTTTCAAAAAGCCAAGAAAAACAACTCTTACCTCATGCAACTTTTCAAGGTCAAATGTTGTCCCGCCTTGGTGGGGAAGCACAGGGGCAACGGCTGAATATCCAAATGCCTCTCCACTTTTGCAGGGCTCCTCCTTGTGACCTTGATCACTGGAGGACAGTTGTGCTGGTGTCTCCACCGTCATGGGTGCTATAGTTGCTGCAGACACCAGTTGACTGTCAGCATAATCTTGCTCAGGTACTGACAAAAGTGCACCAGACCCCTCCTGCGAATCTAATGAAGTCTGTGCACTCTTTTCCATACCAGATTTTTTTAACCTGGGCAAAAATTTCCCAGATTCTAGTTCTGACTTTCCATAATAAGGTCCTTCACACTCAGCATCCTCCTCTAGGGGTTTGAGGTCTGCCTGTGGGTCATCAAACACATTGGCCTGAACCAGAGTAGGAAGACTATGCTCATCTTTTTCAGACTCTATATCGGACTCACTGCCTCCACCAGGAGACAATTCTGAAGTTGAAATTGGTCGAAAGTGAGTCCTTGGGGATATGCGTATGGCGCGGTACTGAGTCTGATTAATGCCATACAGCCGGGAAGAGAAGATGTCATTCTCTGAGTCTGAGCAAAGAATTGACTTCGGTTTGAAGCCTGGGCTTAATGACGTCATTTCATTGGGCTCAAAACAGCACTCCACATGGAGTACTTGAGATAAGGGATTGTTCAGGTCAAATGATGAGAATGAGTAATCCTGGTCTGGTTCATCCCTATAGAGACCTGAACAGGTTCCAATTAAATCTTCATGGAAGATAAACGAAAACCCCTTGGTCAATCTGTCTCTTTTTACCGCATGGTCATTCTGACCAAAGGAGACCAGCGGTCTCCAGAGCGGCTTGTGACCAGGCGCAAAGCAGTTTCCTGCATTCATGAACACATCAGTGCCTGCAATAGTCACAACGTCTGAGGCTGCAGCAGCAGCAGCAGCACACTGCAGCAGGCCTTGGGCATTGCCTGATGGAACAGCAGCCCAGTCATGGTCATCTCCAAAAGACCTGAGTTCACCATACACTCCCCCAAGGATAAATGATGTGCTGTCTTTGTCTGAACTCGTGTCCCAGGGCTTCAAAGGGGTCATATAGTCACCACTATCTGTTTTGGACAGCTTATTTTTAGCCAACTCTTGACCTTCTCCTTCCTCCTCCCACAGGTGATACACCGAACATTGCACTGCTTTCTTCTGTGCAGTCTGTGCAGCACCAGTCAGCTTCATGTCCTGACAACCACAGTGGTAGTTCTGTACATCCTCCAAGAACAGCCCCTGATAATGAGGCTTCTCCTCTTCCTTGTGTGAAGGATCTCCAACAGCTGTCCAAATGTCCTTATCTATCCCTGAGGTGTAGTCTTTGTTCTGTTGATTTGCATCATCATATATGCCAGTGTCATACTGCTCACTCTCCCCTGTCTCTAATGGTATACCACAAATTGATTCCAGTTTGGATATTGTTTTTGAAACGGTATGTGTTGCCTTTTCTTGTGGTACTTCAGCATCCTTCAAAAAATCAAGGAGATCTTCCTCTAGATAAGTTGCTGGAATATAAGGTATTACAGATGTTATCTCCTCACCAGCAATCTGAGCCAACTCCTCTGACGGAACATTTACTTGCTCATTGTCTGAGCGAGTCTCCTCTGAGTGAGACCAAGGGCTGCAAGTTCGTGTTGAAAGATTAGAACAATATTCAGTTCCATCAAAGGCACTATTTTTGGTCCAAATGAGCAAACGAGACTGTTTGTTGTCACCATGTGGATCGAGACTGCTACTTGTCTTAGGAGTTGTGGTGTTTTCATGACAACTAGTCGCAGAATCACATGGAAAACAAGTGGGGCTATCACACTGCAGCTCGAAAAGCGAGAAACAGCTGGTATTCAGATGTGGACCATCACAGCTGGTTTCTGGAGCATTGCATTCCTCAGACAACTCACTCAAATTAAACATTGTACTATCAAATACTGGGGAGAGCTGAACAGGGGAGTCCCCAACAAAACTTTCTCGTTCCACATCATCTGAACTGGACGATGAGTAACATTCACAGACTTGAGCAATACTTTCAAAATCTTTCCAGAGGAACCCATCAGTTCCAGATGCTCCCAGTGACTCCGTATTTATTGCACTTTTCCCATGCAGCTGAAGGCCATCTAACACTAAACATTCTGCCTCAAATTCTCTCTGCTCTCTGCTTTTTTGGCGAATCATGTTTAGGATTCGACTCTCTTGGACTGAGTCTGAGGCACAAGGATCCAATATGGATGGATAAATATCAACTTCATAGAAGTCAGTGAATTCAGACAGATGTTCATCATCTAAATCTCGGCTATCCTCGTGTGGTGGGCTGAATGAGGTCCTACTGAATTCAACAGGTTGCTCACTGCTCTCACCTGGCAATTCAACAAAGTGCCCATCAACAAAAGTCCCTGCTGCAAGATAGGTCCTCTGGAAGTTAGCACTGGCCAAACAAATCCCTTGCATTCGCTCTGTCAACCTGTCCATATCTCCAGACAAATTGGATCCACTAGGAGATTCAGAGTTGTTCCTATAAGTTGTCTCGAGTTTGCTTTTTCTACAGCTGACAGGGACTAAATATTCTGTCAGGGGTTCTGTGTACCATAGTGGTTCTTCTACATACTCTTTTTTGTTTCTCCTATCATATAGTGTCTCCTTCAACTCTATTCCAAAAGTCTCCTTTTTTATCTCTTTAAGAGACCTCTTTCCCTTTTTTGGACAGATTGGTAGCTGCTGCTTAGAAGGACCTGCCACAGCACTTTTCCGCTCTTCCTTGTCAAAGGCCTTAAAGGACAGTTTCACTTGCCCTTGGCTTCGAATTTTCTTGCTTCTGGTTGTACCTCTTTCACGGGATTTATGCCTAATCTGGAGGGTTTTGCTGGTAGGTCTTTTCGGGTCACCCTGATTACTGCTGGAGCTGGAACCTGCTTCGCTGGAGCCAGAGGAGCAGGATCGGGGTCGATATTTGCCCTCCGACCAACTCCGAGCTTGCTTCTTACTGTGAGAGGCTCGCTCTTCTCCATGTTGTCTGTTCTCTTTCTCTTTCTTGTTACGCCTGTGTGGAATCCTTTCTCCAATTACTGATGTGATGGCTGTACTGGTGTCAGAGGTCTTTGAGGTTTCACCCTTGGAGGCCTCACCATCACTCCAACAATCTTTAGGTGCAGAGGTCTCAGTGCTGGTGTTTGGGGCAGCCGAAGAAGATGTGCAGGATTTATCCTTGTTCCACACAGTCATGATCTCCTGAAGACAAACGGATTTCTCGGAAAGTGGTGGAAAGGCTTCATTGTACCTAACACAAAAGGAAAACAAATACCAATTAAATAAATGAAGCTCATATTGTGAACACACATACACACCAGGGATATAAATTAAATATTTTGTCCACCTGCCACTGTGGCTGGTGGATTCCAAAATCAACTTTTTTCAGTCAACTTTTTCACCAGCCACTAGAGATAGGGTATGAAAATGTGATATCATGATTATAGTAACCTAAATAATCATGGTTTCCGGCATTATTGCGATACGATTAAATTGTGCTGAATTTCTCTCTAAACTTACTACCAATGTTGGACAGAACTAAAAATTGGCCTGTCCTTCATGCACAGTAGCAACAACACTAAAGGTCAACAGAACAGCATTAAAGGGACACCATTGTTGCAAACGTGTGTATAATGGCAGAGCCGGCGAAGAAGCAGCGAAAACCCTTGACGGAAGATGCAAAGAAAAGGAAAAGAGCTTCAGACCGAGCGAGGGGGAGTTTCGTAGAGAAAAAGTATCAGGTTTGCCTGGTGTCCCTTTAATATGGAATTTGCTTTATTCACCCGGCGGCCAGAACAAGGCTAAAGGGTACACTTGCATTACACCTCAGTCCAGCAGATGGTGGTGGTAATGCACTCCGTTTGCAAACTGCCAAAAAAAAAAGCTCACTGAAAAAGAAGAAGGGTTCACTGGCCAGTTCTTCTTCTTCAGTGAGTTTTTCTTGGCAGTTTGCAAACAGAGTGCATTACCGCCACCATCTGCTGGACTTATGTGTAATGGCAAGTGTACCCTTTAGCCTCGTTCTGGCCACCGGGTGAATAAGGCGAATAGTGTCATAAAAATGGTGTGGTAAGACAATACTTTGGCTTAAGTTATGGAGCTATCCAACTTGATCTAACTGTGCTGTGTAGCCTACATCATCTGAATTTAATATTTACAGATATCTAGGCTATATTTAACATTTATTTGCTATTTGGCCTGTTATGAAATCATGCATTGACTAATTTAAGCACAGTTCAGTTTGAAATACATGCATGTTTAGCATTTTGTGAAAATAAATCATTGTCATGTGTTGCATGAAGAGTTCGTGAGATATTCCACCGAATGGATGTGGAGATGGCCACAGAGAATAATGATTACATTTCTTGAAAAGTTATTTTTCTCGCGAACTGTTTATCACAGCAAATAGCGGCTAACTAGCACCGTTTAAAAGCCGAGAAAAGACTCTTTCATGTGATGTCTGTGTGATGAATACTTCTCGAGTAGTTCAAGCGAATTTGGATGCACTTTGTGTGCCTATTGTAGTGTCAAAAAGTGAAACGCTGCGCCATGCTACGGGGAGACGGCTCACTGGTAGTTATTATAGGTAATTTCAAATCAGCGCAATTTACCCTTATAGGCTACTGATAACATTACATGATCCCTACGAAACACTTTTATTTTTAACCGTCGGGCCTATGATAAGTTGACCAAATTCACCCGCCAGTGCACAAATTCACCCACATTTGGCTGGTAGCCAGTGCTCATTTCCATCCCTGATACACACACATTCTACACATTGAGAACACACACACACAGCAGAGGTTGTGTTAATCGAATATTTTCCGTCATCGATGGACATTTTAAAACAATGACAGAAAAATGTTTTAAAAAAAAATGTAAAAAGTAGACTACTGAAAATCACTCGTCATTCTTAACAATTAAGAATGATACATGTTTTTCTGTAACTTCTTAATGGGGACTTACATTTCCAGTTGGTCTTTCAAGGATGGTGATACGGCCAGTTCTGGTGATAGAACTCCTTCAGATTTTTTGCTCGTTTGCCTCCCTCGCTCTTCAAAAAAGAGCAAATCAGATAGATTTGTAAAAATAACTATTTACTTTCGTCACATTTAAATCAAAGTTTTGGCAGACACAGGCACATACCTTTTTGCTTGTTTTGCAATTCCTTTAGTCTGGAGCAGAGCTCCTCAACAAGACTCTCAATTCCAGAGTTCTACAAAAAAAAAAAGTAAGATTAAATAAATAAATAATTTAATTCATTAATGAGGAACACAAGATCTAGATCGGAGTCCCCCTTGTGATTGACACTTTTCACCCTAGCATTTGTAGGCTACAGAGAGAGTTGCCTTAGAGTTCAGTAGGTAGTCGTCACAAAAGTATGACGAAAAGTTAAACAGCTGATTTGCTCATTGATCTCTGTCTGACAGATACCTTCAGAATCTATCTGTCTCTATCATATTGAAGACATGTGTAACATGAACGTGGTGTTCTCTCTTTCTCCCCCAATTGTCATTATTTCCTATAAAAGCATTTACAGAAACATGTGCTTTGTCAACAGATACCTTCTGAATAGATTCTGAAATTAGTTTAGGCTTCAACATTTGTTTTGGCACAGCATATCATAGACGACTGATGTCAGCAGCCTACAGTATCAGCACAGTTGGCCTATGATAGAGCAACAGTGCTATGGGAGAAGGAGAAGTGATTCTACAGACGGTGAGACATATTTTTTTCACACGCAACTCAATAGGAACAGGAAAATGACCACACTGCATGCAATGCCATTGTTGCAATTTTGTTTTCAACTGAAACAAGGCCAGCAACATTTTCTAAACACTCAGACGTAAACATTGCAAAAGTGATGCAATTTCTACCTAGCTCGAGTTGCCGCAGCCAACAGCATTTTTAAAATCACAAGTTTTTTTGTTTTTTTTTTAACAGTCATAATCGACACCAATACCTGAACAGCCTGATCAATCAAATAAGATCCCAGGTGGTCATCACATAAATGTGATTGAAAGTACTTTGTCTCACCTCATCAGATGCAGAACGCAGGCACTGTACAGCTGCCTGTTTCTTCATCTCCTCCAGACTCACATCTGCCCCCCCCTTCCTCCGACTCCTGGTCCATTTCTTCCCTGCTCCCTTTTCCCAGCCCAAAAAGATGTCATTCTCCTGAAAGGAATTCAAAAAGAAAAATTAGAATGAATAAGAAAATGCCATAGTGAGAGCGAGAAGACAGTCACCTCCACAGCTCAAGCCAAAATCCTCCTAAATATGGACACCTTCTGCCATTTATTTGCTTTAAAGGGGAACTTGGCAACTATTTCAACGTAATAAACCCGTTTGGAAATCATTTGGATGGTTAAATGACCTGTTCCGGTGAAAATGGTGACTTTCCCCGCTGCCCCTAGCGTCCCCAGGAGGAAAACCAACATTGCAACATTGAGACTACCGTCCCAAGAGAAGTGAGAAACAAGAAACTCGTTTTAAATCGTGTTCTTACCTTGTAACATCCACATTGTTCTGCCGAACTTATGCTAACCGTTTCGCTAGCTTGTAAACGAATCCATGTGCTTTATTGTTACCGTTTTTTCACAGTTTGAAAATGCACAATTTCTCCAGCAGCAGGGGAAATATACCTAGTCCTGCCAAGTTTCCCTTTAAAACTGCAGAACGGACACCCAGATACTGTACATTTATTGTACTCAACACTACTGTAGGCTGTACAGACTTAAGTTACAACCAGCTCCTCAGACTTAAGGATGACATGACTGTTCAAAGATGTGCTTTGTGATATATTAACCCTATCCCCTCATTTAACAAGCTGTTTTAAACTTCCATTACACGTAAACAACATGTTTTATGCATAAAAAGCATAACGCAAATAAATTATATCCATAATAATGCTGAAGTGTAAATTATATTGGGCTTTTAAATGTATGTATTCTTAAGAATAGGTTAGTTTAACAGCAGACCACTTGAGCACAACTCGTACAAACTTGTACCTAAGAGAAAATTCAAAGGATGTCCTCATCACTTGTTGTACAAGCCAGTTAGGAATGAATCTGTATGAGTGGTTCTTACATAGCATCCATTGTTATTTTGCTGTTGTAAGATAACCCAAAGTTGAAGTCACCCTACATTAAATCATAAACTTCAGTTTAAAATGCTGTATGCTAACGAAGAGCTTCCTGAAAAGATTTTCATGGTATAGACAATGCCACACATATGGACATTTCCTGTTATCATCAGCTCTTACAAGAAACGGTTCAGTGCAGACACAACAGGGTTTAGCAACAGTAGCTCAAAGTTAGAAAATTCTTTGAGTATGTGTATGTCGGCCTATTATGGATGTCAGGTTTGTACTAAGGGTCCCACGTTTTCATCATAGGTTTTTGTGCCCAGTGGCTACAAGGTTTTTGCTTATTCATCTCTCACACACACACACACACACACAAATGAGCACATGTATTTACCTGGTCTTGCAGGTCGTAGTCATAACTGTCATGCAAGAGAAGACTGAGCACATAGCGGGTATAGATCACAGCATCAATCCCACATTTCTCTAGCTCCTGACCCAGCCAGTTCTGCACTGGCCCCAGCGACTGCAGCAAAGACATCTCTGAGCAAGGTCTGAGGAGAGCAGGAGGCAGAGTGGGACTCAACAAACTTCTGGGAGGGGGTGGGTGCTTGCCACTTAAGGGACGCATGGGGGCCTAGGTGGCAGCCATCCTAAGCAGGAGTGGCATGATGACGAATGCAGGACTAGACAGTTGCAGGAGTGCAAAAATGTCAGATGGGAGATGGTGGCTTCTCTCGAGGAGGGGGCAGAGGGCTACATAAAGATCAGTGTTTTCCCCCGCCTTGTCTTGGGTTATTCAGTACCCATTGCTAAGTGCGTGTGATTTGTATCTGTGAGTTGTAGTGATGACAGGGGGTGACCAAATTGAGCTCAATATCAGTCGCAGTGGTACATGGTGAAATGGGTTTCACCACTTGTTCAACCTGGGTGAAAGACAACACAAAAACAAAGCACAAACAAATGTCGGCATCAGTACAAATAGTGTAATATCAATATCAGAAAAAACATGTCTACTCTGAACAAACAAACAAACAAACAGTTCCCTGTACACACTATCCTATAAAACATCTTTGTCAGTTAGCCTAACAGATGGGTAATGTGACAGAACATGCCACTTTCAGTATGCTTAAAACACTGGCCACAAGAGGTAATGTTTTTGAAAGGTACATGGCATAAAGACAGTGTAGGGCAAAGATACTATATAGGGTTAATCCTCTCAGGCACCAGCCTCAGAATGCTGTTCAAGGCTAAACCTCAGATGCAACACAACACAAGGACTTCCTTCCTTTATGGGATTATCAGTTTCTAATGTATGGCAGCATACATTGAGGAACAATTCATGCCCACTTGTATGATTTACATGCATGCACTCAATGTGTGAAATATGCATTTAGCCTTGTCAGCATGCTTTCATGGATGAGAATTTGTCTTGAATTTTATGATCTTTAATCATATAATTTTGAACCGTCTGTAATGGTGTCACTGCACACGCAGGTAGGCCAGCTAACAGCAGTTGTATTAATTAAATATTGGATTAATGAAAAAGGTGTAGCCTACAACTGTCGTTGGTTTGCCTTCCCGTCACTCAGAGGAATGGCAAGGGTTGGCCTTACAAGGTAGCATACAGGGGGGGCTTAACTGTATTCTGCCCCAGTCCGTAAACCAATTGCACTTATCCGAACATAAATATGGATGTACTGACAGCCCAACCTACTAATCTAACGTTACAATGTATTAATTAAATCTGACTAAATAAACTTTTTGGGATATCGTTAGTCTAGCCGAAAATCTGCTCAACTATCCAACCAGCGTTAGGTATTGGCTACCGCTAGCTCTTTAGCTAGGTGTTCACTTCCAGTTTCCATTAGATAACGTCAACCAGACAACATTAACTTAGCCGACATAATATCATCAGCGGCATATATCATTTGCACATCAGAATCATTACCATGCTTGTGAAAGTTATACTGAACTGATAAACATTGGTTTTATTGCTAGAACTCATAAAGTCATCATTCTAAAGGACACCAAGCGACATAACGTTAACGTTAAGTACTACTGAGCTAACAAGGAGCTATGACATGCTAATACCTTAGCGTTAGCTAACGTTGGCGTTACTAGCATGTCAAATTATCAATTCAGTCAGTACATCTTGATGGGAAAAAACGTTAATTAATCGTCAATTAACCGAGTAACACATATATGGCAACTATGAAACAGATCTAACGTTAATGTTAATTCCGAAGTATCGCCAGCTGTTAACGTAGATTCTACTTGACATTCCATGGCTCGGTTAAAGTTACTTTGCGTTAGGAGTGACCGGTAAGGTTAGCGATAGCTTAACGTTCATTTTAATCGTTACAACCAACGTCACAGCATAATACGATCACAATATTAGCAACTATGCAGAAAAAAACGTTACAGCCTACTACTGGACGAAACACTTCACATTTAAGTCATAGTTGTTATGGCCGGCGAGTTGACGTTAATGTTAACCACAATTTAGCTGGACTGCCATTGTTGCTGAAGATGACAAGCAAATATATCAGTCAGAATATAACGTAACGTTTAACTTCGGTGTGACTTTACACAGCCAAAGGCCACTTCATATAACTAGAAGGCTAAAATTAACGTTAATTGTAGTTTCATGACGATAGTTCAACGTGACAGTACGCTACTAGTTCGTAAACACTGCGGTAGTTAAGGCTAGTTCTAGAAAGCTAAAGCTAGCATCAACGTAACGTTGCAAAACGCTGTAACGTCGACGTTAACGCTGACACAGTATACTCGGATATCTGTCAACGGGTTACATTTAACTAGGCTAACGTAAAATGCATCGTGATAAATGTCAATTTATCCAAATACTTCAGGTGTACCATTTAGACCAGGATACCACTTTCTTACCTACGATTTAACGTAACATTGAGTAACTCCGTCAATTCTGAACGGCCAGAAGCAACGTTAGCGTTACGTTAACGCTAAATTGCATAGATCTAGTCTAGTTCTAACTTAACGTTGAACCTCTTTTGCAAGGTATTCTGACGCAGTTCAGATTGTGGCCAGATGACCGTTCACCAGCGTGATAGATTTAATCAATTAACGGCAACGTTACCGTTAATGGCCCATTGCTAGCGGACGATATCCTTTAATCTAGTACGTTAGCGTGACGTTATTTGCGATCACCGCTGAAGCTAACATTGGCCTATGAGCTGCTGGTAAAATTCCAGAGTTTTCCGGAAGACATGATAGTTAATGTTGCAGCAAGGGACAATTAAATCATATCGTATATGTTTACAATTAATAGCAGAATATCCACAGCCAACATGAACACTGTCTGTCAGCTAGGGTTAAATTTTGTTACGCTGATACTGTCATGAGCTAACGCAAGGAGGAGTGGCCGCCCGGCTGCCCAAAACCGGGACCTAGCGAACAGCTAGCTGTTGACGTAGCTAAGTCAGCAAACCAGCTAATACTTGAACTGGCTAGTTCGCTGCAGTGACACTTGACATTAGGCCACAAACATTTTGGCAGCAATAATAACAGAACAAGCAACAACAGCATCGCGCACATTACCATAATTAACAAAAACAAAATATGTGATGTTAATATCAATGATTCGTCAACCTACAGTAACTGAAAATATTAACGTAAACTTACAGAAGGGGAAAAGGGAGTAGTTCACGTCGCTTCTTTCCCGCTGCCGTGCCCTTCCGAGCTCGAGCTACGGAATCCGTCTGCTTCACATACCGTGAGCGCAGAGCGGCGACCGCTGATTGAACCATAGATTGAGAATTAGAATGTCCACTGTCTGTTGATAGGGCTGATATGATAGAGCGCTCGAACGCTGATTTACTATGTCATGGTTTCTGTAGTTTTCCAATTCCTGACAGTATCGCGGTTATGTTGTTGTTCCCGAGTCTAATGCATAGGTTGGAAATATTACTAGGCCAGCTCCAGAGGCAACCAGGCGAAATGCTACTGTCCCAGCATTAGGTTTATTCCTCCGCAAACTATTGCATCAGAAGGTTAAGTAGTGCGTTTACCAACATTAAATATGAATGACCTACTTTTGAGAGATCATGTTTTGTTATTGTGCCTGTCTACTAATTAATGCAAAGACTCGACAACAATAAAATTTGATGTAAAAACATGGATAACATGGTAGAAAGATAACATCGCTATTCAATTATAGGGGAAACTAATTATAGGCTACAGAATTTGGTTTGATACAAGGATACAAGGACGTTTATTGTCACATGCATATAGTTACTGGATGTAAGAAATGCAGTGAAATTATGTCTGGTGTTAGCCTATTTGTGCATTTATGGGGGGGGGCACCAACAAGGAGCACCCAAGAGCAACAGGGGCAAGGAAAAACTCCCTTACTAAGGAAGAAACCTTGGGCAGATCCATGGCTCAAGGGGCTAACCCAACTGCCAGGGGTCTTGGTGTGTGTGTTGGGGGGATGACAAGGGAGATGGGATAGTGTGCTGTTTATGTGGGGAGAGGGCAGTGTGCAATATGTGTGTTGGAGAAGCTTCCTCATGAGACAATGTGCTGTGTATGGGGGGGCAGTGTGCTGTAAGTATGTTGGGGATGTGTGTTAGAGAAGCTTCCTGATGAAATAATGTGCTGTGTATAGGGGGGGGGGGCAGTGTACTGCAAGTATGGTGAAGGGACTTACTATTGCAAGCAGAGTACTGTATGTATGATGTATGTGAGTGATGACAGTGAAGATGTGTGTGTGGGCGGGACTTGGAAAAGAAATGTTCTACACAGTCCTGCTGAAGATTGATACCAGAAACTTTATATAGTCCTTGGTGATGCCCATCCTGCCTTCGTTTGTATAACAGTTATTCAACCTTGCAGATCATCAAATGTCCCAGTAATATGCTTTAGATTACTGCAGTGTACTAACTAATGCCCAGTAAAGGAATGAAATGACTCTAGAGGCCGAATTTATTCATAGGCTTGACAAATTTATATTTAAAGTTTACATAGAATAGAACATTTACTGTTTTATGTAAATAGATATGAAAAAGGGGGCAGCCGTGGCCTACTGGTTAGCACTTTGGCCCTGTAACCGGAGGGTTGCCGGTTTGAACCCTGACCAGTAAGCACGGCTGAAGTGTCCTTGAGCAAGGCAGACCTAACCCCTCACTGCTCCCCGAGCGTCGCTGTTGATGCAGGCAGCTCACTGCGCCGGGATTAGTGTGTGCTTCACCTCACTGTGTGTACACTGTGTGCTGTGTGTGTTTCACTAATTCACGGATTGGGATAAATGCAGAGGCCAAATTTCCCTCACGGGATCAAAAGAGTATACTTATACTTATACTTAAAATGGCGTGCCCAAAATTATTCATACAGGTCATTCCACGTCAATTCAACCAGGGCCCACGCACTTAGGTCTCAAAAAATTCTGAAAAAATGACCAGGTGTACCGTTACCCAGGAGTGGTTATTTAGCCTACTCTTTATACATCAATGCTATACAAAACAACACAAAATGCACCATTGAGATCAATATTTTTTGTATAGCATTGATGTAAAGAGTAGATAACCAAAGGCAAATTTTGCTCTGACGTGATCACCTGAGAGTACCTGAGCAAGGGTGGGGATATCCTTTTCAATTTCAGTGATTCAGTGATTTCAGTGCCACCTTTGGTTACTCTATACAAAACATATTGATCTCAATGGTGCATTTTGCCCATGTTCAGGGTGGAAATAAAATTCTCTCTTCAAAATAAAAGAGAAAAATTTGCATAAGACAAGTCAAATTGGTATTTTTAAAAAGAAGGGATCATGGAGAATAAAGAAAAAAATATTTAAAAAATCTTCGTACATTCCCACAAAGTGTTAGGGTGCTCTGAAAATGACATCCAAAATGATTTTTGAATTTATTTTCTGTTCATTGCTTTTTGTGAGAGTGTTTCTACTATCTCAATAAGAAAAATAAATTAAGAGCCTATGTTGAGCACAAATATGTCTTCTGAAGGCCTAAACAAACTCCAATACAATTTTGATCAACTTCTTCTTCTGTGTCCACTGTCCTTGCAAAGGTAAGGCGTATTGTTCTGTTCAGTATTTAATAAACAAATGTATAAACGAAGCGGTCTATTCTGTGGTCAACAAAGAATATATGCAGTGTGTCCTCTTATCTAACCCTGGGGTAAACAAGGGGGCATTGCAGGCTGCAATCAGTGATATGCAGGCAGTCAGATCCTTTGAGGTCAAAGGTCAATGAAGTTTTCAGACCAACACTATCATTTGTACCAACAGTCCTAATCAGGTTGAGGTGACACAATTTGCATGAAATGCTGTTATGTTTTATTTTATTTCCCCGATATGCAGATAGCATTGTGTTGCTGCTGCCAACACTGCTTAAGGAAGACAATGAGTTACTGCATCAATGATGTGAGTACATTGAGAGTGACTTGTGGAACAGCTTGTACTTGTAGTGCAAAGGTTTATTCCTGTTTATTCCCATATTTTTCTGTAAATTCCAATGGAAAGTTTCTAACTTTGAAAATATTTGGAATTTTGCAGCCCTAGTTGTGTAGTGTAATGTGCTAATGTATGCCTTTTTGCTTGTTTGCAGAACCATGCAAACACACACAGTCACGCACACACACACACTCACACACACACACATTGTTTAGTTGGAAGAATAAATCAGAATTGAGACCGAAAGACTCCTGGCCTGGCCAGCATTCTTACCAATGCACACTCAGTAATTGATGATAAAGTCAGCAACATGGCCCACCTCTTTTTCTAATACGCTGATACTGTTGTTGGTGGTTGACAAGATTGTTGGTTTACAGCTAGTGATAAGTGGTTTGTTATGTGATGCCAGTAGGTGGCAGAAAAGGATTTACTATAGACATGTTAAAAGAGGAGAGAAAGGTAAAAAATGAAAGTTGTGAAACGCAGTCCTGCTGAAGATTGATACCAGAAACTTGGTGATGCCCATCCTGCCTTCATTTGTATAGACCCTTTCAACAATAAAAACAAAAACAATGCTTGAACGTTCTATTTGGGCCCCAATCTACTTCCTCTGCATTAAGATAACATATGGAATGTTAAAAAGGAAGTCTTGTGGGGCCAACTATGATGCTGATAATGGAACTCTTGAAAGGGTCCATAGCAGTTATGCAACCTCGCAGATCATCAAATGTCTCACTGTTGCCTCCTGTAATATGCTTTAGATTACTGCAGTGTACGATTAACTAATGCTTAGTAATAAAGGAATAAAATTATAATGCAGTAGCTGTGGCCGTCCCCACCCCTGAATGCTTCTTAATGGTCATCTTTATTTGTATTCTTTTCCCCTGTATCCCTCAGTCATTCCCCCTCCAGTCTGAGCAACTACGAGAAGATCCCTGACATCATCTCATCACGCTACAGTGCCACCACCACTCAGTCATCAGCAGCATCCCCATACCGCCCCTGCAGTCTGCAGGCTATACTCTCCCCCGTAAGTGCAGTACCTCAGTGTCTCTTTGTGTGACCAGTTACTGTATATAAAGAGATCCATATTAAGGGACTGTGATCTGCTGCACAGTATCAAGCTAAATGTAATTCATTTAAAAACTTTTGCCGTGTCCCAGTGAACAAGCAGGCTGTGTGAAGTGCCCAGTAGATCAGTTAGTCTAGTTGCACCCCCCATAGGCCCAATAGTAAACCCAGAAATGTTGAGTACCCTAACGTTGTATTGCAGAAATGTCATTGAACAATGAACTTGGTTGCTAAAAGTTGCACTTTGGGCAATTTGCATAATTAGTATAATAAGATAATTAAGGCGAGACACTACAGGTGAATAGGTTAAAAAAATTAAATTATAGCTATTACCATGAAACTTTCTCAGTTGATCACTTACGTATTGCATGTTTTTTTTCTATTTTAATGTTTAAATATGCAAATCATGCCCTATCTCATTAAATATGCACTCATTTGCATATATTTTTCAGATCATGTCACTTTAAAACATTAGTCTAAAAGTGACATGGTATTATAGGCCTGGGCGATATGGCTGAGAGGTAGATCATGATATTACTTGATAATATTAATCAATATCGATACCTATTGATAATTTGATGACCTAAAAAGACTGAGAAAAGCATGCTGAATTTAAACATTTCTGTTAATCACTTAATATAACATTCCACTATTATATTCTTAATGATCAATACAGGAGAAAACTTCAATATCGACACAACAATGAAAAATACACAAATACGGAGCCACATTTGTCTTACAAATCCAGTTGCTAGATTCGGTGGTTTAGTCTCTTATCGATATATGTTTTATTTATACAGTATAAGTTATTGTTTTATTGACCAGGCTATGGAATTAGATATTTAGCTTTTACTTTTCATTAATCAAGGGGTACTTAATTCCTTAATGATCCATCCGTGGTTACAGCTCCAGTCTCAACATACCCCCTGAAGCCTATAATACCCAGGATTCCCACTCCTCAGGGCCAGTTTGTGACATTACAATACAAGGTATGGCAGGCTGCCCGCCTGCATACACCTAATGCTTAAATAAAGAGCTTGTTGGGCTTTTCACTGCAACACCTGCCTTACCACTTCAATAAAATCAATTATGTTCTTCATATGGGCACAATGAAGGCCAGAATGGTAAGTAAGTGAGCACATATTTAGAGGGCCTCATTTGCACATTTAAGTATAAGCATATATACTGTTTTGATCCCGTGAGGGAAATTTGGTCTCTGCATTTATCCCAATCCGTGAATTAGTGAAACACACTCAGCACACAGTGAGGTGAAGTGAGCTGCCTGCAACAACAGCAGCGCTCGGGCAGCAGCGAGGGGTTAGGTGCCTTGCTCAAGGGCACTTCAGCCGTGCCTACTGATCGGGGTTCGAACCGGCAACCCTCCGTTTTCAAGTCCGAAGCACTAACCAGTAGGCCACGGCTGCCCCCAATTTAAACATTAATATAGGAAAAAATACATGCAATACATTTTTTCTCATCTTAACATGAGTAATCAACTGAGAAAGTTTCATGGTGGTATCTATTATTTAACATTTTTATATATTCAACTGTGTTTCACCTTAATTATGCTAATTATGCAAATAATAATGTTGCTGTTTTTACTGAAACATAATCCAACTCTGGAAATTCACAATTTCGTCGCCGTTTAAAAAAAAAAAAAAAAACATAGTCCAGTATTTCTTTTGAAATTGAAATGAAGTTGTATGGACTGGACTATGTTTTTTTTTTTTTTAAACGGCGACAAAATTGTGAATTTCCAGAGCACACTTGGCAATCGACTCCTACGGACTTTCCCCTAAAGATGGCAGCAAAGATGGCAACATTTCCGGAAAGGTACTGGCTTGATGAAATTCATTCTGGACTCTCTATCCGACCACATAAAGACCTCGGGATACTTCGGTTTGGCTTTAGGGACCCTCTACTCACTACCACGTAAGTGTAATGTTGTTTGGAACTGTAGAAGAGTTATAAAAATAGCGTTTTGTAGCGGCGAAATAATATGCCCTTCTCACTTCCAGCTAATGAGATTTGACTAAAAACGGTAAAATCGAACTTTCTCAAAACACCGAATGACATGATTTTGATGTCAACTCAACGTATGTACTCCCAATCATCCGTAAATTGATCTAAAGTGCATTTTACTCCGGATAATTCCTTTAATCGAAATCCTAAAGACATAGAAAGCATTGCAGAGCCCAGTTGATGTTATCGGTGGTTTAAACAAATGTAAGTTTAAAGTTGTTAAACAGAAGCACTGCAACACAAACCATGACGCAAATCGGCCTGTTTCCATTTCCTGTTACTGACCTTCAAATGTTTTCCACGAAACCCACAGATCTGCATGGTGACTTCACGTTAGGTAGACCTACGACAGCTACAGAAACACCAAGACACAAGACTGGTGGGGTTTTTCAGCACTGTTGTGTTGTGTAAACAAAAGATGGCTATAACAATGATTTCACATAAAACCAAAAGACAAATAGACTTATTAAAGGTATTAAAGGTACAATCAGTCAGGAAGTCACATTTCTTTGTTATTTTTTTTTTACATTACTCATTTTGTACTCATGGAATGCTGTCATGGGGAGATGGTTGCTGAATGTGACAAAGAAATGTTAAGGGCTTGAAATGGCATACAATCGCTGACCGTACCTTAAAGCACCCTCTTTAGGAACAGGGTTAACACTTGGTCTTTACACGCCAAAGTAAACATTCAAGTTTGTTCACTGAATGTACTGTCATTAAGTAGCCTACTAGGCAGAAAGCTTAATCATTTTTGGAGAATCAAAATCAAGCAGCATCTTAGTTTTTTGTCAGCTTTTATTTATGACACAAAACATGACCACCAGTTAGCAACAGCTGATTAAAACATATTTTTGATTATAGAAGTCATGGAGGATTAATAATGAAAAACATAGAGCTGTATGGAGCTGTTATATCACAAAGAAATTGAATAACAAAAAAATATATAAAAGCAAAAGGGGTACTGCAAAGGACTATAACATAGGTGTTCCAACCAACCCCGACTGTGCCAACCAACCCCGTGCATGGGGCAGGTTGGCACACGTGCACAACACCACTTTAATCATATATAACTCAAAACAAGGGATAATTTGTTGACATTGAATGTATACATTTTGTAGCTGAGATCCCAAGCTTTCAGTTAATCACAACTTGACAATTTCAACGCACTGTAAGACGGAGAAATATAGCCGAGAGTGAAAAGTGTTCCAACCAGCCCCGGTCTCCACTATGCCCTTTCTGTACACTGTAGGACTCCCTCTCTTACTCAGCATGGTTCTGCTCAAGGTTTCTTCATTTTAAAGGGGGGGAACGTTTTTCTTTGCCTCAATCATCTTAATGTGTGCTCTAGCGAGTTTCAGTTCAAACCGTGCACTGTGAAGTGCCTGGAAACATATTGGCGCTGTATAAATGAATTGAATCAGTTATTTTTACAGCATGTTGTGTCCCTTGCCTCAAGAATGACTGCCAGATTATGTAATAATACTGTAGGATGATAATTTAACCATATAAAAAATTTCAACAGCAAATAATGTATGGAATATTTCTTCTGTGATGTTGAATCCTTTTCAGCCATCCTCCCCATCTCTCCGATGGTCAAAGTAAGCTTCATACACAGGAACCTGACACTATCAAAAAAAGAGATTAAAAAAAGAAGATATTGGTTGGGTTAATTCAGAGACTTTCTAATGAGGAGACACAGCGCTCAAAAAATACTCCATAGAAATGCATAGTTTGTCACACCAATATGGCCGTTGTCTACACATATCCCACCCCTTCCTCGGCAAAACGTCGACATGTGAATACATTGAGCCAATCATATGGTGTGTTGTGAAGACATCGTGCCAATCATGTGTTGTGATCTCGCCGCTGGAGCAAGATTGATGTCGTGAAGCCTTGCGCACGCGCAGTTCGACCCAAAGACTGTGCCCGATGAGTGCCCATAAAACGTTGGTATTTGGCCGCCGAGTGGAGGGACTTGCCTAAAAGGACTTTGGTTAATTTTGCTCTCGGCTAGTGCATTTTTAAAGTAACTGACCAAATCATCTGTAAAGATAGTCGAGTTCAGAAGATTACATATACACCTTGGCTAAATTTAAAGTCAGCTTGTTACACTTTTCATTCAAAGGTATATGCCCTAACTACTATATTTTGATGTCATTTCAAATGTTATTTATTTTATCATACTCTCAGAGGGTAATATATTTTAATGTGTAAATGTATGGTGCGTTCATAAATTCAATCTGACTCTCAAAAATAGAATAACGCTCTGAAGGTCGAAAAAGATGATCATTCTAACTCCCTGTTATATGGGGTTATGGACAGTATAGGCTACAGTTTACAATATGGATCCACTACAGCACTTGTGAAACAGGGTTTATGTGTCATTCAAAGTTTCAGAGTGTGGCAATTTATAAACACACCCTTAACTCATTGAATGCCAAGCTGTTTTCGGAAGCTTTGTCCTAGAGTGCCAGCAATCTAGACCATTGTTGATGATTTTTGTACAGCCACAGCATATTCTGTGTTAGCTATGAACACATACAATGGCTCGTTTGAAAGGTGAGACTTTAAGCTCTCAGTGGGTGCAAACCGTGTATTTCTACACGCCTCTGTTACTGAGAAATCCTAAGCTAAACAGTGGCTAGTTTTGATCAAAATCGTTTTTTTTTCTAGAATATGAAGTGTTGCCTGTAAAGTTTCCGGGAAGTGACCTGGCGAGACTGCCACCTAGTGATAGACCCACGAAAATGGCCTGGTTTTGAGCTGACGTGCATGCGTCACTGATTCGACCCAAAGCGGCAACCGAGTTATGATAAAATGTCCAGATAAAATATCCAGATTGTGCGTTTTCATGAGTTTTCGATCGTCATATATTTCATTTCAATTCATCACAGAGTTCCCAATATCACATATAAGGTGTGTTAGAGTTTCGTAATTAAAAACAAAAAAAAAGCTAAAAACGTAATATTACGTTTTTGGCACTTAACGCATGGGAAGGAAAAACGTAATTTGGCACTCAATGAGTTAACCAAATGGGGTATGCCTCCATAAAGTTCATACCCTGTGAATCCAGAGTTCTCGTGGAAGCATTTGCTCAGTGAGAGACTCTGGCAACGAGTAATGATGCGCATGGCCGTAGCTACCATAGAGGACACCGAGGTCACGTCCTCGGTATTTTTTTCTTCAAGTTTCGTTTAATTTATTAAGTAGGCTACAAATAGGCCTAGCCGACGAGACAATTATCTTTGCATCAACGGACCGTCACGTGATATCCTACCTCTGACATTTTGACTTTCTGTCAAAACGAAAGTAGAGTCGAGTCGGCTATCGCGGAGTGTGTCCTAAACTAATTAACGAACGCAACGCAACTTGACCTGAACAAAGGCTGTCACAAAGTTAACATTTGGAAAGCCAGCAGAAGAGCAGACAGAGAAGGAGTGAAGGTGAGAAATGTAGAAACACAATGGGGTTCATATAACTAGATGCAATAGGGCTACCAATTAGATGCTAAATAATAAAAATGTTGAAATTCAGTGGAGATGCAGTTAGCTAACCTGAATTGAAAACGAAGCTATATCAATGTTATATAGGATGGATAATGATATTCTCATGGCACAAATATTACCTATTGTCAAATTATATCAATTATATTATTGTTCAGTAATTTAGAGACTTGTTGTTTTAAGAAATCCAACACAGGGGATAGAAATCAGGCAGTTGAGAAGAAAGAGGAGAAGAGGGAAATGATATACAGGTGCATCTAAAAAAATAATATTGTGGAAAAGTGTTTTGGTTCAAGTTATAAACAAAACATGTTATAATCTGAACAAATATATGGTTGTTGGCAAAATGGGGGAAGAACCTCCTAGCATTTCTAGCGACGCCCCTGAAAAATCCTGGCTACGGCCTTGATGATGCGCCAATCATATCTGTGTATCTGATATAGGTGGGCCAGAGGCGAGCTAAACCAAAGTCCTTTTAGGCAAGTCCCTCCACTTGGCGGCCATATGACAACGCTTTTTGGGCACTCGTCAGGCATCCTATTCAGCAGAAATGCTTCACGACACCAATCTTGCTCCAGCGGCGAGATCACAACACATGATTGGCACGATGTCTTCACAACACACCATATGATTGGCTCAATGCATTCACATCACACCACATGATTGGCTCAATGTACTCACATGTCGACGTTTTGCCGAGGAAAGGGTGGGATATGTGTAGACAACGGCCATATTGGCGTGACAAACTAGCCCCATGCATTTCTATGGAGTATTTTTTGAGTGCTGTGTCTCCACATTAGAAAGTCTCTGGCTAAACAGATGACGGACGTAGTGTTATCCAATTGCGTCGAAGTCCGGAATTAGTCAGTTAACATTGAGCGTATAGTGTTATCCAATTGCGTGCAGTGAGATTTTCAAATGTGTGCTTGGTGCCGCCCCTCGAGTTGGGCCATTACATTATTCGTGGCCAGACCCTTAATATTTCAGATTGGGTCTGGTCCTCCAGGCTATAAACTTCACACAACACAACAGGAATTTTAGCCCATTCCTCCTGCAGAAGTCGTGCAACTGAATTAAGTAGGATATGTGGACCCCTTTGCAAGAACCTTTTTAGTTCCACATATTATCAGTTGGATCAAGGACAGGGCTTTTTGATTGTCACTCCAAAGTTTTTACTTTGCCTAAAATATTTTGATATTTTGGAGTCATCATCTCTGTCCTTCTGGTGTTTTGAGGATACAGTTTCAAAATATCAACATGACACCACCACTGGTTTGTCTTTTTTGTTTTCCCAGGGGATGACACACTTCTGGCAATAGTTTCTGAATACGAATGTAATTTATTTCATTGATTCAAATCGACTGTCTCATTCTCCTACATCCCTATCATACATATCAGAGCATATCAGATATGTTCATTTGGCAAATCCGTCATTATAATAGCAATGTGCCAAGGCGCATGTACTGTATGTCTGGATTTTAAAGGGAATGAGAGATGGGACTCTCATTGATTGGTTGCATGCTACACCAAAAACATACATGAGTTAAGGAAATTAAACCCATTTGAACCACATGTGCCTGTTCCTGACCATTATTAAACAGACAAACTGATCAGTCTTTGGGGGCATGATTTTAAAGATGCCCTCAAAATGTAGCACTGTAGCTGCCTAGCTGTTGGCTGCAGCAACTCAACCTAGGTAGCAACATTCTTAGTTTTTTTTTTCTTTTCGTACTGACACTAGGCTACTCGGTGACCTCGAGAAACAGAGTTTCAAGTGTAGGCATTTCACTTCAACTGTATGCAGATGCACAGTGTGAGTATTGACCTGACAGTTTACTACCAAATAACTTCCAGCCTCGACTTACCCACTGGGTTGAACCCCTGGAGGAGTTAGAGCTGGACTCAACTTCTTCTCTGTGCTCCTCACTTTCGATGGGTGCCTCCCTGATCACATTATTTCCTTGATGTATACAAGACAAATATGGTATTAATATTGAACACTGTACAATTCACTCTTTATGCAAATCACTTAAATGTAAGTTTACAATTTGTGAATGTATATTTTATCCAGCTGCTGACCTGCTCTTTTTAATCTGCAGATAATAAAAGGAGCACTGAACACCAGTAGACCGACAACAACAGCCAAAGACACTGTGAGTTGAAGTGGAAGTCCATTTTTATCGTTTTCAGGGTTTTCAACACCCTCTTGGTTCTCAGTGGAGGCTGCATGGGGGGAAAAGTCAGATCAATTGAACGCAGCTCCTTTTTAAACTGTCAGTGAGAGGATGTGCTTAGGTGAGGGGTGGGGAGAAGTGAACGAATTTAACGTTTTACCATTTTATTTGAGTTTACATCTTTGTAACAGTGAGCTGCATGGTGACTATATTACATTTGTAAGATTAAATTGGTTTAACAATACAAGTGCTTCAGATAAAACAAAGCAAGTTAAATGCAGTGAGTCATGCTTCTGTTTTGTAGGATACCTAACAGTGCCTGAAATGTAACAGGTGGGAAAATAGAAGAGGAATCATGTAGAAAATTGCTTTAAGGTCTATGTTTGTTCATGCTTGTTGATTGTTTAACTAACATTATCTAATAATAAAAAGCAGATACATGAATATTAATTTTAAAAGGACTCACTTTTAGTTTGTGAATTCACTGTTAATTGTGTTCCCTTTCCAAAGTTTGTAATGAGTTTCGGTATATCTTGGATAACTTTACAAACATATAAACCTGAATCATTACTAGATACATTGTGAATGACCAGGGTTGATGAGTTGTTTTGAGATAAGATAATTGTCCTCTTGGAGATTGAGGAAATCTTCTCAATCGTTTTATCTTTATACCAGCTTCCCTTTCGGCTGATGTTTTTTGGCCCATTCCAAGAGCATTTCATTTCTGCAGTCTCTCCCTTGGAAAGAGTTAAATTGGGTGGTGATTGTAAAACTCTGAAGTCCACATTTGTGCCTGCAAGAAAATGCACTGCAAATACAAAATACATATAGTTTAGTTTAAATTTTGATATGGCATTAGTTAAGTAGCCAACTTGCCATTCATATAAAATGCATTTTACTACATTTATTTGTATATTTATTACAATGTACACATTTAGAATTGCTGTGTACTTGAAGAATTACATTTGCAATCCCTCATATTATGGGCAGGTAACAGAGGTCATGGTTGACCTTCTCAACATAGCAATAGCCTACAGTAGTGGTTCCCAAAACGAGTACCACTGGTGGTATGCAGACTCTATGGAAGAATATTAGACTCAAAAGTTTTGTACGTGTGTATCACATTTTGAAACTGTACAAATTATTTGTAACTGTAAAAATGATCTGTACAAGTAATTGTCAAAATTAAAAATATGCCCTACACTTACAAATCTATTCTACAGGTATGGATTTACAGCTACAAATCATCCTACAGTTAAAAATATTTCACCGTTACAAACATATTCTACAATTACAAATCAATATTCTATGCACAAAAAGTTGTCCTACAGTTACAAATCTTTTCTGCAAGTGCACAGACTTTTGCACCACCTTAGGGATGAGAAGTGTCTCATATGTATTGTGTGTGTGTGCATTATGCATTTTGTGCATTTTGTGTGTGCTTTTTATTGGCCAGACCAGTCAAATCTGTCTAGTAAGCTAGCATCCTGAAGTCACCTCTTCTGTTGATGTTGACACACTGGTGTTTTGCAGGTAATATTCAACAAAAATCACAGTTTAGGACCTGTGAGGCACTTGTCTCTCAAACTAGACACTTGTTTGTACAATTTGTCCTCTTGCCCAGTTGTGCACATGGGCCTCCCTCTCCTCTTTTTAACACTCCTCTGTGAAGTAACTAGCACAGTGTTGTATGACATCTTCAGTTCCTTGCTCATTTTTTCATACAAAATAACTGATTTGTCAGAATAAGAGTAGATTTTCAGGTTTCAGAAGAAAGGCCATTTTGTTTGATGCTCCAGATCTTCAACTGGTTTTGAAAAAGGCCAGCTGTGTTGCTTTTTTTCATCAGGGCAGCAATTTTCAGACCCGCTAACATAATCACAAAAGGGTTTTCTAATTATCAGTTGGCCTTTTAAAATGATAAACTTGGATTAGCTAACACAATTGAACACAGGACAGGACGGATAGTTGCTGATAATGCATGGGCTCCACTAGATAGATACTGTATCAGAAATCAGCCACGTCCTGCTACAAAAGTCATTACACCATTTTCAATGTCTCCACTGTATTTTTGTATTCTGTTTTAATGCTCACAAAATTAATTTTCCCCTCAAAAACCAACACATTTCAAGTGACTCCAAACATTCGAACTGTAGCGTACATCACTTCAAAGTAATCCACTGTCTTGTTTCAATTTCTAGTGAGCTCAAACATTTGAATAGTAGTGTACATCACTTCACAAAGTAATCCACTGTCTTGTACATTTTTGTACATCTGTATACAGATGCATCGGGTAGACTCACCTTGTACAAACAGAAAGAACAGGAGCAGGCAGCACTGGTGGTCATGCAGGGGGTTCATCATTGAGAACTGAGACCTGTGGTGTTTATGCTGTACACAATACAACATTTCCTCCTGAACTTCCTGTAACCAGATGACATCTCTGTTTCCGAGAAATACAAGTTAACAGAGTGACATTCACACATACTCTCACATAGCTCTTGCTTCATAAACAAGCTGTGAAAAGAATTTTCCCCATGTGTGATATTGCACCATGACACCATAGTGTGAGAAAAAATGAATATTAGAAAGGATTTTGTTTTCTAGTGTTTTCTAATTCATTTGTGAATTGCTGCTATCTTCCGGTTTTTGAATACTCAATTCATAATGAAACAACAAACATAAACACAGGTCAGCATCAAGCTGAGTATTAAAAGATTAAATGGCCTTTTTAAGTGACTTCACATTTGTATGATATTTATTTTCTTAGGAAATGTTCAGGCGTCGATACTAGTCAGTAGTGCACTTGTGCATACCAGCCGTGGTCTCTGTCCCGCATGGCTGATATGTCCAATCATATGCCCACTTTGTGCTGGCTGGTCTCCCTGGATTTTGTCTTGTGTTGCTGAGGAACCTGAGACAGAATTGACTGTGGTGTCTAGACAGCCCCCAAACCAGTGAGTGTGATGTTGGGTCAGCCCAAAGCAGTTAAAGTTTCAACATCATGCTTGGCCATTAGGACAGTGCAGAGCGGCACCACTTAGCTATGCTATTAGTCAATGCAAAAATGTTTCAAAGGCAAATATCACACACACACACACACACACACACACACACACACACACACAACCTATAGTATGGTGGTACATTACGTACTCTAAATCAATTTCATTCTGATGTTTCACAAAGCACAGTACAGATAGTATACTGTAACAACAACTTGATGTAGCACTATAGGTCCCCTGTGTGTGTAGGTGTGTGTGTGAGTGTGTGTGTGTGTGTGTGTGGTCTGAAAACAGTCTTATTACACTGCCCTGGCTTTGTAAATGGAAAACAAACCTGTGACCAAACCCATGCCCCGGACCAAGCAGCCCACTTTTCAGCCAATTGGCTGCATTGCTTCATAAACACTGAAGGAGTGTGCAGCTGGCCTAGAAGAGACATCAAAGGCCTTGGTTTGGGGGCTGTCTAGATACCACAGTCAATTCTGTCTCAGGTTCCTTAGCAACACAAGGCAAAAATAATGTAGGCCTATAGCAAATATACATGGCAATCCAGAGATAAATTAGGAACATTTCATGTCAACATTTCATTCATTCATTCATGACAGAGATGTGGTGGTCTGTGGGGTTTTGAGGCTCTGATAAAGATTTGACTGGTCGGACAGCATGGCAGCATGCAGAACTCGAGACCACTAAGAGTGAAACACAAAAAGCCAACATGCAGACAGAACAGGCTTCTTTCTCTGAAACAAATTTACTCTAAGAAAAATACTTACAGTAAAGTTGTCAGACACCAAACAGGACGAAGACCACAAAAGCGTCACGTTCAAAAGTTTATTTAAGGGTTGGGGGTTTCAGGGGTTCCGGGGGGGGGTACAGGAGTTCCAAGAGTCTGCGTGTGTGTGTTCCCCCAGTAGCCGAACAGCGATGGCAGGAGCTGGATGATCCGGGAAGTCCTGGGGGAAACACACACACAACAACAATTGAAACGAAGCAGCAGTACAGTCAAGGACTAGGCGGTATTCGTAGAAGAGGGACGGAAGGCAGGTCAAGATTACCGGGGCTGGAGAACACAGAAGTAGTCGAGCGGGTCCGGGATCACAGGCAAAGAGTCAGAGGCGTTTTCAAAAACAGGCAGGTAACTGGTGCTGGTTGCAGACGATCTGACAAGTGTGGACTGAAAAGCAAGGCTTTATATAGAGGGCATGATGAGTGGTGAATGCAGTGCAGCTGGTAGGTAACGAGGGTGAGGCAGAGCAGAGCAGGAACAGGTGGAGGTCATCAGACTTCAATCAGCACGTGTTACCAGGCAGAGAGAGAGCTCATGACAGAACCCCCCCCCTAAGGGACGGCCCCAGAAGTCCCCAAGAGTGACACCACGTCGGGAGGGCGGAGGGGAGCCGGTGGAGGGCTAGAATTCAGCTCCAGCGGCGAGATCACAACACATGATTGGCACGATGTCTTCACAACACACCATATGATTGGCTCAATGCATTCACATCACACCACATGATTGGCTCAATGTATTCACATGTCGACGTTTTGCCGAGGAAAGGGTGGGATATGTGTAGACAACGGCCATATTGGCGTGACAAACTAGCCCCATGCATTTCTATGGAGTATTTTTTGAGTGCTGTGTCTCCACATTAGAAAGTCTCTGGCTAAACAGATGACGGACGTAGTGTTATCCAATTGCGTCGAAGTCCGGAATTAGTCAGTTAACATTGAGCGTATAGTGTTATCCAATTGCGTGCAGTGAGATTTTCAAATGTGTGCTTGGTGCCGCCCCTCGAGTTGGGCCATTACATTATTCGTGGCCAGACCCTTAATATTTCAGATTGGGTCTGGTCCTCCAGGCTATAAACTTCACACAACACAACAGGAATTTTAGCCCATTCCTCCTGCAGAAGTCGTGCAACTGAATTAAGTAGGATATGTGGACCCCTTTGCAAGAACCTTTTTAGTTCCACATATTATCAGTTGGATCAAGGACAGGGCTTTTTGATTGTCACTCCAAAGTTTTTACTTTGCCTAAAATATTTTGATATTTTGGAGTCATCATCTCTGTCCTTCTGGTGTTTTGAGGATACAGTTTCAAAATATCAACATGACACCACCACTGGTTTGTCTTTTTTGTTTTCCCAGGGGATGACACACTTCTGGCAATAGTTTCTGAATACGAATGTAATTTATTTCATTGATTCAAATCGACTGTCTCATTCTCCTACATCCCTATCATACATATCAGAGCATATCAGATATGTTCATTTGGCAAATCCGTCATTATAATAGCAATGTGCCAAGGCGCATGTACTGTATGTCTGGATTTTAAAGGGAATGAGAGATGGGACTCTCATTGATTGGTTGCATGCTACACCAAAAACATACATGAGTTAAGGAAATTAAACCCATTTGAACCACATGTGCCTGTTCCTGACCATTATTAAACAGACAAACTGATCAGTCTTTGGGGGCATGATTTTAAAGATGCCCTCAAAATGTAGCACTGTAGCTGCCTAGCTGTTGGCTGCAGCAACTCAACCTAGGTAGCAACATTCTTAGTTTTTTTTTTCTTTTCGTACTGACACTAGGCTACTCGGTGACCTCGAGAAACAGAGTTTCAAGTGTAGGCATTTCACTTCAACTGTATGCAGATGCACAGTGTGAGTATTGACCTGACAGTTTACTACCAAATAACTTCCAGCCTCGACTTACCCACTGGGTTGAACCCCTGGAGGAGTTAGAGCTGGACTCAACTTCTTCTCTGTGCTCCTCACTTTCGATGGGTGCCTCCCTGATCACATTATTTCCTTGATGTATACAAGACAAATATGGTATTAATATTGAACACTGTACAATTCACTCTTTATGCAAATCACTTAAATGTAAGTTTACAATTTGTGAATGTATATTTTATCCAGCTGCTGACCTGCTCTTTTTAATCTGCAGATAATAAAAGGAGCACTGAACACCAGTAGACCGACAACAACAGCCAAAGACACTGTGAGTTGAAGTGGAAGTCCATTTTTATCGTTTTCAGGGTTTTCAACACCCTCTTGGTTCTCAGTGGAGGCTGCATGGGGGGAAAAGTCAGATCAATTGAACGCAGCTCCTTTTTAAACTGTCAGTGAGAGGATGTGCTTAGGTGAGGGGTGGGGAGAAGTGAACGAATTTAACGTTTTACCATTTTATTTGAGTTTACATCTTTGTAACAGTGAGCTGCATGGTGACTATATTACATTTGTAAGATTAAATTGGTTTAACAATACAAGTGCTTCAGATAAAACAAAGCAAGTTAAATGCAGTGAGTCATGCTTCTGTTTTGTAGGATACCTAACAGTGCCTGAAATGTAACAGGTGGGAAAATAGAAGAGGAATCATGTAGAAAATTGCTTTAAGGTCTATGTTTGTTCATGCTTGTTGATTGTTTAACTAACATTATCTAATAATAAAAAGCAGATACATGAATATTAATTTTAAAAGGACTCACTTTTAGTTTGTGAATTCACTGTTAATTGTGTTCCCTTTCCAAAGTTTGTAATGAGTTTCGGTATATCTTGGATAACTTTACAAACATATAAACCTGAATCATTACTAGATACATTGTGAATGACCAGGGTTGATGAGTTGTTTTGAGATAAGATAATTGTCCTCTTGGAGATTGAGGAAATCTTCTCAATCGTTTTATCTTTATACCAGCTTCCCTTTCGGCTGATGTTTTTTGGCCCATTCCAAGAGCATTTCATTTCTGCAGTCTCTCCCTTGGAAAGAGTTAAATTGGGTGGTGATTGTAAAACTCTGAAGTCCACATTTGTGCCTGCAAGAAAATGCACTGCAAATACAAAATACATATAGTTTAGTTTAAATTTTGATATGGCATTAGTTAAGTAGCCAACTTGCCATTCATATAAAATGCATTTTACTACATTTATTTGTATATTTATTACAATGTACACATTTAGAATTGCTGTGTACTTGAAGAATTACATTTGCAATCCCTCATATTATGGGCAGGTAACAGAGGTCATGGTTGACCTTCTCAACATAGCAATAGCCTACAGTAGTGGTTCCCAAAACGAGTACCACTGGTGGTATGCAGACTCTATGGAAGAATATTAGACTCAAAAGTTTTGTACGTGTGTATCACATTTTGAAACTGTACAAATTATTTGTAACTGTAAAAATGATCTGTACAAGTAATTGTCAAAATTAAAAATATGCCCTACACTTACAAATCTATTCTACAGGTATGGATTTACAGCTACAAATCATCCTACAGTTAAAAATATTTCACCGTTACAAACATATTCTACAATTACAAATCAATATTCTATGCACAAAAAGTTGTCCTACAGTTACAAATCTTTTCTGCAAGTGCACAGACTTTTGCACCACCTTAGGGATGAGAAGTGTCTCATATGTATTGTGTGTGTGTGCATTATGCATTTTGTGCATTTTGTGTGTGCTTTTTATTGGCCAGACCAGTCAAATCTGTCTAGTAAGCTAGCATCCTGAAGTCACCTCTTCTGTTGATGTTGACACACTGGTGTTTTGCAGGTAATATTCAACAAAAATCACAGTTTAGGACCTGTGAGGCACTTGTCTCTCAAACTAGACACTTGTTTGTACAATTTGTCCTCTTGCCCAGTTGTGCACATGGGCCTCCCTCTCCTCTTTTTAACACTCCTCTGTGAAGTAACTAGCACAGTGTTGTATGACATCTTCAGTTCCTTGCTCATTTTTTCATACAAAATAACTGATTTGTCAGAATAAGAGTAGATTTTCAGGTTTCAGAAGAAAGGCCATTTTGTTTGATGCTCCAGATCTTCAACTGGTTTTGAAAAAGGCCAGCTGTGTTGCTTTTTTTCATCAGGGCAGCAATTTTCAGACCCGCTAACATAATCACAAAAGGGTTTTCTAATTATCAGTTGGCCTTTTAAAATGATAAACTTGGATTAGCTAACACAATTGAACACAGGACAGGACGGATAGTTGCTGATAATGCATGGGCTCCACTAGATAGATACTGTATCAGAAATCAGCCACGTCCTGCTACAAAAGTCATTACACCATTTTCAATGTCTCCACTGTATTTTTGTATTCTGTTTTAATGCTCACAAAATTAATTTTCCCCTCAAAAACCAACACATTTCAAGTGACTCCAAACATTCGAACTGTAGCGTACATCACTTCAAAGTAATCCACTGTCTTGTTTCAATTTCTAGTGAGCTCAAACATTTGAATAGTAGTGTACATCACTTCACAAAGTAATCCACTGTCTTGTACATTTTTGTACATCTGTATACAGATGCATCGGGTAGACTCACCTTGTACAAACAGAAAGAACAGGAGCAGGCAGCACTGGTGGTCATGCAGGGGGTTCATCATTGAGAACTGAGACCTGTGGTGTTTATGCTGTACACAATACAACATTTCCTCCTGAACTTCCTGTAACCAGATGACATCTCTGTTTCCGAGAAATACAAGTTAACAGAGTGACATTCACACATACTCTCACATAGCTCTTGCTTCATAAACAAGCTGTGAAAAGAATTTTCCCCATGTGTGATATTGCACCATGACACCATAGTGTGAGAAAAAATGAATATTAGAAAGGATTTTGTTTTCTAGTGTTTTCTAATTCATTTGTGAATTGCTGCTATCTTCCGGTTTTTGAATACTCAATTCATAATGAAACAACAAACATAAACACAGGTCAGCATCAAGCTGAGTATTAAAAGATTAAATGGCCTTTTTAAGTGACTTCACATTTGTATGATATTTATTTTCTTAGGAAATGTTCAGGCGTCGATACTAGTCAGTAGTGCACTTGTGCATACCAGCCGTGGTCTCTGTCCCGCATGGCTGATATGTCCAATCATATGCCCACTTTGTGCTGGCTGGTCTCCCTGGATTTTGTCTTGTGTTGCTGAGGAACCTGAGACAGAATTGACTGTGGTGTCTAGACAGCCCCCAAACCAGTGAGTGTGATGTTGGGTCAGCCCAAAGCAGTTAAAGTTTCAACATCATGCTTGGCCATTAGGACAGTGCAGAGCGGCACCACTTAGCTATGCTATTAGTCAATGCAAAAATGTTTCAAAGGCAAATATCACACACACACACACACACACACACACACACACACACACACAACCTATAGTATGGTGGTACATTACGTACTCTAAATCAATTTCATTCTGATGTTTCACAAAGCACAGTACAGATAGTATACTGTAACAACAACTTGATGTAGCACTATAGGTCCCCTGTGTGTGTAGGTGTGTGTGTGAGTGTGTGTGTGTGTGTGTGTGGTCTGAAAACAGTCTTATTACACTGCCCTGGCTTTGTAAATGGAAAACAAACCTGTGACCAAACCCATGCCCCGGACCAAGCAGCCCACTTTTCAGCCAATTGGCTGCATTGCTTCATAAACACTGAAGGAGTGTGCAGCTGGCCTAGAAGAGACATCAAAGGCCTTGGTTTGGGGGCTGTCTAGATACCACAGTCAATTCTGTCTCAGGTTCCTTAGCAACACAAGGCAAAAATAATGTAGGCCTATAGCAAATATACATGGCAATCCAGAGATAAATTAGGAACATTTCATGTCAACATTTCATTCATTCATTCATGACAGAGATGTGGTGGTCTGTGGGGTTTTGAGGCTCTGATAAAGATTTGACTGGTCGGACAGCATGGCAGCATGCAGAACTCGAGACCACTAAGAGTGAAACACAAAAAGCCAACATGCAGACAGAACAGGCTTCTTTCTCTGAAACAAATTTACTCTAAGAAAAATACTTACAGTAAAGTTGTCAGACACCAAACAGGACGAAGACCACAAAAGCGTCACGTTCAAAAGTTTATTTAAGGGTTGGGGGTTTCAGGGGTTCCGGGGGGGGGTACAGGAGTTCCAAGAGTCTGCGTGTGTGTGTTCCCCCAGTAGCCGAACAGCGATGGCAGGAGCTGGATGATCCGGGAAGTCCTGGGGGAAACACACACACAACAACAATTGAAACGAAGCAGCAGTACAGTCAAGGACTAGGCGGTATTCGTAGAAGAGGGACGGAAGGCAGGTCAAGATTACCGGGGCTGGAGAACACAGAAGTAGTCGAGCGGGTCCGGGATCACAGGCAAAGAGTCAGAGGCGTTTTCAAAAACAGGCAGGTAACTGGTGCTGGTTGCAGACGATCTGACAAGTGTGGACTGAAAAGCAAGGCTTTATATAGAGGGCATGATGAGTGGTGAATGCAGTGCAGCTGGTAGGTAACGAGGGTGAGGCAGAGCAGAGCAGGAACAGGTGGAGGTCATCAGACTTCAATCAGCACGTGTTACCAGGCAGAGAGAGAGCTCATGACAGAACCCCCCCCCTAAGGGACGGCCCCAGAAGTCCCCAAGAGTGACACCACGTCGGGAGGGCGGAGGGGAGCCGGTGGAGGGCTAGAATTCAGCTCCAGCGGCGAGATCACAACACATGATTGGCACGATGTCTTCACAACACACCATATGATTGGCTCAATGCATTCACATCACACCACATGATTGGCTCAATGTATTCACATGTCGACGTTTTGCCGAGGAAAGGGTGGGATATGTGTAGACAACGGCCATATTGGCGTGACAAACTAGCCCCATGCATTTCTATGGAGTATTTTTTGAGTGCTGTGTCTCCACATTAGAAAGTCTCTGGCTAAACAGATGACGGACGTAGTGTTATCCAATTGCGTCGAAGTCCGGAATTAGTCAGTTAACATTGAGCGTATAGTGTTATCCAATTGCGTGCAGTGAGATTTTCAAATGTGTGCTTGGTGCCGCCCCTCGAGTTGGGCCATTACATTATTCGTGGCCAGACCCTTAATATTTCAGATTGGGTCTGGTCCTCCAGGCTATAAACTTCACACAACACAACAGGAATTTTAGCCCATTCCTCCTGCAGAAGTCGTGCAACTGAATTAAGTAGGATATGTGGACCCCTTTGCAAGAACCTTTTTAGTTCCACATATTATCAGTTGGATCAAGGACAGGGCTTTTTGATTGTCACTCCAAAGTTTTTACTTTGCCTAAAATATTTTGATATTTTGGAGTTATCATCTCTGTCCTTCTGGTGTTTTGAGGATACAGTTTCAAAATATCAACATGACACCACCACTGGTTTGTCTTTTTTGTTTTCCCAGGGGATGACACACTTCTGGCAATAGTTTCTGAATACGAATGTAATTTATTTCATTGATTCAAATCGACTGTCTCATTCTCCTACATCCCTATCATACATATCAGAGCATATCAGATATGTTCATTTGGCAAATCCGTCATTATAATAGCAATGTGCCAAGGCGCATGTACTGTATGTCTGGATTTTAAAGGGAATGAGAGATGGGACTCTCATTGATTGGTTGCATGCTACACCAAAAACATACATGAGTTAAGGAAATTAAACCCATTTGAACCACATGTGCCTGTTCCTGACCATTATTAAACAGACAAACTGATCAGTCTTTGGGGGCAT
The DNA here is from genome assembly GCF_018492685.1 of Alosa sapidissima. Taxonomy (NCBI): domain Eukaryota; kingdom Metazoa; phylum Chordata; class Actinopteri; order Clupeiformes; family Clupeidae; genus Alosa; species Alosa sapidissima. Next base: position 14,849,977 of record NC_055974.1, read on the forward strand.
GATTTTAAAGATGCCCTCAAAATGTAGCACTGTAGCTGCCTAGCTGTTGGCTGCAGCAACTCAACCTAGGTAGCAACATTCTTAGTTTTTTTTTTCTTTTCGTACTGACACTAGGCTACTCGGTGACCTCGAGAAACAGAGTTTCAAGTGTAGGCATTTCACTTCAACTGTATGCAGATGCACAGTGTGAGTATTGACCTGACAGTTTACTACCAAATAACTTCCAGCCTCGACTTACCCACTGGGTTGAACCCCTGGAGGAGTTAGAGCTGGACTCAACTTCTTCTCTGTGCTCCTCACTTTCGATGGGTGCCTCCCTGATCACATTATTTCCTTGATGTATACAAGACAAATATGGTATTAATATTGAACACTGTACAATTCACTCTTTATGCAAATCACTTAAATGTAAGTTTACAATTTGTGAATGTATATTTTATCCAGCTGCTGACCTGCTCTTTTTAATCTGCAGATAATAAAAGGAGCACTGAACACCAGTAGACCGACAACAACAGCCAAAGACACTGTGAGTTGAAGTGGAAGTCCATTTTTATCGTTTTCAGGGTTTTCAACACCCTCTTGGTTCTCAGTGGAGGCTGCATGGGGGGAAAAGTCAGATCAATTGAACGCAGCTCCTTTTTAAACTGTCAGTGAGAGGATGTGCTTAGGTGAGGGGTGGGGAGAAGTGAACGAATTTAACGTTTTACCATTTTATTTGAGTTTACATCTTTGTAACAGTGAGCTGCATGGTGACTATATTACATTTGTAAGATTAAATTGGTTTAACAATACAAGTGCTTCAGATAAAACAAAGCAAGTTAAATGCAGTGAGTCATGCTTCTGTTTTGTAGGATACCTAACAGTGCCTGAAATGTAACAGGTGGGAAAATAGAAGAGGAATCATGTAGAAAATTGCTTTAAGGTCTATGTTTGTTCATGCTTGTTGATTGTTTAACTAACATTATCTAATAATAAAAAGCAGATACATGAATATTAATTTTAAAAGGACTCACTTTTAGTTTGTGAATTCACTGTTAATTGTGTTCCCTTTCCAAAGTTTGTAATGAGTTTCGGTATATCTTGGATAACTTTACAAACATATAAACCTGAATCATTACTAGATACATTGTGAATGACCAGGGTTGATGAGTTGTTTTGAGATAAGATAATTGTCCTCTTGGAGATTGAGGAAATCTTCTCAATCGTTTTATCTTTATACCAGCTTCCCTTTCGGCTGATGTTTTTTGGCCCATTCCAAGAGCATTTCATTTCTGCAGTCTCTCCCTTGGAAAGAGTTAAATTGGGTGGTGATTGTAAAACTCTGAAGTCCACATTTGTGCCTGCAAGAAAATGCACTGCAAATACAAAATACATATAGTTTAGTTTAAATTTTGATATGGCATTAGTTAAGTAGCCAACTTGCCATTCATATAAAATGCATTTTACTACATTTATTTGTATATTTATTACAATGTACACATTTAGAATTGCTGTGTACTTGAAGAATTACATTTGCAATCCCTCATATTATGGGCAGGTAACAGAGGTCATGGTTGACCTTCTCAACATAGCAATAGCCTACAGTAGTGGTTCCCAAAACGAGTACCACTGGTGGTATGCAGACTCTATGGAAGAATATTAGACTCAAAAGTTTTGTACGTGTGTATCACATTTTGAAACTGTACAAATTATTTGTAACTGTAAAAATGATCTGTACAAGTAATTGTCAAAATTAAAAATATGCCCTACACTTACAAATCTATTCTACAGGTATGGATTTACAGCTACAAATCATCCTACAGTTAAAAATATTTCACCGTTACAAACATATTCTACAATTACAAATCAATATTCTATGCACAAAAAGTTGTCCTACAGTTACAAATCTTTTCTGCAAGTGCACAGACTTTTGCACCACCTTAGGGATGAGAAGTGTCTCATATGTATTGTGTGTGTGTGCATTATGCATTTTGTGCATTTTGTGTGTGCTTTTTATTGGCCAGACCAGTCAAATCTGTCTAGTAAGCTAGCATCCTGAAGTCACCTCTTCTGTTGATGTTGACACACTGGTGTTTTGCAGGTAATATTCAACAAAAATCACAGTTTAGGACCTGTGAGGCACTTGTCTCTCAAACTAGACACTTGTTTGTACAATTTGTCCTCTTGCCCAGTTGTGCACATGGGCCTCCCTCTCCTCTTTTTAACACTCCTCTGTGAAGTAACTAGCACACAGTGTTGTATGACATCTTCAGTTCCTTGCTCATTTTTTCATACAAAATAACTGATTTGTCAGAATAAGAGTAGATTTTCAGGTTTCAGAAGAAAGGCCATTTTGTTTGATGCTCCAGATCTTCAACTGGTTTTGAAAAAGGCCAGCTGTGTTGCTTTTTTTCATCAGGGCAGCAATTTTCAGACCCGCTAACATAATCACAAAAGGGTTTTCTAATTATCAGTTGGCCTTTTAAAATGATAAACTTGGATTAGCTAACACAATTGAACACAGGACAGGACGGATAGTTGCTGATAATGCATGGGCTCCACTAGATAGATACTGTATCAGAAATCAGCCACGTCCTGCTACAAAAGTCATTACACCATTTTCAATGTCTCCACTGTATTTTTGTATTCTGTTTTAATGCTCACAAAATTAATTTTCCCCTCAAAAACCAACAAATTTCAAGTGACTCCAAACATTCGAACTGTAGCGTACATCACTTCACAAAGTAATCCACTGTCTTGTTTCAATTTCTAGTGAGCTCAAACATTTGAATAGTAGTGTACATCACTTCACAAAGTAATCCACTGTCTTGTACATTTTTGTACATCTGTATACAGATGCATCGGGTAGACTCACCTTGTACAAACAGAAAGAACAGGAGCAGGCAGCACTGGTGGTCATGCAGGGGGTTCATCATTGAGAACTGTGGCCTGTGGTGTTTATGCTGTACACAATACAACATTTCCTCCTGAACTTCCTGTAACCAGATGACATCTCTGTTTCCGAGAAATACAAGTTAACAGAGTGACATTCACACATACTCTCACATAGCTCTTGCTTCATAAACAAGCTGTGAAAAGAATTTTCCCCATGTGTGATATTGCACCATGACACCATAGTGTGAGAAAAAATGAATATTAGAAAGGATTTTGTTTTCTAGTGTTTTCTAATTCATTTGTGAATTGCTGCTATCTTCCGGTTTTTGAATACTCAATTCATAATGAAACAACAAACATAAACACAGGTCAGCATCAAGCTGAGTATTAAAAGATTAAATGGCCTTTTTAAGTGACTTCACATTTGTATGATATTTATTTTCTTAGGAAATGTTCAGGCGTCGATACTAGTCAGTAGTGCACTTGTGCATACCAGCCGTGGTCTCTGTCCCGCATGGCTGATATGTCCAATCATATGCCCACTTTGTGCTGGCTGGTCTCCCTGGATTTTGTCTTGTGTTGCTGAGGAACCTGAGACAGAATTGACTGTGGTGTCTAGACAGCCCCCAAACCAGTGAGTGTGATGTTGGGTCAGCCCAAAGCAGTTAAAGTTTCAACATCATGCTTGGCCATTAGGACAGTGCAGAGCGGCACCACTTAGCTATGCTATTAGTCAATGCAAAAATGTTTCAAAGGCAAATATCACACACACACACACACACACACACGCACACACACACTCACGCACACACACACACACACACACACACACACACACACACACACACAAACAGAGGACCTATAGTATGGTGGTACATTACGTACTCTAAATCAATTTCATTCTGATGTTTCACAAAGCACAGTACAGATAGTATACTGTAACAACAACTTGATGTAGCACTATAGGTCCCCTGTGTGTGTAGGTGTGTGTGTGTGTGTGTGTGTGTGCGCACGCGCGCGTGTGTGTGTGTGTGTGTGTGTGTGTGTGTGCACGTGTGCGTGTGTGTGGTCTGAAAACAGTCTTATTACACTGCCCTGGCTTTGTAAATGGAAAACAAACCTGTGACCAAACCCATGCCCCGGACCAAGCAGCCCACTTTTCAGCCAATTGGCTGCATTGCTTCATAAACACTGAAGGAGTGTGCAGCTGGCCTAGAAGAGACATCAAAGGCCTTGGTTTGGGGGCTGTCTAGATACCACAGTCAATTCTGTCTCAGGTTCCTTAGCATCACAAGGCAAAAATAATGTAGGCCTATAGCAAATATACATGGCAATCCAGAGATAAATTAGGAACATTTCATGTCAACATTTCATTCAGCTGCATTACATAATTCTATGCTGTTTTATATTGTCAGATCAAATTAAGGATACCTTTGAAAAATTAAATAGATATTAAACTCAGTCTGCAACATCTGAATGAATGGATTATCCTTCACATATGCTTCAATGTGTGATGGCAGTCATCGACTACAGAGCTTTGCAATGGACAGCCCATTTAATCTTCTTACTGATCCAGCCTGTCCTGCCATTTTATTCACAAGAGTCCCCTTCAGATTTTCAGCAAACAAGATACTATCAATCAATGGACTAAAATACTAATTAGATAAGACCCTCCTCCTTTTACTGTCACCACTCTTCCTCATGAAATTGCCAACATGAACAAAACCATACCATAACAGATTTGTAAGTAAGAGTTTTTGGAAATAACTGTTGTGTCCGCATGAAATCCTTATAGAAGTCATATGCCGCTTTGTGCGTACTGGAAACCTGCTACCATGTCAAAAAACATGATTATAAATATAGATTGTTTTCTGTAGTTTGCTTCTGAGGCAGAGACACACACATCTGAGGGAGGGAGATCGCTAAGGATTGGGGGGAGGGAGATAGCTAAGGATTAACCTACTAGTGATTAGACTCATCAGTTAAGCAGTGGACACACTGTCTGCTCCGAGAAAGCCGTCTCATGGAAGCCATCAGCTATCAGATTTTATGACCTGTTCAATGTAAGAAGAAGAAAAGAGAAGAGAAAACGTTTCCTCTGAAGACTCAGTCAGATTCAAAAGGTAAAATGTTTCCTTTTGTGTTTTCTCACAATTATTTTTTATTCAGGTTATTCATTTTCAGGTTATTAACACTGGGAGCACAATATGTAGCCTACCTTAAAGATGGTGTTCAGATTTCAAGGTGTAAAAGAAATAAATAAACAAATAAAAGTCTTTAAAGCAGCACTAGGTTGCATATTTCCATGGGCGTAATTTATGGTAGGGACGGTAGGGACATGTCCCCACCACTTTTTTGATATTAATTGCATGCGTTTTAAATTGTGTACCATGGTATACATTTTGGTTCCAAATCCACTCCCATTCTTCTCAATTGAATTTCTCATATAGTTCTCATCATACAGATATGACACGCATATGTGAAATTGCATGACACTCACTATCCAATGGTGCTAGTTGCTGTGATAAACGGTTTGCAAGACAAATAACATTGAATTTACATCAAACTTATATATTTACACTCTCCTCCTGTCCTCTTTGCCTTGGTGTGTGTGAGGTGTAGACCACTGAAGTAAAAGCTCTGAGTCAGTCTCTTACTTGCATACTTTATATTGCCTTGTTTTGTTGTTAATGTTATGACCAGCCCTTGCTTACCAAACTTGTGGGAAAATTACAATATTTGTGTCTCCATTCCAGAAAGCTTCCACTGTAACCAGCAACATTAAGAGCTTGGTCCTCCAGAGAGAGTAGATATTGTAGCTTCAGATTCCACAATAGTCAGGGGTGTAGTAGTAAAATAAGAGGTGGGTAAACTATGAATTCTGTGATCACGGTAAGGTGGACTGTACCATGTGGTATCTGATTTTTTAAAAAGGCATTCAGAGCACGTTTGATAATGGTGGAGGTTATTAAATGGCGTTTACAAACAGAAGTTCGGGAGGAGCATGACGGAGTTTGCCACGCCTCCTTCAATCAGACAGGTTATTATGACCGCCGCGCAGCGAAGCCCCCGCTGGACTGGACCCCCCAAAAGGAGAGTAGGGCAGACACAGTTTTCTGTGAATATCTCGAAAACCGTGGGGTTTAGGAGGACCATTTTTTTTTGTATGTTGATCTCAAGGGGCCATGTCAACCCATTCCATAACCACTCATTTCATGTATAGCGCCACCTAGTTAAACACAAAAAAGTAAAAATGAGGTGTTGTAATTGAAGGTATCTGTGACCTAACATAGTCAAAACTGCACGAAATTGAAAGTGTAGGATCATTATGACACCCTCTGTATGCACGCCAAGTTTTGTGGAATTCCGTTCATGGGGGGCCACACAATAAATTAATTTATGTTACTATACACCAACTGGCCTGTAGGTGGCCGGAGACAGTTTTCTGTGAATATCTCGAGAACCGTAGGGCCTAGGAGGTCCACCTTTTTTATGTATGTTGGTCTAAAGGGGGCATGTCAACCCATCCCATTACCACTTATTTCATGTATAGCGCCACCTAGTTAAAAATTAAAAAGCAAAAAATTAGGTGTTTTCATCACAATATCTCTGGCTGACAAGGTCAAAACTGCACGAAATTAAAAGTGTAGGATCATTATGACACCCTCCGAATGCATGCCAAGTTTTGTGTACTTTCGTTCATGGGGGGCCTTACAATAAAATAATTTATGTGTACATTTAGTGACGTACACCAACAAGGATTCCCGGGACACTGAAAGACCAGGGTACATGAAACTTGGTGGGCGTGTACCCCCACATGGATAGCATGGAACCGTCATTTTTCGTTTTGATCTGTAGCCCCCCCCACTGGACTGGACCCCCCGAAAGGAGGGTAGGGCAGACACAGTTCTCTGTGAATATCTTGAGAACTGTAGGGCCTAGGATGACCATTTTTTTCCGTATGTTTGCCTCCAGGGGTCATGTTAACCCATTTCATGTGCACACATGTGCACAAACAGATACACGCACACACACACACATATTCACAGTAATCATACGTATGACACATACTCACACAGTAGACATATGTACGCTTGCATGCACAGGCACATACGCAGGCACACACACAAGTTCTTTTTGTGGAAAAAATGTGCTGGACTGGGCGGCGGTCATATTTTGTACCGCTCTGCGGTACATCTAGTTTATTTGCAGTCTGCCTCTATCTGCCGAAGTTGCAGCATCGGCATCACTCCGCGTGCAACCCACCACCTCCCCTTACGCCTCCCCCATAGTTCAAGGATAAGGGGTGTATTGCGGAATCCTGCACGACTCCCTGCGCAGTTGACTCCTGCACGATCCCGCAAATCACTTCAGGACCCTGGCCAGAGACTTCGCCAAACATGCTTTTCTATTATGCTATTATATCTGTTTGCAAATTACGGAATGTGAACTGAACTATTATTTATAACAATACAAGTGGCATTATAGAGTGTTGATGAGTGCAGATATTGTGATGTGGATAATACAGTGTGATTTTTTAATGTTAAAAGTTGCAATTGGTGAATTAACTCTTTTGAGTAGTGGATAAACTCTAATAAGAGGTGATGAACTCTATTTCTGAAATTTCAGAGGTTGATCAATTGTGTTTACTTGCGTTTAGCCTCCACTACAGCCCTAATTATGATTCTATTTAGAGAGGTTGCTAGATTGTGCACTAGATGCACACTTCCTTGATGACAGAGATGTGGTGGTCTGTGGGGTTTTGAGGCTCTGATAAAGATTTGACTGGTCGGACAGCATGGCAGCATGCAGAACTCGAGACCACTAAGAGTGAAACACAAAAAGCCAACATGCAGACAGAACAGGCTTCTTTCTCTGAAACAAATTTACTCTAAGAAAAATACTTACAGTAAAGTTGTCAGACACCAAACAGGACGAGGACCACAAAAGCGTCACGTTCAAAAGTTTATTTAAGGGTTGGGGGTTTCAGGGGTTCCGGGGGGGGGGTACAGGAGTTCCAAGAGTCTGCGTGTGTGTGTTCCCCCAGTAGCCGAACAGCGATGGCAGGAGCTGGATGATCCGGGAAGTCCTGGGGGAAACACACACACAACAGCAATTGAAACGAAGCAGCAGTACAGTCAAGGACTAGGCGGTATTCGTAGAAGAGGGACGGAAGGCAGGTCAAGATTACCGGGGCTGGAGAACACAGAAGTAGTCGAGCGGGTCCGGGATCACAGGCAAAGAGTCAGAGGCGTTTTCAAAAACAGGCAGGTAACTGGTGCTGGTTGCAGACGATCTGACAAGTGTGGACTGAAAAGCAAGGCTTTATATAGAGGGCATGATGAGTGGTGAATGCAGTGCAGCTGGTAGGTAACGAGGGTGAGGCAGAGCAGAGCAGGAACAGGTGGAGGTCATCAGACTTCAATCAGCACGTGTTACCAGGCAGAGAGAGAGCTCATGACAGAACCCCCCCCCTAAGGGACGGCCCCAGAAGTCCCCAAGAGTGACACCACGTCGGGAGGGCGGAGGGGAGCCGGTGGAGGGCTAGAATTCCTCCGAGCGGTCCGAGTGAACATCCTCATCCTCGGAGGGAGCTGGAGGGTCGTGGACAGAAGACGGGACAGGTACCGAGACAGGGTCAGGGTCAGGCACATGACAGGAAGCCGGGCGGGCAGGACGGTTAGGGACCCCTCTGGGGCGGCCCCTACGGATTGCAGGTTGATTAGGATGCAGACGGTGGAAGTCGGCGATGAGTGTCCGGTCCACAATCCGACTGGCTGGCACCCAGGTTCTCTCCTCAGGTCCATAGCCCTCCCAGTCGACGAGATACTGGAGGCCCCTACCTCGCCGTCTGGACCGAAGCAGGCGTCGAACGGTGTACACCAGCCCACCGTCAACGAGGCGAGGAGGAGGAGGAGGAAGCGGCACGGGGACCAGCGGGCTTTCATGCGTCGGCTTGACTTTCGAAACATGGAAAGTAGGGTGCACCCTCATGGAGGTTGGCAACTGGAGCCGGACTGCGGTTGGGCTGATGACCCTCTGGATAGGGAACGGGCCGAGGAATCGAGGTGCCAGTTTACGCGATTCCACCCGCAGTGGGAGATCCTTGGCTGACAGCCACACCTTCTGGCCAACACGGTAGGCGGGTGCCGGCGATCTTCGGCGGTTAGCCCCAGTGGCATAGCTGACAGCTGACTTGAGTAGCGTGGCACGAGCTTGTGACCAGGTACGACGGCAACGGCGGGCATAGGCGAGGGCAGACGGGCAGGACACATCTCCTTCCTGGCTGGGGAACAGGGGGGGCTGGTAGCCATACACACACTGGAAAGGTGACATACCAGTGGCAGAGCAGGTGAGGGAGTTGTGAGCATACTCTATCCACATCAGTTGTTGTGCCCAAGCCTGGGGTTTGCGAGAAACCATGCACCGCAGCGCCTTCTCCAGCTCCTGGTTTGCCCGCTCGGATTGACCATTGGACTGGGGGTGGAACCCAGAGGTGAGACTCACTGTGGCCCCTAGAAGACGGCAGAACTCCTTCCAGAATGTAGAGGTAAATTGCGGGCCTCGGTCAGAGACAACATCCCTGGGCAGCCCGTGTAGACGGAAGACATGATCAAGAACAGCCTGGGCAGTCTCTCTGGCAGATGGCAGTTTAGGGAGGGGAATGAAGTGTGCCATCTTGCTGAACCGGTCAACCACAGTGAGAATGACAGTCATCCCACCTGATGGTGGGAGGCCAGTTACAAAGTCCAAGGAGACGTGGGACCAGGGTCGTGTGGGCACAGGCAAGGGCTGGAGTAAACCAGCGGGGGGCCGAGTGGAGGACTTGTTCTGATTGCAGGTGGGGCAGGCACGGACGAATTCTCGGACATCCCTTCTCAAAGAAGACCACCAGAAGCGCTGGGCAAGGAGATGGCAGGTGCGGGCGGAGCCCGGGTGGCAGGCAAGGCGGGAGTTGTGTCCCCACTGTATGACCCGGGACCTCAAATTATCTGGGACGAAGAGACGACCGTCTGGGCATGCACTGGGACTGGGATGGTCACGGAGGGCCTCTTGAATTTCCTCCTCGATATCCCAGGTCAGGGCAGCTACGACGCAGGGATCGGGCAGAATTGATGCAGGTTCCTGGGAAGGGGCGTCATCCTTATGAAACTGACGGGAGAGAGCGTCCGGCTTGGTGTTCCGAGAACCTGGGCGGTATGACAGGGTGAAGTTGAATCTGGTGAAAAACAAGGCCCAGCGGGACTGTCTGGGGTTAAGACGTTTGGCATTGCGGATGTATTCGAGGTTTTTGTGATCGGTCCAGACCAGGAACGGAACTGTGGACCCCTCCAGCCAGTGACGCCACTCCTCCAGGGCAAGCTTGACAGCCAACAGCTCACGGTTTCCAACATCATAATTGCGCTCTGCAGGTGAAAGCCGGCGAGAGAAAAATGAACAGGGGTGCAACTTGTTGTCCTCCTCTGCCCGTTGAGAGTATGGCCCCGACTCCCACGTCTGAGGCATCCACCTCGACAACGAACTGCCGGTCTGAATCCGGCATCTGGAGGATGGGGGCAGTGGTGAACCGGGCCTTGAGGGTATGAAAGGCTGTGTTGGCCTCTGGGGTCCAGAAAAAGGGGTGTTTGATGCTGGTCAGAGCTGTGAGGGGAGCGGCGACGGAGCTGTAGTTCCGGATGAATTTCCGGTAGAAATTGGCAAAACCGAGGAATTGCTGCAGCTTCTTCCTATTCCCCGGAACTGGCCAGGAGGTAACTGCCGAGACCTTTGCGGGGTCCATCTGGATATTGCCTTCAGCGACGATGTATCCCAGGAATGACACAGTCTGAGCATGGAACTCGCATTTCTCCGCCTTGACATAGAGAGAGTTCTCCAGGAGCCGTCGAAGAACCAGCTGGACATGACGGGTGTGTTCAGACAGAGTTCTGGAGAAAATTAAGATGTCGTCCAGGTACACGAAGACGAATTTATTCAGCATGTCCCGCAGAACATCATTCACCAGCGCCTGGAATACCGCTGGGGCGTTGGTGAGGCCAAATGGCATTACCAGGTACTCATAATGGCCGGTGTGGGTGTTGAATGCAGTCTTCCACTCGTCACCCTCCCTTACTCGCACTAGGTGGTAAGCATTTCTAAGGTCCAGTTTGGTGAAAATAGTGGATCCCTGGAGCAATTCAAAAGCAGAGGTGAGTAAAGGCAGAGGGTACCGGTTCTTCACTGTGACATCATTCAGACCTCGATAATCAATGCAGGGGCGAAGAGAACCATCTTTCTTTCCCACAAAGAAGAACCCGGCACCAGCAGGAGAGGAAGACGGGCGGATGAGTCCAGCTGCCAGGGAGTCCCTGATGTAATCCTCCATAGTTTTTCTTTCAGGAGGGGATAGTGAGTAGAGGTGACCTTTGGGTGGAGCAGTCCCAGGGAGGAGATCAATGGCACAGTCGTACGGACGGTGTGGGGGCAGAGATGTGGCTTTGGTCTTGTTGAACACCTCTCGGAGGCCATGGTAACATTCAGGGACATTAGAAATGTCGGGGGCAGTGCTGGGGGGTACTGAGCCGGGGGGCAGCGAGGCAGCACGCAAACAGGTCAGGTGGCAGGCATTTCCCCACTCTTTCACAGTTCCGGAGGCCCAATCGAGGTGAGGATTGTGGAGACGGAGCCAAGGGTAGCCCAGGATTAGGGGTTGGCCTGGAGAGCTGAGCAGGTGGAAGCGGATGGTCTCTCGGTGGTTTCCTGACACCATCATTGAGATGGGGGCTGTGATGCTGGTAACTGTGCCAATTACGTGACCGTCCAGGGCCCGGGCTGGAACAGGAGTGGACAAGCTGATGGAGGGCTGAATGTTCATTGAGCTCATCCGGATTCCTCCTACATCTGGTGAGCTCCGGCTTTTGCTGGACAGGTGGCGACTCGATGACCATCACCACCACAGTACAGGCACAAGTCGGAGGTGATGCGTCGCTGGCGCTCTGCAGGGGTTAGGGAGGTGCGGCCGATCTCCATCGGTTCAGACTGGTCCGGCTGGCTAGATGGTGTGGCAGGTGCGGACAGAAGGGCAGTTGGGACACTCCGTGTGCTGGTGGATGGACTCTGGCGCCCTCTCTCATGACGGCGGGCCTGGATCCTGCGGTCGATGCGGACAGCCAGAGCAATGGCTTCATCAAGAGTGGGGGGTTGATCATGGGAAACCAGCTCGTCCTTTATGTAGTCCGCCAGGCTGTGGAGGAAAGCATCCACCAATGCTTCCATGTTCCAGGAGCTCCGACTTGCCACAGTTCGAAAGTCAATGGAGTAATCCGCAACAGTCCTTCTGCCTTGGCGAATACTCATCAGGATCCGAGATGCCTCGGCTATTGTGGATTCCAAATCGAATACCTTGAGCATCTCCTCTGCGAATAGGTTGAAGGTTGCACATGCTGGGGTCTGGCGCTCGAACTCCGCCGTTCCCCAGAGTCGAGCTCGGCCCGTCAGGTGAGTGATCACGTAACCGACCCTCGCCCCTTCAGTGGCAAAAGTCCTGGGTTGCAGGGTAAACTGGACACGGCAGCTCGTCAGGAACGCCCGTACCTGGGTTGGGTCGCCGCTGAACCGCTCTGGATTGCCGATCCTGGGTTCTGGGGCTCCGGCAGCCACGGTAGCAGTGGACTGGGCAGGAGACTCGGGTGCTGGGCCGGTGAGCAGGCTGGCTGGGGCTGGGCCGGTGGGAGCAGGCAGAGGAGAAAGGTTGGTGAGAAGTTGAATGATCATTGCAAGTTGTTGCTGTTGCTGCTGGAACTGCTGACGCTGGCTCAAGCCGGCTTGAAGTAGGGAGGCAATGTCAGCAGTGTTGCGGTTTACCTCTCTCTCTGTCTCTTCCAGGCGTTGCATGGTGGTGGGTGGTTCTGGTTCGTCGGTTTCCATGCTGGTTCGACCGTGCGCTGGGTCCATGTTTGGTCAGATCGTACTGTCAGACACCAAACAGGACGAGGACCACAAAAGCGTCACGTTCAAAAGTTTATTTAAGGGTTGGGGGTTTCAGGGGTTCCGGGGGGGGTACAGGAGTTCCAAGAGTCTGCGTGTGTGTGTTCCCCCAGTAGCCGAACAGCGATGGCAGGAGCTGGATGATCCGGGAAGTCCTGGGGGAAACACACACACAACAGCAATTGAAACGAAGCAGCAGTACAGTCAAGGACTAGGCGGTATTCGTAGAAGAGGGACGGAAGGCAGGTCAAGATTACCGGGGCTGGAGAACACAGAAGTAGTCGAGCGGGTCCGGGATCACAGGCAAAGAGTCAGAGGCGTTTTCAAAAACAGGCAGGTAACTGGTGCTGGTTGCAGACGATCTGACAAGTGTGGACTGAAAAGCAAGGCTTTATATAGAGGGCATGATGAGTGGTGAATGCAGTGCAGCTGGTAGGTAACGAGGGTGAGGCAGAGCAGAGCAGGAACAGGTGGAGGTCATCAGACTTCAATCAGCACGTGTTACCAGGCAGAGAGAGAGCTCATGACAAAAGTACCGGTATATACAGTATAAACCTTTCTTAAGCTATGGAGGAAATTCCACTTTTTCCCAAATATAGTCTAGTTTACCCAAAGGTCCGTAAGAATGGTCACCCTTAGATTTACAAGGATTTAATATGTTCACATCAGTGGATTAGAACTGTGTTTTGGTTCAAACATTCATTCTACTTATGAAAACAGAGCAGCATCCTGTAAATGACATAAATGGGTAGAGGTGGTGCTAGCTTGTGCACTAGATGCATGGCAGATATCAGTGGTGGTCTGTGGGGTTGAGAGGCTCATGTTAAAAAGGATATGACAACACAGGTCTGCTTTAAAAGAGTCGTGCAGCTTGCATTTAACAGGACTTGAGACCAACTGAAATGGTGACACACAAAAAGCCTGAAGACAGAGCAGGCTTCTCTCTCTGAGACAAATTTATTCTGTTTAAGTTGGTAATTCCACTTTTTTAGTTTCCCCAAAAGTCATTAAGATTACCGTGAGATCTACAAGGATTTAACATATTTACATCAGTGGATTAGAGCTGTGTGTTTTAGTTATGAAAGCGGAGCAGCTTTCCCTAAATGACACCCAGACAGGAAGACAGACTGGTGTGAAATAATGGTGAAGGATTTTACCATTCCAAAATGTTATACATGTGCAAAAGCATATCATCTCTATCATATTACATTTTCAGCCCCACAGCACTGAACCATTTTGGCTGCTGATTTTCGTGGACAGTAAAAGAGAAAAGTTAGATCTAGCACTTTAAAGCTGTCTATAGGTGGCAGACTATTCCAACACATACCGGTAGAAAAAAAAAATAGGCTTGCACCAAATTAATATTATGGGGTTGAGCAGGAACGTTTTGGAATGACCCTAATAGATCAGTTGTTTCTGGTTGGGCCTAGTCTAGGTTTAGGTCTAGATTTATCGCCCTTGCTTGTGAATGAGGTGGTGACATGTCATTTCATTATGACGTACCTAGCAGATATGGTAAGCTCAACGGATATGATACCCACACTTGCAAGCCCGCCTCCCATTCTGAGCCTCTGAGTTTGCGAGTTAGAGTTCCATTGTGTGGAAGGCTCCAAAGATTTTGCATCATTTGACCTCTAGTGGGCCCTGGTGTCACACAAAGAAAAGTGTATTTTGGTTAATAACTTTTGATATGTTTGCCCAAAAAATATTCTTGGGGCTGATCATATTGGGTATGAGCAGCATATCAGTCTGGTTGATGTGACCACCTTATGGAATATTGTCTTTAGAAATTCTTCACAGGACACTTTGGGTCTTCCTGTAGTTCCTTAGACCAAGTGTTACAAAAGTTAACTCTTGTATGGGGGAGCTGTGATGTAGCACAAATAGCCCTCTCCCCACATACACAGCACACTATCCCATCTCCACTGTCATCCCCCCAACACACACACCAAGACCCCTGGCAGTTGGGTTAGCCCCTTGAGCCGTGGATCTGCCCAAGGTTTCTTCCTTGGTAAGGGAGTTTTTCCTTGCCCCTGTTGCTCTTGGGTGCTCCTTGTTGGTGCCCCCCCCCCCCCCCCCCCCAATTCTAATCCTCCCCCACCTTTCTGCACAAATAGGCTGATACCAGACAAAATTTCACTGCATTTCTTACTTCCAGTAACTATATGCATGTGACAATAAACTTCCTTGTATCCTTGTATCCCTTTCAAGAGAGTTCCATTATCAGCATCATAGTTGGCCCCACAAGACTTCCTTTTTAACATTCCATATGTTATCTTAATGCAGAGGAAGTAGATTGGGGCCCAAATAGAATGTTCAAGCATTGTTTTTGTTATTGTTGAAAGGGTCTATACCACATAAAGGACCCATTGCCCATGACGACCCAGGTTTGAGTCCAGCTTTACGGAATTTCTCGATCCGACACTCTCTATCTCCCACTCATTGTTGTCTATTCTCCACTGTCCTGTCAAAAAATGCCAGACAGGTCCCAAATACATATATTTTTAAAAAATATATTAAAAAAATATTTTAATTGATTTGTAAAAGTGTGTGTTCTTCGCATCTAATCCAAATCAGTGGCTGTGCCTCAAATAGGAACAATGCTTTATATCTATACCTATACTTGACCCATATGTGTTTGGGAACACTGGTTACCGTAGGCACCTTTACCCTTATGTGCTTGGGAACCCTGGTTCCTGTAGGCAATGAATTATGATTAACCAAATTTGGTATGTGGACTCACCAACCCAACAGGCAAAAGTCATTTGACCCTTAAAGTGCCACTGCAATGAACGAAAATATAATTTTGATGTGTTAACTTATAAATTGGTGTTTGATAATACTGTTGACGGTCCCCAAGTCAAGATATAGCAACTTGTCATGTGAACCTGAAGTGCCTGTACTTTATACATTATTGTATGTTTTGCAAATGCACTGAATGTGATCTCCATGATTTACTAATGCATCTTCTTTAAGTGTGATTATGGACCATTGAAAAAAACAAGTTTGTGTTTCCTGTTTAGGGAGTTAATGCACTATGGTGGCGTCCGTGATGAACTTACCGTACATCAACTGTCATCTCTGGAGCCTGTGGTGATGGCTTTAAATATCTTCTAATTGGCTGGAGACAACAATCCTGGAAATGTCATTAGCCATGGATGAGACTGCAGGTGATCTCCCAGTGAGGGATATTGGCCTGAGAGGAGGGGTGATGGCAGTCATGCAAGGTGTGTGTGCGTGTGTTTGTGTGTGTGTGAGAGAGAGAGAGAGAAAGAGAGCGATAGAGAGAGTATATATATATGTGTGTGTGTGTGTGTGTGTGTGTGTGTGTGTGTGTGTGTGTGTGTGTGTGTGTGTGTTTGTGTGTGTGTGTACGTCTGAGTGTATGTTTGTGTGTGTGTGTGTGTGTGTGTGAGAGAGAGAGAGAGAGAGAGAGAGAGAGTGTGTTAACCAGCATCTCTCTGTATTCCCCAAAATGATAGATTCCAGTCGAGACATGAGACAGTTGCGGAGGCCTCAGATTTTTAAGATTAAAGGTAAGAGTGTTCATTAATCCTCAAGCAGGTGATACCAATTGATACATCAATTTACTTAACTAAACTCAACTCAACTAAAACTAGATAACTAACTGCAAAGCGGGACTAAAATAATGGGCAAATCACGGTAAACACTTTTTTTTTTCATTTCTTTGTTTTCTTTTTGGGCATTTCCACACAAAACTGTCACGTCCATAACGCCAACACAATGCCATGGTATGGTATGATGTGAATGATGATTACTTGAAATTTGAGCATTCACTCTTCTTGGTTGTAGAACTTCTATCATACCATGGCATTTAGTTGCCGTTATGGACGTGACAGTTTTGCATGGAATTGCCATTTTACTAAATGTGCTATTTTCACCATAATTTTGAAATATGAATATTTATTTCAGTATAGTTTCAGTTCCTCAGTTCATCACTCTGCAAAGCTTAAAAGGTAAAGGTAATGTAAGTGATGCTAAGCACAAAACACTATTTGTGCCTCGTCCTCTTACACATCCCTGGCTCCATGAACTGTAAACAAACAAAGTGGGGGCAGCCTGCCCCAATAACAAAAGCTTTAAATCATGAATTTAATCAAATCTAATCTAATCAGACCAGACCAATGGATACCCTGTCCTTGCTGAATTACTGAAGCTAATCAAGTGTGGGCATGATTCGTACTTGGATGGATGGGAGACCTCCTTGGGAAACTAAGTTTGTGCTGGAAGTGGGTGGCTAGTAATTTACATTCTTCCTTCTGGCCAAAACCCAATCCCAATGCCCCATTGCAGTGGCGGAAACACTGTACTGTAGGCGATGCCGTCCTTCAGATGAGATGTTAAACCAAGGTCCTGACTCACTGTGGTCATTAAAGATAGATGCTGGTCATGTTTATTTATGTTTATGTTTCTTAGCAGACAGAATATTTGAACCAAAGGTCAAACAAAAAAACAACAGAGAGGACTCGTGCTTACCAAGAAATTCCACACAGTGCACTGTTAAGAAATGCCCAACGTAAGATCATGCTTTGAAGTCTATTATTATTAAACACTCAATGCCATTGCTGAAAATGACTCTAGATATGTACATCATTCTTGTTCTTTTTAATAGCCAACAGCATATAGCACACAATAATTTAATTTCTTCATTTCATGAAGAAATGTTAACACTGACATCTAGTGCTGTTGTTGAGTAGGCTACAGTAAGAAAGACTGGGGATAACAATACCAGTTACCCTCTGAAACTAACTAGAGAAAACATTGATTATTGTATTTTGGAAGAAAATTGTTAGAGAATATGGATGATCACTATGACTTAACAGTTGATCATTCAGTCATCTGCACAACTTCAACGTCAAGCAGAAACTGTTGTATGCAATAGGGCTACGTGCTGATACGCTCCCCTATCAGCCTCTTATTGTTCATCAGCCTGATGGCCTGGTGGAAAAAAATGTTACTGAGCCAGACAGCAGCAGGTAAATGAGCCTAATGTAACGGCTGGGGTGTCCTTAATTATTCTCTTGGCTTTACTGATGTTGGATCTCACTGATGCCCTTGGGCTGGACTCACCACAGTGCTTTATGGGTGATCATCGTAGAGCAGGTCCCATGCCATGCATAGATGCCACCAGCCATGGTGCTCTCTAGCCTGGAAAAATCCAGACTCATTCACAAAGTGAATAGAGTTCGGTGACTCTTGATTGGGAAATGTTTCCAACACTTACATCGTGACAGACACTAACTATGCCATACGTGCATCCTAACATAGAGGTGATTTGCTGGTAGTTTCGCCGCTCTGTTCAGTATCTTGTTTTTATTTATTTATTTTTTATTATTTTGTCAAATAGGGTTTTATTGGAGAATCATTAGACAGGAAGTACAAAACATTACAAGATATCATTATTGCTCTCCAAGTTTTTACCACGTAAAAAACAACATAAAAACATATGACACCCACAAGAAAAGACAAGACAATGACAACACTAGTTGTCGATAGTAAGAAAGGTCGTAAAGCAGGGAAAGGCATTCTCCATTGGTGCTTTCACATGTTTAAATGTCGTGTCAAGATATCTGATATCAAGATTTCAAAGGGTGCCCAGACCCTATCAAAGTGGAGCTTTTTGTCTCTCAAAGAAAACCTTCTAATTTAATCATTTTAATTGTTAATATGTTTGTTATGTCTCTGTCTGTCATAATGTTATCATATTTTTCAATATTGTTATCATCATTGTGTGACATTGTGTGTTTTATGAGTGCTTTGGTTTGCACTCTGTCAATATAAAAATGCACTATATAAATAAACTTATCTAGTCTTGACTAGTGGCTAACAGTGGAGCATGACCACATTTGAATAGGACAAAATTTATATTCCAAAAACATTATTCTGTAATCAACAAAGAATAAGTGCTAATGGTTTTATTTAAACATCAGTCATTTTTGTGGGTTTTTCAGGGTTACATTTTACCTCTTTTTAAATCTTTTTTTTTTTAGTTCTCTCCAGCCTCATCCTGTCTTTGCCACTATCTCTCCCTTTTATCTTCAGCTTCAGATCGTCAGCGGATTTTTTCTGTACCACGGGAACAACTGGAGGACCAATGTTTGCGACTGCAAGAGGAAAATACTCTCTTGAAGCAACACACTCGGGCACAAGAATTGAAGCTGCGCAGGTAACCTTTATCACACCTGCCATATTAAATATACATATATTTGCTTTTAGTAAGTTATGTTTTTGCTTGTTTGTTATGTGTTTATTTATAGTTTTTATATTATTGTTATGTGTTCATGTACAGTATTTTTTATATTATTGTTCTGTGTTTATTGTTATATTTTTTTATATTATTTATTTTCCATTTTTTCTGTCAGGCTTTCTACCCAGCTGCTCCGTCTGAGGGAGGGCAGGCCAGGTACTGCTGTGGGAAGGGACAGAGAGACGGAGGATGCCATCCAGGAGCTGGAGGCCCGTGTGGCTACTCTGGAGAGCCAGAAGACTTTACTACAGAACAAACTCAGCCTGGCCAGGCAGCATATACTGGATATGGGAGGCCGTGGCCCCTCTCGTTTGCATAAAGGTATGGAACTAAGAACATATTAAGAGAGTGCAGTCATATGTTTGCCCATTCGATGTCTCTTCTTGTCGCCTTACTCTTTTACAGAAAATATTTTGTTTTTATAAAATTCAGATCTCTCGAAACTACAATTTTAAAGATACTAATGAGACAGGAAGGTATTTTAAATAACACATGATTTAATGGGTTTTTGCCTCTCACTTTTATTTTTACAGGGGGTTTGATTAGTGAGGGGGAAGTTCTGCATCCAGGGCAGACATCTTATCGAAACAAACTTAGCCTTCTGGAGGAAAGCAGAGGAGACACTGAGAGACTGTAGGTCCAATTATAAACAAATGACCAAACAAGATGGGTGTCACTGTGGTAGTCTTAATGTCAATTAGTAATCATGCTTCAAATGCCTAAGAATGTGTCCTCAGAACAACAGTATGATTCTATATTTAACCTCTTACACTGTACCATACAATAGTGCACCTCCATGGGGGGTAGCCAGAGGTGAAATTAAACTTAAGTAAGAGTTTTTGCAGTCACAGATTAAATATTTGCAAAGATTGTGGCATTTGAGGGATAGCTGGTGGCAGTAACTGGTACCAGTAGAAAACTTACCATATCTTCATTGTTTTATCATGATGTAAACCACCCCCTACAAGAACTGAGGTTTGGCTTAAGTTATAATGGAGAGTTTTCCCTTAATTTAAAACTTTTCATGAACTCATAATTTTTGGATCAAAGATCAAAGAATTGCATATGCATGTTTTGGAAATGATATTCTACTCTATTCTTTTTCAATTTCTACAGCAAATCTAACATGCTTGAAACTCAGCAGGCGAGAGCTAGTAAGATGGAACAGGCACCACAGCCTCTTAAAGACACTGAAGAAAGTATGAAAGAAATTAAGAAACAACAAGCAGATGGACACAGGTAAAATAAACAAAACATTTCTTCTCATGTGAATTTAGTTCATGAATATAATTGAATGCAGACTCATTTTGATCGATGACCTTTTGCGTACCTTCCTTAGGCTGACCATCAGGGAAAACATAGACTTTATTCGCCTCCAGAAACAGCTATCGGACAAAAGTGCTGCGCTCCTGTTGATACAGGAGAAATTCAACATGCTGCAAGAGGTGGGACAGACACTGAAAAAGTAACTGTGGAAACAAGTAAAGAGAAAAGGCTTTTATGACCTATAGCCACAACTGATACCAGTTGGGCTGCCAGCAATCAGTGGCCTTTTACCATTCCGTCTATACAGTACATGTATGCTTTCGAGGAAGTTTGTTGTTGTTAGAATTGACACGGTCAATAAAGACTGATGACTCAGGCTATAGCTTTCTTCTTTCACCTGAAATAAAGCCACTCCTGAGCTGTACATATTTGGCAGTGGCTGAGGGGTTTTCTAGCTTAGGTTGGTGCTTTGCAGGCCCGAAAGTGAAATTATCAACACGTTCCACCTCGGGGCCTTTAATCCAAAGAGCGCTACAGAGGCGGGGCTTTCTTCCTGGAATCCAGGATTATCTAGTTGCTCTTCTCTGAATCAAAGGCAGGACTGTTTTCCTTCCCATAAACAAGTGTGTAATCAACCAGTTGTCACCATTCATCAACTCAGACATCAATCATTGTAGCCCATAAAAGGTGTCGTTTTATGAATACTTTGTTGGTACTTGTTTTTGTTTTTTTTGTTGGTACTTGTAAGTGAAACACCTATCAGTTAAACTTTAAAGCAGTACCCTGACAAAAAAGATAAACTGTTACTTTGCTATGCCTTTGAAAAGCCCTATTTTATGCCCATGTCTTAATACATTTTGTTTGTGTTCCCTGATGTCCACTGTTATGTGTCAACAGACATATGAGGGCCATTTACGAGAGGTAAGTGAAATTAATCAGAAACATCCACATCTATCCATGTGTTATCATTCTAAGAAAGATCCCTCTTATAATGATTATTATTAGTTCTGATAATCCTCTTTGAAAGAAAAAAAAACTATATGGGCTAACACCTGACCTGACAGTAAGACCTTCAGTGCAGAAATGATATTTCTGAAAATCTGCACAAATAGGATTACTAATAGTACTCATTTAGATTACACTTTACTTGACAGAATCGACGTAAGAGTAACATGACACTGTCATGCACGTGTCATAAACAAGTCATAAACATTTATGACATGACGCTTCTGTCATTCGGTTTTTGTCATAACAAGTTAGGGTTAGGATTACGGTTAGGGTTAGGGTTAGAGTTACAGTAAGGTTAGGATTAGGGTTAGAGGTTAGGATAAGGACTAGGGTTTGGGTTAGGGTTCATGTGTCATGACAGTGTTATGCCACTCTTATGTCGATACTGTCAAGTAAAGTGTTACCCTTATTTATATAGAGAATATTTATTCTGATATTTGTTTTTCAAAGTCCTTTCCATTGGGATACCTTGTGTGAAAGTTGTACTACATAGATTCAAATTTACTATAACTTTGCAACTTGTCAAAATCAACGAATCAGCATGATCAGTCATAGATAATCTTTCCTTGATAAGGATTTCCCTTCATGCCTATGTTTTCAATACAATTTAAGTACAGTATTGATTTGCAAACTAATAGGAACATTTCTGTAAACATTCTATTTGCTCAGTCTTGAAGATGTTTCCCTAAGAATAATGTTATGGATTAGGGTGAAAAGGCTCTTCGAGAAAGTCAGGAGACACTCTTGGAAAAGGTGGAGGAGCTGAATATCCAACTAAAAGAAGAGACACAGAGAAGGCTGACTTTGGAGAATCAGCTGGCCACCGCCAGCATGTCATTACAAAGTCAGGAGGAGGTACTGCACCTTCAAGCACTGTTATGTACCAACCTTTCCTTCTTTGAATTTATTTGTTTTTATGTCTGTTTTATTTAAAGCTAATTGAGTCAATTGCGTTTCAGTCTATTTCTAATCCTTTAATTGTATTCTATCCCTAATTATTTGTAGCTCAAGGAACGTGTTTCGTATCTGGAGGAAGAGCGCAATATCTTGAAACAATCTTACAACACACTAGTGGAAAGGTGATAATGAGGACTTCTGATTTATGAGCCAAAAATGCACAAATGAAGCATTATTATAACGAGTGTTCTTGCCTGTCTTCTATGAGACTTTTGCTGGCTACTCTTAAAGCCTCCCTCAAGCCTGCTTGAGTTTGAGCTATTTCATTTGAGATGTGTCTGGTTTCATTTGAGACGTGTCTGGTCATGATGGTCGTGGAATCCATGGAATATGAAGAACATTTCTTCAGTACTAGGAATATGGGGGACTCTTACATTATACAGATGGACATGACCATACCTGTCAACATTTAGCTTTCAAAAACGGGAGATTTTTTTTTTTTGGGGGGGGGGGGCTGCTGCAGTCAGTGTTTACCGGATCAGTGTTTGCATATTTAACATGTTTCATACACTTGTTTCAACACTGCATTTCGGCCGTTGCTTTTACCTTACCGAAAGCCTATGCATGCCAGAATGTATCCACCAGCCTCCCTGCCTGCAGCCTACTTCCAAAACTCCAAAGCTGCTTACTGTCAGATTCGGTTCTGAGGACACAAGTTGCCAATTGTGTATCAACACCACACTAATTAACAGTTTATGTGATGTGTTAATCACTTAAATTGCCAATAATTTGACAACAGCTAGTTCTGGAGTAGGCTATTCAACTAGCCCGCTTGCTTGCGAGACTCAGGCTGTGCAGTCGTTGCCTTGTTTTGGGTTGCCAGGTTTTAGCCTATGACAAAACAGTTGGAATTGAAAGTAAGTGATCGTGTATGTGTAGGGTGTAGTTCAGGGGCGGAGCTTGAGGGGGTGCGGGGGGTGCGGCACGCCCCCGGCCCGGGACCCGCAGGGTGGGCGCCCCTCCCCCACCTCCGGGTAAGGTGGGACGGGCCTCTCCCACGGCACAAGGCCGGAGGAGCTAAGATCATGCGGTTTCTTTTCAATCGTTTTCATCAGAGTGGGACGTATAGGTTGCCCCTGTCAGGACGAGTTATGACTACGGTTGCTGAAAAGTTTTGAAATTTACTTTGATGATTTAGTAGGTGTAAAATATTGAATAAAATGTTCTGCTGTATGACTGGCTTTATTTTAACTCTCATATTGAACTTTACGACGTGCAAATTTACAAAATTGGATCAACGATATTGTCTCCTACAGGCGTCAATGAGAGAACACTTACACTTACATGATTTTGGTTTCGATTTTCTATTTGGAGTAAGTCTTTGTGACAACACGTCATCATGATACATTTGATAATGTTTGATCGTTGATTTGGTATGAAGCATATTTTACGTAACCTAATGAATGCGCTCTAGAAAGTGAAAGTAGCCTAACCTAGGCCTATGCGCTCTGTGTCTGAGCTGTCTGTGCACGTCCGCAATTGATTACGTTCCTCAAATGGAGAACACATCAATCGCATGGTATTTTTTGCCCTAAAATGCATGAAACAAGTTCAAAATCCCGCCGGTAGCCACGTTACATCTCCGTTTCATATTTGCCTAGGCTACTAGCCTACAATAAATTGAACGAACTCAACTGACAACAGGTATATCTACTGATTCGGTCATTGAGACTACAGAATACAGACTACAGAATACAGTACAACAAACTTTCTGTCTTTCTGAAGTTTATTTTTGTATTCCGGGGTACAGTAGCCTAATTGCATAATGTCTTGACAATAGTTTTTCTTACCGGCTTGCTGTTTAAACTGACTGCGCCGCTCTGAACTTTCCTGCCAGGTTTATGACGTAAACCGCATCTCGGATCTGGCATTGCCTAAACTCATCGTGTGGGAAATCAGATTATCTGTCAATATTGGGCTTTGAAAGTAAGGGATATTTGCTCAGTAATAGTAGGCTACATTTTGTAACATTTACAGAGAAACCGAGGGGAAGTTAAATTAGAAATTAGAATCATTGGAAATTGAAAACACATACAAAAAAAGATTCGGGGCTTTTGAAAAGAGATTCGGGGCTTGAGCACCCCAAAACCACCCCCTCGCTCCGCCAATGCAACCACCCAGCAGTAACTTCTGCATTCAGTGATTTGCACCGCCCTAATTTTATTTTTGACTCTTCCCATCACCGTTGCAACCTCTGAGGGCTCATTCTCCAAGTTAAAGATCATTAAAAACCACCATAGAGAATGAGAGAGCAAAGAAAATGGACATACACAGAGCATCGTGGACGAGTTCGCGGAGCACAAAGCTCGTCGTATGCCCTTCAAATAGTGCTGCGTATTATTGTTGTTTTATTATTAGGGGTCATGTAGCCTAATGTTTTTGTTGTTGTTCTCTTGGTTACACTTCATGTACGTTCGATGGACTTCAAAATTACATAGTTGCTCTCCGTGGCGCTGACGCTTGTAAGACCCGCTGTTGCGGGAAAGTGTAGCCTATGTTGTAAAATTATGTTATGATGAGTTTAATAAAGGGCCCGGTCATGTGCCCCGCCCCTGGCCCGGCTCTGACTTCTGTGTCTGGGTCATATGCCCCGCCCCCGGCCCGGCAGTGACTCCGACTCTGTTCCGCCACTGGTGTAGTTCATACACTATCTGGCAACCAGAGAGATGTCAGACTGACAGAAAAAATGAATGGATCAATAATTTTAAAATGAAGTTTGATGGCCATGCAAATTACGGGAGTTTTCCGGGAGAAATAACAAAACGGGAGGGTGCTGGGAGATGACCTTGAAATACGGGAGAACCCGGGAAAAACAGTTGACAGGTATGGATATGACTCAGTATTAATCTACAAGAATACAGTATATCTGTCAGAGGAACCAAACCAGTACTTTTACTTTAAAACTTCAACTGGCCAAGAGTTTACTTGGCCAAGAGTTTACTATAAGCTATACTTATTTGCGTACATATGTAAGTTTTTTCAGAGAGGACTTTAATTGTAGAGAATTATTGTTGTATTGGTACTTTTCTGTAGCTTAAATTGGACGTTGCTGTATTTGTACTTTTACTTAATGGATATGAATACTTCCCCCAGCTCTTACATCCATTCTGTTGTTTTTTAGTACTCTTTCAACACAAGGCCAGAAGGAGAGGTCACTGGAAAAAGAAAGCACAACAGAAAAGGTTGGGCTGGTGGTCTGGAAACAGGACACACAGAGGCTGGATGAGACGTTTTCTGCTGACACTCAAGACAAAGACATGCTAAGAGAAGAGAAGGAGAAGATGAGATTGGAAATCAGAAAGCTGGAGGAAGAGAGGAAACACGAAAGGGGTAAGAATTGACAAGCTGAGTCTACCAGCATTGCATGAATTAGCTGTGGACTCAGGGGCCATTCAGATGTCTGGGTCTGGGTTGATACTGAATTGTTCATGACACTCAAAAAACTGCAGTTGTTTTTGTAAGGGATTACTCATTTGTCATTTCAAACCTGCATCTCATGAAAGAAAAAAATGACTTTATAATTGAAGTTGTGGTCGGATATCTGACCTGGGTTGCATTCATACAAGGCACTGATGCTACTGACGGCACCACCGGGATCATGATGACTAGTTTGCAATTGTCCACACATCAATGTATGCAGTAACAAGTGTTTATAGTAATGATGTGAAGGACAAATGGACAGATTACAATGACCTCAATCCTTTATTGAGGGCACCAACAATGAATGCATGTATCAAGAATGTAGTCTTGAATTAGTTTTTATTTACTTTTACGGATACAAATGGATGGTTTAGTGTTATAACATAACAAAACACACATTTTTGCAATAGCTTTAAGGAAGCACAGAAATGACTCGGCAATGTCCCCTGTGTTCTGTCCACGTGTAGTTCTGGTGGAAGCGCTGCGGGAGAAACACAGCCGATTAGAGAATGAAATTCTGATGCACAGAAAAGAGGTGACAATACTGCAAGAGAGACTGGACTCTGTGACTCATGTAAGATGTTATAAAGTGCCTATGACAAAGGCTTTTAAAGGAGAATTCCGGTGTGATATTGACCTAAAGTGTATTGAAACATGATACCGAGTGTGAACGTATGTCTCATAGCCCATCTCGGCTTGTCCCCTGCACTCCAAAATCTGGCGCTAGTTAGCCGATGCTACCAACATCTTTTTCAGTAGTGATGCTTCGGCATCGGGCTAGCCATGCAAATAAATCACTGTTTTACACCCATTTACGAGGCTCAATGTATCTCCACACTTCATTGGTAGACTTCCTAGGGCCCTGACATTTAAAACGAGACATTGAGAACTTTGAAAAAGCACTGGTAGTTTACTTACAAGACGATTTATACAGACAGTATCTTCACGAAGTTTAACGTTTGCAGCCATCTTGAATTTAGTCACGATAAGTCGAGCAACGAGTAAGAATGAACAGGTATGATAAGGGATCAGATTCCAAAAATAATTCAGTGGAAATGCATGGATTCCAGTTTCTTCCAGTAGCAGCAACTGGAATCCATGCATTTCTACTGAATTATTTTTGGAATCTGATCCCTCATCATACCTGTTCATTCTTACTCGTTGCTCGACTTATCGTGACTAAATTCAAGATGGCTGCAAACGCTAAACTTCGTGAAGATACTGTCTGTATAAATCGTCTTGTAAGTAAACTACCAGTGCTTTTTCAAAGTTCTCAATGTCTCGTTTTAAATGTCAGGGCCCTCGGAAATCTACCAATGAAGTGTGGAGATACATTGAGCCTCGTAAATGGGTGTAAAACAGTGATTTATTTGCATGGCTAGCCCGATGCCGAAGCACCACTACTGAAAAAGATGTTGGTAGCATCGGCTAACTAGCGCCAGATTTTGGAGTGCAGGGGACAAGCCGAGATGGGCTATGAGACATACGTTCACACTCGGTATCATGTTTCGATACACTTTAGGTCAATATCACACCGGAATTCTCCTTTAATGCGTTAGCATAGCATGTGTTTATTGTAAATTGTCAATTGATCTCTTTCTCATATCTAGGTGTTTGACATGAGTGTTGAAGACCTGAGTGAAATTTTACTCCAAATCAAGGTTAGTTTGTCAAACAAAAAAACAATTCTCTAGGCATTTTAGCAGGGCAGTTAAACACACAAATTGATAATTTTGTGGTTAAAGTATCACACTTGGTAGAAAAACTCACAAAGGGGTTTAGCTGACCCTTTTATCCAAAGCGGAAACAATCAGTACAAGGTACAGTGCGGCTAGGACATGTTATTGCTGCAATAAGTATTACTTGCATAAAAAAGGATGACAGTTCAAGCAAAGTAAAGTCAAGGGAAGGTGTCTCATGATAAGTGCTAGATTCAGCATGCCCAGTTGTTTGTAGTGCAGAGGAGGTACTCTCAGAACAGTTGGGTCTTCAAGAGGTTTTTGAAGACAGAGAGGGATGCCCCTGTTCTTGTAGGAACTGGTCGGAGCTGGTAGTGCGTTCCACCAACAGGGAACTGCAAATGAGAAATGTTTGGATTGCCATGAGTGTAAGAGCGGCAGAGCCAGGCAGTGTTCATTGGAGGGCATTCAAATAAGTGGGTGCAGAACTGGAGACCAGGCAAGCGCATTATCCATTTAAATTTAATGCAGTGTGCTCTTTTGGGTTGATTGAAGACCAGGCACGCCGCCACGTTCTGGATCAACTGAAAGAGTTTCACATGCTGGGTGGCCTGTCAGGAGGGCGTTACTGTAGTCAAGTTGCAAGAAGACCATGGCCTGTATCAGAAGTTGGGTAGCATACTGAGTCAAGTACGGCTTGGTTTTTCTTATGTTGTACAGTGAAGCGACATGGCAGGGCAACTGATGCAACGTGATCAGAGAAGGTTAGCTGGTCATCAATCATGACTCATTCTCACTACCTTGACTACAACAATGGATTGTAATAGTCCAGATTTGTCGATGGGACAATCTCCTTTTCCTATATTAAAACACCCCTTACAAAAATTAACTATAGTACTTATATTATATTATAGTCATTTTGGGACCTACTATTAAGTATTATAGTACTTTGGGACATCCTATAAGTAATGCTGTACTATAGAGTACACTAGAGAGTAAGGATATTATAGAGGTATTACAGATCATCATAGAGGTATTATACACTACCAGAACTACTATAGAAATCTTACAGTGTTATTGTAGTAATTTGTCTGGTGAGTGTTATAATGTGGTATCCTGTATCATGTTCCCCACACCAACTGCCCTGAATTCATTAGAACTACTAGGCCTGAGGAGTTTATACCTTTTGATGAGGTTGGAATGGTCCAATAAAGAGTGAAGAAGAACAAGTGCCTACAACTCCAATCCTTCACAGAAAAAAATGATAGAGCTGTCAGACAACCATTTTATAATTACCAGTAATAAGCCAAAATCATATGTGTTTTGTTTCTGTGCCTGAGATTCCTAATTCATGACATGAGTGTTCAAGTCAGGTGCAGAACTGAACAAGAGAATCATAAGGCTATGTATCTTGAAGTTCCTGTATTTGACAAACTGATGTGCCTAAATATCTTCACCCTCAAGTGTAATGCTAATGAGGAAATTGTTATTTAGACAAGGTGAACTTCACCCCATTGTGGAATGTAGAAGCGGATGCTACAAAGAAGTAGCCCGGCTAGCGCCACCACTTCTCAATGAGACGTGGTCTGGGAACCAAACATTAATTTTCTCGTATTTGAAAAAAATGCCCAGATCCATTGGGTGCCACGGATGTCTATCAAATGCGTCTGTGCATAGCTCATCATCGTCTTGCTTTCCCCCTTGTTCTGTGATTGGTCCCCTATCTCAGGCGAAAATTTGTTCCATGGTCTCCAGGCTGCCTTAGCAGCGTGAATCAAATCGCGCGCAAGGCAGCATGGGAACACCCAGGCTAACAAAGAAGGGAATTCAAACACACTTGACACAAGTTGAAACATATGATACCTTCCTCCATGCCCATTGGTATGGTAGCATATGCCTCCTTCCTCCATACCATGCCCAATGGCTGACACATTTTGTCCTCTAGCAGTAAAGTAGATTATTAACCAGAGTGGTAATTGAACCACCTGAACTATATTCTTTAAAAGCCTACACCCTCTATGTGAGTAACATGAGTTGAAACATGTCTCAACTTCCTCCATATCATACTCAATACATAGTCATAATGTATAGATGAACCAAGTATATGGCTGATGTATTTTGGCCTGTAACATTAATTAGAAATGAACAGCCTAATTACATATTTTCTAAAAGCCTACACCCTCTAGTTGAGAATTAACACGAGTGGAAGCATGCCCCACCTCCCTCCATACCATTTCATATTCTTATTAAAAGTTTTCCTTTTTTAACCCCCCACACCCGCCACTGTGCGCTATGTATTACTTTTCATTTTTCCATAGGCCATCACATGTGTTTGATGTTTGATAAGCATTTTAGTGAGACGCTGATATGAATATAAATCCATTAAAATACATCTAGGAAACCCATTATTTTTATGCCCAGCTTTCCTTTTTGATATTGGCTGTCAAAACTGTGTCTCTTTTAGTCAGATTTTGATTCCTCATGTTTTTAGTATTACCATTAGTTTCTCTGTAGTGGTTTTATTTATTTATTGCTTTTATTCTTCCTTCCAACTTGCTGAAGCCCCCCTGGCGCCTTCTCGCCACTTTCAAAACCACTGCTCTAGACTAGACCTGTCCATCTGCTGCCAACAAAGTCCAACATCAACTCTTTTATGTGAACATGCTCATAACCAGCTGGGGGAATCCTGGGTTGACTTAAAGGTGTAGGTTTTTGAACATTCTAACATAAGATTCCGTTCCGCAACAATTGAAGGTTCTAAAATTCTATGTTGAATTCAATGAACCCAGATATTCTTCAGAATGTTAATTTCCCAACATTCCCGCCACACCGGTGTGACAGTACTCCTTTAAGGGTTAACAAGTTTATAACCACCTCTGTGCCAAAGCTTATGGTTTTATCCAACCAGCTAGTGAAAATATACTGTAACCTGGGCATGATGAACTTGCTTCATCAGCATAGTCCCCAGTGGCTCAGTTTTTGTTTTGTATTTTTCTTAGGCCTTCAGGCTTCAACAGGAGAGCCAAGAGGGGACACACATATTGGGCTCGAAGGGAAAAGGGGTAGACCAGTCTCGTGATAAGGCCAGTCTACAGGCGTCTTATGCTGAGACAGTGTTTGAACTGCATAAGACTAGAGATCTGCTTTTGGTACAACACAGGATCAGTAATGATCTACAGGTTTGTACATCAATGCACGCACAATAACTCACACTCTACGTCTATTTACACTGAGGATGTTAATAATCCCTAAGTGCTTCTCTCTCTCTGTTAGCTGACTCTAGCTTTCGTTTACCTTTGCAGACTGAACTAAACATGGTCATTCACAAAGCTGATACTGAGAAACAACAGCTTCAGAAAAAAGTGGCAGAGAAAGAGAGAATGCTGAAAAACAGAATGAGACAGATAATCACATTACAGGG
Organism: Alosa sapidissima; assembly: GCF_018492685.1. Lineage (NCBI taxonomy): Eukaryota > Metazoa > Chordata > Actinopteri > Clupeiformes > Clupeidae > Alosa > Alosa sapidissima. The sequence continues at coordinate 14,880,833 of NC_055974.1, forward strand.
TAATGTTGTTGCAACAGTGGAACAGTTTTTTTTTACAGTATTACCTTATGTCACTGTGTTCCAGAATCATTCAAGTTTATCAAGTTTATTCTTAGTACCAACTGACTTTGTTTAGTTTTATTTATGTTTCAGCTCAGCTCAGAGAACTGGCATACAGTCCTAAATTCTACAAACGTTCCACACCAACAGAGTACATGTGGCTAGAAAAAGATCAAGAGAATGTGTTTCCAGTCGAGGAGGATAATGCAGTCTTTCAGTTGCGAAGAGGAGAGTCACTACTTGAGGTTCATCTTCGGGGGGCCACCTTCACCCCCCTTGGTCTACGACTCATGGGACAGACACAGTCAAAAGAACGTAAAGTACTCACAGAGGTGACAACCTTCTGCACATATGCTTTGTTGGATTTTGAGACACATTCAACACCACTGGTCACTGGAGTCCAGCCCAACTACGGCTTCACCTCTCGTTACGCCTTGTCCCCCTCGGACTTAGCGAGACTTGCCGCATTGGGGGGCATTGTCATGACAGATCTTCACCAGAAGCTTGGTGGGGTGCGTTTTGTCACCTGTGGTCGAGCACAGATTTCCTTGTTGGATGCAATGGAACACAGAGGGGAGCAACTGAGTGGTACAACAAACATTACAGGTCAGTATATATTGTTCTGTTATTAACTACTATTATTTAAAGCCTGACCGGTACAGGAGTTTTAAGGTTGATAGATTAGATTTGTGTTTTAGATTCATTTAGTTTTATTTGGATTAGATTCACTTGCACATAGCAGCATCCAACCAAAACAACAAGTCCGAAGTTTATCTGGGACCATGCAAATATGTATGCTGCTTGAGTGACATATTACATGTACATGCTCCTCAAATACACTTAAGTGCAATTTAAAGGTGCTACATGTATATATAAGAATGACCACTAGGGTTTAAAACGGGCATTGCAGTCCAAAATCAAAACATTTGAAAGCATTAAGTAGGCTAATCTGGCAGTCCAAAAGACGAAATGCTAATGCCTGTGTGATTGTTAAATTGGCTGAAAGTGGCGCAGCAGGCCATAACACAAACTCAAAACATAAATAGTATTTGCAGGCTGCAAATGAAAGTCTGAATTGTGAATATCCTGCCTGTACCATTGTTAGTGAAGCCAGTATTTGAAAACATGAAAGCATGCTTCTTTAATCTCTGATGGCATATTATGGTCATTTTATGATTTATTACAATGAATGTCTTACATAAAGCACCTTCAATTCAGTGTTTAATGTATTGTTTGATAATCATTTATGACACGAACACTGTGGAATAGGAAAGGATGGGGCAATCCTTGGGGTGCTGGAGTTCTGGGTACGACTTTACCCGCCCACTGGAACAAGGAAGGCTGGGCTGGAGAGAGCTGCTGCCAGACAGCTGGCGGAACTAACAGGACCCAGAATGACTCAGCAGCCACAGGACTGGAGAGAACACGTCCATGAGGTGATACAATTACCTAATTTACGGAGCCCGAGAGCTGTCATTGCCAAATGTTTTGTATATTAAGAGAACCAGCGCTCATTTTACTATTTGTGTGCTCATTTTACTAAATTGTGTATTCCTCTCATTGACCTCTCATTTTACTAGATTGTGCGCACAATTTAGTATATTGTGTACTCGTTTTACAACCTAGTATGCTATTTTTTTATTAGTGCAATCATTTTACTAAATCATGTGCTCATTTTACAAAAATGAAAGTACAATTTAGTAAAATGAACACACATTTTAATAAAACGAGTGTACCTTATCTTGATATACACAAAAAATATCTTGCAACGGCACATACTATTCATTTAAAGTGTAATTACGGAGCAATTCGAACCCAGGGTATTTTTCACCATGACAACAAGTCGAACACCCCCTCGAGAGCTGGATTACGTTGATCGAAGGAGTACCGAGTTTGACCGGCGTTAGCACTTTCAGCCCAGATGGCTAACAGTGCAAGTACAAAGGGCCAATCACTAAACAAATCCAAACCGCCATCTTTTAACCACTAGTAGTGCTCAAAATAGCACCACAGCAGTAGTATGAATAGGGTCCATACACATAAAACAAAGCATCAAGAACTTAGTAAGTGTCCCGCGAGACTCCTTTACAAGACTTACCTACCGTCTTCAGTCACCCATAAATTCACAAATTTTCCTGCTCGAACTGAACTCCGATGTATTCGTTAATCGACTTGTACGGACTTTCCCCACACTGTAGCGTACAGATTAACGAACAGTCTTTTTAATAAACTCCCAGTACACTTACTAAGTGCTTGATGCTTCATTACTCTGGAATTACACTTTAAACAATAGCATAGCTGTCAACATTGAGCATTGAAAATAAGAGAGAAATACAGAAACATATCAACATTCATCTTCCTGTTGCTATCCCTCTGCTAACAGCAAAGGTTCAGACTACAAATCTGCTGCACTAACTAAACGAGGTGTGGAGCTTACAGATTGGCAAAGGGAGGGGGTAGCAACAGAACAACAGTACAGAGACTGACAGGTCCAGTGGTAGGGCTTATGTTAGAATATGAGAGTATTAAAGGAGAATTCCGGTGTGATATTGACCTAAAGTGTATTGAAACATGATACTAAGTGTGAACGTATGTCTCATAGCCCATCTCGGCTTGTCCCCTGCACTCCAAAATCTGGCGCTAGTTAGCCGATGCTACCAACAGCTTTTTCAATAGTGGTGCTTCGGCATCGGGCTAGCCATGCAAATAAATCACTGTTTTACACCCATTTACGAGGCTCAATGTATCTCCACACTTCATTGGTAGACTTCTGAGGGCCCTGACATTTAAAACGAGACATTGAGAACTTTGAAAAAGCACTGGTAGTTTACTTACAAGACGATTTATACAGACAGTATCTTCACGAAGTTTAGCGTTTGCAGCCATCTTGAATTTAGTCACGATAAGTTGAGCAACGAGTAAGAATGAACAGCTATGATAAGGGATCAGATTCCAAAAATAATTCAGTGGAAATGCATGGATTCCAGTTGCTGCTACTGGAAGAAACTGGAATCCATGCATTTCCACTGAATTATTTTTGGAATCTGATCCCTTATCATACCAGTTCATTCTTACTCGTTGCTCGACTTATCGTGACTAAATTCAAGATGGCTGCAAACGCTAAACTTCGTGAAGATACTGTCTGTATAAATCGTCTTGTAAGTAAACTACCAGTGCTTTTTCAAAGTTCTCAATGTCTCGTTTTAAATGTCAGGGCCCTCAGAAGTCTACCAATGAAGTGTGGAGATACATTGAGCCTCGTAAATGGGTGTAAAACAGTGATTTATTTGCATGGCTAGCCCGATGCCGAAGCACCACTATTGAAAAAGCTGTTGGTAGCATCGGCTAACTAGCGCCAGATTTTGGAGTGCAGGGGACAAGCCGAGATGGGCTATGAGACATACGTTCACACTCGGTATCATGTTTCAATACACTTTAGGTCAATATCACACCGGAATTCTCCTTTAAAAACTGGAACATTTTATGGGAAAATATTGAAATGGGAAGACAAAAATTAAAATACGTGAGAAACCCAGAAAAAAAGTGTTGACAGGTATGAACAATAAAGGAACAAATTATACACTATATATAATTATTAGGACAAATACTATTTAACCAAACATAAAATAAATGTGAATGCTAAATATTTTTAATGTGTACAGTATGTTTATATTTGTGTGTGTGTGTGTGTGTGTGTGTGTGTGTGTGTGTGTGTGTGTGTGTGTGTGTGTGTGTGTGTGTGTGTGGAATGTATGTATGTAACTTGTTCCACTTTTTAGTCACAGGAGCTGGGGAAACATGACACAGGAACATCAAATGAACTGGAGGTTGTGCTAGATCGCTGTACTGGTCTCAGAGCACGCTGGCCGGAGCAACCTCCTGATGCTTACTTAACCTACCAGCTGTATGACCTGCCTCCTCATTCCTCTCCTGTCATACACTGCACTTCAGATCCTGTGTTTGAGGACGTGGCAAATTATCAAATGACTGTAACCTCAGATGTGTGTGAGTACCTGTGTTGCAGCAAACTGTGGGTTTACCTGTACGATGACCATGAGGATCAGATGCCACCTGCTTACCTGGCCAAGACATCCATCTCGCTGCAGGCCCTGGCAACTGGTAGACCAATTAAAGGTTTGTAGTGCCAATACTGTGGTAGTGAGTGAGTGAGTGGTGGTTATATTTGGACAGATATTTTTGGTAAAATTAATACTTTTGGTGACTCACACACACAATAAATTCACTCAACCACATGGTTACATGCTCACCTACACTTAAAACTTTGCCTATTTTTGATAGACCTTTGGATCAACTTTGACTGTGATGTGTATGTGTCCTCCAAAGCTGATGATACACAAGGCACCTTTCTGAGCAATGTTGCTGGGCAGTGTTCCTCAGTATTGTCGTGGTTTGGGGGTTCTCTAGATGGATGTGCGTACCATAGCATTCATTACTGCAGGCGCACCTGCTTAGTATTATTCCCTTTAATATTGGGCAACTTATTTTTCTTTTGAACTTTACTCATCAATAGGCAAATTAACATGATCATTCATTCTGAAAACATGTTCTGTGGTTGCCTGCAACATGCTCAACAAGTTGCCCCAAGTTGCCTAAAGAAAAACAATGGCTCTCTCAATTGGTTTGGTGGTTAGTTTGTACCGCTTTACAAGTTCAGTTGTGACTTTTTGAGTACATCTCTGCTACATTGTTTAGGCTATGAGATGTAACAGGCAGGTCAGCATAGTTTATCTGTTGACAGTTTACAGATTTACAGAATGGCATGTCTCATAGGCAGAGAAAAGCTGTCACTCTCAAACAGTGTCCACTTAATTAGAGCCAGTGTACTGATGAAGGAATAGATTACGGTAAATAGACAGATGGTTTGACAAGTGATTTCATGCTGCCTTTAAAGAGTATTTTTAATATTTTCAAACTACAAAAATACAGTATTTTATTTTGATACATGATGACATGGCTACTGCTTTTTGTAGTTTATTTTGATACACTTAAAAATAGGGTATTTTATATTTTATTTTAAAATACATTTTGATGTATTTTTGCCCATCCTTGTCTGTGATCATATTTTAATTTCTAGTAAAGCGCAGGTGTAGGCCAGGGGGCGCTGTGGCACAACTGGGAACAGACGTTCAGCAAAAAGTTATTGTGTGCACATCCCACCTGTGCAGGACAAAAAAACTTACTCAAATGAAAATATATATAATAATAATAACATTGCCTGTTGTGCATTAAATATATGGGAGTCAAAAGCAGTGTTGCGGACATTATATATTTTTTCACAACTGGGAACAGAGCCTGTACCATTCGGGTCCAAGTGCCCATGAGGACCGGGGTTCTAGACAGTTTCGAGTCATTTCCCGATCCCACCCACCCCATCTCTCTCCCACTCGCTTCCTGACCGTCTCTTCACTGTCCTATCAGATTAAAGGCAAAAATGCCCAACAAAAATATACTTTAGAAGAAAAGGAGCAGGTAGGCCAAAGAAATGTTAGCATGTTTTGGAAGACAAAGCAACACTACAGAAAGAACACAAAGCAAACAGAAGGAACTCTACTACACTTCGATCCACTAAATAGCTTAACTTCAGCAATAAATTTCAGAGTTCAGTTATAGTTCAGAGTCCATAAGTTGGCCTGTCCAGCAGTTTTGCCATAGTATTAAACGCAACATATGAAAACACATTGTAGTAGGTAAAGTATACTGTAAGTAGGAAGAGTGGGTAAAAATAGGTAAAATATAAATACTTAAGAAAAGGAAAATATTTTTAACTTATTCCTTTTCTGTCTTGCTTGTCTTGCACAAAGGCACAAAACCGCATGTAAGGACAGGTAGAGATGGTAATCTAAAGGGTAGGTAGGTATGTGTGAGCTGTGGGGCCCTGTGAATGCTAAGAACATTGGGTGCAGTTCACCTGAATGAAAAAGAGGGGAGATAAGGAAATGGATTGAGCAGGAAAATGCAGATGATCACTTGATAGGAACCGGAATTGAGGGGATGAGCTTTGCAAACAATTTATGGTGTCTCATATTTCTGGTGCAAGATGAAACCTGATGGAGAATTTTCAAACATTACAACAATGGTTGTAAATGTATCTTGCCACAGTTCAGTTACCTGTTTCATAGAGGGTATAGGGGGCGTAATTTAGAGTGTTTGGCTAAATGGCAGAAAAGATTTACGGGTTTCATGAAGCTATTAAAAATGTTGCCTATCTGTGTGTATTTTGCAAGTGGAGACAGATACTGGTGTACAGCAGGATTAGTGTCAGATTGGAGCATTTTATTTTTGTCAGACACAGCCTCTAAATTTGAAATAAACACATTCTGACTTCAAATAAAAAAAAAACATCCACTGCTCATATTAACATTATACTAATATGAACTATTAAACCCATGACAATCACACTGCACAGATACCCACAAAAATTGTTTCACATCAGAAGGACAAATATTTGTCAGGATCTACTGAATATAGAAAGCACTGACTAATTGAATAGTTCTGCTATTTTAATTTCTACACGACCACAAAGACAGACTGGGGATGTGGTCAGGCAGTATGGGGGTGGCCAGTGTGCCCAGAGAGTAATCAAGCTAGGAGGCCAGGGCAACAGCAACAGTGTTTTTACTTTGATGTAAATGTTTGTGCTTGTAGGAGATTACACACTAAGGGACTCAGCCGGAGGTACCAGGGGGATCGTTCGAGTGTCACTGAGATGGAAGTATCCATTCCAGCCAGTGAAAGCAATGCAATATCACAGAGAGAGGGATCAGCCAGAGAGGGAAATGCCAAAAATCAAGAAGAGGGAATTGGTTGACAAAGGACGAGATGCAACAGTGAGGCCAATTGCAAAACCCCGGTTGAAGGTAATTGCGTTTATCTCATAAAGCAGACTCTTTATTATGATAAATGCATTTGTTGTTGTATTTATAATGTTTGCTATGTTGATCCTGCTCATACATTGTATATAAGTGCTGCATGGACTAGAGTTTACTAATCTGATCATCACTGTGCCAGTGGGTTCTTTCCAACAGCGTAATCATAATATAGCCTACTTTGAGGCGGACATGTCCCCCCCAATATCCCAAAATGCCCCCCCCCCCCCCCCCCCCATATAAAGACATAAATTGTTTTGTTATGCTACAATAGCCTGTCACTCACCACTGTCCAAAATAGTCACTTGCCGCTGTAGCCTAATCACAAATTGTTAAAGGGGAATTCCGTCAATTTTTCACACAGATCTCCGTTTCTCGAGATCAATAAAAAAAAAAATCCTCCATAGAAATGCATGGGGTTAGTTCGTAAAGCCAAAATGGCAGTCTACACATATCCTGCACCTTCCGCGGCCAAAAGTCGACATGTGAATACATCGTACCAATCATATGGCTTGTTGACATATGGATGGGATAACGCCCTGCATGTCTGTTTTTAAGTTCTAATAATAACATCTATAGTCTTTCTGCGCTGGAACTGTAATTGTGGAGACAAATAATATATTGCTAAATATACCAAACAAGGCCTTAATTGCATGAAGACAGAACAAACATTTTTTTAGTGAAAACAAGTCATTCTGCAAAATACTGCACTAAGTACAGGACCTAAGATTAGTCAATATGTCTTGATTTGCCATACATAGATTAGAAATGACTAGTTGTCCATTCCTGAGCATCGTACAAGAAACTTTTTTATTGATAATATTTCTAATGTTTACACTTTGGTGCATTCAGAGTAGCAGAGAGAAAGAGAGAAAGAGAGAGAGAGAGCGCACATGATGATGTCAATTGGGCAGCAATAGTGGGTGGCATGATTGAGTGAGGAAAGGAGCAATGAGCAAATAAGGACTTCTAGGAATCCAGTTAAAGAGTGTCATAGCGTAGTCTAGGGTGCGGTTATTTTTGGCTTTAATACTGTTTATACCCCCCACGTCCCATGCCAGTAAATGATTTCATACAGGCAGGGCGTGGCATATGGATGGGGTTTTGCCGACTAACAATAACATCTATAGTCTTTCTGCACTGGAAAAGAGCAAAGAGGAAATAAGGACTTAGTTCAAACTTCTAGCTTAGTCGAGGGTGCAGTTGTTTTTGGCTTTAATACTGTTTTTATAATTTGCAGGCATAGATTTATGATGAATAGATTTTATTAATTTATTCATCCTTAATCAATGCCAAAAAGGAAACCAATAACACAAAGAGGGGAAGAGCAGGGCTATGGAACACTATTACTAGTTTTAGAAAAGAAAACAATCATAATGACAAATGTTGCCAATGTTAACTCTATATACGACCTTGGTTCATTCACATATTCTATCAATAAAACCTCCCCAAGAATGTGCCAGGCAGAGGGATACATACTTGAGGTGGCAGCTACTGGGAAGAAGCTTCCTCTGAACCTGCTGGTTCTGGTGCAGAGAGACCTGTAACGCCTAGGGGAGTGGGGTGAACAGTTTGTGATTGGGGTGAAAACAGTCTTTGATGATGCTGCGCACCTTACGCAAGCATCGCTTGCCCTGGATAGCCTCGATAAAGGGGAATGAGGAACCGCTAATGCGTTGAGCAGTTTTCACCACCCTCTGCAGTGCTTTCCGGTCAGACGCAGAGCAGAGCCATACCATATTGTGACACAGTTGGTGAGGATGCTCTCGATGGTGCAGTGGTAGAAGTTAACCAGGATCTGAGGAGACAGATAGACCTTCTTTAGTCTCCACAGGAAGGAGAGACGCTGGTGAGCCTTCTTGATCAGGGTAGAGGTGTTGGGGGTCCAAGAGAGGTCCTCAGAGATGTGGACACCCAGAGAATTGAATCTGGTGACATGCTCCACCTCAGTCCTTTTGATGAGAATGGGTGTGTGTGTGCTAGCTTTTGACTTTCTGAAGTCCACAATGAGCTCTTTGGTCTTTTTGGTGTTGAGAGCCAGGTTGTTGTCGGTGCACCACGATTTTAGGTGCTGGACCTCCTTCCTGTAGGCCGTTTTATCGTTGTTGCTGATGATACCAATCACTGTAGTGTTTTCTGCAAACTTGACAATGGTGCTTTGTAGAGCCATGTACAGCTGTGCAGTCGTAGATGAAGAGGGAGTAAAGGAGAGGGCTCAACACACAGCCCTGTGGTACGCCGGTGTTCAGGGTGAGGGCTGAGGATGTGAGGTTATCTACTTATCTTATAAGTATAACAAATTGTCTTACAAATGTTATACCAACATGCTATAACTTTGGCAACTCAAGAGGTTAACTGTATTTGCCCATAAGACAGGTTTGTCCTACTTCCAGTTACTTGCAGCCATGATGTGATTGGCATATCAAAAATTAGGATAGAATTTATGTACTGGCATGGGAAATAGGCAGTTTGTGCACAATTTCATGTCTAGCAGCTGCTCCATGAAACACTAATCTCTATAGTAACAATTCACTAGTAAAGTGTGAGATAGCAAAAAAAAAAAATCTTAATATGATTTTTATGTCCTTGCCCCTCAAACAGGAAGCCAGCAAAGTTCAGAAAAAGGAGGAACAGCAAGATGATGAAAGCAGCAAAGGTATTTTTTTGCATTCACTTAATTTGGGGCCACCACCATAGGTCATCTTATTGGCGCATTATGGACTCATTGGTCTTCCACTACAAAACATATTTTATTTTATACAAAGTTTATTATTCTGTCAGTTTTATTTGCATTATCTCTAGACCTGCCTGGAAGTTGTTGAAGGAATTCTAATCATGTTAAACCATTTAAAAGCCAATTACTTTTTTGGGGTGTGTAATGTGTACGTCAATGGACAGTTTCTTGGATGAAAGTTTTTAAAATTAATGTACTTTTATTTCATACAATCTTCTATGTCAGATGAGGTGTCTGAAGCTTCAGAATCTGACAAATCAAGATCCTCCAGTAGCAGTGATGTCATCATTATTCCACCCTCATTGAAACCAAGGAGAAAGGTACAGAAAATATGGACATAGTTTCTTGATTTAGAAACTATCGGTGGATGGAGGATACCTTTCAGTCTCAGACTTTTCTTTCTCTGCTTTGCTTATGCAATGTTTTTATGTAATGGAATAAATTAGGTTTAGTTAACCAGTAAAGTTTAAAGGTCATACGTTGTGTGTATGCCATTTCTGTTTCAGGGGGACAAAGTTAGGGTGGAGATTCTTTCACTTTCATTTGATCCTAATTCCCGGGTTGCCATGGATCAGTCTGTACAACGTGTGTATGTAGAATACCGTCTCCTCGGCGTTCCTATGGAAACCACAGAGACACCACTTTCTCTTCGGAAGCCTGTTGATGGAGAGGAAATTCATTACAATTTCCTAAGGGGTAAGAAACCCAGTCAAAACGCTGTGTTTGGGGGGGTCATGAAATGGTTATGGTGTCTGAATTTACAGAACATGACAAATGCCTAATTTTGGTTCCCACTTTCCTTTAGTGATCTACGTTGACAGTGTAGACTCCACACCACTCAGGCACTACCTGTATACTATGTTGGAGGGAACGGACCCAAATAGAGGAAGGTAAGACTGTGCTAGTTGGAATATTTATAATCATATAAATCATATACTACCGCTGAGAATGGGTAAAAGTGATACTGATCTGAACTGATAAAAAGGTAAAACCCTGTATGTATTTATACTGCTGTCTGTGTTTTTAAAAGTTGTTTATTGGGAAACTGGTCACTTTCCACATGCTTCTCACAACACATTGCTTGTTATATGGACTGCTACGTATTTCCAAACTAAAGATGTTAGAGAAAATAAGGATCTTGCACTTTTATATTGCCACGGACATTGCTATGGTTTAAACTGCTGACAGGCAAGTTTACTTAAACATGACAGGCAATTATGTGCCGTGCACAATCTACCACAAATGTAAGTATCGGCATAGTTAATTTAATAAGTTGCATCACCTGAGTGAACAGTTACTATGTATTAATCAGTGAAGGGCCCAAATTTCAACAATACTTTACCCAAGCTAGAAAGCATTGGTTTGAATTATGTCATTTCAATCTGTTTAGTACCTCTGTGTTGCACATCATACTGAAAACCTATAGGCCTGCAGTTGTGCTGCAATATCATTGACCTTATATTTCACCCCATACAGGCTGAAGTTCACTGTTGTGAGTGAGCCACTAAATGAACAAGAGGAATGTGTTGATGTTGGATATGCTTATCTGGATTTAAAGGAGCTACTGTTAACTGGGAATGACATCACGGAGAAGCCAATTGATAGTAAGTTGTTCTATATATATATATATATTTTTTTTTAATATGCCGATTAGTCTGATTGTTAACTTCAAAAACTGCATTTGTAAATTTGTAATCAACATACAAAACAGAAATCATATATAGTACCTAACCATGCACATGTTTTAGGCACCTGGGAAAAATCAAAGATTTTGTGAAAAACTTAAAAAGCTTACACCTTACAATAAAATATGGGGTTTTCCTCAGGGGTACTTGCAATATGGTGTGACTGAATGCCCAATGTTTCTGAAATAGTTTATACATCCTTTTTTGATCAAGGAGTAGGATTGACCAAATGTGTGGCTGTCAGTGAAATGTCAAAATTTTAGAAATTGTAGGATTGTTTAATGTTCCAATTGTACTGTGATAATGCCATAAATCGATTAATTGAGTTACTTTTTCTCTCAAACAGTTTTAAGCATGAGTGAAGACGAAGAGGTCATGGGTCAACTTAAAGTCTCCTTGGAAGCAGCTACAGCCTTAAGTGGGATTTACCAAGAATACTTCAAAAGAGAAGGAGATGAGAGTGAAGAATTGTAAAGCCTATGTTGAGCCTAGAGTTAACCAAGAGGAGCAATTTTACATACCGGTATATGAAGAGAGTATAGGCCTATCTGAAAAATTGCACAAATCTCATAAATGAAAATACTCAGTCACAACCACTTTTAGGAGGATTTATACTTGATGATCGAGAACCGCCAACCATGTTTCTTTTTAGAAGTCATTCTTTGCTGTGCTCCACACTAATAATCAACCAGGGGTGCGTTTCCAAAACCATAGTTGCTAACCTGTTAGCAACTTACGTTGGTTGGGAATGGGAAATTGCATTGCAACCAACAAAGTTGCTTACTAGTTAGCAACTATGGTTTTGGGAAACGCGCCCCGGGATAGTGAAAGGGTTAAAGGCCGATGTAAGGCTGATCTCATTTAGCTAGGTAGATGCTGAATAGAACACAAGGTTAAACACAATTCTGTTATTTATTTTTTATTGCAAAACCAGTTTGTGAATGCATCGTCAATAAACAGTTTTTCGATAAAAAGTGTTCCTTTTACGATGATCACTGGATTGCTCAGGTTGATCCTTATTAGATGTGTGAAATTTGCCTCGCAATTGTCTTTTATGTTTCTCATTCACAAATACAATGCACTCGATTTGAACTCTTTGTCAAAGCTTGGCTTGTAGACCATACAGGACCCAGGATTATTAAAGCCATTATTATAGTGGATGGAATCCACTATCTTGAAATCTCCTGGCTTCTTCTTCTTATTATAACCTTTTCTTTTTACCTTTTCAAGAATTAATGCGACTATAACCGCTTAACGTACAGACTTGTTGAAATAACCGTTGTGAAGGTCTGGAGTGGGGCAAGAGAGTTATTTTTCAGATTTTTAAAAAAGTTTATACTTTTTGAGAAATAGGGGATTAAAAATGTTAAAAAGCTCATTTTCCCCCCTTAGACTTCAAAGGCTGTGATGTCATAATGGCCTAAAGGCAGCTGCACTTGTTAAGCTCCCAGAGAAGTTCCCGGGCTAATTAGAACACTGACACAGGCGTCACCTGTGAAATCAACTGTCTCAGCTTCTAATGCATACAATCTGGTGCTCCCTAAAACTACACATCCTGTTTAAGTGTTTCCCGTGTGTCAAAATAAAAGTCACAGCCATATCTCATGCTTTGCGCATTATATCTCCAGAACGGTTTGACGCATGTGCTTCAAATTTGGTACAAGTGTTTGTATGGACTCAAAGATGAAGTGAGTTGATGTTGGAGGTCAAAGGTCAAGTCAATGAACACTCTGAGTGCGATATCTCAAGAATGCCTTACATGCCTGAAATTTGGTATGAGTATTTGTATGGATTCAAAGATGAAGTGAATTGATGTTGGAGGTCAAAGGTCAAATGTCAAGGTGAAAAACACCTTGAGTGTTATATCTCAAGAACGCCTTGACACACAAGGTCTTTTGGTACGAGGGTTTGTATGAACTCAAAGATTAAGTGATTTAATGTTTTTTTTCCCAGGAATTTCCCCACCAACTTTAGCAGCGTTCCATCCACTATTGTAATTCCTCTGGCATTACATTCTAGTTACAAATGTATTTTAACTAACAAATTCAGCGCAATTGCTAAAAAGAATGAAAGAAAGCCATGGCGTTTAGAAGTTAGTTAAAGTGGGAAAACTCAAGGCCCAGGTGTCTCCTCTCATGCCATCATGGTGGTGGTGGTGGGCTACTGTGGGGCAGTCTATGCTCCAGTGCAATGACAGGGACACTGTAGGAAACGCCATTCTTTGGATGAGACATTAACCCAAGGTTCTGACCACGTCAAGACGTTATAAAAGATCCTATGGCATTCCATCGGAAAGAATATGGGTCCTGGCTACATTGAAAACCTGACTCATTCCATCCTGGCCACCCAGTCCTAGTCTATTGGCTGATAGAGTCCCTGATTGATTTTTGTAACATTTGTAACAACAACGCCCACAGATCTAAGAATAAAATGGAAAGCACTCAGCAGCCAGCACTAAAATCACATTTTATTATCACCTGTTAGAAGGAAAGCTAGTCAAACAGATAATTTCAGTGAGACCAGATCAACTCCAGGTGAGAGGCTCATTATCGTGGACACATGGCATGCCGACCCCCATCCACAGGAAGGTTGACCCCTGTTATGTAGGTTGCGGCATCTGATGCCAGGAAAGCAATGGCATGAGCGACTTCATCTGCCTCCCCTGGTCGTCCAAGGGCATGGGTCACCTTACACTTCTCTAGGAACTGATAGTAAAGTTTAAGAAAATAAAAAATAAAAAACATCTCAAAATCTCAATACTATACAGCTGTAACTCAATACTGTGTTGAATATCCTGAATAGAAAAGGTAGACTGTAACATAAACACATTACCAAAGAGTTTTACTGTCAGTGGTGTCGTAAAGGTGCTATGTGGTGTTCCGTAGACATTCAGTTGTCTTGAACTCCGCCAAAAAGTACTCTTCCCTTGACTAGCATTGTATTGTATAATATATCCCACAGGTGGTGCAAAGTTGATACCAGGTACCAGATACCAAAGAGAGCCAGGCCGATGCTAGCTGCTTACTTTAGTGGATATCTGGGCAACACGGGCCATAGGCATTTTTTTTTTTAAAGTATATTTTTTGGGCTTTTTATGCCTTTAATCAGATAGGACAGTGGAGATTGACAGGAAGCGAGTGGGAGAGAGAGTCGGGGTGGGATCCGGAAAGGACCACGGGGCGGGAATCGAAACCGGGTCGCCGGCGTACGGTGCAGGTGCCCCAGCCAGTCGCGCCACTGCTGGGGCCGCCATAGGCATTTTTAACATTATGTCAATACGGTTATTTGTTCAGGTTCTGTGGATATTTCAATGTCTTTATTATTTAAATATTTAAAACTAAACAAACTCCACATAGCACCTTTCATCAAAAGTCAATGTTGCCTCACAGTAGTTAATTAGTGCCAAAATAAACTGAATCGAGATTAGACACTTTCATCAACTTGACACTTACATATGAAAACAAACCAGGCTATTTGTAACCCACCACTGTAAAAAACTAAGGCCTAAGTCACAATTCTGGCATAATATGCTGTTAAAATCAAGTCAGCCACTTTACAAGAAAAAGAGAGTCATTTACAATGTTTGTCTAAATCATAGAGCAAGTTCAGGGGTTTCATGAAGCTATATACATGCTGTGGTCTTGAATTTTGTATTTTCAGTGTATTCTTCTGTAATTTTATTGTCTTGTTTTTACTTCCTGATTGCCATGTGTGTTGGTTTGCTTCCAGTTCCTATTTATCATGTCCTCCTCTGTTAACCCTAGTCATGTGCCTCTTGTTCCTTGTATCACTGTTCCCGCCTGTCACTTAATCTCGTGTTCATGCTGACTGCTCTGCCACTTTGGCTATGAACCGGAAACAAGGTTTAAATTCATTGTGTTGTTGGTTGAGGACTTTCTACCATGAGTGAGCAACAAGAACAACCAAGCCATATTAATAAAACATGGCTTAGGATACAACAGTATAGTATATATATAGTATATATACTTTTTTGATCCCGTGAGGGAAATTTGGTCTTTGCATTTAACCCAATCGGTGAATTAGTGAAACACAAACAGCACACAGTGAGGTAATCCCGGCGCAGTGAGCTGCCTGCTACAACGGCGGCGCTCGGGGAGCAGTGAGGGGTTAGGTGCCTTGCTCAAGGGCACTTCAGCCGCAGCCCACTGGTCGGGGCTCGAACCGGCAACCCTCCGGTTACAGAGTGCTAACCAATGGGCCACGGCTGCCCCCATGCAACACAATTGGTGGCAATTAGGTGCCAAATTGCTGGCAGACACAAAAGTATGTTGTCAGTATAGATTGATAAATTATGCTAGTGTATGCCGTTCAAAATGGATCAAACTTTCTAAAAAGAAAGAATTTGCAGAGGCACTATGTGCTTTTAACCAGTTCTTGCCATGATAAATTTTTTATACTTTTTCAACCTGCAAATTCTTTCTTTTTGGATTCTCACTTCACCCGTCGCAGAAAAGCTCCTGAGCAAGGAATTATCTGAAGTCTCCTGAGTGCCCTAAGCCCTTTTGTATCTTCTTGGATCAAACTTTCTTTTCCTGTCTGCCAAGATACCTTCAAACTACCCCGTAATTGTTGTTTTGAAGGAAGCTTCGGTATCCTCTACACTGCCTATTAATCATATCTGTCTGGCAATGCTGATTGTACTGAAATGTCATTTGTTTTTTTGCTCTTTCCTCTCTTCCTGAAGAGGCTTTGATTTTGCCAGGCTGCAACTGTAAATAAGCTGTTCTTAATATTTTAGCCTGGTTAAACAAAGGTCATTGACCATTACTACAACAGATATTTCATTTTCAGTTCCACACCAGTACCTTTGCATATTCTTCTTCATTCAAACCAGCTCGTTTGTGAACTTCAGTTATGATCACTCCTGGGCTGCAGAAAACATTAAGTTTCTTAAATAAATATAGTTCTGTTACATTTATTTTCACAAATTACAGAACATGTTTAACATTTCAGATGTTCACACAGACAAAAAAAAATATGTACATACCAGACCGAATTGACCCGCACTTGCTTTTCAGCCAGTTCTACATAAAAAAAAACACCCCGTATAAAAAATGGCACTACTCATACAGCATGTATTTACATACATGTTTATGTTTATGTCATTTAGAACTTAAAGAAATTGATACAGTCTTACCAAGTGCTGTGCAGCGAGTGAATTGGTCAATGGCCGATTTGGACATACAGTAGGCAAGGACACCAGGAAACTATGACACAAGCAATAAGAGTAGATCGACATGAGAAATCAACATGAGAATTCTATGTTATACAAACACAATATCACCTATACAAAGACAGACCTATCCTGTTTGCCTGAAATAACACTTACAGGTAAAATAACATGGGTAAAATAAGGACAATAACAGTCGCCAGCTTTCTCAGCTATGACCGCGGCCAGAGAGCAATATACATATGTGCACACCCACCGATCGCTGGCCATTGACACTTGAGACATTCACAATAGAGCCTTGTGTCTTTATTAAATGAGGCACACACAGGTGGGTCAGGTGATACACAGACCTGCAACAGAAACAAATAATTAAGGACTCACCGCCGTCTCCACCATCATAATGACTCTTCTTCTACCAGAAAACAAAAGTATGAAGTGGGAACCACTAAGTCGATGCGGAATGACCCTGTAATATTAAACGTTTACTCACCTGACATTGACATTCATGACCTTATCATACTGGGCTAAATCAGTTGTTTCAATACTGCCCATGGCCAGGATTCCTGCACTATTAACAAGGACATCAAGCCTGCCAAAATGGGCAAGAGTCTGGTCCACAGTTTTGCTCACTGTCTCCTCATCGGTCAGATCACCAGGCACAAGCAAGGGCTAAAAGAGACAAAAACAATTCAACTGAAAGTATATTGTCTAGTGTTTAAGCAGTTAACTATCCAGGCAAACATTGGTGAGGACTATACTTTTCAGCCTTTGGCATCAGATTTATTTGGCCACTTGAATAAAATATGACTTGTAAAGACTTGTGTGTAAAGACTTGTAGGCCTGACCTCACATATGAATGCTATCACAAACACACAGTACCCCATAGGTGAAGTCCTTTATTATTATTTATTATGTAGTGTTGTACAAACACACAGTACCCCATAGGTGAAGTCCTTTATTATCAAGCCTGTGTTGTTCCAATATTAGAACTGCCACTATGTAGCCTTGTGTAACAGAGTTTACAGAAAGTTAGAGATTCATGTGGGAACTCCATGCCATAAGCAGGGAGAGGTGTGAACCACATCAAGGGTGGGAGCAATTAACTCGCCACATCAAAGATGAGGCAGAGGTGAAATCCATACAAGCTATTTCAAGGCCACGAAGGGATGTTTTTCATGATAAAATCATGATTATGTACAACCCCAAAACAGAAAAAGTTGGGACGTTGTGTAAAATGTGAATAAAAACAGAATGTAATAATCTGCAACTTTCTTAAACTCATATTTCGTTGCAAAAAGGACACAGACAACATATCAAATGTTGAAAATGACAAATTCAACTATTTCAGGGAAAATATATGTTCATTTCGAATTTGATACCAGCAACGTGTTTCAAAAAAAGTTGGGACGGGGCTAACAAAATGCTGGAAAAGTTGTGTAATGATAAAGAAAACAAAAGGAAGAATATTTCACAACTAATTAAGGTAACTGGCAACACGATTGGGTATGAAAAAGAGCATCCCAGAGAGGCAGGGTCCCTTAGAAGTAAAGATGTAGGGGTATTCATCACTCTGTGTAAACCTGTGTGCACAAATAAGTATAAGTATATATACTTTTTTAATCCCGTGAGGGAAATTTGGTCTCTGCATTTAACCCAATCGGTGAATTAGTGAAACACAAACAGCACACAGTGAACACACAGTGAGGTGAAGCACACACTAATCCCGGCGCAGTGAGCTGCCTGCTTCAACGGCGGCGCTTGGGGAGCAGTGAGGGGTTAGGTGCCTTGCTCAAGGGCACTTCAGCCACGGCCCACTGGTCGGGGCTCGAACCGGCAACCCTCCGGTTACAAGTCCAGAGTGCTAACCAGTGGGCCACGGCCACAAATGATGAAACAATGTAATTTTAATGTTTCTTAAGATGCAATTGTGAAGTATTTGGGGAGTTCATCATCTACAGGACATAATATCATTAGAACATTCAGAGAATCCAGAGAAATCTTTGCAAACAAGGGAAAGAGATGTAAAACAAATTGGATGGCCGTGGTCATTTGAACCTCAGTTGGCACTGCATCAACACCAGACCTGTTTCCAGACCTGTCATTGTTGGGGCTCAGGAAAACCTCTGATAACCATTGGTTATGTGCACAGTTTGATACTCAATTCAAAAACTACAGCCAAAATTGTTACAGTCAAATCAGCCAACATTGTATTGAGACATGACACAGAAAATACCACCATCTTATCTGGGCCTAAAATGGACTGAGGTAACATGGAAAAAGGTCCTGTGTTTAGACCAATCAAAATTTGCCATTCTTTTTGAAAATCATGGACTCATCTTGGCTAAAGAGGAGAGGGCCTATCCAAGTATCCAACCTATCCAACTTGTTTTAGTGTTCAGTTCAAAACCCAACATCTATGATGGTGTGGAGGAGCATTAGTGCCTACAGCATGGGCATCTTGCACATTTGGCAAAGCACAATCAATTCAGAATGATGTACACAGGTTTTGAGCAACATATACTCCCATCCAGGCAATGTATTTTTGCAGGGAAGACCTTAAATATTTCAGGAAAACAATGCCAAAATAAATTCTGCACATATTTAAATAGTATTTCTCCATAGATGATGAGTCCAGGTGCTAAAATGGCCTGTCTGCAGTCCAGATTTGTCAAATTAGGTGCATTATGGAATGAAAAACATGACTTAGAATACCCCATACTGTTGAGGAACTGAAATCCTATATCGGGGAGTAATGGGATAACATTTCACTCTCAAAACCTCGCAACTCGTCTCCTCAGTTCCTAAACATTTACAGAATTTTGTTAATTGAAGAGTTTAGGCAGCACAGTGGTAAACATGCTCCCGTCCCAACTTTTTTTGAAACATGTTGCTGGCATCAAATTCAAAATTAACATATATTTTTCATGAAATAGTCCATATTTTCATTTTCAACATTTGATATATTGTCTATGTCCTTTTTGCTGATAAACATTGGTTTACGAGACTTGCATATTATCACATTCTGTTTTTATTTGTATTTTACACAATGTCCCAACTTTTTCTGTTTTGGGGTTGTACAGTACCTTTCTGAGAAACTAAGATGTCTTTGGGATTAATAAATGGCTGTAATGGGTCATTAAGACCACTGTGACTAAATAATGAAGAAAAACAATTAATAATACCTGGATGGCACCACAGCTGGTGCACTGTTCAGCTATCTTTTTTAGATTTTCCACATCGCGGCCATTTAATGCGAGCCGAGCACCAAGTTTGGCAAACAATATGGCTGTTGCTGCTCCGATTCCTGAACTGGCACCAGTGATGAGGGTCACTTTGTCTTTCAGGGAATTGACCTAAGTGTAAACATTAAAGACAGAACATTGAAACACACAAAGAATTACACTCATAAGCTTCTTACAAAGCAAATGCTAACTAGCAAGCCAACAAATGTAATTACTCGGCAACTGTGTCATGTTTACGTGATACTAATCTAACAGATTTTCACAGTAGCATGGCCCAAACACAAGACTGCAATGCAGTATGAGCTAGAGATTGCCATTCGTCCTCAGTCTGTGCTTTACATTATCACACACAGATTTCAATGGCTGATCTCACCACATGATTTTAACTCGCATCAACTAAACAGTAGGCCTATGCAGGCGACAAAAGTAATCTGTGACATCATCATATCATCATCTGTCACATAAAATTGTTTGGTTACATCTGTTTATTCAGACTGAGCTAATTTAAAACCAGCCATTTCCCTGAAGGAAAAAAAGCCCCATTCACCCATAAGAGAGACTCAGGAATGTTAATTTTCAGCTATACAGGTGATATAATTTAGCCTAGAAATCTAGACGCACCCTAGCGGCAGCAAATTACATTTGCTTCCAGGGCTAGTCTAGCAACTCTCCGTTGGCTTGTGAGCTCGAAAAATTAAACTTCTATCAGGTCAATCAAATCGTGTATAGAGTCGTTAGGCGGGCTCAACATAATGATTGATGGCAGAGTTGCAACGGTTTGGCTTGAATTCCCTGCTACTTGAAAACAAAGAAGATGGATGTTGCTGTTGGCCAACAGTGTGACACGAGTTAAGCTTGTTTTAAGATGGCAAAAGTTTGAACTAGCCAACTAGCTCCGCTGGTGGGAAAACGCATGGGACTCAGCGCTGTCCTATTGCGTGCAGAGGGAATTTGAAAGACAACCGATTATCCCGCCCCTTGGACTGAGCACTGCGAACGGTGAGTGCCCAGACCCTACATTTTAATGTGGGTCTGGCTCGTCAGGCTAGATATAACCAATGGCAACACAAAATAATAAAGTAACATAGTGCAGGAATTTCTCTTTTTGTCAGTGTTCAACATAATGGGCTATAAGGCATGCTCCTACTTACAACAGGAACGTAACATTATGCAATATCAGGCATTCTACATTGCCAATGTCAGAGATTCCATTCTCCATATTGTCAGTGTAGCATCAAAATGAGTTTGCCATTAGGCTATTTTAAAGTAAAAGAATTACATTGTGTTGCCATAAAATAATTTAAACTTTTGAGGCTATAAGAATGTCATAAAAATTAAAATGCAGCTTAGGCTACTGCAATCAACATGTTGCTGTCCTAATAATCCTAATAACAAAGAAAATGACAATCAGACTGATAACAACCATATGATGGATTGTATAAAACTTGAAAACAATTTCTTCATATTCCATGACTTGGTCCAAACAATGTTCTAAATAATGTTCTGTGTGTTTTCATGACTGGGATAGTTGACTTCTCAGCCAGACACAATTCTCTGGCCATACACGCTTTATGTAATGCGCATGCGTGATAGTCCAATGGGTTTAATAGTTGACAGAACAGTGATGTAGGTAGGCTACCCCTGTACAGATTCGTGATAGTAGCCAAGTTGTAGGCTACATTCACTCATATTAGACGGTGAGTTATGTGGTCAAAACCATTTACAGTAACTAACGTTACAACCTCAAAAACAACAGGAAAGTTAAACAGGTCCTCCTCCGGTCTCCACCTCCACCATGGTGGTGGTCATTCATTGAAACCAAAGAGAAAAAAAGGCAAAAATGCTGCTTTCACGTTTCGAGGCGTGGAGAAAATTCGACACCCCCCTCTACGTTTCCATAAAGCATACACGAACAGCATAGTGACAAGATATTTCACAAACGGTTCATTATGTTCATTGTCAAACTGAAAGAGCTTAGGGGTATGTTAAGCTAGAAAACCACATGGCAACCTTGAAAGTTTCCTCCGATGCCATCACAATGACAGGTCCTAGCGTCTCTTCTGCGTTTCAGCGTGTTTCAGAGAAGTATCCCCTGATAGCAGTTTCAGTCACTAGCCCCGCAAGAGCAGCTAGTTTGGTCCTACGTGTCGTCACTGTCAGTGCAACATTAAAAGTTTACAATATGGCCGCCATTCGTCACTTTTCAAAATAAAAGCCACATTTATTCCAAAGAATTATGCTAATTTAGTTCAATAGACAGTTAAACCAACATTTAACAGTTCTTTTACCTTTGCATTTGGTAATATGCTTTTTTATTTCAAGTATTTTCAGTACAAAAATCAAGGAAGGAGCTCGCTCTTCAAAAACCGAGTTTCACATCGAAAAGTGATTTATTGGCTCACCAGACTATACAGGTAGACTAAAAGTGCAGGTGCAAGTGCAAACGTTTCGGGTGAACCCATCCCTTGGGGGGGGGGGGGGGGGGTTCTTTCCGTCATCTATTTCCTGAATTTTTGGTCAACGATACCCGGGACACCGAAACACCGGGGCACATGAAATTTGGTGGGTATGTAGCCCCCCTAGACTTTTACAGAAAAAAATTGTTTGGTCCCTGGGGGCCACTCCCCTCTCGCACTGGGCCCCCTGAAACCCAAAAAATTCCGTTTTTCCTAAATAACTACCTGAACCGTGGCACCGAGGATGAAGACATTTTTATGGTATGTTGGTCTCAAGGGCCCACATCAACCTAGCCCATAATCACTCATTTGTGATTTGCACCCCCCCCCCGGTAAAAAATGAAAATGCAATATCATTCTGCTTTAATCGCCCCTCTCTTCAGTTAAGATGTTTAGAACAGCACCAAATTTTATGTGTATGATTAACCTGACATTCTCTGGGGGTATGCCAAGTTTCATAGAATTTCATCCATGGAGGGGTCTAAAAAAATGAAGTTATGTGTACATTTAGTGACTGTACACTCATTGGCCTGAAGATGGTCACATACATACATACACACATACACACGCACACACACACAGGCACGCACATACTATCGGTATCGGCAATTAGAACGGCCGATACATAATTACAAATTCAGTAGGATTAAAGGAAATATTCATCATCATTTGGCAGCATTTCCAGTATTGGCGTTACATAGTCGTTTGTCCACCAGATGGCGCATCGTTGCAGTGAGACGTAATTTTGTTGGAAGTTAATCTAAAGTGGGTTGGAAAGACGCTTCAGGACAACACTGTAGTTTACAGCAGAGAACGTCTAATAGGGATAGGATGATTTTCACATGAAATGTAAGTCCCATTTCTTCTTGAAGCTGAAATAAATCTGAGAATGTTTATCGGACATGCTTGGTTTTAACTGCAGGTACGTTAATCTCATACAAGTTGTATACTTACGAGGTAAAATAATGTTAGGCCTACCATTAGCATTGGTTGAGTGATAGAGGCCAATTTGATTATTGACCAGTGTATTTGTAGAAAATCATAAATGCGGTTACCAAGCAAATTGATATCAGCGCTGTAATTGTATCTTTCGACAGTCATCTTCTTTTCTGACAATATACAGGAGCTAAGTGAGTTAGTCACAACGCGTTCGCTAACGTGATGGTTTTCTAATGGAAAATATAGGCCTAGCCTACCTGAAAGATAACCTGTCTATGAAGCACCCTAAACAGGCTGGGACATTTCTGCTTGCTAAATAGGTTTTTCTCCTGTTGATTCGCTCACAGTCCTTGGTGGCCCTGTCAGTGATTTGTAAAATGTTGCATTACAGTAAGACCACAAAAAGTCTCAAAAAGCATCTGAGCTAACGTTCATTCCCAAACAATCCTCTATTTTCAAAGGTGTTTCAAGTAACGCATGGCTCAAAGTAAAGTAACTAGGGCTGAGACAACGTAATTGACTAGACTACATAAATTCGTCAAAGTGAGTCATTTGTGTCAACTCATCACAATGTAGATTTATTAACGCACCAGTGATGATCTAGGCTACATCTCCATTTAAACCAAATATTTTAGAGCGCACTTTGAGAGATGTATCCAGGTTTGACGTGCTTGTTTAGGGTGTGACTGTGAAAGGTGAATCAATGTGCTTTGATTCCAGCTTGGTAGTTGTAGTCTATGCGATTAAAAAGCACGTGTGTGTGGGAAGTATCCAAACAATGATAACCAGTGTTGGGCAAGTTAATTTAAAATCGTAATGTATTATGTATTACTTATTACTGTCATTTCAAAGTAATTTGTTACATTATAATATTACTGCCTCTGAATTGTAAGGCATTACATTACTATTGCATTAATTTTAAGTTACTTTCACCAAAATATCTAGAAATATGGATTTGGCATTCTAAATGCAGTTTATTACGCTCAATGCAGCTCATTGCTCTTCCAATGTAGGGAGATGTGGTATAGCATAATGACTGAGCTAGGCTTAAGGCTAACAGTAGAATGCAATAAGAGCAGTGCTCATGATGCAATACAAGGAACAATCATAGTCAGAATTTTGTTAAAAACCGACAAAAGGTCAAAGTCTGGTAAATTGTGTTAGAAATACTGTAACTTTAAGGCCTAGGCCTTCTCATTAAAATCAACAGAGAGCCTAAATCAAAGCTTACATAAAGAAATGTCAAGATGGTGGCCTGCTGGCCATTTCGGTGCCCTAATTGAGTGGCTTTGAGTGAGTGACATTTAAATGATAACTCAAACACCTAAAGTAAAATAAAAAGGCTTATAATTTAAGACCATTACTGTGTGTTTTTAAACATTAATTTCTGAAGAAATGCTGTTTTACTTATACATGGTGCACTGTCACTTTAAGAACATTGATCTTTACGTTCTCATAATGCCCTTTTGCCAGCTCTTGTTTATTTGAGTTACATTGATAGCACAATATTAACAATAATATGCACAATGTTAAGTTGTTATAAGCAGCCTTCATTGCTTTGGAAATGGAAGTGTGCAATGACATGTTGCTTCACATTTCTTTTTGCAATTAAAAGTGAATTATGAGCCTGGTAGCCACCTAGCTATCTGAATGGAATGCGTTTCAGTCGACTCGGTAGGCCTATATCATGTGCTTCATGAAATGCTTGGAAAACGAATTATTGAAGACCCACCAATTCCATTCTAGTATAGTACTACGTGGTGGAGATTGAGAGAACCCAAAAAGTATCAAACTTGCATGTAACATGGTGTTAGTGCATTTTGACATTGTAAACGTTATTGAGTGAAACGCCGTTTGCAGTAAAGCTACTTTTCATTGGCTATATTTGGGTGCCCCCTCTGTCCTTTGGTGCCCTATGCAAAGTGCATGATATATATATGTATACGCGTGGTGGGAGCGGTGGCATTGCCATGCTACACAATCTTTTTCTGCATTTCTATCCCTTTATTCTCTTTAATTCAAGTTCACAGCACAAAGCTGACATGCACTACTAAAAGCATAATTTGTGTTTTTAACAAGAATCAAAAAGATTAGC
Source organism: Alosa sapidissima (assembly GCF_018492685.1). Taxonomy (NCBI): domain Eukaryota; kingdom Metazoa; phylum Chordata; class Actinopteri; order Clupeiformes; family Clupeidae; genus Alosa; species Alosa sapidissima. The sequence continues at coordinate 14,906,101 of NC_055974.1, forward strand.
ATGGCACCACTTTATGTTTCATTAAATTACTTGTGCTATTTCGCGAGGCACTAAGACCACTTAATTTCGGGTTAAAATCATTGTAACGCGTGTTACTGAAGTTTGTACGGAGTAAAATATTAGCCAACTTTTTTTAGTAATTACCTTACATTACCGCGTTACTGCAAACAGCAATATATTACAGTAATTGCATTACTTTTGTAACGCATTACTCTTGTAACGCATTACTCCCAACACTGATGATAACACTTTCATTATGGCTGCTTTAGCCACAGACCCTCAGCTACTGTACAGTGGGTCCCATTTGATTCACGCAGATGGGTGAAATGTATTACAACTTTTCGCCAAGAGGTGGCAGCCCGCTTGATAGCCTACTGTAAGCCAGGTGTTTTCAACCAGTGGTCCGCGGCCATCAGTATTTTTCCCACGAACAATAACAAACGTAGCTCGACTTGGCCCGTTAAAATGTGAACAGTCTAGCGACGCATTTCATGAAGGCCCTTTTGGACATGTCAGTTTTGTACCACTATTTAGATGTAAAACTGCATTTCGTTTTAGACTATTGGTAGGCTATTTAATTTGTGCATTGACAATAAAGTTGAATATGAACTAAAGACGACTACAATCGTGCATATGTAGAAGAAGAAACATTCACAAATCCATGGCATGACCTCTCTTCTTGATAGCTGTTGAAAACTGCATAGAAATGACAGGGATTGTTTTGTTTGTTAATAAATAAATAAATATAAAATAAATAAATAAATGTAAAACCTTCTGCTTTCCCCAAATACAATGTAGCCTACAGGTGTACATGACCTTTAATCAGTCCAGTTGCAATGGATGAACTGTGATGAACTGCCCTACTTGTGATTGTTTAGAGATGTTAAAGGTTTTATAACAATGCTACAAATTTTTTGGCTAGTGCTACAAATCTATTGACCTTCGCAGCGCCAGCAGGCTACTCGCTGTGCGGCCCGCACAAACACACACAGGCATGCCAAACTAGCATACACAAAAGTTTCAAGAGTGGGGGTGGAGTAGAAGATGGATACAAATTGATTAGTGTGATTTATGTTCGCGGAACGGATGTACAGGAGCGGCGGTCATATTTTGTACCGCTATGCGGTACATTTAGTTCTTTACTTTGTCAACCTCTAACAAAATATTTCCCATGCACAGCTCCCACATCTTGAAGAATTGTTAGGAGTTACACCTTTTTAACCATTTTGAAGTAAATACTGATTTATTGCAATGACAACAATGGGCTCTTTGCACGAAAGGCTCTCAATGCGGCCACTTTGTTTCCAGTGGAACCAGGAGTATTTGAACCTGCAGCTATTGTAATTTGTGTCTGCACGGACCCAGTTGGGTGTTGCAACTAGTAAACTGGCACATTACGATAAAAAAGGATTTATGCGAGTTGAAATTGTTATTATTGGGCAAACAATATATTCAGTGTCGGAGTGAAGATGTTAGGAGCAGAATATAACAGAAGATGCCGTTACAACACAACGCTCCACCGGAAGTTAAGCAGCCACTTTGAGAGCCTTTCGTGCAAAGAGCTCAAGAATGACATGGTGGGGTAAAAATCCGAGGGTGGGCTTGTTACTCTCGGTGTATCCTGTCTGCACAGATGTCTGTATGAGAATAACAACAGGGAAGGGAGGAAAACATTTTGTAGGTTTTGGGTATAACAACATGAAAACATTATAAAACTGTTGGTTGGAACAGACTAGGCCTACTGCAATACAACAAAGAGTACATTGTGTAAACTGGATTTTATGTTTAATAGTGATGGAATTGCATAACCAGAGGTTTTGGGTAGCTGTTTATATATTTATATTGTTTTTACTACTACTATATTTGTATTATATGCATATATTTATAAACCACGTTACAAATACGAGAAAATTAATGTGTAGTTCTCAGACCCCATCTCAATGAGATGAGGTTTGGCGTTAGCCAGGCTAGCATCAGTGGCAGTCCTGCCAGGGAAATTGACCAGCTGGGGACATGGAGCACTCCCTCCCAGCCAGCACACTCTACCGGTGTTGTTGGTGCCAAACCGGGTTGCCATTCCTTAAGATGGCTCTATCAAAGCTGCAGCATGTTCCATGCCCCATTCCCACCTCAAGAAACTTTGGAACATGCAGGTGGCCTTCACAATCTTCTCAGCCACCCCTGGAAGGTGTGTTGCCTGGGTGAACCCAGACAAACCTGTTAACAACCTGTTTCATCTGGTTACCCCAGGCTAGAAGTGCACATGTATCCTGAATTACTTACTGGCTCCATAGATGCTCATCCTTATTCTGGCTTGGGCAATAGCCCTCGGGAGAAACTCAGCATCCTGCGATAAACTCTCCATTGTGCTGTAAGTATACCAAACATACACTTCACCATCCTCCAATGGGAAAGACAAAATGTAGAAATTCTCCTCTCTCCAGTTTTGTGGCCAGGGTAAAGGCAGAGGTTGTTACAGCGCAGAGGGAGTACCTCATCTGCATGAAACCTTTACGGCCCAGGCTCGTGTGGATCGAAAACAAGGGCAACAACACCAAGTTGAATTATAACAAATTTATTTGTTTCACAAAAGTATGTCTAGAGGGATGAAAGCTCAACTGGTTGAGAGTGTAATGGAATGCCGAAAATCGGAGTTAGAGTAGAGAATGTTTGTTGTGCAGTGAAAGGGAATGTATGCAAGAGTCAATGTGTGCGTGCATGAATGTATGTCGTGAGCATGAACCTATGTGTGTGTCTGGGTAGAGAGAGGTAGAGTGAAGTTGGTCCGGTTTTAACCCTTAAAGGAGTACTGTCACACCGGTGTGACGGGAATGTTGAGAAATTAACGTTCTAAAGAATATCTGGGTTCATTGAATTCAACATAGAACTTTAGAACCTTCAGTTGTTGCGGAACTTAGAACGTTCAAAAACCTACACCTTTAAGGGGAAGCCAGTCTCTGCACAGGTGGGGCTTAATTGCCAATCAAGCACTCTGCCGTCTCCAGCCAGCCAAGGCTCTGCGGTAGCAGACTGCCAGAGACATAGAGGGTCGTAACAGAACACATTAGGCATGGCTGCAAGATGCCGCAGGGAGGGGAGAGTCTTCAGGTATCCTTGTAGTCATTGATCCAATCAACAACCACAAAGAGAATGATTGACAATGTCCCTCTTGTAGTATAGGAACATGCTGGATAAAGAATGATTGACAATGTCCATGCTTCCCATCCTTCCCATCTCATGCTTCCCATCCATTGCTCCAAGGCAGTTAGGGATAGCCCAAATGGCACAGCACAGAAGCACAAAGTGAGTTTTGCATATATGGCCTCTTTAAAAGAGACACAATGGCAGAGTTGTCAGCAAACTTTACAACATGTCGATCTGGATGTTACATAACTGTTAAAGTAATTCCACAGTTTATTACCGTAGTACTGTAAATGTTTTTATTATAAGAAAGTATTACAGTAATGAAACAGTTTTCATTTATTCACAGTAAATTCCATGGTAATGTTCTGACATTACAGTTCTTTTCATGGTGACCTTCCTGGCTACAGGACCCCATCAAGCCCTTAAATATAGAAATGATGTTGGCCAAGATTCATAGGGACCTTACAGTGCCTATAAAAGTATTCATCCCCCTTGGATATTACCCTTTTTAATTCTTTAATAAATTGAATCTTTGTCCATTTTAATTTTTACAATAATTTACAAAAATCCCCTTTATAATGTCAAAGTGAATGCACATTTCTACAAAATAATTTTAATTAATACAAAAATATATAATGCAAAATAAGTGATTGCATAAATATTCACCCCCCTTCAAGTGACTGACCTAAATCAACAGTGGTCCAGCCACTAATAGTCTCACAATTAGTGAAATGGAGTGCAGTGAATGTGTATAGTATAGTAATATAAAGACACCTGCGCCTGGAAGGTCCAGTCACTGGTCAATCAGTATTCCTGGCTATAATTCCATCATGAAGACAAAAGAACACTTCAAACAGCTCAAAGAAAATGTTATTGAAAAGCATGTGAAGGGATGGATAGAACAAATGTTCAAGTTACTGAACATCCCCTCAAGTTCAGTGAAATCCATCATTAAGGAATATAAAGAATATGACAAATGTGCAGCCCTGAGCAGCCCGTCACCACAAACTGAGTCACTGTTCAATAAGAATAATGGTGGGGGAGGCCACCAAGGCACCTATGATAACTGTGAAGAAGTTAAGCATAAGTAGCATAAGTAAGTATAAGTATAAGTAAATATACCAGTGTTTCCCACAGAATTGGATTGAATTTGTGGCGGTAGCTGACTTGGACAACGGGGGGGGGGGGGGTCCTTTTTTGGGGGGTCCAAAAATAATTCAGTGGAAATGCATGGATTTCAGTTGCTGCTACTGGAAGAAACTGGAATCCATGCATTTCCACTGAATTATTTTTGGAATCTGATCCCTTATCATACTTGTTCATTCTTACTCGTCGCTCGACTTATCGTGACTAAATTCAAGATGGCTGCAAACGCTAAACTTCGTGAAGATACTGTCTGTATAAATCGTCTTGTAAGTAAACTACCACTGCTTTTTCAAAGTTCTCAATGTCTCGTTTTAAATGTCAGGGCCCTCGGAAGTCTACCAATGAAGTGTGGAGATACATTGAGCCTCGTAAATGGTGTAAAACAGTGATTTATTTGCATGGCTAGCCCGATGCCGAAGCACCACCATTGAAAAAGCTGTTGGTAGCATCGGCTAACTAGCGCCAGATTTTGGAGTGCAGGGGACAAGCCGAGATGGGCTATGAGACATATGTTCACACTCGGTATCATGTTTCAACACACTTTAGGTCAATATCACACCGGAATTCTCCTTTAATAGCAATTTAGCCAGACGTCTTCTATGCAATGCTTCTATGTGGCAACAACAATCCTTCAACAATCGTGAATATTTTGTTAAATGCACATGCAGAGGAGGGGCAGCGGGCTACGAGAGAGAGTGGGGCGGGGCAAGGAAAGGCTGCGTGCGTAAAAAGTGCAGCTCAATGGCAATGCAAGGATTTGATCTTATATTTAATTTAATTTAAATTAAATTAAATTAAACATAGAATATTAATTTGTGGTGGCCGATTTTTATTTCGTGGCGCCCCACCACAGATTAGTCAATGTATGGGAAACACTGTATACTCTTTTGATCCCGTGAGGGAAATTTGGTCTCTGCATTTAACCCAATCCGTGAATTAGTGAAACACACACAGCACACAGTGAGGTGAAGCACACACTAATCCCGGCGCAGTGAGCTGCCTGCTACAACAGCGGCGCTCGGGGAGCAGTGAGGGGTTAGGTGCCTTGCTCAAGGGCACTTCAGCCGTGGCCCACTGGTCAGGGCTCGAATCGGCAACCTTCCGGTTACAAGTCCAGAGTGCTAACCAGTAGGCCACGGCTGCCCCAAACATTAAAGGCTTCAGATAAGAGAAGATAATACTTTAATGTCCTTCAGCAGCTGAGATGACTATGCATACAGCGACCAGTTCTTCGCCAGTCAAAGCTCTATGGGTGAATGGCAAAGCTCTTATTAAATCTTAAAGTTCATGTGGGAGACTCCAAGGTCAAATGGAAGAAGGTTCATTGGTCTGATGAAACCAAAATTGAGCTTTTTGCACATTAGACTAGATGCTATTGTTGGCACAGAACAATTGCATCTATTGTTAACTATTGTTGCACCAAATCACCAAAAACGCCCCATCCCTAATTTGAAGCAAGGTGGTGGTAGCATCATGCTGTAGGGAAACTTCTCGACAGCAGGCCCTGGAAGACTTGTAACGGTAAAAGTAAAATGAATTCAGCAAAATATGGAAATCCTGGAAGACAATCTGATTCAGTCTGCAAGAGAGAAGTATGACTTGGGAGAAGATTTACTCTCCAGCAAGACAATGAGCTGAAGCCAACGAAAACTACACAGCAATGGTTTAAAGACAACAAGAGTGGCAAATCAAATCCCAGACCTCAATCCTATAGAAAATCTGTGACTGGACTTAAAAAAGGACTGTTCACACCGGATCCCCTTCCAACCTGGCAGAGCTTGAGCAGTTTTGCAAAGAAACTGCAATATCCAGATGTGCAAGCCTAATTGATATCTATCCACGCAGACTCCATACTGTGCCAAATCAGAGAATGCTTTTGTCACAGAGTTTATTGACTCCACACCAAAACACATGAACACCCCATGCCAGGCCAGACCCGGCCCTTATGCTCTTGTACTAAACCTCTGCCACAGGCCGTGCTGGCAGCACACACCGGCCGACCCCGGCACCAAGCACTCCAGCAACCAGCACGCAGCTAACCTGACTCTCGCCAGATGAATTTCGTTCTGCTTAGCTCCGCCTAGCTTCACTCACATCCATCTGGGACCTCTTCCATTGAGAGTAATTTCTGCACCAGATTTTATGGTACAGCAAATCAGGACGCAGGGCGGGAGTTTCATAGATGTGACATAGCGTAGAAGCGACTGTGAGACTGTTATCAGCGTCACGGGTTGGCTTCGATGTGAGTGGTTGAAGTAGCACGTCAATAGATGACGGACAAGTGGCTTATTCAATCATATGCAAGCATTTTTTGATTAGTTCCAGCCTTCTGAAGCAACACTCCAATGGATTGGTCCCAGATGGATGAGTGGAGCTACTGTAGGCGGAACGAAATTCATCTGGCGAGAGTCAGGTTAGCACACAGCCACAACTGCCAAGACAACGCATCAACACAACCAACATTGCAAGCCATCAAAGACCAACATTCATGAACGCATTGCACAGCATTATGGGAGTTCACAGTCCTGAACCAGCTAGGCTCGGTTCATTACAATACTTTAATTGTGGCCAAAGTTGCTCTACTCAATGCTGACGGGAGTGAATGTTTATGCAATCGCTTATTTTGCATTATTCATTTTTAATTAATTAACATTAGTTTGTAGAAATCTGCTTTCACTTCGACATTAAGGAGGGGATTTTTGTAAATTATTGCAAAAAAGTCGCCTGGAAATTCCAGACCCTGGTAATCTAGAAAGATTAAGGGTCTGGCCACGAATAATGTAATGGCCCAACTCGAGGGGCCATTACATTATGGATAAGACTATACGACCAACGTTTACTGACTGATTCCGGACTTTGACGCAGCTGGATAACACTACGACTGTCATCTGTTTAACTTGCCTTTGGCCCGCCTATATCAGATACACCGATGTGATTGGCTCCCCCCGATACATGCAAAAGTAACCTGCATCATTACTCATTGCCAGAGTGTCTCATCAAAATCCCTCCCACGGCAATTTTCCATCCTGACGTCAAGGAAGAGGTACAGGAGTTTCCATACTGACTTTCAAGTTCTTAACAACTTCATATCCCAGGTTGTCCTGCACACACACACACACACACACACACACACACACACATACATTGTGAAAAATGCTCACTAGTACCCTCTCACATGTTTTATGGCCTTTCCTGGACTTTTGGGTTGTTTAAGTGTTCTAGTTTTATTATATTACATATGTAGCCTACACAGCAGGCTTGTGTAAAATTCCAGAATTTAATTAAAACTGGCTCTTAAATTCCAATTCAATTCTTGAATTTCACTTGCATTTCAATTGAGGTAGCTATGTGGATACTGTTTTTTTAGAATTGATTTAGATTAAGTTTTATTTAGTATAATTTGTATTTTAGTATATTTAGTATATTATTTATCTTCTACAGTCCTTATTGCTTAGTTGTGTTTTTTATATTATATACTTTTAATTACTTTTTCTGCTGTTAGTGAATGTGTGTGTGTCTGTTGTCTGTATGGCCAACCTGGATCCCCCCATAGAGTCATTCCTCGGATCAAGCCAGGAACATCTTCCATGACATCATCATATACTAAACTAAATAGCCTATGGAGGCTAAACTCCAAGTTAAAATAATGGAGTCTAAATCTTCATATTATGGTAGCCTAAATTAAAGACAATGATATTTGACAGGCTATTCTGTGAGTGCAGCGAATGTGTGTTGCCCAATACCTGATTTGATCAAAAATCTTAAATCCTCCTACTTTAATGGCTGGAGCCAACTTTTCATTTTAAAACCATCTTAAATTCAATTCAATATAGGCCAAATCATTTGATTTACAAATATTTTCACATTTACGTACAGTCAAAGTCATAGTCTAGAAAACATGGTCAGAAATGTAGCCTATATCTATTTAGTTTGTGGACTTGTATGGGTTAACAGGACTGATCATGTAATTCTAACTCCACCTTGTATTTATACTAGTATACAACCATTGCGTGCTTCCCTAGCCCTAGGTTGCTACATTGTAAAAAAAATACAACACGACTTTCTCACAACACAAATTGCACCACCCTCTTCCCTCTCACTCGCCCGTAATGAACTTTCCTGGATATTTTCGAGGGCTGCAACTCACCGTCGGAAAGACAGTTAGATACTGACTTCAGCAGTTTTTGGCCCAGTCAAAGTGCTTTTTTTACCTATTTGACACAATCGTCTCCGTTATTTCAATGCACTGAAATCGAGGATGATTGTTATTTTTTTATTTCAATTGTAGCCTTCTGGGTCGGCAACGAAGACAAAAACAAAATACTGCGTCTAGCCTACACTGGATTTGAGGCTAACAATGAAGGGTAACTAATAACTATTCATCTTTAATATGCCTGCTTAATCAGAAAAACGGGTGCAGTTAACTGTATTAATTTATAGCCTACATAATGGTCGTTTAATCTTATTCCTCTCCATCAGTATCGTGCATCGTGCAGACCTGCACATTACTCTTGCTGTTACACGGACAGACAATTCCAGCTGAAAAAGTGAAGACCGTCTTAAAAGGAAGCGGTAAGTCCTTTAACAGACCAATGTAATATAATGTTATGTGCACATGCAAACACACAACCGGTTGACTGGCATTCCGGCAAGTCTACCTTAAAACCAGAACAGTAAAACAAAGCTAGAGCAACAACCACTGTCACATTCTGGAGAACAATCTTCTTTTGTAACCTGTGTGTGACGAACAAGTCTGATCTTGAGCAGGGGACTACGAAAGGGTCATTCATAGGCTGTTTGTGTTGGGTTTCCCAAATGAACAAGAAAAATTATAGTTCTACTATGCTACTACTAAGCCTACTATGATAAAAAAAATATAGCCTAACAACAATAGCCTAGTTGTCATAATAATAATAGTAATGATAATGACAATGATGATAATAATAATTGTCATGATATAGGCTACAATGAAATTATTTAGCAGCACTGCAGTTAAAGTTCCGCTAAAGTGGTGGTTGAGTTATCAGCATTTCCATTCCGTTACATCACAACCACATTTCATTCAAATTTTGCCCTCTAGTGTTATCACAGCTAAACTGAGAGTGAAGCAGGAAGTCATGTTAGGACGTAATGCATACCATCCATGTGTTTGTGCTGCAGTGGACAGGCCATCTAAGGGCTTGGGTTACATTGATGGACTCAGATTGACAGACCACTTTAACAAGTGTTTTGAGAAAGTGTTGGTGTCTAACCTACATAAATGTGGTAGGCCTTTATCTTGTTGATATTGATATAGGCTACACGTAATAAATAGTCATCTTGTCTATAACCTATTCCAGAGAAATATGGCAGTATGGAATGTGTAATTCCAGTGAGAAAACTGTCATGGGGTTAAATGCTTTTCTGGCTACTGCATAAGCCCAGCTCCTTAGCCAGCTACTATGCTACCGTGCCTAAAAACAGATTAGTTAAATCTGACCAAATTTAAGTGTGTCTTGTTAAATGGTCTTTTTGCTAAACAGTTTATTGAGTGCGTTCAAACCAATCCCGGGGTTGGTTGAAAAAGATGAGTCAAATTATATCTTACAAATTATTTGTTTGTAAGTTGTAAATGACAGTATGGTAGCCTGCATGCCTGTCTGGTATCTCTGTTCATTTTCATCTCACTGTCTGAGATAGTGTGGCTCCTCTCAATACATTTATGTTTCCCTCAGCCACCAGGATGGCAGGCCATTCAGCAATGAGAGGGAATGACTTTAGTTATGATAGCGAAAGTGGCTGTGGTAAACGGCAGCAACGCCTGCAAACACAGAACAAATTGCCATTGGAACAATGTGTAGCAAAGGTAAAGACATTGTTTCCTGACAGACTATGCGGTTTATTATCAGTTTGTAAAGGTTAGGCAAAGTAGCAAAGTTAAGAATCCCTGATCAATGTACAGTAATTGGTTAGGCTGGACCAATGATTTCAAAATCGGGATTATGGATTGATCTTGAATTTCCCCTTGGGGATCAATAAAGTATCTATCTATCTATATATCTTTTATCTATCTGGATTATGTTGAATCTGCCATTTTGACACAAATGCTTTGTGAGGGCCAACACTTAACCATCACGCCACATTCTGATTTCTAGAAGTCAGTCAATTAGTTATCATGTTCCCTTTATCAGAAGAGGGAAATATTACACCTGTACTTCTGTTTGAGTAAAGAAGCAGGAGCAAACACCCAAGGTCAATAAACCCTTGGTCAATAAAATCCACCATTACATAATTAGGTAGCCTACTGTAAGTGTAGTAGTGTTTTCTTAGCCAAAGGATGTCTTTTAAAGGATGTCTTATGAGTCCTTATGGGAACTCTTTTACATCCTTGCTTGATGTCTTGGCATATTAAAAAAAAAAAGTCAATGAAGGAAAAAAAGATATAGGAGGACATTATTTTTAGACTATTCAACTATGGCCAAACTCTGAACTCTACGAACTATGTGCAAACTGGAAATTGAAGTGCTGTCAAAACAGTGCCAAACATTCCACCCAATGGGAAACCTTTTAGCAGCATGGGAAAAAAAGACGTCCTCCTTCCCAACTCCCAAGTAACACCAGTAACAAGAAAATTGCAGCTTTTTAAAGGTTTACTAATATTATAACTTTAAAGTTACCTACCAAAGTCGAAAAATATAAGTGTCCACAACACAACATGTCACCTAACTAAATCTGTATTCACAGGAGTGAATAGAAGAGACAGAAATGCTACCTACCCTTATCAAACCTGGGCTGTTTTTATCACTTTTAAAATCTGCTTGCACATTCCACACAGAACATAATGTTGACTTGCAGGCTGGTTGGGAGTGGGGGAGAGAATAGCCCATTGGAGCTGGGGGATGTCAATCAAGCAATCAATCAATCAGACAAGCTCACTGCACAGGCACTGCAATCACACAAAGGCACCACAACAAGATCATGTCAGTGTTTAGTGTTTCAATTTATGACCCCAGTTCTGTGTGTGTGTGTGTGTGTGTGAGAGAGAGAGAGAGAAAGAGAGAGAGAGAGACAGAAATCTAATCTATATTTCAGGACCTCATTTAAAAATGCATATTTCAGTGTTTGATTAGCATTATACATATGTTTTTTTCCAGTTAATCCTTGTTGCTACTATCCATGTCAGCATATGGGAATCTGCCTAAGATATGGGATGGACAGTTATGAATGTGACTGCACCCGCACTGGTTACTATGGAGAGAACTGCACCATTCGTGAGTAAAACAAAATGATGTACTGTATGTGTAAAATAAAATTGAAATGCCACCAATTACAAAATAATGAAATTCAGTTAAAGCAACACTAAAGAGTTTTTGTACCTTACAATAATGTTTCCAAAATCGTTTCAGTGGTTCATCAACTTGTAACAGGGTGAACGGCACTTCTGCATTTGCCTTGCAGCCCTCTATCGGCTATAACCGCACTATGTAAGTTTGCCAGATCGGGTAGCGGATCTGTAGTTCGATAGAATGAGACATAAGAAACTACAAATTTGACTTGCGTTTGATGTTGCAATAAATCGTACTTTCATAAATCACGCAACATATTCTACCTTGTCTGTGGACATTATTATTTGCAAAGCCGGTGCTGGATAAACAAATAGCGTTCTTTGGTGTTGCTTTAAGAGATGAATGCAAACAGACAGTAAATTATGTTTATGAAACATAATGTTAAGAGATCACTTGTTGTACCATGCGATGTTGTACCAAGCAAATCTTCTAAGCAAACACTGCTTGCCTTGCTTGCCCTGAAGACATGCTACTGGTGTTCAAGTGAGATCACTGGCCAAGATCTTGCAGGGTTCATTCACAGGGAGGAGTAAGATATAGATAGATATATACTTTATTATCCCCTTAGGGAAATTTGTCTTGGACTTCTCAGAAATTCTGACCCAATACAGACACACAGACATAGACATAAAAGGTTAATAACAGACAGTATAATTAAATAAGTGATTGAATAAATAGATAAAAAAAAATAAAAATAAAAAAAACTCTTGCTGAACCTGATGGCACTTATTTGCGGTGTTTGTTAAGGAGTGTTATTGATATGGGGATAAAGGAGTTTCTGAATCTATTCAGTCTACAGTGGGGGACTCTGAAACGCCTGCCTGATGGCAGCAACTCATATTGTGCATGCAGGACATGAGAGGGATCAGAAAGAATTCTGTCTGCTTGCTTTAACACACATTGATCGAAAATAAACTGAGGGTTGTTATACTGTTTCAGACCAATGACTTTCATGGCTGTGTGGACTAGATAGTTTAGCTTTGATTTTAATGCAACAGAAAGGTTCCCAAACCAAGTGGTTATGCCATATCTAATAATACTTTCCAAAACTGCCTGATAGAACAATATCATAATTTTTTGGTCAACTCCATACAAACGCAACCGCCGCAGGAAGTGGACTCTTTGATGCAGGAACATAACAAGTCAACGTGAGTGTTCCATGCTAGGGAGCTATCTATATAAACACCAAGATATTTGTATGATTGTACCTGTTTGATTGGTTGCTGGTGTATAGTTACTGGGTTGTGATTGCCGACTGACTTTGGGTCAAAAATGATTTCCTCAGTCTTTTTAACATTTAGAATAAGGTGGTTGGAATCACACCAATCAACAAACTGCCTTACTTCTGAATGATAGATGTCCAGGTCATCATTCTGTTGAAGTAAACATAGAATTGTTGAGTCGTCTGAGTATTTAAAGATATAGTTCCCAGGGTGCTTAGATGAACACTCATTAGTGTACAGAGTAAAAAGGACTGGTGAACTCACACATCCTTGTGGTGCCCCAGTACTAATAACTTTAATTTGGGATAGACTGGAGTTTACCCTGACCTGCTGTGTCCTGCTAGTCAGGAAAGAATGAAACCACCGTATAAGTGATGGATTAACGTCCAACACTTTCAATTTCTGGATTAATAGTTAGGGCTGGAGAGTATTGAAAGCGGAACTGAAATCAATAAAAAGTAATCGGGCATAGGATGACTTGTCTTCAAGGTGTTTTAAAACAAGATGCATGATGGAGGAAGTAGCATCGTCAGTACATCGCCTGCGTTTGTAAGCGAATTGAAGTGGATCTAATTTACCATATACGTCTATTTTATGTATGCTAACTATGTACTTCTCAAAGCATTTCATCACAACTGATGTTAATGCTATGGGCCTAAAGTCATTGTTTTCAGTGGGATTTGCCTTCTTGGGCACTGGGATAATTATGGAGCGTTTCCACAGGGCAGGGACTGTGTGTGTCTATAGACTGTTGGAAAACAGGACACCAAGCTGCAGTTAGCTCCTGTGCAAATGTTTTTAACAAAAATGGTGAGATCCCATCTGGCCCTGCAGCCTTTTTTTAACGGAATGCGCCGAAATAGGCGTTCGATGTGTTGTGGATTAATCCACAATCTATGTGTCACACTATCAATGGGAGGTAGGGAGCCCAGCTCCTTGTTACACTTCTCAGAGAAGTCCTGTGTCTCAAATCTTAAATAAAAATGATTTAAATCATTGGCCACTTTGGAGTCATCAAGTGATATAAAGTGATTTTTAGAAGGGTTCATGTTTGCAATAGCCTTCATAGAATCCCAGACTCTCTTAGTGTCTGAAGTATTAAAATTGAGTTCTAAAAGTTCTTTCTGTTTACTCCTAGCCACATGCAGTTGCTGGTTAAGTTCTTTCTGTGCTAGTCTAAGTGCAGCCTTATCATGAGTTTTAAAAGCAATTTTCTTTCTGTTGATACAGTCTTTAATTTGCCAAGTAATGTAAGGTTTGTTATTCGGGTATATGACAACATCCTTTTTGGTGACAACATTTTTGGTACAGAAATTAATATAATCTGTTATTGCCTCTGTTGCAGACTCAAGGTCCTGGCTGTGAAATATGCTCCAGTCTGTACTGAGAAAACAGCCTTTTAGAGTCTCAATACTGTCGTTAGACCACACAGACACTCGTTTTGTCTTTGGCTTGGAGGTTTTTAAAACAGTTTTGTAAGAAGACAGTAATGGGAGGCTTCAGAGTGGCAGTGTAGGTATTTTTCACATTACCATAGCATTTATCTAGTATGCTCTTATCGCGTGTAGCACATTTCACATATTGTTCATAGCCCGGTAATAGTGGTTCCAATTTACAGTGATTAAAATCACCCAGAATAAAGACCGGCGCACCTGGTGTACGTTGCAGCTGATCGTGGATACAGTCAGCTGTAAGACGCGTAGCCCTCGCTGCGTTCGCGCTGGGAGGGATGTAGGCCGCACATAGGATAATATTCCCGAACTCCCTCGGTAAGTACCAGGGCCTCAAGGATAGGCAGAGGAATTCAGTGTCAGGAGTACATACCGAGTAAAGCCGGATCTCTGTCATGTGTTGCTCAGGAGAGGTGATGTTTTGAGAGAGACTTTAATGCTGTGTGCTTTATACCTACCTCACTTTCTCTTTTCTCAGAGAGCCGTTGTGTGATGGAAGATGAAATGGGATGCATGATATATTTTCCCTGTGTGTAGCAGTTGGTTGGGGCAATAATGTACCTGATATTTTCCATCAGCATGATTTAATTTCTGGGTGAGGTACTCAGCTCACCAGAAGAAGAAATACATGAGCTCCCCTAAAAGCTTAATTTCAGAAATGTAGGGAAAATCATTTTCTCTATATATATATATGCAGTACTTTTTCACTAACCGCTATTTTGATAATCCCAATCATTTGTGTTTCGACACAACAGTTTCCATCACTGCTGGGTCCACCTATGACAGTGCACTCAAGTAATGATATTCTTTTTTTCAAAGTGAATGCCATCACTGAATACATAAGTCAAAGCTTCAGCATTTGAGTGGCCAAGCTATGTAAGCAGTTTTTGTTAACGTGTCTGCGGTAAATCATGAAATAACACACAGAAACATTTTTACGCAGAACAAATGTGTGAGCTTCTGAATGTTTTACAGTGTACTGGGCATTTGTGTGCTGTGTTTAGAGTTGGAAAGGTTGTCTATGTATAGTCAGTATGCTTCTGAAGGTGTTAGGGGCCGTTCACACCAGGAACGATAACTATAAACATAACTATAACTATAATGATGAAAGCAATCCACACTGACCAATGATAAGGAAAGTCTTTCCTCATGTTGATAAGTAAGTAAGTATAAGTATATATACTCTTTTGATCCCGTGAGGGAAATTTGGTCTCTGCATTTATCCCAATCCGTGAACTGCACACAGTGAACACACAGTGAGGTGAAGCACACACTAATCCCGGCGCAGTGAGGGGTTAGGTGCCTTGCTCAAGGGCACTTAATTGGCACATATGATGAATGTGATGGCTAAAATTTAATGGAATCTGATTTTATAGCGTTTTTAGAATGTTTAACTGTCACTCTGATAACAAAACCATTGATCACACTAAAAACAGTATCTTTTGGACATCACAAATATTTTGTTTTGTTTTTGTTGTTGTTTTTTTTGTTGTTTGTTTTTTCAGCGGAATTTTGGACCAGAGTTCGGCAGCACCTAAAACCAAGTCCTAATGCTATTCACTACATCCTCACCCACTTCCACTGGCTTTGGAATATCATTAACAGCACTAGATTGCGGGACTGGCTTATGCGGATTGTCTTGACAGGTCAGTATGCTACAAAAGAAAGTTATGTAATGGATGGGATGGGGGATCACAGGCCACAGAGATGGTGTTGCTTCACCACCAGTAAAAGTGAGGAATAAGCTGTTATAAGCGGACACTATAAGTGGTTTGATAGTTTGACACTTTCTTGCTGTCATGCTTTTTTGTAAAAAAAAAAAGAGATAATAGTAATAAAGAAATGGTATAATGCAGTCTACAGCATGGTCTCATCATGATCTATGATGTAGACTACAATGAGTGAGTGAGAGACAAGGCGTACCATGCGGTGCCGTTGGAATGCTTAATAGACTAAATATTTACAGAAAGTAAATATGCACAGTCTGGTTGAGATGAATATGACCACCCTGCCTCTATCATGATCTCTCAGTCAGTTTATGACTTTTTTCTTTTCTATCTCATAAACAGGAGGAAAAGAAATCTGTTTGTTACCACAATGCCTGTTTCAGTTCCTTCTTGTTTCTACTTATTCTTGGGGCACTTTCTCTAGTGTGCTTACTTATGCGTGTGTTGGTTTTGACCTTATATCCTGGAGATGTTGATTCAGTTAAAGCCCTATGGTGCAGTCCTGAACTTTAAAAAAACAACAACAACTCTTTTATGACTTTCTTCCAGTCTCCGCATTGTGTATAGAACCCCGGCTCAGTAGCTAGGAGGTGCTTTAGGAATGTCGGTTGAGTTAGAGGAGAGGCTGAGAGGAGTCAGAGATAGAAGATGGCATCCTGCCAAAATAACTTTTAATATACAATGGACTTTTTTTCTGAGGTTCCTGTGATTTAGCAGTTTTCATAAAAATTTCTCCTTGATACCCTGACTTCCTAAACTTTCTTTTGTAATAGGTATTCCACAGTGTAGGCCTTGATATCTTACATTACATGCTGAATTAGCAAACATAATTTTGAATTCCACTGACCAATTGTAAGAAAAACAAAACATTAAGTGTTCAAACAAGCTCTAGAAGGTACTAGATAACTCTGTGTCGCAGTACTTAAGTTACCTTGGTTCATGCTTAGATTTGAGCAGATTTGTATGCATCAAGGCAACAAAGATTATGAATGGATTTTACATTTTGCCATTTTTTCCTATTAACCCTTACCACCCAGCAAGGTCCGATCTTATCCCAAGTCCTCCAACATACAACTCTAAGTATGGATACTTGAACTGGGAATCATACTACAACACCACCTATTACACTCGTATCCTGCCACCTGTGCCAGAAGACTGCCCAACTCCTATGGGTACTAAAGGTAAGGCACAATGTCATCAAATATGTGCAAAACTGATATTTTAGTCACATATTGTCACATAGTTTTTATTTATGCCTTGTGGACTTTTGTTTTTAAAGCAGACAGAATGTAAAGCTGTTTTTAATAAGGCTTTGTTGAATAAGGATAGTTGGGTGCATGGCCATAAAGCTCTTGTGAACTTGAAAGACTATTGTTTCTTCCTAAAAATGCAAATCTTGGGCTTTGAAATGACCACTCGAAAATGGACCAATCTGAACAAACACTGTTTGTTGTGGAGTTTGTTGTGAGTGGTCATTGGCTGCGAGGAAGCCAATCAGCTCAAAGCTTGCTAAATTATTATGGGTGCCAGATAAAAATGAAGGGTGCTAGATATCTGCTAAAATACAGCATTTTATTCCACAGTCTAATGGGCTTATAAAATAGCATCTGAGCATTTTTTGGACAGACCAATATTAACATTAGAGATCAAGATATAATTTGGAATTTTTGCCCAGATCCGATTTGTCGATTTGGCTGTTCAAATTACCTTTTAAAATGTGGCCTATATCAGATTCCAGTGTGAACTGTTTGTGGTTCCGAACTGAACCGCATGCCCAAAAGAACAATAACAATGACGTCAGCTAACTCCCGCTGGCGCATAATTGTGAGAATGTCGGTGTAGATCAGTGGTCCCCAAACTTTTTCTTCCGAGGGCCAGCTCACTATGCCTGGCTCTAAGGGCCAGAGATTCGGAGTATATAAGTAAACATAAATAGCTTAGTGCTGTGAACAACAGCAGTCTACCTTAGTTGAATATTCCATTACATTTAATCATAGGCTACTGCAATTTAATACCATTATTAGCTGTGTTTATATTGCCATCATGCCATATCAGTGTAAAATGTAGCTCAAATGAAATAATACTAATAAAAAGACTTTAACAGTCCCAAAAGTGTATTTTATCCAAAATGTGTGAACTCTGAACTCTGTGTATTTGCATACACAGCTCAAGTTGTGAACAAGCAATATCCTACAAATAATTTGAAGTTCCCAAACTATGAGAGTTTTATGAAGTGCAGGCAAAAACATCTGAAATGACCACTTTCACTCACCTGATGAGAACTTGTGAATTTGTATGAACATTTGAACGAGTGAATAAAAAATAGAAATAATTATCCCAGAAAGTCCCAGAAATATGACTTGACTTAGTTAGTTATTAAAAATTGCTAATTGATACACTTCTAGAATACTTTGAGCACTAATGCAGTCAGCCTCTTGCATTGTTTGCAGGTAGGCCTACGTTTCATTCCGTTTTCGATGGCAAACGCAAAACAGCGCCAAAACAACCACCAGTGGACAAAAAGAGTATTACATGTGTACTGTTAAGACTCGCCATAGAAAATGAATGGGGGAAATTACGGAAGTTATAGTTTGACGATGTCGTACTCCCATGCGGGCCAGATGCTACAGTATATACCGCGGACATGTTTTAGGGGGCCACCCAAAATGAGGTGGCGGGCCGTAGTTTGGGGACCACTGGTGTAGATTGACGTAAAAGTCGCATCAAATCCACTTTTCTTGTTCACTCTGCAGCCACATAAAAAAAAATCAGACCTGGGTCTGATTCAGGACCACATATGGATTTGAAAAAATCAGATCTGGGCAAGATTTGAGTGTTCACACTACTTCTGAAGAAGTATGACCTGGTCACTTGATCCTCAAAAAAGATTTGGGCCACTTTTGCCTGCAGTCTGAACGTAGCCTAATGTGATGTATGTATGAGTGATCTGTTTGCATCTGTTCTTTTGCCTGATTTCCGTTTCCCTTCCTCTCTATCTGTGCCTCTACTGGGCTGACGCTAAGCAGATGGGTCCCCCCTCTTAGCTGGGTTCTGATCAAGGGGTTTTTTCATGTTAAAAGGGAGTTTTTCCTGGTCACAGCTGCATTGTGCTTTCTCCAAGAGGATTCAGGCCTTGGACAGCTCTTTGAGACTATTGTATTGTACAATTTGAAAAAATGTTTTCTTCTGTCATGTACAGTCTTTCAGGTGAGCAGCACAGCAAATAAATAAATAAATAAAGAAAGAAAGAAAGAAGGTTTCCTAATTGTTTTCACCTTTCTGTAGGTAAAACAGAACTTCCAGACCCAAAGTTGTTGGTGCAGAAGTTTATGCTTCGGGACCATTTTAAACCTGACCCTCAGGGGAGCAATCTCATGTTCGCCTTCTTTGCCCAACATTTCACTCATCAATTCTTCAAAACCCACAACAGAATGGGATTAGCATTCACTAAAGCCTTAGGTCATGGGGTAAGTACACATTATACCATACCACCATACTGGATTCCAGAATTTTAGTCACAGAGTTTATGAAGACAATGAAAGAAATTAATGTGTTGAATGTTGGTTGGCTTGAGCTTAAACCAGTGGATATAGGTGAACTACAGTAGGCCATCATCTGAATTTAAATCATCATATTTTTTAGAGTATAGAGAATTTGTGACACATTTCCTGTTTATGTTTATGTGACAAGACGTGTCAATTAATTCTATTGCCATTTGAACATATTGCAGGTTATCACAATTTCCTCCTTGATTCAATGACAGCAACATCCTTACATCCTCTATAACAAATTATACACATAAATATGATGAACCTTCTAGGGGTAGTATATCACAATTGAACATGTGTCAACATGCACAAAATTCAAAATAGCTAATTACCTGTTGGCCGTGGCTAATGCAGTGGGGAGCAATGCAATGCCTGTGTGTATGTGTGTGTGTGTGTGTGTGTGTGTGTGTGTGTGTAGGTGAAACTACACCAGACACCAGGTGTTGTGTAGACCCCAGGTCATACCCAGGGCCAGGTCTCTGTTTCTGAGTAGAACACTGAGTGTGCTTTATCAAAACCTACTTAAAAACCATACTATTACAGAAGCTTATGATTTGTGTAAAATTATATTACATGTGACTTCTACTCTAGGTGGATGCAGGACACATATATGGGGATAATCTTCCCCGGCAGCTGAATCTTAGGCTTCACAAAGATGGAAAGCTGAAATACCAAGTGAGTAGTCCTGCTAAATGAAAACACAGTGTCCTGTCTACATTTTTTCCCACGCTTTGTACATGAGAGTTGTGACCTAGTTTAAGGTAGGGACACTTCTGAAGCAAAGACTGTTATTACCTGTCTGTTTATAGGATATCTTTTTTGTTGAGAGCCACCCCCTCATCTTGGCCCTTTAATGTCATCTTCCATCTACCAAATGTTAACAATATTTAGTTTTAATTTAATGGGATTTTAATGGACTTCATCGAGAATATGAACATTATAAAGAGACAGTACTGTGTAAAAGCCTTGTTTGCCATTAGATTGGTTGTTAAACAAATATTTATTAACATTGTTAACCAAATATTTATTTCTCTGTCTTTTTATTATAATCATAGATAGACACATGAGTTATGTAGATAGGTGTGCCAAAGTTGTTTTTTTACACTATTGTACATATTGACAATAAGAAGATAAGAAACAGGCCAAATTTGAGAATATGTATACAGTGTTCAACAGCACATTCTATGGATACACTCAGTATTCTGCAGTTGATGATACATAAAAGAGCACTAAAATCTGAACACCACTATATGTCTAGATTAGATTGGCTCAAAATACAGACATGTGGTGTGCTTTGCAAAAATGTTGTACAGTTGCAGACGTTTCTATTTGAAATCTCTGAACCATTCCGCAATCTGCCTATGCTACCACTTGCCCAACACTCCTTGACTCCTATTGCAGCTATATTTCTGATGTTTTCCTCAACAATTAGCTCATGGTACATGTAGGACAAAGAAGAAAAGGCCGCACTTTTCATACAAACGTGTTTATTGCACAGACGCTTTTCGGCTTAGAGCCTTTCTCAGTGTGTTCAAGCACACTGAGGAAGGCGCTAAGCCAAAAGCGTTTGTGCAATAAACACGTTTGTGCAATAAACACGTTTGTATGCAATGTGCGGCCTTTTCCTCTTTGGTATTACTTATACGTTTGGCCAAGCACTCTCAAAAATAAATAAGAAACTGAGTGAAGCCTGCTCCTACAACACATGTAGGACAAAATCATATGGTACAGGATTATCAAATTGTGATAGATGATGTGAAAATAATCAGACAGAATCTGTACATGCAACAACCATAGCTCCATGGAATGTTAAGGTACTTGTAACCAGAGAGGGCTGAAGCAGAATAATCAAGGATCTTTGTCGTAACTGATCAACATCTTGGACAATGAGTGTCACCCACTCCACAGCACTATTGTTAAGCAGAAGAGCCTGATCAGCTGGAGACTTCGCTCACTGCCTTGCACAACTGACAGACTGAGAAAGTCATTTGTCCCCAGGGCCATTGAACTGTTCAATGCCTCACTTAAGGGAAGAGGAGAGATAGACTTCTCTGCATAGTCTGTCTGCCTCTTCACCCCCTCCATGTTTGGTACTGTCTGTCCACTAGCCACTTGTACCACTGTCCTTATGCCTCACTGTTTGCGTGCTATATTAGCACTTTAGCACATATGCATAACCCCCCCCTCCATGCCACAGCCGAACTGTGGCCACACTTATACATTTTCTTAAATAGTTAAATATATAGATATATAGACTTTACTTTACTTTATTTCTGCATTGTTGCACTGTTGACTTACTCAAGACTGACTTACTCACTGTTGACTTACTTAATGCACTATCACCATGACCACTATCACCATTGCACTACCACCATGACACTCATTCATTCATTCACACAGAGCACCTTAGAGCACCTTACCATACCTTACTATGCACAGAGAATCACAGGCTCAGTCCCTGCCTCAGTCATTGCAAGCGCCTCTGATTTATTAATCACCACTATGTGGATACTGTTTTTAGAATTGATTTAGATTAAGTGTTAGTATAATTTGTATTTTTGTCATTTGTATTTTAGTGTATTTTTATATATTGTATTAAGTGTTAGTATAATTTGTATTTTAGTATATTTAGCATATTCTTTATCTACTGTCCTTACTGCTTAGTTGTGTTTTTATATTATATACTTTAATTACTCTTTCTGCTGTTAAAGAAAGAATGTGTTTGTGTTGTATGTATGCTGCTGCTGAGACCTTGAATTTCCCCTGGGGATCAATAAAGTATCTATCTATCTATCTATCTATCTATCTATCTATCTAACATTACTTAAATGCACTTAATGCTTAAATGCAAACAGCACCTAAATAGCACATAACTCATGTGTGAGGATATCTGCTCTGAAAACAATCATTTGCAACACAACAAAACCAATCAAATGTTTCCTTTTGGATTTCAAAGTTTGTCATCCACTTCCTATTGCTTAAGGTTCCATTACCTCACACGTTCTTGCATGGATACACACATTCCTTCACACATAGCCATAAGCATGGCTGTATACATTCAAGCTAAGAAAATGGCCCTTCTGTGATGGTTGACAGGATTTGATAAATTGTTGGCAAAACAAATTTTTGGATGATGATGATGATGATTTGGATGGGTTTTTAAGCGTGTGTATACAGGATTCTTTTAAAAGTGGAATATGTCAGACCAAAAAGGCAAAAAACAATTCTAAAGGTCAAGTCCTTTGTATTTGTTTACATCACATTTCATTTAAGATTGCATAACAGTACAACACTGTCAAAGTATCATTTTGCATCTTTTGTAATCTAACTCTTATTGTTTAAAGCATGGCCTTATTGTTATTTATTTTCATGCTCTGAAAAGCTGCTGAATGGTGAGATGTACCCGCCAACTGAAGCAATGGCAAAGGTTAACATGAGCTACCCTCCAACTGTGGCCCCTGAGAACAGACTGGCAATTGGGCAGGAGGTTTTTGGGCTGCTGCCCGGCCTCAGCTTGTATGCCACGCTATGGCTGCGTGAACACAACCGTATCTGTGACATCCTGCTTGAAGAACACCCCACCTGGGATGATGAACAACTCTTCCAGACTGCCCGTCTCATTGTTATTGGTAACTATGGATTTTAATCCTATAACACAAATGGTGTCACTATTAAGTGTATTTTCAATTAAAACATTATAGTGTCTCCTAAGATTTAGTTTGTATAAGTATGTTTTTGACGTTTTAGATTTTATCCGTCAGCTTTATCATTGCCCTTAAAGAAATGTCAGGCTTCTTGCGCAAGAACAACAGTTGCCGCAAATTTTTCACATGCAAATTAGGTTTCAGGCAAACAGTTGCGGTTAACTTAAGTAAGTAAGTATACTAAGTATATACTCTTTTGATCCTGTGAGGGAAATTTGGTCTCTGCATTTATCCCAATCTGTGAATTAGTGAAACACACACAGTGAACACACAGTCAGGTGAAGCACACACTAACCCGGAGCAGTGAGGGGTTAGGTGCCTTGCTCAAGGGCACTTCAGCTGTGGATGTGGGCATGGGAGAGCAGTGCTCAACCACTTCTCCCACCCACATTTTTCCTACTGGGTCGGGGAATCGAACCGAAAGCAAATTTGTAGCAATGTCACCAGAGGTTCACTGGAAGTTTGCCATTATTGGCTAAGTGTGATGTCAAATCACTGGTGAACACATTTGCCACTAGTGGCAAACATCTCATTGTTGCCAGAACTTTGGAAGTTCGCCTGTAGAGGCCAACATTGGCAAACCTCAAATCACCCACAAGTTTGCTGCAAATCTGCCACAAACATTTAGTTTTTGTAAGGGTGAGGCTTTGTGCTGCTATGAGTCCAAAAAGCAAAATACTTTTGTACACCTCTTACAGACAGGTGCGTCGGAGAAGACCAAAGGTCACCAACGCATAAAAGAGAGAACTCCAGCACACTGTTCACTTTGTAAGCAAATATATTTATTTTAGCAACGTTTCGGTCAAACGACCATCATCAGCACCATTTTTTTCCTGAAAACAAATAGCCTACCAATGCACATTGCTGAAATAAATATAATTGCTTATGGAGTTAACAGTATGCGGGAGTTCTCACTTTGCTGTCATCTGCTGTGGGTAAAATGCCCATGTGGTCAGTATAAAGTCCACGAATTTACAAAAAAAACATGGAAAAAATATATATTTGAAAAGACAAAAAAAAAAAAAATGACTCAAACATTACTTAAGTGTCCATTAGTTTGTATACTACAAACAATTAAAAAAGGCCTTGGTAAAGGTCCAGAATGTTTTATCCAAGGCGTAGTTGGGAAGTGAATCTAAGTGATTATCTACGTAGAGGATGATTACGTAAACCGCTGTACCACCACAACCCATTTGCCATTAACAGATCCCCAGATATGAGTGACTGTTTTCCCCAACTAAAGAAAGCATCTAGACTTTGGGGAAAAGTTCACTCTGAAATTGGCAGCATCATCCATGCTGCAAAGAAAATAAAATCCCTTTTGTCTTCAGTCTGGAGTTTCAGTTTAATTTAAATATTACAGCAACAATCTTGCATCTGCATTTAAAGCAACACCAAAGCACTTTTCCTCTGTCACATGCATGCTATTTGTTTATCCAGCAAATAACAATGTCCACAGACAAGGTAGAGTATGTTGCATGATTTTATGAAAGTATGATGTATTGCGACATCAGAAAAAGTCAAATTTGTAGTGTCTCATTCCATCGAACTACAGATCCGCTACCCGATCTGGCAAACTTGCATAGTGCGGTTATAGCTGATAGAGGGTCGCAAAGCGAATCCAGAAGTGTCGTTCACCCTGTTACGAGTTTATGAACAACTGAAACGATTTTGGAAACATTATTTTAAGGTACAAAAAACTCTCTGGTGTTGCTTTAAGATGATACTACTAATAATTGTGTGTTGTTTTTAGGTGAGACAATCAGGATTGTGATTGAAGACTATGTCCAACATCTGAGTGGCTATCTACTTCAGCTGAAGTTTGACCCAGAACTACTATTTAGTTCCCAGTTCCAGTACCAGAACCGCATAGCTGTGGAATTCAACCACCTGTACCACTGGCATCCTCTCATGCCAGACAGCTTCCACATTGATGGTGATGAGATCCCTTACTCCCAGTTCATCTTCAATACATCCATTCTCATCCACTATGGGGTGGAGAAGCTTGTCGAGGCGTTCGCTCTCCAGCGGGCTGGACAGGTAGCTATTTGAAAAGTCTTTCTGGTCTATGTCTAGGTCATCTCAGTAATGAAAAGCAAAATGTGTACTTCTTATATGGCTTGCAGATACAATAAAAAAAAAAGTGTAGCTGACGAAATCTGTACTATTACTTGGTACACTCATGATAACTTTAAATAGGACAGAAGATAGGAATGACATGTGATAGATGTCCACAAGCACGAATTCCACGAGACAAATTAGAACAAACCATTCCGGTAAAAATATTCTTGCCATGTTTAAATGCTGCAATATTTCCCTTAATAGCTATCTCTGGCAATTCATTTTTGGATGACTGTAGATAGCTATTTAGTCTAGCCTACGTCTTCGTAGATAGGCTAGGCTAGATTATTAGGCCACAGAATAAAACACAGCTGCTAACGATCATCCTCCACAACCATGAGGATCTAATGGTAAACGTTATTGTAAAACCAACTGTTAGGGCCTACACAAGTGGTCAGCATATCTCGGCCAATATTTATATAAGTATAAGTATATATACTTTTTTGATCCCGTGAGGGAAATTTGGTCTCTGCATTTAACCCAATCGGTGAATTAGTGAAACACAAACAGCACACAGTGAACACACAGTGAGGTGAAGCACACACTAATCCCGGCGCAGTGAGCTGCCTGCTTCAACGGCGGCGCTCGGGGAGCAGTGAGGGGTTAGGTGCCTTGCTCAAGGGCACTTCAGCCGCGGCCCACTGGTCGGGGCTCGACCGGCAACCCTCCAGTTACAAGTCCAGAGTGCTAACCAGTGGGCCACGGCTGCCCCAAATGACAAATCCTAAAGCTCTAACGGGGATTCGAACACTCAACCTAAGAAACACCAGTACAAGGCATTATCCCACTGAGCCACTAACAATCATTTGATATTAAAATTTCAATTTTGAAGCTATTTGTAACTATGTGTAGCCTATGCAATCCAACTGTTGTAGGCATGTTTGCCTACCACTCTGCAGTCCCTTGCCTACCATGCTGCCTACCACTCTAGTTGTAAACAAACTGTGATGTAACATTAGAACGGAGGTGTAAAACCTTACCAGCTGACTGCTACATTCCTGCATGGTTCTGACATAGTTTGGAGCTGTGTTTTGGGTCATTGACCACATTGTGGAGGAAACTGGCTTCAACCAAACACTGCCCACACAGTGTGGCATGGTGTTTCAAACTGGAGTGATGGCCCTTTCCTCCAGATTCCTTTGGTTCTGTATAAATTTCCCACACCATCAAAGCATTCCAACTTTCCCACCACACTGCCACCCCTAGACATCACATTCTCTCCATCATGCTTGACAGATGGATCAACACTCCTTCAAGACTTTGGTCTGCGTCTCTGAACACCTTTGATGTAACACTTTGTGTTCCAGTCTTTCTCCAATGACTGTCTGTGTTCTTTTGCCCATCTTTTTTTTATTGGTCAGTCTGAAATGTGGCTTTTTCTTTACAATTCCAGCATCCTGAAGTCACCTCTTTGTTGATATTGACAAACTGGTGTTTTGCAGGTACTATTTAACAATACTGCCAGTTGAGGACCAGTGAGGCGTCTCTTTCTCAAACTCCCTCCTCCTCAAACACCCTCCTCTCTCTATTCAGGTTAAAGTCAGTTTACACTCTTCTGTGAAAGTGGTAGTGCACAGTCTTGGTTGTCCCTCTGTGCCTTCATTTCTCAGCATAGATTGTCAAGTTTCAGAAGAAAGTTTTTTGTTTCCAGCTATTTTTCCAGACTTTATTTTATTTAAAATTATGTTCCTGAGTCATTCTTTATAATGGGAATGGCTATTTAAAAAAAAAAAAACACTCGCCTGAAAATGCTCTATTTTGAAAATGCTCTATTTACAGTAAAAAAAGTAATTAAGAAATTCCAATCAACTGGAACTGTGACAAATTTGTCTGGACAAAATTCGAAAGCCATTATTGTTCAGTTACAAATGTAAAAGGCTGAGGCTTCTAAATGCTATTGGGACTCTGCCTACAATCACGTTCTGTGGTCAGATGGACTGAATATTGAGCTTTTTAGCAACAAACACTCATGGTGATTGGGTTTGTCATACATAGAAAGATGACTATACTTAAAAGAACCCCATGCCTACTGATAAGTATGGTGGAGGATCTGTGATGTTGTGGGGCTGTTGTTATTCCAAAGGTCTTGGGCACCTGAGCAAAGTCTGTGTCTCTGCCAAGACACTAAAAGTGGGTCATTGGATCATCAAGCAGCTCATTGAACCATGACAAATTTACAAATCAACACAAAAATGGCTTACTGAGCACAAAATCAAGCTTCTGCCATTGTTGTCTCAGTCTTCTGATCTGAAATCCATAGAAAACCAGTGGGGTGAGCTAAAGCACCTCCAGCCCTGCCTGAATGGCTTTGTCCCACCCTGTGGCCATGTGCTTCGGTATGTAAAGAATACCAGGGTTGCTTTTGACAGGCCAGGGGCTGGACACACCCTCCATCTCGTCACAATGAAACATTGTTTTTTCTCAGAATTTTTCTTTCCGAAAAGGTTGGATTTTTTATTTTTTATACCTCTTTTTACTCAACTTTACCAGAGGTGCCAATAAATGTGGAAGGCACTTACATCAGCCATTTCCTGCTATAATCGTAATTTACCTGTATGTCTTTTATAATGTTAGAAACATCCTTGATTTTGAGGGAAAAGCTATAAATTACCCCAAACTTTGAACGGTTGTGTTTGTCACCTACATTTTGGCCTTGAAACTAGATAGATAGATAGATAGATAGATAGATAGATAGATAGATAGAAAGATAGATAGATACTGTACTTTATTGATCCCCATGGGGAAATTCAAGGGTCTCAGTAGCATACAGACATCACACACAACATGCACTTACAGCAGAAATGGTAAACATAAGTATAAGTATAAACATATAACTAAACTCCACTGTACAATACAGACAGTACAAGATAAGAAAGATAAGAAAACTAACAAAACTAAATACTAAATACACTATATAAATTAAATTAAGAAAGTCCAGTGTGCTTGAGGGTGATCAAGCATAAGACGCTTGTAGTGACAGGGCCGGGACTGGTAAGGTGCTCAAGAGAGTGAGTGTCATGGTGAAGGTGCAAAAAGTAGTCCAACATTAGTCCAACAGTGCAACAGTGCAAGAGTAAGGTCTAGAGACCAGCATAAATAATATGGACAAATAGGAGAGTAAAGTATAATGTAGACAAGGTAGAGTAAAAAACTATTTCAGTGCAAGAACAGGTTGAGGTAATAGGGTTATAGCCATTCATTCATTCAGTATTGTAGCAGAAGACTGACCGCAGCCATTGATCATGTGTGCTAATATAGCATGAACAGTGTAGCAGTAAAACAGTAGTGAAAAACATTAGGCTGTGTACATTAGTAAAACAGTAGTAAAACAGTAGTAAAGCAGTAGTGGGCAGTCAGTACTCAAACATGGAGAGGGTGGAGAGGCAGACAGACTAAGCAGAGAAGTCTATCTCTCCTCTTCCCTTTAGTGAGGCATTGAACAGTTCAATGGCCCTAGGAACAAATGACTTCCTCAGCCTTTCAGTTGTGCATGGCAGTGAGCGAAGTCTCCAGCTGATCAAGCTTTTTTGCTTTTTGATAGTGCTGTAGAGTGGATGACATTCAGTGTTCAAGATGTTGATCAGTTTGTTTAGGGTCCTTTTGTCAGATATTGAAGTGATGCACTCCAGTTCAGCTCCCACTACAGAGCCAGCCTTCCTTACCAGCCGGTCAAGTCGCCCAGCATCCTTCTTCTTTGTGCTTTCTCCCCAGCATACCACTGCATAGAAGAGGGCGCTGGCCACAACAGACTCGTAGAACATCCTGAGGAGCTTGCTGCACGTATTGAAGGACCGCAGTCTCCTCAGGAAGTACAGCCTGCTCTGTCCTTTCTTGTAGAGTGCATCAGTGTTGGCTGACCAGTCCAGTTTATTGTCCAGGTGGAGACCCAGATACTTGTAGGTGCTTACCACCTCCACATTGACCTAGTGGGGACACATGACCCTGAGTTGTTTGTCTTTGGGAACCCTGCATGCCTACCACATGTGAATCTGTATGCCAGTCACAAGACTTAATGGCATAGGGTGGCCTTATGGAGCAAGGTAGAACTGATTATTTTAATTTTTTTCACACCAACAGTACTTGGTAACCTTGAGAAACCAGAATTCCCCTTTAAGGCTCCTTCATGCTCCCTTTACATAAAAAAAAAAAACAAATGTTTCAACCAATGTGACTGTCACAGCCCACATACTTCCATGCCTCCTTTGCATTGGCATGGATGTTTCTCAAAGTGTGGTCCGGGGACCACTGGTGGTCCGCAAGCTATGATGCGTTGTTTGCAATATTGAACCAACTTGTATGTAAATCCAAACAGTTCTGCAACACCGTCTATGTAAGATGTGCAAGTTTAAATCATATGAATCCTCTGGCACAATAAGCAAAGTGCAAAGACAAAAAGCAAGATGGTTCAGTGAGTAGGCCTATTGTGTAGGCTAATATACTGTTAAAGTAGGTCTATTGTGTTGGCTAATATACTGTTAAAGTAGGTCTAATCTTTTTTTTTTTTTTAGCTAGGTGGTCAGTGTGTTTCTTTTGTATTGGTTAAGTGGTCCTCCCTCTGAAAAAGTGAACTGAGAAACACTGATGTAAGCAATATATCCACTAGAGGGCATCTAAGAATCAAATATGGCAAAAGGGATGTAGGTCATAATGACAACCTGCATAATGATGGACAACAATCCTCCACATTTATTTCTATCCCTGGTGAACTTGAGTAAAAAGAGTTAGCCTAAAATAGTCTATTTCCAATTTTTCTTAGTTTGACAATGAAAACAATGAGGGGGACAATCCAACCTTGACGGAAAGCAAATCTAATGAAGAAAAACACTTTCATTAAAAACATACACCATAATTATTGGCACCTGTAGAAAATCTTGTAAATACAAGGTAACTATTTTTATTCAACTTCTTGAATTCAAGTGTCTATGAACTTGGCTGTCCATATTTACACTAACAACATATTTGCAGTTACAACAATAATTAAAGGGACACCAGGCAACGTTTTCGTGTTAATTACTCATCTTCGTAAGTCGGTATATGGTTAAATTACTCATTACAGGGCGAATGAAGACTCTCTCACCCGCCCCTACTGCCTGTAGGAAGAATATCCCGCTTGTAAGTTCAGTGTATCGTACCCACCGACCGAAGCAGGATCAGTTTACATCCTGCATCCACAGCACAGAGGCAGACTAACGAAACGCTAGCGATTGTTGCAAACGTGTGTATAATGGCAGAGCCGGCGAAGAAGCAGCGAAAACCCTTGACGGAAGATGCAAAGAAAAGGAAAAGAGCTTCAGACCGAGTGAGGGGGAGTTTCGTAGAGAAAAAGCATCAGGCTTGCCTGGTGTCCCTTTAAGATCTAATCAATTGAAACTAAGCGAATCGCTTGGAAAATGATCTACATTTTATCTTTCTTCCATGCACAGTGAGGAGGAAGTTAAGAGGGGAAAATATTGCTGTAAGGAAATTTTGTTCACCAAAAATTAAAAATGTAAACAATCCAAATTCAGTTACCTATACATGGATTTCTATGCAACGTCACTAAAACTGCACCAATTCGAAACCACGATGGTTAGAGAATGTTCAATATGTTCAATATCCCTAACGGAATGCATGTCTTCGCCAAAAATGACAAAATACGATGTTATATTAATAATGCAAATGAACGGCAAACTCTGAAATATAGTCTGAAATGAGATGTTATTGTCATTGAGACAAAAAATTCCGATTGTAGCTTACAGCAGCCGACTATTTAGGTTAAGTTTATAACATTGTGGACGGCCACCAAGTGTCTTCTGCCCCACGGCTGCGCGCGCATCTAGTTTTGTTGGTAAACGGGAAACCCGTGTATAGACCTCTGAAGTTCATCTAAAAAGGAACCAACGCTGCCATCTTGACCCATATAAGGAGATCCGGGTGTTGAATTGAAGCTAACTACCTTAGGCAAGTTACATTGTTACATTACAAGTTAGCTCTGGGGTAGCAAAAATTAAAGTGTGCCATCTTAACGTACCGAAGATCACAGTATCCACTCAAAGGCAGAGAACAAAAGTGTGTAGAGCAAAACGTCTGCATTTCCGATTTCTTTGTCCGCGCAAGAGTTTAACAGGTGCAATAATTCAGAATCCCCCATGTTATTTTCCCATAGGGAAAATCTCAAGATACCGGATCTCGTTATATGGGCAAAGATGGTAGCATTTTTGCAGGCGAACTTCAGGTCTGTAGGAACTGACAAAAAGGTTGCATTCAAAATGTATTATTGACGTGTCAGAAGGTGCTGAGAGAAATATTGTGTGCAGGTGCACCTAAATGAAAACGTTAGGTACACCAGAGTAACTAGTGTACAACATTATTCTGTTGGCTTGTCGTTTGTCAAATAACACACATGATTTTACCCAAGGCACAAGTGCAAAACATCACACTTTTTCGTTTTTAAATTGTGTACTTACACTATTTAGGATGATCTTAATAACAAAAACCCTCATGAAGTGACTGTTCTTCTTTCAGATAGGTGGTGGTAAAAATATTCATCCTGTCATAATTGGTGTGACAGAGAGTGTTATTCGGGAATCGAGAGAACTCCGTGTGCAGCCTTTCAATCAGTACCGCAAACGCTTCAACCTGGAGCCATATACATCATTCTATGATTTAACTGGTAAGTACAAAATGTTTTTAACTTTTAAGATTTTTAACGCAGGGAAATAAAAAAATCCCTGAATTGATTTGTGGTGAGTTGACAATATTTGTAAACTTTAGAACAAGCACAAACTGATGGAGGTAAGGAAAAACACCTTCCTTCTTTTAACAGAAAGAAACCTTGAGCTGAACCCAGCCCAGTGGGGGACCTGTCTGCTTGGGCCTGATCCAGGGTGACTCAAGTAAAGTCAGACAGTAAAGCCAGCTTATGAATGTAATAGTTCCACAACTTACTATGGATCCTAAGGCCTACTCATAGGTGTAACTGGTGACATTTCGCTGTTGATTACATGTCATTTAGGACTAAGGATCTCGTATAAAAGACAGAAAGCACTCAATGACAATTGAGCACAATTTATTGGAAGAATAAAAAATAAATATTGAAGTAAGTGACTGGTAGTAGATAACTAGACAGTTATCAGTCAGTCGGTGTCACGAACACTGCTCCACCACACTACTGTATACTAACATACAGTGCCCAGGTCAAAAGGTCGAAACTATGAAATAACATACATGGAATGATGTATGAGCAAAATAAAAAAAAAGTAACAAAGCTAAAAGTTTTTATTTAATGACAGCTTTTTACATTCTTTGAACATGTCTATTGTTTTTCCAACGCAGTTCAGATCAACTTCCGTATGACGCAGACCACATAAGTCATAAATAAAGCCGCACCTCATGCATATGTTCTGCCCCTTTACTATCACCTCTAATGTTTATGTTGCATACTTTTAAGGATGTGCACGGCCGATGTATCAAATGAATGCAGGATACGTTGACAGCCTTGATGTATATGCATTGTTAATAGCAATTATATCCCAGGCCAATGACTAGTTTTTACTCTGTACATGGCATGACAAAATAACCTTCTGTACTTCTCTTGACTTTCTGTGACATTTTATTTCCAGAAAATGAAGAGACTGCACGTGAGCTGGAAGAACTCTATGGGGACATAGACGCCCTTGAATTTTACCCTGGACTTTTGCTGGAGAAGCCTCGATCAGGTTCAATATTTGGTCAGAGTATGGTAGAGATGGGCGCTCCATTTTCCTTGAAAGGTCTGATGGGAAATCCAATATGTTCTCCTGATTATTGGAAACCCAGCACATTTGGTGGTATGACAGGTTTTAACCTTGTAAATTCTGCCTCACTTGAAAATCTGGTGTGTCTGAACAGTAAGTGGTGTCCATATGTAGCTTTCAGTGTTCCCTCTCAATCACACTCTGAAACTAAACAACAGCCATCTTCTTTGAAGCCTGAACTGTAGTCCCACTGGTAATACATACTGTGCATCACTGTAAAGATCATTTCTTTTCCAACACATAAAACACAATAGTTTTCACCCACAAATTCACAACCACAGAACAATATGTTTTTATTTTTATTTTCTCCATCAGAACAGTTCAATAAATGCACTGCAAGGAATGTGATAATGAATGGCCAATGTTGCCACTGGTTTACACATAGGCCTTAATATACATGTTCATATTATTGAGGAGAATGATTTTAAAATACACATGTCAATATATAACTCAATAAACAATTACATACATGTGTTTAGATGTCCTTCAGTAAATAAATAACAGCTCAAGATTTACTGGTTTAAAGGTGTACCGTCACAGGGAAGCTACACCAGGTGAGTTCCATTCGCGTTGCGTCTGCTGCAACAATAAGCTTCCACTAGAATCAATGAAAGTAGCTACACAAGACGTGATAGCGGCACGTACGTTCGGAAAAAAATAGACCAATCCAGAGCCTTATAGATAGAGACCAGTTTTTAAATGGATTTTACACGTCATGAACGGAACGCATCAGTTACACACCTAGTGTAGCTTCCCTATCACACTGGTGTGATGGGAATGTTGGGAAATTAACGTTCTAAAGAATATCTGGGTTCATTGAATTCAACATAGAATTTTAGAACCTTGAATTGTTGCGAAACGGAATCTTATGTTAGAATATTAAAAAATCTACACCTTTAATGTGCAAATAAGGTGTGTGGTTTTTAGCTTGGTTGGAATCGTTTGTTGGAGTTGGTTTGTTCTCTAGTTCTTCTGACTCTTTAAGACGAATGGTGAGCTGATCCACTCCCGGTTCAGCCCTCTCTTTTGCAGAATAAATGCTGATGATTCTCAATATTACAGTATGGATTGGAGGGGTGAGCTCTGTCAACCTGAACGCCCTCAACAAGATTATAAAGATCAGCAATGAGATCATCAGGCGATAAGAGGAGCCACTCAATATCATCCATAAGAAACGGACAGTAAAGAACGCTTCAAGGATAGCAGAGAAACACCACCCAGAACCTCAATCCCAACTTCATAAATAGAATCATAAATAGATAGAATTATAAATCATCTGTCAACCAATTTCATAATAAAAAAAAACATTCTGTTTGTCATGAGTAACAGGGTTATAGAAAGGTAACCTGGTAAAACCAAACTCAGTCTGGACACTCACAATTGTGAAAGCTTTCCAATATTAGCATGCTGACGGGCATAGACTTTGCGTTAAATTTGAAATCATTGGTCCAGCCTAACCAAGGCTGAATAAATTCTGATTTAAAAGATTTTTCTGGGGGCAGTTTTCAGTGTGAGGTTCTTATAATCCTTTAAATCATGTTACCAATAATTTTGGAAGGCACTAAATGAAAACCCCTTGTAATGATATCATATAGTCAAATTGTTTAATTTAATAGTTTCATTTAATGGCATTTCTTTCAGTATCAGTTTATACATTTGCTGTATACACATATATTTGGTGACAGTGATATTCATATATATATATATATATATGTATATATATATGTATGTGTATATATATATATATATATATATATATATATATATATATATATATATATATATGTATGTATGTATATATATATATATATATATATATATGTATGTATGTATATATATATATATATATGTATGTATATATATATATATATATATATATATATATATATATATATATATATATATATGTATGTATGTGTATATATATATATATATATATATATATATATATATATATATATATATATATATATATATATGTATGTATATATATGTATATATATATATATATATATATATATGTGAAGTGCAAAACAAATGTACATCTTAGAAAATACAATAAAAAAGTTAAAACAAATTTACAACTTGTGAAATACTTAAGGCAAAAGAAATCAGCAGCATCACAGGTGTGAAGGTTAAGATTAAGGATTGATACAGTGCAGATATTCTGACAGCTCAGAGACTCCAATTTCTGAAATACACCTTGCTCAACATCATATGGACAGTAAATATGTAAGATAGTCTTGACAGCTGTTAACAATATTGTTCTCATTCTCAGTAGACACTGTAAACTGTTATGGTGTTACATTCAGTGGTTACATATATTTCCAGATAGATTTTGTATGTTTTTTTTTTTTCAATTGGCCCAAGGGTTTACATGAATGCCATTTTTGATATGATTGGGAGCCTGTATACAGTGTGGGTACAGCTAATTTAAGGTCGCCCTTCTCTTTTATGTAAATTTCTTGATAAAACGAAGTTTCAGATAGGCAATACCCAAGAAAAGTATAGTCATTATTGTGAGGGCAACATGATTCTGCCAAAGTCCCCAAGTTGAATAATCAATGCCTTGATTGTTGAGAAAGTCTTCCCCTGTACATCTGTTACATAAAACAGATCAATCAATTAATTTATCTAAAACATAAAATTAAAATCAACAACAAACTAAATTACTTCAACATTTTGGTTAGTTGTACATGTTTTTGTGATACACTGGTTATAACTCTAACCAACGGTTAACTACATCACATAGGTCTACAGTCATTGTAACATATTTTGCTTAAATGGAATGATCCGGTGTAAAATCAACCTAGGGTCTATCTATGGATAATAACAAGTTTAAACTTTCATTTGGGAGCAAAAATACCATTTCGAAGTATTGTAAACTTTGTAAGTGTATGGAAAGGTTATAAAAAAAGAATGTTTATGAAGTCAGTGTATTACTTTGCCTTGAAGAAAAGTATGTAAAAGTCAGTAGGCTCACTTGACTTCATGCAGTGCTGCACAGACCTGGATGAACATGATGCATGTGTTCAATGTGAAGCATACATCACGCTCAGCCAAATCTGCGCAGCGCTACACAAAATTGAGTGAGCCTGAAGGCAATAAGTCCGATGTCACTGACCGGTGTAAGGCCTGACTCGCTGCAGCATTCTGGACAGCAACAGACACGCCCACTCCAGTCTTGCACGGCCTCCCCAGAATTTTGACACCTGTGACTGATATCCAATTAGTAGACTTGCCCTATAAAAGGACTTTGTATCGGTTGCCTCGATGTGAGGTATTGTTTGTATTAACTCTACTAAGCCGTGTTTGTAGTATTTCATTGAGAGTTACCTGTTTAGCCTTTTCCAGTTTCGACCTTGCCCGTCTGTTTTGACCAAGCTTTTTGGATTACGTTTTGGATTGTTCGCCCTGTCTTTGGATATCCCTGTGTACTGACCTTGGCTTGCTGTCGGCTACTCTTTGGATTGTGGACTTGTACCTTCGCTAAGTAAACAGAACCAAACTGCACTTGAGTCTGAGACTTTATTTATCATCACAACCGGAAAACAAGTTAAGGTAATGTTAATGCACTGACTTCATAAACAGTCCTTATTGTAACCTTTCTGTATACTTAAAAAGTTTGCATTACTTCGATTTTCCTGTTGATTTTTCTAATAAGAGTGTGTATCATTTAAAGGTAGCACTTACGAAACACCTGGTGGAAGGGTGATATTGGGTGCTGTCTGACAAAATTTCAATCCTGAAAACTCATTAATCTGAAGAGCCTAAAGAAAAGCAAAGAATGTAAAAAAAAGTTACATGTCATGCATACATATGAATATATGCTCTCACATTACAGAACTCTGTTAAAACGGTACATTTTATACTGTACTCACAATAGTCACCACACACTCTAGTCTATAGTCTATGTTGCTGCTGTTATTCAGTAAAAAGTATTAATTAAGTAAGTAAATGAATTAAGTCTTACAGTGAGGCCATAGCGAGGAATACTGAAATATCCCAGCCAGGAGAGCCAGACCGCAATGCTGGGTAGATTAACCAGCAGTCCTGAGAAGATCTATACACAAATACAACAACACAGGGAATTGCACAACATGGCTACTGTACATCTGCAAAATCATGAAGATTTTCTCAAAATGGAATGTAATCAATCAAGTTAAAAAGATCACTGGATCTGTTAAAACATCAACAAAAACTCCTGACCACACATGGAAATAGGCCAATACACCCACAATAGTGTTAGATCAGTCCTTTCAGTCAAAGCACTTCAGTGTCACATTTGGGATGTAGCCTGCAAGGCATATATTCGCTGAATCCGTTTTCATTTACCACTTTGGAAATCTGTCACTGTGTCCCTGGCTACATCAGTTGGCCATATAATCAGTCAGCGCCATGGACAGCTCCTTTTTCGCTTTCAATAGCCTTAAGGATTGTCTGACTGCACTGCAAATACACTGCTGCTTGTACACTCCAGCGCTCAATTTTGGGTCCTTCTTCTTGTACTCCGGCTGCTTCTGTGCACTCGCGCAACCTCTTGTGTGTGGTCTTGGAACTTCTCCCTAAGACTTTGTACTCTTGCTCATGGAATGTTGTGAAAAGATCCGGCCAAAAATCGCCACAGAGGCCCCAGCCGTGGCGTAACTGGCTGGGGCACCTGCACCGTACGCCGGCGACCCAGGTTCGATTCCCGCCCCGTGGTCCTTTCCGGATCCCATCCCGACTTTCTCTCCCACTCACTTCCTGTCACTCTCCACTATCCTGTCAATTAAAGGCATAAAAAAGCTCCAAAAAATATCCTTTAAAAAAAAAAAATCACCACAGAATGGAGTGTGGTGTTTGCATCATCTTCAGATTAGTTGGTGGAAAGGGTTCAGCG
The DNA here is from genome assembly GCF_018492685.1 of Alosa sapidissima. Classification (NCBI taxonomy): domain Eukaryota; kingdom Metazoa; phylum Chordata; class Actinopteri; order Clupeiformes; family Clupeidae; genus Alosa; species Alosa sapidissima. The sequence goes on from NC_055974.1 coordinate 14,944,147, forward strand.
AATAATGCCTTGCAGGTTATATCCCAAAGATGACCTTGTGTTCTCCTTCAAATAACTGTGGATACATTCATAGCCAGAATGTTGTGTCCTCTGAGAATAAACTGACACTAAAAATGACAAATTTGTTCACTAAAGTGGCGCTGAAAAGTCTGTCAGCCAAAACGTGATCAGATCTTCATCCAACCCATAACAAAAATAATAAAGACAAACTGATGAAATATGTATTGAAAAAAAAAATATTCACAATAAGTCACAAGCATGCTTCTGTTTTCCAGGATTCCTGCTGGGTTTGGAATAGGTCCCAGTTAGTCTGCTGTTATCAAGGCATCCCCTTAGATATTTTATTGAAATCTTCCAATTTACACCACAGTGAATACTCAATGCCCTCTGCACTGATCCTGCGTGTATACTGTTTGTGTGTGTGAGTGTGTTGATTTACCATCATGAAAACAAAGGCGATGGTCATGAAGATGTTGGCAATAGCAACCACAGTCTGGTCCGCAGAGATAGCCATAGTCATTGCAGTTGCTGTGTATGCAACTAATGCCACCGTAAGCATGAACACGAAGAATGCATCAACAGTGGGTTTGAAGCCTAGGATGTAAGCAAATACAACACCAACAAAAAAACACACACAATGAGACACCAATGCAATACTCACAGTTGGGTCAAAAGACATATAACTAGAACATTTCTTAGTCCTTCCTTACCAGAACTAGAACCCTTCTAAATGAATACATGAAATGAACACATGTATGTGGGTGTGTATGTTACCTATCATAAAGTAGGCCACAAGGCTGAATGTGATGGCTGGAACTGTACGCAGTGTGATGATGTCAGACAGGATCTTGCACAAGAAGTAGACGGACACACGGTAGTAGCCACTGATATACTCATGTCTGTAATACACAAAAAGCTTGATATTAATACAAATGAATTATATACCGGTATTAGGAATATAAAGAAGAAATTCATTCCTATCCAGACTTACATGAACAGTTTACGCTCTGTGATGAAGAGTTCGGCTGACGAGAGTGCGGAAAAACACTGATTTGTTGTAATGAAGAAAAGAGCTCCCATTCTAAAATATGGCATACATACGGAAGCAATATGTTAGAGGAGGCTGGGCTGTTGAAAAATAATAGAAAAAAAAAAAACAAATGAGAGAAAAAAAACCTTACCTGTTCTGTATTCCACTCTGATCCTCTTTGACATCAAAGAAAATGGCTCCCACAATTAATGCCAAGAACACGGTTACTCCAACCTAACAGAAAAGTAAAACCCGTAGCAAAAAAGGCAAAAACCTAATCAAAGTTCTTGTCATCCAATTAGAGAGAGAACGACTTTCAAAAACGTTCATTGTACATACAGGTGACATGATATATCAATTGACCCTCACACTGAATCAGAGACCAAATTATATTTCACTCATGATCATACACATCAAATAAATTACCTGAGCAACTGAAGTCTGGGGGTTGAGCATAAGGTTCTTGAACGTTCTCTGGAGGACCCATTTGAACTGGTGGCAGAAGGAGGTGTTGTAAGTGATGGTGCGTACAACGGTACGGTCAGCGCCTCCACCCTGAGTAATGCGTTGCAACTCCTGTTGTGTCTCACGGAAGTCGGCACTCTGCTTGTATGCTTCCACCAGGTGCTGCTCTATAGACTGCGGAGAAGACCTCTGTCCATCTGGAGCCACCTCTTAGGCACAAACCACCCATACACAGAACACACATTTAATACACTGTGCACTCACATAACAATTCAATTGCATTTATTCATACAGTATGTTCATATATTGCATGTTATTAGTCAAGATAGTGTTGCCCAAAGTTGCTCTACAGAACCAAAGTGCTACATCCCACAATAGTAAGGTGTTTTCGGTAAGGAAATTACCAAAAAGTATTCTCATGTCGGCACTTATTTAATACCTTAACAATGTACACAGTACAATTTATTGGAGCCAAATGAATTGGATTTAATGATCTTACAAAGATGGGGATTAATCCACTGTACAAAGCTGATAATATTAATAATTGTTAAAGTGAATCTTTATTGATAAGTAATCCAAAATAAACTCATTGGTACCTGCCCAAAATAAAATCATTGGTACCTGCCCAACCATACAATTGAATCTATAAAAGCATTGGAGGTTCAATGTTTGAACACTTCCAGCAAGTCAAGGAACAGGTTTGTAGAATTGTGCATTGCTATGCCTTTGACAAGTATGTAAAGTGTATTCGAAACAAAAACACACTAAGTCTTTTAATTCTTGTTGCTGTAGACAGAGTGACTGAGATTTACAGTACATTTTAATATTTTCAATGTTAGAACATTAGATGGTGCACTTTTATTGTAAGATATACACAACAGGACATACATATAAACGGCCATAATATGCACCAAAGATTCTAGAGTGCTCTTTATATGCACTAGGAAGGAATAATGAATTTCACTCACCTGAGTCTGTTGCAGTTTTCTGATTGGTAGCATCTCCATTTATGACGTCAAGGAAAAAATCAGCTGGGTTGTTATGTGGCTCACATTCATAGCCTACAAACATACAGTCATGTTATATCTTAGGGACAAAAGTACATCTGAAAGGATGAATATGTAGTACCGGTAAGTCATGAGCAGAATTGGCCACCTCCATGCATATGACAAAGTACATTTACAAACATTTACAGGTAAAGTTGAAATGGGGGTTCATGTCTAGAGTCCACACGTTTCTAAATGTTTTTGTCTGAGGATACTTGGATGTAAGAAATGAATAGATCATCTATTTTAAATTTGCCATATGAAATATTGGTAATGTCTACTGTATATACATTCATATAATGCCACCTTGTTGAATAAAAGTGCTAATTTTATCAAAACATGAACACTTCTGAACACTTCTACACATGTTAACATGATTATTAGGATATCATGAATGTGAGTTTGATTGTTTACCAATGTCTTTGAAGTACTGCAGTGCGTTATTGGCACTTCCATGGTAAACCTGTCGACCTGCCACCAACAGGGTGAGATGGTCAAATACGCGGAAGATGGAGAAACGAGGCTGGTGGATGGACAGAATAATGGTTCGGCCGTTATTGGCCATCCTGTTTGGGGGTTGGAGAGAGTTGAGGATGTCGTTAGCAAGGCTTGCATCAGGACAACATTTACATAGTATTTTTGTCATAGTGCTTTGCTCAAGGGCACAACGAGGGAAGCCGGGAATTTAACTCACAACTTTTCAGGCTACTGCATGCAACCCCAGCTCCTTAACCACCCTTGTGGACATTTATATGTAGTCCTAATTTATTTCTGTGTATTTCTAAGTTGTATTGTACATTATTGTTGTATTTGTACATTTCCAGGGTGTGCATTGCTTGCAACTATTGTTTCGGTTGGATGTGTAAGCACATCTCTGTAAATGTAATATGACTGTTTTGTTACTTTGCAAACAATTGGTTCGTTGGTGTGTGTTTTGTGAGAGAGGGTGTGTCCAAGGGAGACGTGTGTGCATACTTTTTAAGTAATGCCAGCACTGAATTCGCAGTGCTTGCATCAAGGCCTGTGGTGGGTTCATCCAGGAAGAGAACACTCGGGTCAATCAGAAGCTCCATGCCAATATTAGTGCGCTTGCGTTCTCCTCCAGAGATCCCTCTAATCAACTGAGTTCCCACCTGACCGCAAAGAACAAATAACAGTCTCATATTGATGCTTGGATTGTCCATTGTCCACATGAACCCATTGAGAAAAACAGCATGGTGGGAAGGTGTTAAGTCCCATTCAGCAGATCAATTTAAACATTTCTGGACATGACATGTACAAAGTAATATCACAAGAGTGATGGTCTGGCCCTGGCTGATATGCATGGTAACATCAGTGGATATCTGGGCAACACAGTAAGCATTTTTGACATTACGTCAAAAGGTTGTTTCTTCACATTCTATTGTTATTTGTAGGGTAGGCAGGTATGTACCTCTGTTCATACATACAGTATTAAAACGTGACGTCTCAATTAGGTGCTTAGTTGCCAATATCGCAAAATGCTGATGATGCAATTAGAGACTAGAGCTTGGCAGATGTATGGATACATTTGAAGTTAAAACCTTACCCGTGAGTTGGCCACTTTTTCTAAGCCCAGTTCTTTAATGAGATTGTCCACCCGCTGTTCTTTCTCCTGTGACTTGATACTGGTGGGCAACCGAAGTTCTGCAGAAAATCTGAAGTTCTCTCGTACTGTCAGTGTTCCCATCACAACGTCATCCTTGAGACACACAGAACATAGATACACACACTTAAGATAATGTAACTTTAGAATGACTTGTATCTAATACAGTTTGAATAGATCACATGCTCTAAAAGGACTTTGGAGTGCAAACGTCTCCCTGCAAGTGAATGCAGAGTTGTGATTATAGTGCCAATGCACATAGCTAACATGCAAAGGAAGTTGGATGAGTTTAGAGGCTTTAACCCATATCTGTTCAATGATGTTAAATTTCATCACTGTGAGAGAGTCCCTGTTAGCTCCATGTTTTTATAGGGACAAAAGGTGGTAAATTCCCCAACAACTACCCTCTCAGTGCATTATGATTACCCTCTTTGGTTAATGTCCTCTGTGATCTGGTCATTGGGATCTGTGTAGCTTTCCTTGTGTTTTCGATCCCTGTGCCATCCTTGGCCGCGTTATCTGTGCCAGTGAACCCTTGTGTAAATACCCCTGCCCAATGTCCATTCTGTATCAGTGTTCTTGTGTGAATAAATGGCAGAATGCCAACGATTTCCAAAGGATTGTGAGTGGCTCACAACAATAACACATCGTGAATCTCAGTGACATGAAAGTCTGAATGAGGGCTATTTGCTCAAATCATATATTGTATATCTTTTATTCTACAGCCAGATGCAGTGGACCCACTTAGCACTGACATTAGCACATAATGTGAATACATTGCCATTAAAACAGGTCTGTGTCAGTCAGACTGTGGGGAAGAAAATGAATCAAGGCCACTTTAAACATGTAGACTGAACCAAATCCATGTGTTTACCTGGACCACATATCCGGAAAGGCACTTGAAGTTGGGGGGTTGAGGAGCTCCGTCAATGAGCACCTCTCCCGACAGACCTGATGGGTCCTTCCTGGCCGCCAGCACATCTAAGAAGCTACACAACAATACAACACAACAGAACCCATGACAGTGTTGAGAAGGTAGGTTGAAGACAGTAGCACAATAATAAGTGCTGAGCACATAAGCATTTCATGGCAAAAGGTAAAGATAAGTGGGATTTAGCAGTTGCTTTTTTCCAAAGCAATAGGGACTCACAGCGATTGGGTATTGAATGTGAGCCCCCTGCTTATTGGACGGCAATGCTACCGCTGCTCCACCACACTAACATACCAAATACTCCACAGTCAAAATATCATAACAAATATTGATAAATAGATGAAAAATCGAATTATTTGCGAAAGTGTATAACTTACGAGGATTTGCCACTGCCTGTAGCTCCTAAAATAGCATTGAGGCCTGGTCTCATCATCCCACTGGAGAGGAATCAAAACAGACAGAGTTAAAAAATGCTGTAATTTTAAGTGTATCAAAATAAACTACAAATAACAGTAGCCACGCCATGTATGAAAATAAAATACTTTATTTTTGTATTTTGATACAGAAATACAAATACTCTTTAAAGGGAGCATGAAATCACTTTGCAAATCTTCCATATCTGTCTATTTAGTTTATTCCTTCATCAGTAAACTGACTCTGTTGATTAAGTGGTGAGAGCAACCGCTTGTGGTGAGAGACAGTCTTTGAGAGCAACCGCTTTTCTCTGCCTACAAGGCATGCCATAAACCTACAAATGTCAACAGATCGACTATGCTGACCTGCCTGTTACACCTCATAGCCAAAATACTGTCAGAGATGCACTAAAAAATCAGAGATGCACTAAAAAATTCATCCAATAAAATACAAATTACAAAATACTATTTTTTTTTTTAAATATGTATTTCACATTTTTGAAATACATATTTCAAATACATGTATCATAAATACTGCCCATCCCTGATACTAATGTATTCATAAACCAAAAGTTTATACCTCGGAACCAACCATACTGTAAATTACGTAGGCCAAATAAAGTCAGTCCTCATTCCAACACCCCCCCCCCCCCCCGCCCCAGTTCCACCTCTTTTTTGTTGCTGAAATTGCTCAAGAGGGGCTCTTTGCACATTACCAGTGCGGGAAACAGTATGTCGGTAGCAATACTGTTGTGAGTGTGATTTATTGCGGTTCTTTTTCTATTGCAGGGCCACTTTGAATTTGAAATGACCCCCATATTGACAAACCAGGTCACCACCCTGAATTGTCTGCTTTTAGGTGGACACGTGTGATAAAGCCTGACTCCGCTCACCGGCTTTCAGTTCACGGGTCTAATGAAACAAGGCTGACACAACAAGATGAAACTGCAAGATCTTGACACAACAAGATGAAACTGCAAGATATACAATTTATATCTCAAAAATTGTGGAGTCGTTCTATCATGAACTGGACTAAAGGGAAGTCATGAACTGTCATGAACTGGACTAAAAGGGAAGAGCATAAGAAACAGACACACACACACACACACACACACACACACACACACACACACACACACACACAAAAGCTTCTCCTTCACATGAGCTCACAACACATAAACCAACAGAAACACGTGACAATACTCTCTGCTACACAAACACACACACAAGAGCACATTTATGTTCCTGAGTTGATAATTAGCCAAAGATAAATAAAACCATCGGTTTAAGGACCAAACTAAAGGCATGCTCTTCACACTCTTCTGAATACCGACCACTCACATTCAAAACAAAGAAATATTCTTAATTTCTCTCACACACATTATCTTTCGCGCCCCACTATATCAGCATTGCGATGAAAAGCCGGATGTATACTGTTTTCTAAGTATAAGAAAGGCAAAGAGTGCACATGCACGTATACACAATCTTCTAAACAAACGATGTCTGTTTCAGTCCTTTTTTCTTCTGACCTCTCTCTTTCATACAATTGAACACACTCAGCAGGGGCCAGGGGATGTATATTTGTGTGTATTTATGTATGTGTGTGTGTGTGTGTGTGTGTGGCTTCCTTCCATGTATTGAGAGAATTCTCTTTGATCACAGCTTTATTTTGAGATGATTGTGAGACCGAGACGATAAAGATAAAAGGACAATGCTAATGCATTGTTCAATACTCAGAGGTCTGCTGCATGGGAATGTCAAGAAGTCTCATGCTAATAATATGTAAAGGGCATTTAAGACGAGTCTATACTGGGGTGTGCCGCTAAATTCTGCCTTCAAGGTGGACATTAATATAAGAGATACAGAAAATGCACAAAGACTGTATGTGGCTTAGGCTACTATTTAAAAAATAAAATAAACGTCATTAATCTGAGGAGCGCAATGGTAGGGAGGTAACATATGCCTATATGAGGGCATTCAAGTAAGTGGGTGCAGAACCGGAGACTACTTCGTAGGCAAGCGTTGATTTGAATTTGATGCGTTCAGTCATTGTCAAAATACCAATACGCTGTTTGATTTTGCACTTCTTGCTTTTAAAAGGAATGGCAGATGTCACACTCACTGGTTTAATGGATGTTATGCCCAAAACCCACCCATGACTAATTAAGAAACATAAGAACAACCTTTTTAAATAATGAGCCTGGCGTCTGATCACTTATGTAACACCATACGTTTAAACCATGTGTTTCAGACCGTTAAAATAGCCCACAAACTGTTATACTACAGTAGTATCATTCACTGTTGTCCAAAATAATCACTGGTTACAAACTGGAAAATGGTAACAACTAGCAGAGAAAGGGAGTGCAGAGCCGTTGCGCAACTGGCTGGGGCACCTGCACCGTACGCTGGCGACCTGGGTTCGATTCCCGCCCCGTGGTCCTTTCCGGATCCCACCCCGACTCTCTCTCCCACTCGCTTCCTGTCATTCTCCACTATCCTGTCAATTAAAGGCTTAACCCCCCCCCCCAAAAAGAAACCTGATTATAGAGAATTGCTGGGAAAACACTAACTTGACTTGCACAATAATCCTCCCTTGAGCCATCACTTACTGGATGTGAAAGTTGTAGAACACCATGGAATTATGAAATACCAATTGAGAAAAGCGGATGTACAGATTATTATTAGATCATTATTTCTGAGACATTACACCTCATCATGACATGGCATGCCATGCACATTGGGTCCCACCCAGTGTTGACTCCAAGGTTACGGCCTTGAAGCATGTTACGCACACCAATACACCAATTTGTATAACGGCAATTATAATGTATAATTCTGCTGATAGTAGAGTGTATTTGAAGGTTACTATAAAATAGCACCTGGTATTTTAATTTACTTGTTTTTCATTCATGCACTTTCTTTAGATATATCCACTTTGTATTGTAGATGTGACTGGCATTAAATGCACCATATTGTGCTCCAAACTCAATGTATAACATTTGCATATAGACAAGGTAGTATTGACCTCCATACACAACATAATTTGGAAAACAAACTGGTAATATATGTTCACATTCTGGACCTTTGTACAATGAATGGGCAATACAATATGCCTTGGTATACAAAAAATAAATATGCGTGTGATGAATGAAGCATTTATTAATAACAATTATTATTTTATAGTAATGTATATTATCTTATAACATTCCTGATGTGCTCATTGCCACACTCTTTATTCCAGATCGTATTGGTTAGACAAACTGGATAATCAATCAATGACTAATGATGAATGTCTGTTTGGTACCAAAACGCAATATTCTCTATTTTAATGAATTTTCATCAACATTTTTCTACATTTTTTTCTCCAAGTAATTTCAGTAGAATTATAATTGTGTATTGTTATTTGATTTATCTTAACTTAATCGAAACAACACAATTGCAATTGTATTGATTACCTGAAATACACAATTAAATTACATTACTTTTTTATGTTTTTTTTTTTTTTTTTTTTTTTTTAAATAGACATTTAGTGTTTTGGAACCAAACTCTTCAAATGACTTCGGAAGTGAACTCTGGACAAATTGTTCAGTGTTGCAGATTGACTGCATATTGTCTGGTTTCTGACACTAGCTGGTCAGTCCTGTTTTCAGTCCTGGACTCCTGCAGTCCACTGAATTCAAGCTCCTGCATGCAGCCCTCATTGGCATTGTCAATAAAATACAATAAAATACAAATTACAAAATACTATTTTTTTTTAAAATATGTATTTCAAATTTTTTTTTTCACAACTTTGAATTGACCCCCATATTGACAAACCAGGTCACCACCCTGAATTGTCTGCTTTTAGGTGGACACGTGCGATAAAGCCTGACTCCGCTCACCGGCTTTCAGTTCACGGGTCTAATGAAACAAGGCTGACACAACAAGATGAAACTGCAAGATATACAATTTATATCTCAAAAATTGTGGAGTCATACTATCATGAACTGGACTAAAGGGAAGTCATGAACTGTCATGAACTGGACTAAAAGGGAAGAGCATAAGAAACAGACACACACACACACACACACACACACACACACACACACACACAAAAGCTTCTCCTTCACATGAGCTCACAACACATAAACCAACAGAAACACGTGACAATACTCTCTGCTACACACACACACACACACACACAAGAGCACATTTATGTTCCTGAGTTGATAATTAGCCAAAGATAAATAAAACCATCGGTTAAAGGACCAAACTAAAGGCATGCTCTTCACACTCTTCTGAATACCGATCACTCACATTCAAAACAAAGAAATATTCTTAATTTCTCTCACACACATTATCTTTCGCGCACCACTATATCAGCATTGCGATGAAAAGCCGGATGTATACTGTTTTCTAAGTATAAGAAAGGCAAAGAGTGCACATGCACGTATACACAATCTTCTAAACAAACGATGTCTGTTTCAGTCCTTTTTTCTTCTGACCTCTCTCTTTCATACAATTGAACACACTCAGCAGGGGCCAGGGGATGTATATTTGTGTGTATTTATGTATTTATGTATGTGTGTGTGTGTGTGTGTGGCTTCCTTCCATGTATTGAGAGAATTCTCTTTTTGATCACAGCTTTATTTTGAGATGATTGTGAGACCGAGACGATAAAGATAAAAGGACAATGCTAATGCATTGTTCAATACTCAGAGGTCTGCTGCATGGGAATGTCAAGAAGTCTCATGCTAATAATATGTAAAGGGCATTTAAGACGAGTCTATACTGGGGTGTGCCGCTACATTCTGTCTTCAAGGTGGACATTAATATAAGAGATACAGAAAATGCACAAAGACTGTATGTGGATTAGGCTACTATTTAAAAAATAAAATAAACGTCATTAATCTGAGGAGCGCAATGGTGGGGAGGTAACATATGCCTATATGAGGGCATTCAAGTAAGTGAGTGCAGAACCGGAGACCAATACGCTGTTTGATTTTGCACTTCTTGCTTTTAAAAGGAATGGCAGATGTCACACTCACTGGTTTAATGGATGTTATGCCCAAAACCCACCCATGACTAATTAAGAAACATAAGAACAACCTTTTTAAATAATGAGCCTGGCGTCTGATCACTTATGTAACACCATACGTTTAAACCATGTGTTTCAGACCGTTAAAATAGCCCACAAACTGTTATACTACAGTAGTATCATTCACTGTTGTCCAAAATAATCACTGGTTACAAACTGGAAAATGGTAACAACTAGCAGAGAAAGGGAGTGCAGAGGGGAGATGATCTCAGTTAAGTTAAGAAACCTGATTATGGCCCCAGTCAACACTTTAAAAAGTCTTAGAGAGGCCCCGGCCGTGGTGCGACTGGCTGGGGCACCTGCACTGCTGGCAACCCGGGTTTCGATTCCCGCCCCGTGGTCCTTTCCGGATCCCACCCCGACTCTCTCTCCCAATCACTTCCTGTCATTCTCCACTATCCTGTCAATTAAAGGCATAACCCCCCCCCCCCCCCCCCAAAAAAAAGAAACCTGATTATAGAGAATTGCTGGGAAAACACTAACTTGACTTGCACAATAATCCTCCCTTGAGCCATCACTTACTGGATGTGAAAGTTGTAGAACACCATGGAATTATGAAATACCAATTGAGAAAAGCGGATGTACAGATTATTATTAGACCATTATTTCTGAGACATTACACCTCATCATGACATGGCATGCCATGCACATTGGGTCCCACCCAGTGTTGACTCCAAGGTTACGGCCTTGAAGCATGTTACGCACACCAATACACCACATACACCAATTTGTATAACGACAATTATAATGTATAATTCTGCTGATAGGCGCTTACACAACAAAGAAAAATGTAGGTTCAGCATTAAGTCTTCAAAGGTGTTTGATATTGCCACAATGACATATATAATCATCTTGGCATGATGCGATTAATATAAGGGTAATGGTTAGAGAAAATTAAATGGAAAGTTTAGGTCTTACTTGAGGTCAATGAGAATGTCTTTGGTGGTGCTCTTCCTCTTGCACAACAGTCCTCTGCTTTCCTTAACACTATAGTTGATGTTGTGGAAGCTGACAGTAGACCCTTTCGGCCTACTGTTGTGTGGGGTACTATAACCATTCTCCTCCATGGCCACAGACACAGGTTTCATATCCACAGCCATTCTGCAACATCACACATCAGGTCAATCTATGAATAGCAAAGGTTTGAACTACACACCCAGATGGTATAATGATTGTGTCCTGATGAGGACATGACACAAAACAAAGTAAAACGTTTAAAGAATTTGAGTCAATTAGTGAATATACCATCAATAGAGCTAAATAATATTCCTCCATCATATCTTCACCTAATCATATTCTATGGCTATTATCAATGAAAAATGTATTGGTTGTATTTGTGCATTCGCCGCGCAGCGAAGCGGTGGTCATATAGGTTTAGTCAGATTTTCTTTTTTTTTTTTTTTTTTTCGCATGTCCAAATTTCCGTCAAGGATTCCTGGGACACTGAAAGACCGGGGTACACGAAACTTGGTGGGCATGTAACCCCACATGGATAGCATGGAACCATCGTTTTTCGTTTTGATCTGTAGCCCCCCCGCTGGACTGGACCCCCGAAAGGAGGGTAGGGCAGACACAGTTTTCTGGGAATATCTTGAGAACCGTAGGGCCTAGGATGACCAATTTTTTCCGTATGTTTGCCTCCAGGGGTCATGTTAACCCATTCCATGTGCACACATGTGCATAAACAGATACACACGCACACAAATACATTCACAGTAATCATACGTATGACACATACTCACACAGTAGACATATGTACGCATGCATGCACATGCACAAACACACATGCACACGCAGACAAACACAAAAGCACGCACACACACACACACACACACCCACACACATAAACATAAACGTGTGCACGCACACATGCACACAATTCAAGAATTTCTCAGAATTATGAACAGGCAAGATGGGGGTGGGGTTGTATAAAATCAATTTTACATGTGAAATCTATGAACTAATCATGTTTTGGTACTTGTCGTCTAGCATATACCAGTGAGATTTGAGTGTGGATAATGCAATTTAGTGAGACAGTTAGAATCATATAGGCCTTTCAGCGTGATTTATTTTTGTGGAAAAAATGTGCTGGACTGGGCAGCGGTCATATTTTGTACCGCTCTGCGGTACATCTAGTTATTTATCAAATGCAGTTCCATGGTGTTTTATTAATAAATAATATGCAGTATGTTAAATAAAATGATAAAATCCTTTTCATATTAACCTTTTCTGTAAAAATGTAGTTAATGCTGTGCTATATTTGTGATGATTGACTACTCATAGCATTTGTCAATGGTGTCAAAATGCTACAAGTTAGCAAATAAAAAATTACAAAGTGTCTACATTTAGACAAAACATTTTTTTTTAACTACATTTTCAAACTGATATTCAGGTAACTTACACAACTGACGTGACAAAAGTAAAGACAATCCCATCTATACAAACCACATAGCCTATACCCATAGCCTTCCAATCTAAAGGCTATTGACAATGTATCACTCACAGCAAGAATGTAAAGCTTGTATAGATCTATCTATCTGATGTAATGAACAATCTTACTTACCTTCTTTTTAGTATGTGCACATGTGTGAGACTTAGGTCCTCTGCAACCCTTGCCTTGCTGTTCTGTAACTCCAGGCTAGTTGAGAGATTTTATGAGGTAATTTAAATTATATTGCTTGTTATAAGATAAGAACTAGGCGACACAGTTTTCTGAGAATATCTTGAGAACCGTAGGGCCTAGGATGACCAATTTTTTCCGTATGTTTGCCTCCAGGGGTCATGTTAACCCATTCCATGTGCACACATGTGCATAAACAGATACACAGGCACACAAATACATTCACAGTAATCATACGTATGACACATACTCACACAGTAGACATCTGTACGCATGCATGCACATGCACAAACACACATGCACACGCAGACAAACACAAAAGCACGCACACACACACACCCACACACATAAACATGTGCACGCACACATGCACACAATTCAAGAATTTCTCAGAATTATGAACAGGCAAGATGGGGGTGGGGTTGTATAAAATCAATTTTACATGTGAAATCTATGAACTAATCATGTTTTGGTACTTGTCGTCTAGCATATACCAGTGAGATTTGAGTGTGGATAATGCAATTTAGTGAGACAGTTAGAATCATATAGGCCTTTCAGTGTGATTTATTTTTGTGGAAAAAATGTGCTGGACTGGGCAGCGGTCATATTTTGTACCGCTCTGCGGTACATCTAGTTATTTATCAAATGCAGTTCCATGGTGTTTTATTAATAAATAATATTCAGTATGTTAAATAAAATGATAAAATCATTTTCATATTAACCTTTTCTGTAAAAATGTAGTTAATGCTGTGCTATATTTGTGATGATTGACTACTCATAGCATTTGTCAATGGTGTCAAAATGCTACAAGTTAGCAAATAACAAATTACAAAGTGTCTACATTTAGACAAAACATTTTTTTTTAACTACATTTTCAAACTGATATTCAGGTAACTTACACAACTGACGTGACAAAAGTAAAGACAATCCCATCTATACAAACCACATAGCCTATACCCATAGCCTTCCAATCTAAAGGCTATTGACAATGTATCACTCACAGCAAGAATGTAAAGCTTGTATAGATCTATCTATCTGATGTAATGAACAATCTTACTTACCTTCTTTTTAGTATATGCCCATGTGTGAGACTTAGGTCCTCTGCAACCCTTGCCTTGCTTTTCTGTAACTCCAGGCTAGTTGAGAGATTTTATGAGGTAATTTAAATTATATTGCTTATTATAAGATAAGAACTAGGCAACAGGGCAATCCCATGGTTACCGCCATGTGCACGTGTGGAGGTTCTACATGATATGAGAGACACAACGCTGAGGGTGCAGCGTTTACTTAGAAAAGTTAGTAGGCGGGATTTGGAAACAGTGAGCTTGAGCAAGATACACTCAGTGAAGTTGGTCTATGCAAGTCAAATAATGTGTATAATGCTCATCATTGCTTTTGCTTATAACATGGAAAGTTATTTTTGGCTTATCCCTGATTCTGTGTAACACAAGCAGACAAGCTAACAATTATTCAATTGTATCTTAAACACTGGCTGTATGTGAAAGCTATATCATATCTTATCACCTTCACTCGCACACATGGTAGCACAACTATGGAATTATTGCAGATGAAGCTGCAGATGAAGCTGATTTTGATCATATCATTATCATTCTCACTGTACATGTATATAACAGCTTCATATCACACAGCCCAGTGCAATTTTGGTCTTCTTCTGCACTTTCACCTTTTGCCTTGTGAAAAAAGGCTAAATTGTCTTTCCACATTTCTTGCAACTTTGTGATCAACAGATTATTTTTCTATGAAAGCATGTTTTAGAGTCGGCAACAACCACAGATCAATGGCCTAACACTCTGACACTCATAGATACTGTATAGCCTGACACTGACTCTAAGGGCTTTCAGACATACGTGTAAGGCCGGAGGGTTCTACGGATGTTAAGTGGTTGGGCCGTATATCTGAACAACATAAACGGTCATATGGAAGTCCGAACTTGGCAGGCTGTTCTACTGCTCCCCTCTTAGTATTTCCTCTGGACATTGTGTAAATGTGCTGTCTGAACGAAGCGTCTGACATCACTGTGGGAAGTTCACAATGCAGTACTTGCAGCATTCTTGTTTTTTTTTTTTTTATGACAGAAACCTGATATTTTAACTTTCAAATATACAGTATATTGTCTTGTGGCAAATGTCAAAACAGTTGTAGACTGGTCTACACACAAAAAAAGAACAACTGTTGTGCTAGTTAATGTTTTACATTGCTTTATCAGTCAAGGTGGTATGACACCAGTTTGTCAAAGGTCAATTCTACAAGACAATGATATGACTGTGATATAACTGCCACTGCGGCAATACCAATGTGATGATTACTGTTCTGTTCTGAGAACTGTTTTATTTCACATAACTAAAATGATAACTGCTAGCCTTGACCTCACACCCTCCAGCACTGTGGTCGCTACATTTTTTTTGTCCCTTCCCTTTTTCACCTGTGGACAGGTAACATGTTATGGGTTATTCATCACCTGAATCTTTGGAAAGACAGGTGATCAGGAGCCCTGAAAACCGGCATGAATTAAGCGCCACTGACCCTCAAGTTAACTAAGACGCTAAAAGGCCCCTAGCAATTTACAAAGGTATATGGGCCCTCAGCTTCAATGATCATTATAAACATACTACTTCAGATGTATGTTTTGCATCCTGTGGGTCCTTGTCAGCGAGTGCATCACTGACAGGGGCACAAGTAATTAAGCTCCCTAATGGAAATTTCAGAGGCCTTCATATTCCCTAAGTCCCCTCCAGTTTGGACCCTTGGAATTGTGCTCACCTTTCATGCCCTTATGGTGAAACCAATTGGAATCAAGTCATTAATAGCAGTATTCAGTGAGTACTCTGTCACAAATCTCACATGTTGCTGTGAGTGCAATTGTTAAGTTGTGGTGCAATAATGTGCCAATAATTATTTTTCTGGAGTCCAATTTAGAGCAGCCTACCAGAACATTGCCACTCTACTACTCACTTGCTGCCTAAATCTAATAAAATCCTATTTTTGACGGAGGCTCGGACATTACCCTTGATTATATCACCTGGCTGCACAGCTACATTAATTACTCTGTTAGAGTCAAGCTATTTTTGTTTTACCCTCACTAAAACAGAAGTGATGGTGACAAGGTTTACATGTTGTGAAAACAGGCTGTAACCTTTTTGGACAAAAGAGCTGTTGGACCTGACACGACATGTGACGTCAGACTTAACAACCAAATGGTACCAAGTCAGATTCCTCATAAGCCTACATACATGTCTTGGGCCCGATTTTCATTACACAATTCCCAGAACACCTGATCTTGTCGATATCTTGACGTGAAGGTGCAAACCTCATGAATTGTGACATGTAGGATCACTACAATATTCTCTAGATGCACACTTTTGTGACACACACACACAGGTGTATATAATCACAGACACATACATCCAAACACACACACACACACACATAGATCCAAACTACCCCCACACACACACACAAGGAAACACACTTATACACTTCTTAGAAGACACTTGCAAGCCTACCATCAAGCTTACTGATATGAACAAGATTAGTTATTGATATGATTTAAATAAACTAAAATACTGAGTAAGGTGGAAATGTTTTAGAAGGCATGCAGATCAGGTGCAGAAGGCTGGGGGTTGCTGCGAGCATTAATGTCAAGTCAAGGGCAAGTTCATAGAAGGGCAAGTTTGAAAGTTCCAAGGATGGCTTTTCTAGGTCATCTCGATCACATCTGAAGATGCCGGGGCTGATGAAGCGTGCATGAGCTATATGTTAAATAATACAATATTGAATTACATAAATTCTCTCAAATATGACAACAGATAAAGGTATTGATATTTCCTTTAGTTACAAATCAATTTCGCCTGCATTTGAAGGTTACTATAAAATAGCACCTGGTATTTTAATTTACTTGTTTTTCATTCATGCACTTTCTTTAGATATCACTTTGTACTGTAGATGTGACTGGCATTAAATGCACCATATTGTGCTCCAAACTCAATGTATAACATTTGCATATAGACAAGGTAGTATTGACCTCCATACGCAACAGAATTTGGAAAACAAACTGGTAATATATGTTCACATTCTGGAACTTTTGTACAAAAAATAAATACGCGTGACGGATGAAGCATTTATTAATAACAATTATTATTTTATAGTAATGTATATTATCTTATAACATTACTGATGTGCTCATTGCCACACTCTTTATTCCAGATCGTATTGGTTAGACAAACTGGATAATCAATCAATGACTAATGATGAATGTCTGTTTGATTCCAAAACTCTATATCCTCTATTTTAATGAATTTTCATGAACATTTTTCTACATTTTTTTCTCCAAGTAATTTTAGTAGAATTATAATTGTGTATTGTTATTTGATTTATCTTAACTTAATCAAAACAACACAATTGCAATTTTATTGATATTACCTGAAATACACAATTAAATTACATTACTTCTTAATGTTTTTTTTTTTTTTAAATAGACATTTAGTGTTTTGGAACCAAACTCTTCAAATGACTTCGGAAGTGAACTCTGGACAAATTGTTCAGTGTTGCAGATTGACTGCATATTGTCTGGTTTCTGACACTAGCTGGTCAGTCCTGTTTTCAGTGCTGGACTCCTGCAGTCCACTGAATTCAAGCTCCTGCATGCAGCCCTCATTGGCATTGTCAAAGCTGTTCTTACCATGGACCTGCTTAAGATGTTTTCTGAGGACTGGTTTGTGTGCAAAAACCATCTCACAGTAATTGCAGCGGTGGGGCTTATCACCACTGTGCAGGTTGAGGTGGTCTAGCAGAGAGCACTTCTGGGTAAAGTTCTTCCCACATATCTTACACTGGAATGGCTTAATTCCCGCATGGACACGCATGTGCCGGTGAAGGTTGCCCTTCTGCGTAAATGTCTTGCCACAAAGCAGGCACATGAACAGCTTGTGCATTTTGAGGTGGTTGGCGTAGTTCTCTAGCTGCCGGAAGACGCGCGAACACTTTGGGCACTGGTGGTACCACTGTATGCCCTTTTCATTGGTACGTAGACCCCCCCAAACCCGGGATGATTCCGCTGGGACAGGACTTGTAGGGTAATCGGACAAATGCATCAGTGTAGTCTCTGAATCACCCACACGGTTTTCTACAGTGGAGTTAATTAGTGAGTGCTGTGGTTCAGGAGAGTTGAGAGTGGGTGATTGTGAGATTCGATCACGCATGCTGTCTGCCATTTTATCTCTAACGGACTCCACTTTTATTATAGCAAGGGGACTGTTGTCACATTCTTCAGAATTCTTGCTTTGTTTTGTCCTTGTCCGTCCTTCCATGTTTTGTGTTCCCGAAGGCATCACACGCTCTATAATGATGTCATCGTCGTCATCTTCCTCCCCTTCATCTACCACTTGATTCTCTAGCTCATTTTGTTCTGCCTCTACAGTGGGAAGAAACTGTCCAACTTTACTGGAATGTGTTTGTGTGGTTTGCTCGTCCTTCACTTGATGTGGCTTGATGAATTTGTTAAGTGCCTGGGTGCACTGCTCAACAATGTGTCCCATCTGGAGAAAACTTGCGACTGTGAGGTAGTTGACTAGCTCTAGTTCTGGAAACTCCAGCACTCCTGTGTAGCAAGACAGCAGCAACTTTTGTCCAACCTCTGCATCCTGCAAAGTACTGATCTGAATTTCTGCGGAGTCCTGGAGGAAGAACTGGTCCCGAAGAAAGGGAGATCCTGCCGCAAAGACCACTTTGTGACCGGCCACCTCCAGATCATTAATGCGAACAAGTACATCACAGAAGCGCCTTTGGCTGCGTAGGGCATCCATTTTCTGTAACATTGACTCTCCAAAGTTGGCAAAGCGGAATTGGAGGATCACCTGCTTCTCAGCCATGGTTTAACCTGAAATTTGGCCATGCAGGTGGTTACACATAAGGAATAATGAGGTTGCATACATGAAGAGTATTAAGAATAAAAGTGAAGATTTTTACAATGTTAGCAAGTCAAAGTACTCCATTATTATCACAACTATATAACATGATACAGTAAAGTATATTTACTTATAATATTATTGAATTACTATTAACTTACTATAACTCACAAAGGTGGCTATCAGCTTTTTAAATCCACCCATGTTTTCCCCAGCTGGTTATGAGCATGTTCACATAAAAAAGGCAGTGTAGGAATTTGTTGGCACCAAGGGACCAATCACAAATTTGAATAGGTCTAGACCCACCACCAACATAAATCACAGAAAAACAAAACGATAATACTTCAAAGAATGAAGAATTTAAATAAGTAGTTCAGACTGAAAGCAACAGTTGCAGCATTCAGACACAGAAAAGCTGGCCAATAAATGAATGGTTTAAGATATATCTTCATGGTGAACAACCTTTGTATCATTGAAAATCCCAGTGAAACCTGAAGGTACTTCATACTGTAAAGCCCGAAATCCTGCTTCATACAGACCCCAGGATGAGTCAAAAGATGTAAAAGGTGAAAAACGTCTGGAGCTAAAATGATGTGGATGTGGATTTTAACTTTATAACTCTCCCAAATCATAGCATTGTATTAATAGTAGCCTATGCCACCCTATATGGCTTAAAGGTGTTCTGTCTAATTTTACAATAAAAACATATTTATATTGAGAACATGGTGTTGAGATAGGTTGAGCACTTTTGCAAGGCACTATAGCCTTCATCTGAGACAGCCCAAAATTCCCAAGCCATGCGGTCAACATGACATAATGTCCATTAAACTTGTGATGGGCTATTTTCAGAGTACTCATAGGGCTGCCTTGCATGTAAGGCAACACATTAACCCATGGCTAAATTCAATTTCTTACAAGAGATTAAGAGGTATTGGAATACATGGCCTACATGAATCGATATGGCATCTTAAATCTCAATTTTTTGTTTGGGCTATTTGTTTGCTTGCTTATGTATGCCAAATTATTTATTTGCAAGTTATCCATTCAATTGTGAAAGTAGTCTAAACACAGACAGATCTGGGTAAGAACCTTGTTTGGATGAATAGCAACAACTTCTGCACTTTATTCTGTGTGATGAACATTCAATCTGCCACACTGTAGGCCTGCTGCTACATAGGTAGGGATCTTGGCACTTCCATATTTCATCACTTCCCCCACGTTATTATCAGGTGTTTATATTATGTTCACTCATATCCTACAACGGGAAACACAATTTAAACCTATCTTGAGTGGTCAAGTGTTAGAATTAGCTTCCAATGCTTTCATACACACATTCATTTCAGCTATGTGTTGTTGGCTAATGTTCTATGGCATGACTGCCTCCACAAACGACATGCGATAGAATTGTGAAGTCATAGCCAAAATTTGCTGTTAGCCTGTCATACAAACCACATGCATGTGTCATTAAGGCATTTCCGACATCACTTGAAGGCCGCATATTGGGCTCAAGCAGGGCTAGCCTGTGCTATAATTGAGGGTTTTGCCTCAATAGGCTCGTCTACTTTGTCATCCCTGGTCGCGATGGTAGAACCATCTATTCATGGGTAGGCTATTCATACGAAATTGATTGCCTTCTAGAATTCTTAAGTTCCCGAGTGTAGCCTACCTAGACCTAGACACCTCACAAATGACATGTTACTCTCTAGGCTACACCAGTGATAGCCTAGCACATCGTCAAGAACATCATGAGCAAGTGTATTTGTTTAATTAAGATAAAATACCCACCACAACGAATTAATGTTGTAAGCTACAGGCTATCGTCAGTTTAGGTCACTTCGGTTTTGATGCATCCCCATTAGCCTACGTTACCAGGGTTCACGTTAACAAAGGATTCTGTGCGAGAGGGAAACCGATAACCTACCTCTTATCTATCGACGATAAGCCGTTCAGTAAAACTAAAATTATGTAAATTCTATAAATAATGTTAATGCTAACTCGACTTCACTTGACACTGCGTTCACAATTCTAAAATGGCAGATATGCACCAGCACAGAGGGACAGAACCTAAAGAGGAGGAGCATCGGAGATTAAAGGGACCCACACCTTATCGTTGTTGTAGGCTATGACATTAATCGCTTTGAGACACTAGTTAGTTTTCAACTAATTCACAATCAGATGAGGCTATTTGCAAAATGCCAATTTAATTTCTTCTTAGAATTCAAGAGCATTACATTTCGATTAAATGTCTGACAAAGCTGAGTTACAAGATGCAGAAGCCTATGCATCTGTTAGTGGAGCAGTTAAACAGACACTTTCTAATGAGACACAGCACTCAAACATCTCCCACAGAAATGTATTGGGGTTAATGGGGTATGTCTAATAAGGGGAGAACCGCCACTCTCGGGAAACTTCCGGTTTCTGAACTGGTTGCAGTTCCTTTTCTGGTTCCACATGAGGGCGCTCACGAATAAGTGCAGAATGAATGGAGGTCTATGGAGCTGTACCCCTCGAATCCACTTTTCTCGAGATATAATTTTTTGCCCAGAAATTTGAATGTTGCATATTGAGTCACTTATTTGTCCTAAAAAGCCTTTCAAATGCGTCAATGACGTCATTCATTAGCAGAAAGCTAGTGTGTTGTGGGCAACAATGACCCAACCTGTAAGAAATCGAAAGGACGTAAGTACTCGTTCATTCAACTTTTGACCTATAATCCATATTGATCTTGCAGAAACCACAATCCAATCTTCGATTTTTCAACGACAACCAGGTGAAAGAGACACATTTAGCCGTCTAGCTCCATAGACCCCCATTGTTTTTGCGCTTATTCGTGATCGCCCCTAGCGGAACTGCAGCAGATTGCAGGTACAATGAAGTTAATAGGGAGTGATCCGGCTCTCCGTGGGCTCTGGGGTTACGGTGTGTTTCCACACAGCGAAACACCTCGCGATTTTCGGCCAGCGAAATTTCGCCTCGGGGGCGTGACCATAGACATAATATACATAGACACCGCATTGGCTGCTGGAAACAAGAAATGCGGCCGCCATCTTGGACCGGTCATACTCCTCATTGCGTTGCAGCAGAAAACACAAGATGACAGCACTGTGCAGCATGTTCCTGCTCAAATCGGCGGACCATACTCGGGGGATTTACTTTTCACAAGTAAGATTTAACATTACCGTACTATTGGTTGTATTTTGTATTTTCGAACAATGTGGCCTGTATCATAGCTACATGTATGACCTTTGCAGCAAAAAAAACCGCGTGAAAATCTGTTCGGTATTCAGTGAGATATGATTAATTAAGTGTGCTGACAGCTCATTGCACCGGCCAAACAGATTACACTGAGTGGAGTGGATGACCGGTCCAAGATGGCGGCTCCAAATCTCGTCAGCGCTAGTAGGGAGCAGCGGTCGATGCGGCGTCTATGTATATTATGTCTATGGGCGTGACGGCGAAACCGCTAACCTTTTGACTGCAGTGTCTAGCCAGTGGTGGCAAGCGAGCTAATTAGGCTAATCAGCTAATTCAAACGTTTAAGTACTTAATGAAGATATCCAGGGGTCTTTATGACTCGACTAAGACTATGTTGCCTATAAACAACAATTCATGTTCATAGAAACAACAAGGTCAATAAGACATAATATATTTCATACCTGTGTTGCAGCATGTAGCCTAGCTGTCTAGCTAGGTTTACAATGCAATCCAATGTCCTAAAATACTAGCATTTCGCCGGTCAGCTAGCTAAAAAGATTGAGTGCTTAAACCTTTCTTTTACTGTCTATGGCTTAAACTAACATATATACCCAACTAACACAGTTATGTCGCTGTTACGTGGCGGTTACGTAACTTTATTACCAAACATACGTTGTTGCCACGTAAGTTCTAACGTTGCCGATACGTGCGGGTGAAAGACGCGATTACGTTGCCGCAACATATCTTGGCAACGTTTCTCGCACGTAACCTCCACGTCGCGGCAACCAAAAGACATACTGGCGACACTGTAGCAACCTTCCTGAGAAAGGTTGCCATAATGTCGCCAGCACGTTAGGGCGGATCTGCATGTGCAGTCCTCATTTGCCCATAGAATCCACAAAATCTAGTCACATTCATATACCTGCATTCTGGCTGGTGGCTGTTGCTAATGTTGACCCCAAGCCTATTCAAGACAGCTGCACTAACAAGTATCAATTTATGACTGCCACGCACAAAATCTAGTTGAGATAGCCTAGACAAGCCACATTCATATTTTACCTGCATTTTGACTGGCTGTTGCTAATGTTGAGCCTATTCAAAAGAAAAGACAACTGTACACTAACAAATTCTATTTTATTTAAAATAATGTGGAAATTCAATTTTGCGGATGGTCTTCCACCTGCTGTTCCATCCGACCCTGTGAAGAACAAATAAAAGATAACAGGTGAGTGCATTTATATTAATTTTACATTCAGTCAAAACTTAAATAGGATATGCCAATAGCTGGTTACGCTAGACTTTTTTGCTGCTGCTGGGTCATTCCTTCGCCCTTGCACTTGTAGCCTAGATCAAGTGTGAGGATGCCGGCGCCGACGGTAGGCTACCAAGTCGCGGGAATAATCCGTATCTAAAGAGTTTTACAGCATGTCTTAGGCTAACCAGCTACGGCATAACTCATAAGCATACAACATATCATTTCGAGTGAAAAAACGAAGAGAAAATCCAAAAAAAGTCAAAGGTACAAGACTGTGTACATATTTTCATTTCCGAGCGAAGGAACTACTCATCCCATAAACCACCACGCCTCACTGAATAATATAAGCAAGGACGAATCGGCACAATTTTGCCATTTGAACAATTTCCAACCGGCGACAGCACGCGAACCCTTTCCTCCAAACAGTGATTTTTATATAGTGAATGTGCAGTTAATAGCAGTTATTTCAGGAGTAATCGTGTAAATAACAGTGTTTTGATATTGAATTTTATATCGTGTGTGTGAAAGCGGTTAACGTTAACGTTAGCAACATGGTGCAGTGCTTCGTACTTGACTGTCATCCTATGCTGTCATCACTGCTCAGTCGGGCTGATGCATGGACCGGTGCATGGTCTGCTCTTGGACTGCCATATTCAGTTTATTAATTTGTTGTGAATTATTACACAAAATGTTCATTAAATGAACGAAGAAGCATTCCTAGGTTAATGAAATGAATCATACAGTATGAAGGCCACAGTAGCCTAGCTAATGTTAACTAGCAGCATTAACGTTACCAACTTTGTAGGTCTTGTCCCTCATGCTGACCTTTACAAAACCCACAAGCTGACTCTCGGACACACAACAGTCAATAATGTGACCCGATTTAAAGTGGCCTTAACCCCTTTGGACACTCACTAAAACATAATATATTTCATACCTGTGTTGCAGCATGTAGGCTAATGTTAGCTGCATTATGTAATGACATACAATGTCGGAAATGCTAAAGGTTAGCCTGTCGGCTACCTGAAAAGTTTGAGTGTTTAAACTAACATTTACAGTGGTCTATTTGATAGTGTATTGGCCCTGACTAAGTTCGTGTGATGTATAAACAACAATCCTTGTTGATACAAGTACCAATATTCGTCAAGAAAGTTTTTAATCACATTAAGATTTTCGCCATAGGTAGTAAAAGACTCCGCCATCTTTGTCAATAATTTTCGCTGAGAAAGTTTCAAACTATGACCATAACGGCCTTTCCACCAATCAGATGCATCACTGTGGGATTGTGGGATTGTTCAGGATTGTGGGTAATGAAGTACTTATCCAAGAGATCACAAATAAAAGGCATTTATCTCAAAACAAGGTTAGTTCCCCATGAACTCTTGGCGTCTATATGAGCATATACAATCGCTTCGTACAGCCGTAGCTGGTTTTAAGTCTACCACGTGCAGTCAAGTTTTTATGGCTTATACCGCAATTGTCAATGGAGAAATTGCATTGAATTTTTACTTCTGGCATCGGCTGTGAGCGGGACTGTGCAGCCCTATTTGGTAGGCTATGTTGTGAATACATCAGTGCCAATCATGCCTTGTGGTCTCGCGGCTGGCGCGGCTGGAGCAAGGTTGGTGTGTCTATGGTCGTGACTCATGTAACCTTGCGCATAGGCTACGCATGCCCGATATGTGCCCAAAAAGCGTTTGATGTTTTGCTAGAAACAGAAACAAAACCAGAAACTTTTTTTTACATTTTTTATGTTCCTTTTTTTTTTACATTTTTTATGTTCCGAAACAGATTCAGTTATCTAAAATACTGGTAACCCGGGCCGTTAATACCATTATTTTTTTAGTTTTTTTGACAAGATTTCTGTGCAATATGACTTGGTGAGGTTCACTTCCGATCAGGAGAAATGTAATAGAGAAGCTTGCCGCCAGCCTTAGGCTACAGGCAGAATCTTTTTCACTTTCCTCTGGGGCCTGACAAGGTTTTGGGCATTTGTTTAATATTCACAATGGCAGCTACTTGTATGTACACACCATTGTGGTTTTGTATTGTCTCATGACATAAGAGAGACAAAGACAGACATAACACCACACATTGACTCAAATAAATCCAAACCTAATAAGTTTAAAATACAAAAAAACCATTATAAAGTCTCTTAGTAGCTGAGGATTTCCTATACCGCTCAGGGGTGCGTTTCCCAAAAGCATATTGTTGGTTGCAATGCAATTTGCCATTGCCAACCAAGTTGCTAACAGGTTAACAGGTTAGCAACTATGCTTTTGGGAAACGCACCCCAGACTTGCACATAGAGATTGACATGGTGTTATTTCAGTTAGCCTATTAGCTGGTTTGATTTGCATTGAGCTCAATGAGCATCAAACCAGCTAATTGTTGATAATAGAACAAGTGACGGTGTTATTAATATAATACTATAATATAATACTATAATAGCCTCACCCACCATAATACTCATACTGTTATTGTTCGAAAAAGTGAGTGTGAGTGCAGTGGGATGCAGTTCAGCACCCTGGGCAGGGACTTTGTCCAACTTTATTGTCCTTCTTACCATAAATCCTGATCTCTTTCAGTCAAGTTCAACAAACTCTTCCAGATGAGAGAGCTCCACGCTTACACTGAACAAACATGCCCCCTGCGCAAGACTGAACAGCTGTTCATCTGCTATGGGGCCCATGCAGGCAGTTGGCCGTGCACTGTTGAAACAAAGGCTTTCCCACTGGCTGTTCGAAGCCATCATGCATGGGTACTGTGAGCGACAGAGGCGGTCAACGAGACCAACAATCAAACAAGCTCTTTATCCCATGAATGAAACAAGTAGGGACACACATCGTTCAACAAGCACATTGATCAAAGGAAGTGCATGGGCTACAACTTCATTCACAAACAGAGCAAATAATTCAAATCGAGATGATTGACATGAATAATCCTGCCTATAGGCTAATGTAACCAGTTCACATGCTGCAATCATCATGGTTTGTAAATGGCATTTTCTCCCCACAGTTTCACAGTTTTTAGTGATGTTTATGCATGCAACACAGACATGACTGGGATTTGGTATTCGGTTCGGTATTCGGACGAATCTTAAAGAAGGTATTCGGTATTAGGCAGAACCTTAAAAATAGGGATTTGGTGCATCCCTAGGATCTATATTCTATAGCTTTATACTTATAGCATAATACAGTTTTTCTTGATTGCTTTGATGCAGCAGTCAACTCAAACTCCACATTTTCAAAACACACAGGCCAAAACAGTTAACCTGACCCTAGCCAGATGAATGTCGTTCCGCTTAGCTCCGCCTAGCTTCACTCACATCCATCTGGGACCTCTTCCATTGAGAGTGATTTCTCCAACCAACTTTATGGTTTAGCCAATCAGGACGCAGGGCGGGAGTTTCATAGATGTGACATAGCGTAGAAGCGACTGTGAGTCTGTTATTAGCGTCACGGGTTGGCTTCGATGTGAGTGGTTGAAGTAGCACGTCAATAGATGACGGACAAGTGGCTTATTCAATCATATGCAAGCATTTTTTGATTAGGCCCAGCCTTCTGAAGCAACACTTCAATGGATCGGTTCCAGATGGATGAGTGGAGCTAGGCGGAGCGAAATTCATCTGGCTATTGCCAGGTTACAAAACAGTGGCACTCATGGTCAAAAACGACACATTTTGTTTGCAAAAGGCTCTCACCACGCCAAAACATTTAATATATGCAACAAAAGCAAATAGGGTGAACAACACTTCTGCCGCACTCTGAGCAGGTCTTATTGCTTGTAAAACAGCCATAGGAAGTTTGGTGTTCAGGTAGGAACACTGCCCCCACCCCCCCAAAATCAAAATGGAAAAGAGCTGCTATGCTACAGGAATTCGAAGATCTACTGCTTTCCCTCTATATTGTATAAGAGTTTTTTCAATTTAATTGTACTTATATTACTTATATAGAGCGCCAAAACATTACACATGTCTTATGGCGCTTTACAGAGTGTTATGTCAGAGTTATGTTCCTACTTTGTTGCAAAAGACGCATATATAGTTCGTTTATTATTGCACTTCTCAATTGTAGAGGGACCCCGACAGCAAATCTTCTTTAGTGCTGCTTTCACTAATCTCAGGGTTTATTTTTTTGCGCCATCATCACTTGGCATTTTAGCCTAATGGGTGTTAAGATGTTGATGTCTTGCATGATATAAAACTATACATTTTGAGCACCGTCCTGCATAGAATGCAAACCTGCAACTGTATGCGAAGTAGCATTGCTAATCACTGTAAAAAATGGCTGTGAAATCTACAGTTATTTACTGTGGATTTCACAGTACCATTACTGTATATGATTTTTACAGTAGACTGTTGTAAAATTTACAGTAAACCCGTGTCCACATGACAAAATCACGGTAGTCTGAGTGTTACCGTAGAAATCACAGTAGTCAAAGCATTACTGTAAAAAAATTACAAGATAGCCACTGTAGTACTGTAAATACTAAAGTAAACTACTGTATTTTCCTTCTTTATCTTATCTTACACTCTTAAAAACATATTGGTTAAAAATAACTTTAGCCCCAAACATAGCAACATGTAGGCTTACCCTTTCTGGAACATTTATGTAGGCCTACCTTTTATAAATAATTCACAAAAAGGCCTAAACAGTAATGTGTCACTCAAATGTTGTTGGGGGAGGGGATTTTGGAGCAACCGTTTGTAGAACCCAACTAGCTAACGCTAACGTTAGCCTATTATTTAGCTTTAACTATAGCCAGAGACAGTTGATAAAGCTAAAGGATCTTTGCCATAGCCTAGCACTTTTAGCCATAACTAGTTAGCTCTGTGTCCTATCAACAACTTTTAAACTATCTACATTCAACTTTTAAACTTTTAAACTATATACATTCACTAGCTGTCTATCAACAACTTTTAACTTGTCATCAACTATGACTCCTACCCACTGTAGCTAGTTAGCAAAGTTAGCATGTTAGCATTTTTAAAAAAACTGCTAAAAATGATTAGCTAGGTTAGCTAAGTCACATGGTTAGCATTGTTAGCATGCTAGTTAGCATAACTATTAAAAATGATTAGCTTGGTTAGCTAAGTCACATGGTTAACATAGTTAGCATGTTAGCATTGCTAGCATAGTTAACATGTTTAGCAAAACTGCTAGAAAATGTTAGTTAAGTTAGCTAAGTAGCATGGTTAGCATAGTTAGCATTGCTAACATAGTTAGCATGTTTAGCAAAACTGCTAGAAAACGTTAGCTAAGTAGCATGGTTAGCAGAATTAAAAATCTTAGCATAACTGCTAGCAAACATTAGAGCCATTCCAACTTTCAGTTATCGTCAAATATCTACCTATACACAGCCATTAAACTATTTGAATATCAACATTCATTAAACTGCTAGAAAACGTTAGCTAAGTAGCATGGTTAGCAGGTTAGCATTGCTAGCACTGCTATAAAACATTAGCTAAGTAGCATGGCTAGCATAGTTAAAAAATCTTAGCATAACTACTAGCAAACATTAGAGCCATTCCAACTTTCAGTTATCATCAAATATCTACCTATACACAGCCATTAAACTATTTGAATATCAACATTCATTAAACTTCCAGTCTGTCAACAACTTTTAAACTATTTACCTTCAACTTTTAAACGGTCTACTTTTAAACTATAATTAAACTATCTATTAAACTAGCTGTCTATCAACAACTTTTAAACTATCTACTGTCTATCAACAACTTGTAAACTATCTACATTCAGCTTTTAAACAGTTGAACTAGTACTTTTAAACTATCAACTTTTATTAAGCTATGCAACCACCATGTCTATCCTAGCATCACCGTAGTAACCATCTCTGTATTATCTGTTTTAACTATACATGATATTTTACATCACAACTTTAGCATTTTCATGCACTGGTAATTCCTTGGAATTGCATTTCTAGTTATTATTATTCTTCCCACCAAATTTCTGCGTCTAATTCAGCTTTAACCGTTTAACGTAGAAACTTCATTCAAACTTTGTAACGTAGGTCTTGAAAAGGACACGTGGGGAATGTATTTTTCACTTTTGTAAACTTTATACTTTTTGAGATATTAATAAAAAACAAGCTTATTTTTCCCCATAGACTTAACATGGGCTGATGACATCACAATGGGCTAATTAACTTGATTTGCACCTGTATCAACTTCCAGCTGCTCACTACTAGGACCCATCAAAGGGCCAGTTAAACTGATGGCACCTGTATCAACTGCTTTCTGCTTAACTAGGCCAACTCTCTCTGTGTCTCCATTCTACAAGGATATAAGGCACATTCACTGGCGCCTTAATGCAGGGGCTTACCTGGGCTGAAGCCCAGGGGCCTCGACCAATGAGGGGCTTCCTAATAATACACAATGACATCGATGCAGAGGCCCCCTTTGTCTTCTCTTCTGAAGTGTAACAAAATGTAACAAAACTTAATAAATCCCAAAGTAGAGGAGCTACAGGAGAGGCTGAAACTGACTGACAAATTTACAAACTCTGGAGATAACGTGGGTTGGATTGAAGCAACGATAAACGAATGACGTGGATTCCTGTAACTGTCCATGAAAACAGAAGGCATAGCAGATAAATATCATAGCAAATAGCCTGGCAATGAAACGGCTTTAAAAACATGTAGGCCTATTTCACTTGTCTCACTGGAGTGAATGCAGAACATGGGCTGTTGCGCAAAGAAATGAATTAGTGATCTGCATCTCCGTTCATCAAAAGCTAAGTTTATTAGCTATAACCCATATTCGCACAAATAATATCCTATGTTATGTTTTCTGATTGTTAACGTGAGATATGTCTCCATGTTGGGAAGTGTAGTGATAATGCATAAGGTAGCCAATGTTCACATCACATGAGCCAGCTGCTTGTTCTGTAGGCTAAAAGTATTTCTGTCCCTCCCAATCTGTGTTAGAATGGTGTGTTAAGTAGACAGAATTTCAAAAAACCTCCTGGGGAACCCCCCGACACGACAAACACATGCACTTTTGAAAAGCTTGAAACGTCCAGATGTGTAACCCATCTTTTAACTTAGCCTATAGTGTTGTAAAAGTTCAACGCTGTTGTTTTTGTGCAGTAGGTTAACCTTTTTGATAAGCGATGTCATGGGTAGGCTGACGTGATTAAGGGCTTTCTGTTCCTGTTTATGTAAATGTTTTACATAGGCTCAATAATGATAGGCTACACTGCATGTTAGGCTATATCAACCAAAAGCGCACGTTATGTAAATAGGCGGGTCAGATCGCGGGCCGGGTATCATAATTAGTATTTGCGGTTTGGGGGGGGGGGGGGGGGGGGGCAGGGGCCTCAGGTGGTATTAAGGCGCCCCTGGGCACATTCCATCCAACTTTCTATCCATTCATCCTCTTCAAACCATTCACTCATCCACCCATTAAACTATCCACCAACATCCATTAAACAATCTGCCTATCAACATCCATTCAACTTTCTGTCTATCAACATCCATTACACTATCTAAATGTAACTTTTAAACTATATACTCTGTCTCAGGCTTTAAGCATACAATCTGGCTCTCTTAAGACTACAGATTCTGTTCCTATTTCCGCTGCCCACAACTGTTTCAAAATAAATGTCCTCACTACAATAATTCACTATTAAATAATTTAACTATTTAAACTACTCAACTATTTAACTGTTTAGACATTTCAACTGTCAGTTGTTATCAACTATGACTCCTGCCAACTGTTTTCCAAATAAAAGTTTGTTTTGCATTTTATGTTAATATACAGTATGTTTATATTTTCATGCACTGGTAATTTCCTCGAAATTACATTTTCTAGTTTATCCTGGTGCCACGCACCTTGCATGTAGCTGTTCGCTTATTTCCTCTGTGTACGAAGTTATTGTAACTGAAAGTAACGATAAAAGGCACAACTCCAGGAGGACTTCTTGTCGCCATGGTCAATGCATTTTTTTTTATATATCTGTGAGTGTGCGCACATAGCGCATGCGTTACGTTGCACATTATGGCAAAGGGGCAATGCCGCTCGTTATACGTTTCCCAAAGTATATGTAGCAATAAAATAAAATAGAAATACATGAATACATTTAGATAAAAAAAAGCAACTAGATGTACCGCAGAGCGGTACAAAATATGACCGCCGCCCAGTCCAGCACATTTTTTCCACAAAAAGATATCACGCTGAAAGGCCTATATGATTCTAACTGTCTCACTAAATTGCATTATCCACACTCAATTCTCACTGGTATCTGCTAGACAACAAGTACCAAAACATGATTAGTTCATAGATTTCACATGTAAAATTCATTTTATACAACCCCACCTCCATCTTGCCTGTTCATAATTCTGAGAAATTCTTGATTGTTTGTGTTATGTTTATGTTATGTGTGTGAGTGTGTGTGTGTGTGTGTGTGTGTGTGTGTGTGTGTTTGTGTGCGTGCTTGTGTGTGTGCCTGCGTATGTGCCTGTGCATGCAAGCGTACATATGTCTACTGTGTGAGTATGTGTCATACGTATGATTACTGTGAATATGTATGTGTGTGTGTGTGTATCTGTTTGTGCACATGTGTGCACATGAAATGGGTTAACATGACCCCTGGAGGCAAACATACGGAAAAAAATGGTCATCCTAGGCCCTACAGTTCTCAAGATATTCACAGAGAACTGTGTCTGCCCTACCCTCCCTTCGGGGGGTCCAGTCCAGCGGGGGGGCTACAGATCAAAACGAAAAACGATGGTTCCATGCTATCCATGTGGGGTTACATGCCCACCAAGCCCACATGCATTCGGAGGGTGTCATAATGATCCTACACTTTTAATTTCGTGCAGTTTTGACCTTGTCAGCCATTGTGATGAAGACACCTAATTTTTTGCTTTTTAATTTTTAACTAGGTGGCGCTATACATGAAATAAGTGGTAATGGGGTGGGTTGACATGCCCCCTTAAGACCAACATACATAAAAAAGGTGGACCTCCTAGCCCCTACGGTTCTCGAGATATTCACAGAAAACTGTCTCCGGCCACCTACAGGCCAGTTGGTGTATAGTAACATAAATTAATTTATTGTGTGGCCCCCCCAATAACGGAATTCCACAAAACTTGGCGTGCATACAGAGGGTGTCATAATGATCCTACACTTCCAATTTCGTGCAGTTTTGACTATGTTAGGTCACAGATACCTTCAATTACAACACCTCATTTTTACTTTTTTGTGTTTAACTAGGTGGCGCTATACATGAAATGAGTGGTTATGGAATGGGTTGACATGGCCCCTTGAGATCAAAAAAATGGTCCTCCTAAACCCTACGGTTTTCGAGATATTCACAGAAAACTGTGTCTGCCCTACCCTCCTTTCGGGGGGTCCAGTCCAGCGGGGAGGCTACAGATCAAAACGAAAAACGATGGTTCCATGCTATCCATGTGGGGTTACATGCCCACCAAGTTTCGTGTACCCCGGTCTTTCAGTGTCCCGGGAATCATTGACGGAAATTTGGGCATGCGAAAAAGAAAAAAAAAAAAGAAAAAAAAATCTGACTAAACCTATAAAATAAAATAATTCAGTGGAAATGCATGGATTCCAGTTTCTTCCAGTAGCAGCAACTGGAATCCATGCATTTACACTGAATTATTTTTGGAATCTGATCCCTTATCACACCTGTTCATTCTTACTCGTTGCTCGACTTATCGAGACTAAATTCAAGATGGCTGCAAACGCTAAACTTCGTGAAGATATTGTCTGCATAAATCGTCTTGTAAGTAAACTACCAGTGCTTTTTCAAAGTTCTCAATGTCTCGTTTTAAATGTCAGGGCCCTCGGAAGTCTACCAATGAAGTGTGGAGATACATTGAGCCTCGTAAATGGGTGTAAAACAGTGATTTATTTGCATGGCTAGCCCGATGCCGAAGCACCACTATTGAAAAAGCTGTTGGTAGCATCGGCTAACTAGCGCCAGATTTTGGAGTGCAGGGGACAAGCCGAGATGGGCTATGAGACATACGTTCACACTCGGTATCATGTTTCAATACACTTTAGGTCAATATCACACCGGAATTCTCCTTTAACTGTTACCATGTTGTTAGTCGCTTTGGTTAAAAATGCGCCAGCCAAATGTAATGTAATGTAATTGTAATATTTTAGAATATGGGTGATTCTATTAATGATAATTAATAGCTAAAAAAAAACACAGCTCAAAAAGTACAGTACCTTTAAGGTAAAATTAATTCACAGTAACTTACTGGCAACAATTGGCCACAAGTCCACAAGTGCCAAAAGCACTATAGTATAAGTTTCCTTATAGTTCAAGTATTGACTTTCAGGGAGTGGTGGTGACATGCTTTCTGTCAATTACTCCAAGGCAATTTGGATTTTTTTTCCCCCCAAAAGCCTTCAGCCACCTCCTTCCACATTTGTTATGTTGGCCTGGGCAGAAATCTACCCATCATGAGTTTTTCGGTGGCCACATATGGACAGAAAAACTGGCCAAAGTTTTGTGCCATAGTCTGTAACTGTAAGACTGGTGACTGGTGAAAATTGCAGTTTTGTAGAACTGCTGTCTTATGTTCTATGACATCATAATGTTGCCAGACTGAGGTCGCATATCAAAAAATCAGTCCAGTATCTGATTTAGGACCAGGAAGAGGCCCAAATCAGAACTGAAAGTCAGCGGATTTCCATGTGACACTGTTTAAAAAATAAAAAACATTCAGATTTAGTACTCTGGATACAGTCCTAACTGTATCTTTACAAAACAAATAAACAAGTCAATAAATAACAGCAGGTGAGTGTGGTGCCTTTTCTACTGCAATAAAGTAGTACATCACACCACATTAATTGTGCATGGTAGTATAAGGTGTAGAATAATATAGTTTTAACAGGTGGTATTGTAATGTGTTGTTTCATGCACATCTCTGGTACCCTAGCGTTATGTGGATGAATAATATCATAATGTCAATCAATTGGACTATAGTGTATTTCCAGATTTACCAGGGTGTGTGAAGGGGGATCATATCTTCCAGCTCCCCTCTGTGGTTCAACTCCTCAGAGAACTCTGTATGTGTTTGTGCTTTGTTGACAAAATAGTAAAAACAGATTTCTACTATTTTTCAATAAAGCGCATACACATACATAGTCGTGGCTGGAAAAACTGAAACGTGGCACCCATGCAATTTTCCCTTTTTATTGTTAAATCACATATTTTATACATTTGTAGGCCAACAGAACACTGTGGTCAAAAGTATGTGGGCAAATTGCCAGTACAGTAGTGTAGGAAATCTATGCCTTTCACAGCAGCATTTTAGATAAAAAGGGATCAACATTTTGTTCAGTGTAATTTCTGCTCAGTCCTAAATCAGATGAAAAAGACAAAGAACTGTGGAGTTACTAGGTCTACTTTTGCTATGTACAATACGGCCCTTCAGGCCCTCCCATAGAGTTTGCATTAAAATCTTACTTTACTTTATCTTAAAAGCAACACATCAGATTTAGACTTTTTCACATTAAAGTAGGACACAGCCCTATTGTTGGAAATTCTTTTATTGCATAATCAGAGATTTAGGATTAATGTTCGTTGTCAGCCAACTCAAACAATGAGATGATGGAATTTTTATTTGTATTGTTTTCTAGCTGATTCCATTTTTGCAGTCTGTCTGGTTACACCTTCCAAAAAAGAAATAAACATTGCATTTACAACCTTTGTGAAATAAATAAATAAATAAATTAATAAACAACAACCAAAAAACATTTTAGAGTACACTGAGCTGCCAGAAGCTGTTAAATGACACATCTGTTCTGCAAAACAATGAATTAAAAAAAATCATCATCTTGCCATGGCACATGTAGTAATGACTTCTGCAATCTCTATAATAATAAATGTGCATAGACCCAATCAGTTAAAAACTCCTTCATGATTGGCTGTTCAAACTGGCTTATTATATGGCTCTTCAGAATACTGGAGGAAGTCCCATTGAAATCAATTGAGAGGTCTGATTCCCAATGATGACCGCTTGAAAAAAAAATTAGGCAACAGGTTTTGTGCTTCTGATTCATATATCTGTGATGAAAGTTAAAGATAAATACTGTATGCTGCTACAGTATGCAGCACCTACAGCTTAAAAAGTTATTTTCTATTTGCCTGAAGAACTATTTCCTCTCGGCAAAAACAATGGAATGGAAACAATGGAATTTCAAAAGACATATTGGGTGTTTAAGTTTATTTTGTCCTTTTGCCAAGTAGCCATATAATAAATAACATATAGCCCACCAGTCACTACTGAAAAGCAAATCATTTCTAAGCAGGACTAAGCAAGCAGTTGTCAGGATTTGTTTTCTGATACTGTCCGATGGACTATGAGTTATCTCTTGTATAACATATTTGAGCCAATTGTAAGCAAAAAAAAAAACACAGTTATGGGTCACATTTACCTTACAGTGTTAACACCTGGTAGAGTCTTTATACTGGGTTATCATGAAAACAACTATATTTCTTCCACCTGACATAGACAGAGATGACACCCATTGGTTGGTGGTTACATATACAGAAATACTGCAGACTTACTACTTGTTGGAGTATGAATTTATGGCAGAACAATTAATGACTTATATCATGGTATCTTCTGAACATTATCACAAAGTTGTTCCTAACATGCGCTGAAAAATAAACTGGCACAATAATAATCCAGTGTGTGGGCCCTTACATTAAAGAAAACTAAAAAGGACGAATCACATATCACACATACAAGGCCTATGAAGACCATTATTGTTCAGTTTCTCCAGTACATAAACTTAAATTCAGAATTAAAAATGTGTCCTTTTGCATATAAATTGTCAGGTCATCAGAGAAACAATAACACTAATCTAGTTTATATTCAATCTTGTTCATAGATCCATTTGTAATTATGAATCTTATTTCACACCATAGACCTACTGTCACACTCATGATGCATCTTTGTCTGAGCGCCACAGTTTTTCCTTGACTTCAGTAGGTAAGGTTTTGAAAAGGTCTTCTTCAACGTTTATTGCACTCCTTCTCAGCAAATGGCACTCCCCTAGTTCAACAGGTAGACCTTCCAATCGATTGCCTCGGAGCTCCAGCTGCTGGAGGCTTGTGAGTTCACCGAAGCGAGATGGTAAAACTTGCAAGTAGTTATTCCCTAGGTTTAGTGCACGCAGCTTTTTGCACTGGAACAGCTCAGGGGGGAGAATTTCAATCTGAAGAGGTTGAAAAAACAGACAACATTTATGGTTAAGTCAAAAAAGTGATCTTATGATGATCCTACTATGGATATTGTATACTGAAATATAAAATAACCTTACCCTGTTTGATGTCACAGCAAAGTACTGTAGATTTTGTAAGAACCCAATGTCAGCTGGTATAGAAGTAAGGTTGTTGTGACTCAAGTCAATAAACCGCAATTTGCGGCAGAAGAAGAGTTGGCTTGGTATTTTCTCAATTTTATTTCGATTCAGGTAGAGTCTCTCCAAATTTGTCAGGGTGCCTATCTGGATAGGAATGTAGGCAATCTGGTTGTACCAGAGTTTGAGGCAAACAAGTCGATGGAGGTGCTGGAAGCTTATGATTTCCTCAATGGTTTTCAAGTTGTTGTCCTTCAAGTCAATCTCTTGAAGATTGTGGAGGCTGAATATTGAGTGAGGAATGCGCTCCAAGTCACACCGTACAAGCTCCAATTCTGATAGGTTCACCATTTTCTTCAGGCTGTTCAGTACCATCAGTTTTGTGCCTTCGTTATTCACTGACAGTTTCTGCAGGTGCACCCCAACATCTGTAACAACCTGTGGCAACTTTGTGAGGTTGCTTTTCAGTCGCAAAACCTTCAGTCTCTTTAATTCCCGTAACCCGTCAATAACTATGTATCGATTGTTGTCTGAACTAAGATTGCCTGTGAGGTGCAACTCACTAAGATTCTTTAGACTATAGATCCACAGTGGGATTTCCTTGATATCGGTGAATTTTATGTGTAGGGCTTTTAGATTCTCACGCAGAAACGCTAGAGCAGGTGCCTCTATTCTCGCGGGTGTGTGATAAAGCCACATCTCCCTCAGGTTAGTGAGTTGGGCAATAATTGGCGGTATGGTAACATCCGGTATCAACTCAAGTTTTAAGACCTCAAGCTCAACCAGATCAAATACAGTATCTGGGATACCACCCAGCATAAAGAGATGGAGCTCAAGCTTTTCCTGAGAGTTTTTAGTGATTCGCTGCCTAAGTTTGTCCAGTGTCCACTCATTGTTAAGATTAAGCTGCCTCAGTTTATTTTCGCTCACCTCAGACAGGAAAACCGCAAACCGCTTAGAGTAAAGGGGGTCATACTGGTCTATCATATGAAGCATGAAAGCAAAGTCATTTTTGACATCAGGTATATCACTATAGCTACTTTCTTCTCTAATGGACTCAAAAGAGTACTTTTTGAGAGAACGACGGAGCATCCAACCCAAAGTGTACATGCAGATAACCCCATAAACAACTACAAGACTTATATAAAAGCAAGCAAGAATTTTGAAGAGGGTTGCAAGGGGGTGCGTACAATGGTACATTTGATAGCCAGTGAGATTCTCAATATCCACACTGCAATCAACATGGAACTGAATGTTATGTACATAAAAGCCTGTGTAGCAGATAATCACTATGAACTTAATTACTTTTATGGTGGTCTGCCGAATATACAGTCTGTACACTATGTCCCCTTCTTCTACATGTATGCGAAATTTTTTAACCTTTTCAAATAGAGCTTTGGCCTGTTCGCCCTCTTTTTTGTC
Source organism: Alosa sapidissima (assembly GCF_018492685.1). Lineage (NCBI taxonomy): Eukaryota > Metazoa > Chordata > Actinopteri > Clupeiformes > Clupeidae > Alosa > Alosa sapidissima. The sequence continues at coordinate 14,982,512 of NC_055974.1, forward strand.
CAGGACACCAGAATCGGAGTGGTCCACAATGCCTTGTTCAATACGGTACATGGGGGGAATCATGGAAACCGTGGCCTCAACATCATCACTGAGACACGACGCTTTCTTGTCCAATGACCCGTTCATTTTTCCTAGTGCTTTAGGGTCGCTCTCCTCAACCACTGTCTCTGAAAGCGCTCGTGTTGTCCAAGGGGAGTCAAAACATTTCAGCAAAATGGATACAAAATGCTCGAGTTTAGAGCTTGTCCAAGGGAACTTAAACCAGAAGTTGCTACATGCCAAAAAAATTAGGGTATGCAGTAGCACTAGGTATGGGAAATACTTGGCAAACCAGTGGAGTTTATTCTCATAACAGACAGCATCCACGTAGTTGTACTGGTGACGGTCAAGGTTGTACTGGATACCTTTAGGTTCTAAGAGTTGAGCTGCGGAGAGGGTGGAGTTAAAATACTTCCTGCAAGTCTTGTTTACCACCCATTTGCAAGGCAAGCAAATCATTTTGTCTTGAGTGACCTGCAGTGTTCCTCCAAACACAGCTATCATCAACATCACCACAGAAAGGTAATCCGTGAAAACATCCCACCATGGTTTCAGGATGCGGTATGCAGGTTGGGTATCCACAAAATAACGCAGCTCCGTAATGGGTATCATGATTTACCTAGAAAGAAGAACATATACAATTAGAATCTCATTCAATAATCCCATGAGATTTGGCAATACCATTCTACAACAACAAACTAGGTATCAATAAATGAATGACTGTCCATAACTTGACACTACAACAGACAAAATGTGGCAGTGACATCGGTCTGGCAAAATAAAATGACAGGGTTGTTTGGGAAACTTAGACAGTTGTAGACTTATCAGCATATTACAAACTGGTTACAGAGGGATCCAGTCCAGACAAAGCTCTTTCCATTGATTGCACTGCACTCAATATTGTCATCCAGATAATGCATCTGCAAATAATTAAATAATAACCACTGTTCAATATACTAAGATAATAATACCCTTTTCTATGGAGTGACAAACTCAGCACACAAGCACACATATTTATTTTTGGGTTACGGGAAACTTTAATATCCCAAGCGCATCAGTGTTTAGTTCAGGGGTTTTCAACCAGTCAGATGTGGCCTATTTTTGGTCCATGAGTGCATCAATGGTCCCTGGAAATTAGGGCTACATTTTTTTTATCATGAAGTACTATTTATATTGCAATTTGAACTAATAAAATTCACAGCTCATAATTCTGTTCCAATATTTTAGTTTTGTCTCACCTTTTATTTTTTATATACATGTCACCCTCCTTGTGCGACAGACAATGAAGCTCACATATCAGGGGTGCTATTCTTCTAATGCACTAAACATGCACCCCATTCAGAAGTGGTCCAACTTAAAGTTTGGAAAATTGAACTGAAGAAAGTCAAATCAAATTGTAAATTAAATATGTGTTAGAAAACCCAATTAGATATTTTCCCCAAATTGTGTGGCCCTGACAATGTATATGTAGTTCCAGTGTGGGAATCACTGTTTTTTTGTTCAGTTGTAGTCTCCAGGTTGCTTCCTTAGTCAGAATGATGGCAGATAGGGTTAAAGCGGAGCTAGTAATTAAGGATATTTGATGACGGTCCCTGCTGGTCACACAGTCAGTTGTAAAAACCCTATCACTATCTTACTTCTGCATGTTGGCCATTAGGCTATTTAAATTACTGCCCAATGCATTGTAGGCTAGGCTACAATTGATATAACGTCCTATCACTCTATGCCAGGCCTACCTCTTGTTTTGAGACAAACTGCTACACAAAATGATCATGTTGGTCTTGAAACATGTAAGTTAGGCATAATAGTCATACAACAGTCATAACATTTTTTGGATCAGTTATTGTATCACTGGAGGTATTAAATAGCAATATTTTATAATTGTTTTTTTTATTATCAAGTTTTTTATTGTATTTTATAATACATACAACCAACAAACAGAAATACATCTAAGACAACAAATAAGACAACATACAACATTCAACCACATTCACCCCCCAGGTCTTTGCCCCAGCCCAAAAAGAAAGAAATTCGGTTATCTGAAACAGCTCAACAAAGTTGATAAATTGATATGCCAAGTTAGGATGGAAGATGAAAAGGAAGAGAGTAGCCTACGCAGAAAGGGGACATAAGGCCATGGCTACGATCCCGACATAGGCCTACTGTCAATAAAAGATGACCATAAATTAATGTTTTTAGCCTGAGCGCCATGCATGATGGCCACAGATTTCTCTAGCTTAGCCAGTAGGCCTATATTTTGTAATTGTATCTTTGGCCAGTAGACATATTACACATTATTTTATTTAAAATAAAAATGACCACGTTTCACTGGAGGTTAAGTAATATTAATGTATCAGACGAATCATAGCCTACGATGTAAAACTGTAAGTGGATTAACCAATATGTTTTTTTTAATATATAACATTTGTTTAATAACGATGGGCAACGTTGTTAAAGCAACGTTAACGTAATGATAACGTCAGCTGCAAAAGGATGTCGACTGAGCAGAAAAAGGAGCAGTTTCTGTCTGAAAACTGCGTTAGCTGGCTATTTATTCTGGCCACTAAAGAAATCCACACAATTTCGCTGAGTCAAGTTATTTCCGTCAAGACACCGAATTCGTCAGGTGATTGAAAGGGAATTGAAATCCAAATCATTAACGCAGAGTAGCTGTATACGTTAGCCATAAAACCTTAGGTTAGCTAACAAGCTAACATCAACTGCACAATGTCTCAACTCACCCTTGTGTCTTTCACAGTCAGACCAGCTGATCACGTTTATTGTAAGTGGTCCGACTTTGCTATTTGCCCAGGAGATAATGGAGACCCATTTCTATAGGACCAGAATCCTCCGGTTGACCGTTGTTGTATATTATAATATGATTATAGTTTGTTCTTCTAAACATGTTTACAGCTGCCTTTGATGCATTAAAAAATCTCTAGTGTAGTCTGTGTAGTCATGCGTGTAGTGACCATGACTAATATGGCCCCCAGTCGTCATTTTTTCTTTCAAAATAAAAGTCGAAACGTATTCATAGATAGACAGATACCCTGCTGTAGATTGACCTAATTTATTTGTCATATGACTCATATCTGAGAAAATGATTTTGCACAAGTGCATGCATAAAACATGGTCACAGATAGTCACACAGCCTATATGCAACGGTTACACAACTGAGGAAACAGTATGATAAATGATCTCAAAGCTTGCAAACATGTGGCAACTACAAAACAATCTTTACAATAGATTTATTTAGAAAACTTGCTTAGCAGGAGGTGCTGCAGTCCCCTCCTACCAGCGTCCCTGAGTGGCAGGGCGCAGTGGTCTTTTACTGAGATATTAGTTTGAGGTCAGTTTGAGGTTATTATTATTATTTATGCAGTTATTTTGATAGTTCAAATAAAAACTGTTATGTAAACCAAACCCCGTCACCAGCTTCCAGACTGATCAAGGAATCTGCCACGGTCTCTATCCACAATCACAGCAGCCACCGTCATGCTCTACCACTTTCTTTTGTTAGGCCTATTGATTACAGATGAGATGTAAGATTCTCTCAATTTCGTCAGATGAATACTTCCACCTCACATTTGCTGCAAAATTAACTTGGGTTCATTTGCTGATTTTCATTTACTAGAGTTGTAAATTGTTAAATAGCATGTGGGCATGTTTGACAGACCAAAGTTCATATTCTATGTTCACGTCACAGAAAAAGGTAAAATACTCGGTTAATCCATGTTATGTAATCTGTAACACAATTTGATGTGTGTACGGACGGACGGACATATAACGCTTTGATTTTGCCATCGTTGTGTCATATGGCGATCTGTGATGCCCTCCAGTGATCATAGCAAGCAAATGCATTTTTTTACAGACATGCACTCAAAACAGTGCCTGAAGTTTGTTGAACAGCATAGCATGTTCAATGTAACATTTTTATATCAAATTAATTGCCTAGAAATTATGTAGGCCTACATCATGATTATTATGGACAGTTAACCTGCACATAACAGCAAATCACACATGGATATCTTTAGTTTGACTTGAAATGCGTGGTTGAAGTATGGGCTCTCTGAGTGCCTGAGGCCTATAAAGTAGGCGCACTAGTTGTTTCTATTCCAGTAGGTGGCGATATACACTTTACAGACGTAACCCGTCAATAATAATGAAAAGAAGAAGAAGAAGCTTTGGAGGCACGGGTAATCATTTCACATTTCCCTGTGTGTGGGTTATGGTCGTAGTAAACCTGTGTTGGTGTCGAGGAGCTGCTCTTTTTCAAAAATGGCAAGTATAACACCGTTTCTTTTTTCAAACATTAAGTTGAGTTAAGTTAAAATATGTTTCGCAAATGCATGCCGAAGAAGTGAACAACTGCAGCTATCACTACCGGTGGCCAGTTGACTAGCCAAGTAAAAACGTTACTCTTTTTAATTCTTTGTACTTTATTTTTCAGGCAGTGACTCTACATACAGACTTGGGGGATTTAAAGATCGAATTGTTTTGTGAACGTGCCCCGAAGGCATGCGAGGTAAGGTTACCACACACTCGCAATATATATATATATATTTTTTTTTTCCAATGACACTTAAACGTCTTTTTAAAAGATGGGCACGTAGCTGGATATAGCCTACTCTTGGAATGAGATTTTTTCAGCAATCATGTGAAGAGTAGTGGTCGAGTAAGAACAGACTTAGTTAAGAGCAGGGATCTAGAATTGGGTGGTAAGACTTTCAAGATTTCGTCAGAAAATACGTGGCTGGCTTCAGGTACAGTGCAGTGGTTGACTGCTTAATATGATGCCTTTTTTGGGATACACACACACACACACACATTCACTCTTGATCTTTCACAGACAGACACACACACATACACTTAGAAAGACAGGAGCATGAACATCCAAAATCATTCTTTCTGACCCTTGAAGTAAGATCCCACTCGCACTTTAACACTTTTTAAAGTGTTGACTGTGTCAATGTGTGTTCACTGTGTGCTGAGTGTGTTTCACTAATTCACGGATTGGGATAAATGCAGAGACCAAATTTCCCTCACAGGATCAAAAGAGTATACTTATAATGATGTTGTGGTGATGGGCCATAACGATTTCATTGTTCTGCTTGACTACAGATCAATGGTAGTAGCAAAGTACTCAACAGTTTTGAGATCATTCTTTATTTCCCCTTGACATATTCTTTGTTCAGTGTGTTTACCATTTTCCTGATGCCTTCATTAACCACAGTGTAGGGGTGTGAATCTCTCATGTAAAAGACGATACGATGCACATCTAGATACATGGACACGATTCGATACAAGAGAAGATACATGTTCATAAAAAACGATTCAGTACGATTCGATGCGATGCAATTCGATGCAGTTCAAGAATGGAAAGGATTCTGAAAGATTTTTTTTTATCATTTTCTCAAGGTGCACATTCATTTTATATTATCAATTATAATGATCATGGTTGTCAATTAGGCAAAAAAAAATGTGTGAATATTATTATCTAAACTGAGGTTTGTATCATATACTGTATTGAAATGAAAAAAGAATAGTCTACATTTAAGTCAAACACAGCAGCCAAATACAACATAAAAATACTTTTTTTTAGATTTTATAGAGTTATATCTGATTGTTTTCACGGAGCTGTAGCCTTGTTGAGGTGAGACAATACCGAAATAAAATAAAACCGTGCTTAAGACACTCGTGGCCTTTTCTCATATAGCCTACAAGAATAAAATAGGCCTACATATCAATGAACTCTCTGGGCTTATTTTGTTCCAACGGTAGACCTAATATGCAGAAACCTATAATGCCACAAGTCTGGGTGAATATGAACAAAATAATTGGCTAATAATTTGTGCATCGTTTTAGCAGCAAGGGCCAAATTATTATTTAACATTAAGGAAATCCCTTCATCAAACGTAAGGCTACTCTACAGACTATCGTTGCTGTGTTTAATTTTTGAATGGGGCAGCCGTGGCCTAACCTGACCCTAGCCAGATAAATTTCGCTCCGCCTAGCTCCACTCATCCATCTGGAACCGATCCATTGAAGTGTTGCTTCAGAAGGCTGGGCCTAATCAAAAAATGCTTGCATATGATTGAATAAGCCACTTGTCCGTCATCTATTGACGTGCTACTTCAACCACTCACATCGAAGCCAACCTGTGACGCTAATAAGTCTCAGTCACTTCTACGCTATCCTAGCGTTCATGGACTTCGGAAAAACCTTTCTCCGAGTGAAAACATCATCATTCCGTGTCATTCACGTCACTTAATGTGTGAGTCAGAGGTCGGAAACTGGGGCTAGATTTTGCTAACGGAGTTGCCCAGTTAGGGGCTCGTCATCACTTTTGTCGTCACGTTGTAGTTCGTTTGTAGTCCATGTGGCCTTTCATGTCCAACAGTTTTCATGTGAACTTGGGAATTTGCCCTTTTTATCACTTGAAAGCTGCATATCTTTCTTTCACGAGCATCTTACACTATATTTTAAGCAAATACAGTTGTTTGTTTAGGATTAGTGAGTGTATGTTTTAACCTTTGTTGTGGCATCCGTGTTTCACACATTCCGATGGCAAAGCACATGAACACTTGCTGTCGGAAAAACAAATTAGCCATGGGGGCGGTCCTTGTCATTCCGAGGTGCTCTGAATGCACCATATGTCACATCTATGAAACTCCCGCCCTGCGTCCTGATTGGCTGTACCATAAAATCGGTTGCAGAAATCACTCTCAATGGAAGAGGTCCCAGATGGATGTGAGTGAAGCTAGGCGGAGCTAAGCGGAACGAAATTCATCTGGTTAGGGTCAGGTTAGCCGTGGCCCACTGGTTAGCACTCTGGACTTGTATCCGGAGGGTTGCTGGTTCGAGCCCCGACCAGTGGGTCGCGGCTGAAGTGCCCTTGAGCAAGGCACCTAACCCCTCACTGCTCCCCGAGCGCCGCCGTTGTAGCAGGCAGCTCACTGCGCTGGGATTAGTGTGTGCTTCACCTCACTGTGTGTTCACTGTGTGCTGTTTGTGTTTCACTAATTCACCGATAGGGTTAAATGCAGAGACCAAATTTCCCTCACGGGATCCAAAAAGTATATATACTTATACTTAATTTCGTGCTGGATTTTGAAACAACGACCGAGTTGCGAGTTGTCACGTGCTTAAATTGCAGTAGATGTATAGGTAAAGAGGTCCTTTGACAACTTTGGGCAATGAATGTAGCCAAAAACGAACTGCATTACCCACAAATCCGTGCCACGTGTAGTTTCAAAACCGGAAGTGGGATGAACGCGCTGTTTGGAACGTAAATGAGAGTCTGAGCGAGCAGAAAAGGTTGTGAACCGATTTGTAACAAGTAAATCGATATAACGACCGGTTCATTTCAGTTTTATTCCGATACGGGGCTTCACGTATCGATGTAGCCGTATCTTACAGGTTAAAAACGGATACCGATACGTATCGGTTAATCTTTACACCCCTACCACAGTGTTTATTGGGCACATATCTTTGGCCAAATGGAATGCAACTGCATTTGTGATTTCAGTGTGTCTGTAAGAGCTGGATGGATATGATGATGCGCGGTACAGGCTCACTTCTATGGACGCCTGAGTTAATGTTGGATGATTCATGTTAGCAACTGTTTTTTGGCCTTCATGCGTTCATCATATTGCCGTTTGTGCTGTGTTTTCAGTTGGTTGAATAAATTAGTTGTGTTTCTTTGCGGCGCCAACACAATTCTACGGCACTCTTTGCATATGATCTGTTCTTGCTCGAGATCACTTGCCTTAAAACCAAAATATTTCCAAATAAAAAATTATGATCTGCAGTGTAAGACATTTTATTTGATAGATTTGGTTTAGACAGATTGCTTTGCTTTGCAAAAAACTTTGGTGTGGAGCATTCTATGGACAGAGAATGCATTTTAAATATTGTTTGATCATGTTAATTTGATTGTGGGAAGCCAAAATCATGATTGAGATTAAAATCTGATTAATTGTGTAGCCCTACGTGAAACAAGTATAATCCAAAAACCAGGTAATCTTGACCGACTAAGACTTTTTCTCAAAGTCAAGGTGGGATCCTTCAAGGCTGCTATTTGAAGGATGTTATGTCATAAAGTCCCGCCGAAGTACTGTTCCAATGTTAAGCATCCATCAAAATCTACCAAACTCTACCAAGGCCGAAGTCCTCTGTTTTGTCGAATTTTTGAGGATTTATGTGTGTATCGTCTGCGTGCTTGGAACACCCACAATCCTGTGCGCACATTATGGTGGATTTAAAATCTGTACTAAACAAGGCAGTTCTCTGTGTCTTTAAATGTAAACATTGTCAAGTCGGTGCCATGATGTTTTGGATTGACCTTTTTACTGTGCCTTAGCCCCAAAAAGTTTGAGAAGCTCTGGTGTAGGCCTGACCTAAAATTTTAAAACAAGTGGAATGTATCTCCGCCAGTGGATACAGAATTGAAGACTAATTATACATTTACTGATTACACTGTCTGTTCTAAACACTTCTATATTTGTTTTGTGTACTGTTGACAATCATTGTGTTTGCCAACAGAATTTCTTGGCTTTATCTGCTGGTGGATTCTACGATGGATGCATTTTTCACCGAAACATCAAAGGCTTCATGGTACAGACTGGGGACCCCACAGGTAATTTACAAGTGAGCGTAATGTCAGCTGACATTTGTGATAGACCTATTAGAAAAAGACGTTCTGTGTAACACACAGTCCTATTTTACACACCTCAAGATCACAACACAACACATTAAATCCTATATCGTTGTAAAACACTGCTGGCTTAAATGAACACAACATGGATAATGATAGTCAGGTTTCTAGGCCAAGTATACTTGTGTATAAGGAATTTGGTCTCTGCATTTATCCCATCCGTGAATTAGTGAACACGTGAAGCGCACACATTAACCCGGAGCAGTGAGCTGCCTTGCTACAGCGGCACTCGTCGGAGAGCAGTGAGGGGTTAGGTGCCTTTGCTCAAAGACACTTCAGCCGTGGATGTGGGCATGGGGGCATCCACTTCCCCGGCCCACATTTTGCCTACTGGTCAGGGATCGAACCGGCAACCCTTCGGTTCCAAGCCCGAAGCCCTAACCAGTAGGCCACGGCTGCGCAGTTATTAGTTTTGGGGAGTAATCACTTTTTCACAAAGGGCCATGTAGGTTTGGATTTTGTTTAACAACCTTCATTTAAAAACTGCATTTTGTGTTTATTTGTGTTATGTTTGACTAATATTTTAAATTTGTTTGATCTGAAACATTTCAGTGTGATACACATGCAAAAAATAAGAAATCAGGAAGGGGGCAAACACTTTTCACACCACTGTAGTCTTTCAAAACTGTTGAAAAGCTATTTCAGGTGATTTTGGCTGGTACTAAATATTGGGAATAATGTTGTCACAACATGAATATGAAATTGCTTAAACACAAAGTTTCACGCCTTTGCAATGTACGATAACTTGTGATGTTTAACATCAGTTAATAGGTTTATTCTTTGTATTAAACCACTTTTGCATTTGCAAGGTTAACTGACTTACTAGTTTGATTTCCCATAGGAACTGGAAAGGGTGGAACAAGTATTTGGGGGCGCAAATTTGAAGATGAGTTCAGCGAACACCTGAAAGTATGGAACAGTATGAAATATTGAATGTCAAGTGAATGACAATATATTTTTCTTTTTTCATTTAAATTGTTTTGTTTGTACAAGGCCATGATTATTGTTATTATTCTGTTAAATGATATGTAATGTATCAATAATGTTTTTAGGCTATCTGATCTTACTATAAACATTAATGTTAATGCAATATTTATCGCTGTTACTTTGGACATTAGCATCTGCTAAATACGACAATAATAAACTTTAATTGTTCCTGCAGCATAATGTCCGTGGTGTGGTCGCCATGGCAAACAATGGTCCAAACACAAATGCATCACAGTTCTACTTCATCTATGCCAAGCAGCCGCACTTGGACATGAAGTACACCGTCTTTGGAAAGTATGTTGTGTCTTCAGACTATTTAATTAGCCACATTTCTGTCTAATTTGTCACTGATATTATTTTCTGATTTTTGTTTTTCAGGATTATTGATGGTTTGGAAACTCTTGACGAATTGGAGAAACTCCCAATCAATGAGAAGACTTTTCGACCGTTGAATGATGTCCGTATAAAGGATGTGACACTCCATGCAAACCCATTTGCTGGTTAATGACCTCTTTCCCAAACCTGGAGATAATTGTCTTTTTATTTTGTTTTATATAAATACATTTTGCTTGTCTTTATGAAAATAATAAAAAAATACCTGATCATTTTACTAGAAAAATGTGTCACTTGAAGGTGTACTCACATGACTATCCTTTTAACTACCTCAAACTGTCCATCGCTATCTACTACTACTTCTGGAATTATTGTCTGGCAACTTGAGCATTGCTTTTGCCAAGCAGACACTTGACCTGATTTCCACCCTGAGTCTGACTGTCAGATACAGATGCGACAGGCTTTTAAATCGGGGCGAATTCCTATCTGACTGCAGTCTGAGCCTGAATGTACAGTGTGAATACAGCAATTGCGTCCGATTTAAACATGTGTTCTTAGTTAGGCCTACCATGTTGTAGCCTATGTGACTAAATGCACAGTGCCCTCCTGGATTTACGCTTTGCCACAGCAATTTCATTTTTTTCAGCGTGATCCTCCACCGCATGTACCCAGGATCCGGAAAAGAAAAAACACCTTCACGATACAACATTCTCTGCCTGTGGCTATTATTATTATAATTTGATTGGTTGGTGCCGTCCGTCGATTGGCTTGGTTGGCCAGTGCCGTCTGTCGGTGCAGCAACAGCTGAACTTCTCAACGCGAGCGACGGGAGAAACGCGACGCGACGGACCCACAATTCAGTTCGGCAACGGATGACATGAGCCCATGTAAAGTGAATGGGATGCGTCTCCAGCAACGCAACGCACGCAGCTGTGTGTAGGAGCCGTTACAGAAACATCACCAACAAAGCAGCCCTCATGAGAATTTCATGGGACTTATCAAGCAAGCACCTTCCTTCAGTGATGGTTTTGTAGAATTAGGCCTGCGACACCTCAGCAGTATCGATTTTGAAGTATCCCGGTTTTGTGTTTGTGCATGTAAACAAATGATTTCAGAACCCTGAATAAGTCCTTATCCTGGTTTGGAGAAATCCAGTTATGCTAGCTGGAGTGCTCTGAAAAAAACTGGGATACTGTTCCATATGTACACCTTATCCTGAACAGAGGCTGGCTATGTGCATAGAACTCTATCGTTGGTAACCGGGATACTAGTATTTATCATGCATACAGGGATATTAATAACCAAGAAGTGAATCCTTATGTTCTTTTTTGCCTAGGCTGATAGGATAAGTGTTGATGCTTAAAAAAAGAACAGATTACTGTAGGTACTTTTATAATGCAGTTTTATCCATTTGAATGCTGAGAGGCTAGATGCAACAGGTCTTACTGAAAAAATAGTCCACATATTGAAAAGCCATGGCCTAGACCACAAAAATAACCGCCAAGCATACAACTAGGCTGTTGTATTGAGTGAACTTTCAGGGGTCAAGGCTAGAATCAAAGAGTAAGCCAAGTATGCCTTTTACATCCATTGCAGTGCCAACTGTCTCCATTTAGTGTTAGTGGATCAAAGCAAGATGTATGGCACACCAAGACTGCCGTACTCCACTGCTTAAATGACACATGATGGACATGATTTTTATAGCTCTATGTAACATTATGGATAGATGGCCTGACCTTAAATGAGTACTGCAAGAGATAGCCCAAGAACACAATAGTGAAAGATGTGTTGAGGCCTGAGGTCTCCTGGCACAGATTGACCTTGACTTTGTTGTGCATCTTGTCTATAAAGTGTTTGGGGGAACACAACTTCTCTGATATGCTACAAGAGTTCTTGATTTAGTGGAAGCTGTGGTTCAGACATTGAATAAGTTTAGGCATGAGTCCCTTTTGGTAACTTGTGTTGAACATTTCTGAGCAATGTGATGCTGCAACACAGATAAGCCCTAAACTCAGTGAAAACTGTACTGGCTGAGAGCTAGATTTTGGTCTTCCTTTTTCTACCAAGTCATTGATCATACTGAAAGAGTTAAATAGATGTTTCTCTAAAACAAACTGATCTACTGAATAGCATCCAAGCTCTCAATCCCCATCAGAGTGACCTGGTATTCTCATTTGCACGCGTATATGATGCAAACATGATGACCTGCGGCATGAACTTGATCAATTCAGGCGAGAAAGATGCAGAGTGGCGGGATAAAAAAAAGTAGAGCTGGTACTTTTCATTGAGCCGTATAGAGAATTAGTTCATGCTCTTTAGACAGAAATATAAAATTATTCTTCTTGTGAGTGGAGTTTCTCTAGGCTACATTAAAGTGGCTGAAATTATGCTTCTTGTGGAGTTTCTCTAGGCTACATTAAAGTGGCTGAAAACCTATCTCCGGTCTACCATATACCTTTCCAACCATATATTTCTATGATGGTTGGTACAGCTTCCCTACAGTCTCAGATAGCAGTCTCAGATGGGAGACACTTCATGAGTGGGAATATCCCAGGACATTACATATTACGCGAGTATACCCTTTACCAACGCCACTCTCATTCATGCTGTATATTCTGTTAACTTGCAGGTTTTAGACAAGGCTGGTAGAGCTCTCTATGAGTGTGAGCTGTGGGAGAACTGACAACCACCTAAAGAAGAGGTGGCGATAATGGCTCTCCAAGAGGAGGTTGTCAGTCTGGAGTCTGAAGGCTTTTATTCAACAAGGTTTGTATGACGATGAAGGAGTGTTTTCATACAGATGTGAAGTTTTACATTAAAATTTACATGTTTAACTTTAATGAAATAGCAGCTTAATTGGTTGTACAAGTTTAGTAAAAATTTGAGGATGAAACTAACTTTTCCTTTCAATGTGTATCTGTGTGCTTCTCTCTTCTGTGTATATGATATATTAGTTGTGTTGTCTCATTTAAAAGTGTTAGGCTGTCTGTGTGGATTGCTTCACATTTTCGCCTTACCATCACAGATCTTTCCTGTGTTAGTAAACTGTAACTATTTGAGGTCCTAATTGATTGTGCTATTTTTTAGGAGGCACTTAGAGGGAATGCCTGGACCCTGAGAGGACTAAGACGATAATTGGTGAGTTTATTTTATTTGTATGTCTTTCTCTCCAACTCACTTTGTATTTATCTCCAATTATCGTGATAACACAACAGTGTTTCTGCACTTAAGCATCTGTATTTGTGTCACTAATATTTTGCATGTTCTTTTTGTATATGTTCTGTCTTATTCAGAGGCCACCCTGAAGCAGTTCCCAGGCCAGACACTCACTCCAGATTGCTGGGCCAGGCAATAAATGCCAAAGTGGCAGAATTGAGGTTCCATAACAAAAACAAAGATTTTCAATAAAATAGAATAAAAGATAACAGAAGTGTTGTGTGTTTCTTTCTCTTTATACTGATACTATGGTTGATTTTAAGTAAACACAATAGTGAAATATTTATTGATTAATGCGGAAAATATCAAACCATAGTAGAATATGAACTATATTAGAGAAATATATGTCTGAAATATATAGATCATGTGATCAGAATCTTCATCAAGGGTCATGTGATCATGCTTATTAGTGTCATATATTTAAATATATTTAATTATATGCATAAAATATAAGAAAGTGGCCAATATTGAATATTTACTTATATTTTGAAATATATTGATACATACATGTAAATATATGTATTTAACATAGATGTAAAAATATTTATTTAACATAGATGTGCTTATACTGGACTATGTTCAAGCTGCATATATGTGAATATATTATTTTTCTGTATGGGGAGCGACTTAATATGGGTGTGTATTGAGTCCAGATAGGCTTCAATCCTTGGTTTATTTGTAAATTGGTTTGCAAGAAATCATGAAAATTACCTGATATTGTTGCTGTAATGTACAATTAATGTACTGTAAAGAATTCATAGTTTAAACAGCTCTGACATCACTGTATCTGATTCTTTTTTTTTTTGTAGTTTGTAATTTATTCCAATGAAACTGAACTAGACGTTTTGAATAAAAAAATGTCTGCCTTTTTTTGTTCTGTGGCCACATGTGCTCCTCTGATAAGAATTCAGACAATTATTTTGAGCTCATCTTTCATCTGAACCTTTTTCAGCCCATATAGTTGTTTGTTCTTCGAGTCTAAAATACTTTTTTACAACTTTTATTTTGACAAAGGTAACTAGCCTACATTCAGAGCAGCCATACTGGAAACGGTCGTACAGGGGGATGTAGTAGCTTGAAGTTCTGATGAATAACGTGCACTTTCACCAACTTATTATTTGGTTACCCTTTTTCTAAAATGCATCAGTAACTTATTCAAAGTTGCATGTAGTACTCTATAGATAAAGCAATAGAATGTAGGAACGATGTCAACTTGCAAGGTTTCGTTTACTTTTTTAATGGGATGGCAAACTGATCGATGCTGACTGTCAACGTTACCCCCCAGGCAAGCTGGTTCTGGTTAACTGATTAATTGTCTCGTTGCAATGTCAAAAGGCAAGAGACTGTCCGATCCAGATGGTAAGTACAGGCTAGCCTACTGCTAGACTTCCCTGTTTGTGTTGTCTCTGTCACGTGAGGTCTATGTACACATTAAGAGAGTTAAATACCATAGACAGTAAAAGAAATACACGTAGCTGGTAGGCCTAATGTAACGCAAATGCCCTAGGAACAATTCTCGAGAAATCTCGACTAAACTCACTTCTATCCGTAGGTTAAGTTCATGTGATGGTTTCCAGCGTTAGCTAACAAACCATGTGAAGGCGCAGTCCATGATTGTAGTCCCATACATTATTTTGTCAAAGGCTATTCAGTGCTCCTCCTATTTTTCATTGGTAATTTGCTGACCAGAGTGCCATCGCTCTGGCCTGGCTCTTTGGTGTTGCGGTCACGTACCAGCGGAGAAGTGGGCTCGAGGCCGGGCCAGGTGAATGTTCTACCTTCGCTACAAATGGTGTTGTGGGATGGCTTGCTGGAGGCGTGCCCATGTGTGAGCCGTATGAGGGAGCCCAGGATAGGTTAAGCCCTCTGTGAGGAACCCTAGAGATGAGTGAATCAGAGAATGTCTAATAAGTATTAAGTAAGCGGGGTCTGGGTGAATTAGCTGTGTTGGGGACCCTAGGATACTGCTAGGATGGGAGAAGTAGGCTACGTCAGTGTGCTCGCTCCTTCCAAAATGGAGCATGCGCAAACATCAGCTCAAAGCTCCCAAACATCACACAATAGCAATTACTTTCATGAACCCGACACTTTGCTCATTGTCTGAATTGCACTATTCCTGTGTTTTAAATTGAGGCACAATGTTCAAGACTCTTTGTCACAACTGAACTGATTGGCATCTGTTTGGGCATTTGGCTATCTGAGCATGTCAGTCTTTGCACCATGATGTGTTATTGTGTTACAACTGGATTAGCATAGCCTGCCTACCCTGACAACATGTCATTGTGTTTAGCTTGTCTTTTTAATGTTCTATTAAAATGTTTTGAAAGGTATTTCCTTTTTTATTAATATGTATGAATTTAATTTAGATGACCTTCAAGAAAGGGAAGATGAGTTAAATCCATTTTCCTTCAAGGAATTCATCAGAAGCAAAGAACAGCATGCAAGTAATCCTCTGGCCTCTGATGGGAAATGTAATGTCACAAAAGAGGTACGGTTTTGCTGTTTATTTCAAATATAAAGCCTACACCACAAGTTTTACGAAGTTGCCAGTTCTCTCACATAGCACATAGTTGCCAGTTCTCTTCACCTTCTCCTCAGTTAAATTAGCCTTCTTTGCCAGTGAAAGGAGTCACTGTTGTAGCTGGAAGGCCAGAGATAAAAATATGAATGTTAAATTGTTTTGAACATGCAATATGATTCAACTCTCATCAGCCCTATCTTCTGAAGGCAGCGCTGATTCATTTGTAGCCATGTTGTACAGTATATAGTATCCACGATGTCGTGGATACCATATACTGTACAACATGGCTACAAATGAATGTACAACATGGCTACATAATGTCTTGATGATTACATGATTATTCCATTATGTAATTGTTGCAGAAGACGTACGTTCGTGCGGATCTACCAGAACAAGACTGCTCCCTGCCAGCTAAAGGCTTTGATGAAGACCAAAAAGGACATTATTTTATTGACAGTATCTCCCAAGAACACACCAACATTGATGAGCCAGAAGAGGAGTGGGCTGGAAGTTATCAACCACTAGCCTTTGAGGAGGCACACAATTTGGGTCTTTGTGGACCTATGGAAAGGATTGCTTTGTCTGATGGTTATCCTTTTACAAGCTTTGAGAATTATGAAGCTGAGAAAGACACTTTCATAACAGATGTACCATACCAGACCTGTAAAAGCAATGCTGAGTATGGAAATGGAAGACATCCTAAGGTTTGTGCATTTTATTGACAATTTTATACAAAAGTATACATTACATTTACTTTACGCAAAGTTTTGAATATTTAATTTCAATAGAATCGTCTGCTTTCTGCTTACTTTTTCTAGCTAAAAGAGGAGAATGCTCAGTTAAAGAAGCACATCAAGGAGCTCTTGAAAAAGTCAGAGATTGATGACCAAAGGTAATAGTCATGTTTGCATAGCAATGTGTAACTATTATGAATTAAGGGACATTCCACGCTGGTGGATTTCATTTGGATAGGATAGTGAAGACTGTTAGGAAATAAGTGGGACAGAGATTGGTATTGATGATCTGACCATGATCACTTAAAGGAATCTTCCGGAGCAAAAACAACATAGGGTTGTTGTAGATTCATAGACAATGATGTAATCCTATATTGAAACGTAAATTCTGGCCCTGAATAAATCTGTTTGTGTCTGTTTTCAAATGATACTGAATATGAGCATATGTCCAATGTATACGGTCAACATTGTTCTTATTTATACTGTTGTTTTCCAGAATCAGACACCTTACTGAGGAGTTGCAGAATAAGAAGGTCCAGGATGAGCGGGAGGCAAAAGCTTTGGAGACGATGGTTCAGTCTGTTGAACAGAATCTTCAGCTAATGACTGTATGTATTGCATGCAAGTTCCTATTACCCTATATGGTTCCAAGTTGCAGGCTGCTGGAGTGCCTTAATGTTGGTCTGTTTTATTGATTTTTTTATCTCCTCCGCGATCTGTTGTCTGACTTTCAGAAACGAGCAATCAAGGCGGAAAATACAGTGACAAAACTGAAACAAGAAATTCATCAACTACAGGTTTGAGAACCTTATGGAATACCAGGTCTTAACATTGTATTACTGTTGTTTCTTGGTGGACTAAAGGGCACACACACACACACACACACACACACACACACACACACACACACACACGTGCGCGCGAGCGCGCACACACACACTGTAAAAAATCTACTTGGTCTGTTGTGGCAGAGTTGTCATGCTGCACTGCTCACAAGTCTGTAGACACACATGCACGCATGTATACACACACAAGCAAACAAGCAAACATATCACTATCTCAATCGAGAGCAAATCCATCAGTGTCAATAAAAAAAGACAGCAAACAGGATATGAAATCACCGATGGGTGCTTAAAAAACTAGCTACACCACGCATGCTTAAAGGAGAATTCTGGTGTGATAGATATTGACCTAAAGTGTGTTGAAACATGATACCGAGTGTGAACGTATGTCTCATAGCTCATCTCGGCTTGTCCCCTGTACTCCGAAATCTGGCGCTAGTTAGCCGATGCTACCAACAGGTTTTCAAAGGGGGTGCCTCGGGCATTGGCCTAGCCATGCAAATAAATCACTGTTTTACACCCATTTACGAGGCTCAAAGTAGCTCCACACTTCATTGGTAGACTTCCGAGGGCCCTGACATTTGAAACGAGACATTGAGAACTTTGAAAAAGCACTGGTAGTTTATTTACAAGATGATTTATACAGACAGTACCTTCAGGAAGTTTACCGTTCGCCGCCATCTTGAATTTAGTCACGATAAGTCGAGCGACGAGTACATATGAACAGGTATGATAAGGGATCAGATTCCAAAAATAATTCTGTGGAAATGCATGGATTCCAGTTGCTGCTACTGATATGCACTGACTGCAATGAAGTACTAGAAAGAGTTGCTGAGTAAATGTTTAATGGTGTAACAAACTGCTTTACAGGACCAACTGGAGGGGTACAGGGGAGAAGTGGCTGTCATGAATGCCATGAAGCGCAATACACACACAGCCTCTGAATATCTCAGCAAAGCAACACGTGATGCTGAAACTTCCATCAAGTATGCACTAAGTACCCAACAGTTTATGTTCTATAATTGAGACGAGCAAATCAGTCATTTCAGAGGTTATTCAGCAGGTTACCATAGTGTTATTACCTTGCCTAGTCACTTTAAGAAACAGTATGGAATTCATTATTACCTACTCATAAGGCATGCTCAAAACATTGTTATCAACACCAACATCCCTGTTGATACTGATAAGCTTGCTAATATTCCAACTCCTGTGTTTTGGCAATGTACAGTGCCTATAAAAACTACTCGTACAACTCATATGGAAGTTTTCAGTTTTTGTTTAATTTAGCCACCCCCCCCCCCCCCCCCCCCCCCCAAATACTTGATTCTGGGTATGTTGGTTTTTACTGTAGATGTAGATGTTAAAAGTATGAGAATCAAAAGGTTAGATATACAAAATGTTTCACCAACATGAACATCTCTCTCTCTCTCTCTCTCTCTCTCTCTCTCTCTCTCTCTCTTTAGGCAATTATTGACGGGAGCAGAAACATTACATCTTGTATCTCAGATGCTGAACTCTATTGACAAGATCACTGAGAACATAGCACATGACTAGTGACATGACTAGTCTGTATTAGTGCCTTTTAATAAAATTCAGATGAAGGATGTTTCTTTAACAATGTTTGCTATTAAGTATATTTAATATTTTGGCATGTAGAATTTAGGTATTGCTTCTCTGTTCCTGTAGCAGTTTGTAGAATAGTTACCGATCAGTGTCCTAATTTCCAAACATGGGTTCAGTGTTTTCTCAGTATGTACCTTTTACCATCCAGTTTAGTCCCATCCACCATAACAATCAATGGCAATAATCTCAATAAATCTGTTTCTTGTAGTCCTATGTTGACTTATTTTGTGACTGCATACATAATTATATACAATTATACACAATTGTGTGGTGCTTGTTGACAGCCATGTCAACAAACAGGATACTTGTTAGCCGACTTCAAGTAAGCTTGTGCCCAGAACCCATGGGCTTGCATTGTTTCATAACTGTTGTTGCACCGCATTATGTTAATGAAGTGTGTTTGTATTATGGATACAGTAGGCTAAACAAGTAGGTGTGTTATTTGGATTAAGTGGGATGCTAATTCCTGTACAAAGAATATGGCATGCCAGAGACACCACTGATCAATAATAACACTAGCTTTCCAAGGCTTTCAACTATGAACATAATATGATGTTGGCTACACATACACAAATTGCTCTTGAGAAAATGTTAGCTTACTGTTCATCCAATGGGGAAATGAGATTTCTGCCCATGACCGAAGGTGGGCTAATGTTTTTGTGCCCATCATTTTTGTTTGTTAATTACGGAGCCCAGGAGATGTCATTGCAAGATATTTTTGTGTATCGAGAGAACGTGCGCTCATTTTACTAGTTCGTGCACACGTTTTACTACATAGTGCGCTCATTTTACTAAATTGTGCGCTCAATTTACAACAATTAAAATGAGAGCACAATTTAGTAAAATGAGCGCACTATTTAGTAAAACGTGCGCACAATTTACTAAATCGTGTGCACGATTTACTAAATTGAGAGCACAATTTAGTAAAATGAGTGCACAATTTAGTAAAATGAGCCCATGCTTTCTGGATATGTACCAAAAAATACCTTGCAATGACCCCTCTAGGGCTCCGTAGTTAATTTTTGGAGACTGTCTTGATTCTTTTTCCTGGTATAGTGACAATTACCATCTCAAAATGATTTTTGCTCCCCTCAATCTGTGCAGAAAATCTCTTCAGTAGGCAACACTTACATGTACAAAACTTCCCTTTTATTTCTATATCTAAAGGTTTGTTTAACGGGAGAGTTTGTTAATATCATAGCCTTTTATCCCTAAAAACATGATGAAAATGACTTTCTCTACAGTATCTTCCTCTACATCTTCTCTTTAACTACTTGGCTATTTTCTGATCTATGGAATGATCAAAATTAGTTTTTATTAGTTATTCTATCGTCTCATTGCTAAAAATAAAATAATAATCACATTTCTGTTAGAGATATAAGAAACTAGGCTACAAGTTCAAACAACTATGGCACCAGTAGCGTACAGCCTCTTCAAAAGTTAACATGCGAAAATTACATATAGACTAGGCAGGATTTTGGAAAATGTGCTTATTTAAAGTCCCGAAGACAAATCATGTTAATTTTTGGCATACAACATTTTTAGGGGGTTTGAAGGGTGCTGAATTCAAATCTTCTGTATGCCAGGCTAAAAAATGTCCCATAATGCCTCAAAATTGAGAAATCCAATATGGCCGCCAGGTCAAAATCTAATTAATCACTTATCTTTTGGACTATACAAGGTAAAAACCTGAATGTAATGTGCTTTTAGGTTTTCACATATAGGGAATTCAATGCCATGCTCAGATTTAAAGGGAAACTTGGCAGGATTTCCCCCTCTGCTGGAGAAATTGTGCATTATGCTATTTTAAACTGTGGGAAAAGGTAACGATAAAGCACATGGATTTGTTTACAAGCTAGCGAACGGCTAGCATACGTTTGGCATAACTATGTGGATGTTACAAGGTAAGAAACACGATTTAAAACGAGTTTATTGTTCCTCACTTCTCTTTCCGGGACGGTAGTCTCAATGTTGCAAGGTTGGTTTTCCGCCTGGGGACGCTAGGCGCAGCGGTGAAAGTCACCATTTTCACCGGAACAGGTCATTTAACCATCCAAATGATTTCTAAACGGGTTTATTACGTTGAAATAGTTGCCAAGTTCCCCTTTAAGATCAAAACTAGAGAAAATGCTTGAAATTAATGTACATGGTTAAAATTGTTGTCTCGGATAATGAATAATTCGTTAGCTAGTTAGCTTTTGTGAATAGGGAGAAGCTAACTAGAGCCTCCACTCTCCAGGATGTGGGCCCCCTCTTGACAAGATGTCGCCCACAGCATTCAAGGCCCCCGGCACATGAACTATTCTGAAAGAGCTGCACTGCAAAAAATGAATTCTAACCAAGTGTTATTGATCTTATATTAAGATTAAAAAATCAATTTGTATTGTTTTTAGTATGAAAAGACTTACCTAGCGCCCTCTCAAAAGATCATTTCGACTTAATTTAAGAAGACTTTAACTTATTTTAAGGAGGCAAGACAAATTTTCTCAACGCGCTGGCAGACAAATTTGCTTGTTTTTAGGACAAATTTGCTTAACGCACTGGCAGACAAATTTGCTTGTTTTCAACATGAGATGTCTTAAAATAAGTCTTTTTTTTTTAATTAAGTCAAATGATTTCACAAGAAAGCGCTAGGTAAGTCTCTTTATACTGAAAACAATACCAACTAGTTTTTTCTATCTTGATATAAGATTAATGACACTTGGTTAGATTTTGCTAGATAAGCAGTTTTTAAGTATAAGTATATATATAAGTATATATACTTTTTTGATCCCGTGAGGGAAATTTGGTCTCTGCTTTTAACCCAATCGGTGAATTAGTGAAACACAAACAGCACACAGTGAACACACAGTGAGGTAAAGCACACACTAATCCCGGCGCAGTGAGCTGCCTGCTTCAACGGCGGCGCTCGGGGACCAGTGAGGGGTTAGGTGCCTTGCTCAAGGGCACTTCAGCCGTGGCCCACTGGTCGGGGCTCGAACCGGCAACCTTCCGGTTACAAGTCCAGAGTGCTAACCAGTGGGACACGGCTGCCCCTTTTTTGCAGTGTGAACAGGGAATGAGCCCAGAGCCACAGGTCTGTCGCCAGGCTGCAAAGACCTGGAGACCCCAAGCCCCCCTGTCTGTTGATGTAGGCCGCAGTCACCGTGCTGTTGGTCCTCACCATTACATGTTGGCCTTTTAGCCACGGTAGAAAGTGCCAGAGGGTGAGGAGAGTGGCCCTCAGCTCCAGGATATTGATGTGGGATAGCCAAGCAAGTCCAGAGACCATTGATGCCCTGACTATCGAGAACGGCGCCCCAGCCTACTGGGGATGCGTCTGTAAATACGATCCGGCGACGACACAGTCACCTTGGCCTGGGAGGGCCTTGGGGCACAGGCCTAAGCTCAACAGGCACCTCTGGACTGGGCACATGTGAAGGAGGGCAAGGGGGACTACCTGCACCATTGCCACCATAAGGCCCAAGAGGCGAAGGCAGAGTTTCCACTCCACCTGGGCGTGCAACGTGAAGCGACTGAGACATGCGGCGAAAGACTGCTGTCTCGCCGGTGAGAGAGTCACGGATGCCCTCCTGGAGTCCAGGACCATGCCCAGGAAGTGGTGACCTGGGAAGGCTGGAGCCTGCTTTTCTTGGGATTGAGGTGCAAGCCTGCACTTTCAGGGACCGGAGGTACCCCTGAGGTCTAAAATAGGACGAAGGTCCCCTGTTCGCTTTGGTACAAGAAAATATCGGGAGAAGAACCCCGCTTGGGGGTCTGAACACATGACTTCCCTTATCCCCCTTTTATCCAAGAGGGTGGATAGCTCTGCACGTAAGGTCTGAGCGTGAATGGCACTGCTCACCAAGGTAACCGTAGGTGCCCTCGTCACACAGAGTTTGGTCCTGAACTGCAGGCGATACCCATGGGTCATGGTGGAGAGCACCCATGGATCCGCTCCTAAGGCCAGCCAAGCCTTCCTGCATCGAGCTCAGAGGCGAGGCTGGCTGGCCCGCAGATTGTCAGGAACGATGAGGGCGCCTGGAGGGGCCACGGGGACTAGCACGCTGGCCCCCCCGGGGATGCCTGAAGCCGCTGCCTGAAATCAGTCGGCCCCCAAGACGGATGCCCCAAGGTAGGTGTTGGCTGAGGCGTGAATGCCCTAGGGCGCCTAGCGCCCCTGGCATGCCTACCAAGAGACCCTGACACCTCTTCTGCACAGCGACGGCTGTCACGCGCCTCCTGCAACAGTGTGGTTGCCTGTGGGCCGAACATGGACCCAGGCTCCACCGGCACTCTCAAAAGACGCTCTCTGTCTGCCTGCTGGAGCTGAGATTGAGACAGCCAGAGATGGCGTCTAGCTACCCAGAACTGAGCCAAGGAGCGGCCCGATGCCACTGCCTGCTTAGACACTGCAGCGAGGCACACAGAGGCTGACTGGAGCTCTCTCAAAATAGTGGGATCACCGGAACTGCTTTGCAAGAGACCAGAGAGGTGTCGAACAGGCGGGCTTGCATCGCTGTGGGCCTATGCAACTTACCTAGCAGAGCCTCCATAGTCCTGCCATTGGCACTGAGGCAGGAGGGACCACCAAAGAGGGAGTTGGGAGAGGAGAAGAGGCGCTCCAAACAAAGCTTGATCCACTGGGGGGAGCGAGCCACAACCAATCAGCCTTTCGCATGTTGGAAAGCACCTTAGGCTGGCCAGAACACAAAAAGTAGTTGGGGAGGAAAAATGGCGACAGACCAAGTCACTAAAGTCTGGTAGGAGGGGAATGAGCGCCGCCACTGAGCGCCGCCACCTGCATCTAGGTGTGAAACCTAGATGCAGAGGCAAGGGGCTTCTCTGGAAGGGGAATATCAAGAGCCCTGGATGCCCTGCCAACGACCTCCTCAAACAGACGGGCCAGCTCGCCTCCCACGGGGCTGGCTGCACAGTGCAGTGCACAAGGTAGCTCCTCTCCCTCAGACAAGAGAACAGTCTCAACGTCCACAATGGCCTCCTCCAGCTCACGCGGACTGGTAGGAGGAGCAGGTTGGGGAACTGCAGGCCTTGTGCTAAGAGAAAACAGTGAGGCTGCTGAAGACTCCCCAAGCCCCCTGGCTACTCTTGCCATCTTCCTTGACGGCCCCTCGGAAACAGAACCCGCATGTTTACCAGAGAAAAAACGATAACGGGCTTCCCTTGTGTGCATAGGCATAATAAAACAATTCATGCACGACTGGGGGGCGTCCCTTGCCAAGAAAGCATGTTAGTGGCCCAAACACAACACACACACACATCATGGCCATCCAAATGTGGATGATCAGTTAGTGCCACAGCTACTATCTCTCACCAATTCCAAAAGCTTGTAGACAGATAGATAGATAGATAGATATTTTATTGATCCCCAGGGGAAATTCAAGGAGATTCAAATTTGTAAGGAGATCACCTCCTGTGGTTGCTTCAAGGGATGTCTAAGCATGCGCTGCAGTTGCAGGAAAAGTGGCATGTTATGCATGGAGTCATGCAGCTGCAGCAGCACCTGTCAGAACACTGCTGGAGAGGAGGAGGATGAGGATGATTAGGATAGCCTAAGGCGGGGATCACATTAGCCAGCGGCAAGCGGCAGGTTTCCTATGCTTCGGCAGCGGAACGTAACGCTAGCGTTGAACAAGCTGGGCATTGGACTTGGTTCAACTTTCAAAGCGCAACGCGAGCGTATTCAATTGACAAACCGTTTGTGTTGCTTAGGAACGAGACAAAATGTATTATGGTCTAAGTGTTGCGTTACGTTTGCCGCTGCCGCTGGCTAATGTGATCCTCGCCTAGTGTAGCCTTCCTCTTCATACCAAGAAGTTTAAAGAGTTGGATAGAATAGAATGGATTAATTACTAAATAAATAGGTAAATATGCATTATTAAATACATAGTTAAAAAACAGATAAATACAGATAAATAATATAAATAGATAGTTAAAATAGGCATTTAGCTTAAGAGTTTCAAACATTTTATTCAAATACTAAATAAATAGTTAAAATACAGATAAATAAATAATATTGGTAATCAACCTTGCTTCTAAACATGTTTCAAGTAAATTCTTCAGAAAGCCATCAACCTGTTTCATGGTCCTTTTTTCATGAATTATTCATTATCCAACACAACAATTTTAACCATGTACATTAATTTCAAGCATTTTCTCTAGTCTTGCACTTAAATCTGAGCATGGCATTGAATTCCCTATATGTGAAAACCTATAAAAGCACATTACATTCAGGTTTTTACCT
Source organism: Alosa sapidissima (assembly GCF_018492685.1). Taxonomy (NCBI): domain Eukaryota; kingdom Metazoa; phylum Chordata; class Actinopteri; order Clupeiformes; family Clupeidae; genus Alosa; species Alosa sapidissima. Next base: position 15,007,767 of record NC_055974.1, read on the forward strand.
TGTACAGTCCAAAAGATAAGTGACTAATTAGATTTTGACCTGGTGGCGGCGGACATATTGGATTTCTACATTTTGAGGCATTATGGGACATTTTTCAGCCTGGCATACAGAAGATTTGAATTCAGCACCCTTCAAACCCCCTAAAAATGTTGTATGCCAAAAATTGATTGAACATGATTTGCCTTCAGGGTTAATATCTTATATATTTCTTAATAACTAATACCCTAGTTTATTGCTGGCCCTGAAGCTCTCGAAGGCTATAGCCTACACACCTTAGGCCTACTCAAAGATTGTAGATAGGCTAGCCTACAACCTTGATGCAGTGGTCAAAGTGCTTTCAGGACTAGGTTATAGTTTCTCTTGGGCTTTTATTTTGATATTGGACTGTCTCACTTCCAGAAATTGTGGCCGGAAAAGACACTGGAGTTGCGGTTGAATTCCTGAACTGACTCCACTCACAACACACCAATTGGAAATAGTATTTGTGGCAAGAACCAGTTTGGCTTGTAGCGAGCATTAATCAGCATCGTTCGAATGTTTAAATTAGACCGTTCCTTTAGTTTTTTCGCTAATGCTTGCAGATGGCCACTTGAGCTGCCGCCAGTAGTTTATTTCTCACATTATCCTTAGCACAAACGTAACATTATAATGCTCAGTTCTCATAAGATACCGGTAACAGTCAAAGTCGAGATCAATGTTTTACTGCTACTTGTTACTCTTCTCGGACTGCTGACCAGGCTGTACGGGATTCAGTTTCCAAGAGCTGTTGTGTGAGTAGTGAATTTGTCAGTCACGGTGGTCTGTTAACAGAATTTAATGCACGGTCGAGGTTGTAGGCTAATTCATTAAGTGCATTAAACCGTGCATTAATTTCCGTTAACAGACCACCACGGAGTCCACTATCCCGCTTATTCCACTGTTGCCACAAACGTTTTAATAGCTAGAACTGTCTTGTTTGTAGAACTTTCCCCCGACACATTTTAACTAATTTCCAAGGTTCCCACGGGTCATGGGATTTCTGGAATATCATGGAATTTTACAAAGTCTATTCCAGACATGGAAAGTCAGGGAATTTTTATAATTTTTAGGGCATAGTCATGGAATATCAGGGAATTTTGTTGTAGCAGTTTAAGATGTAGCCTACTTGCCAAAATACATAATACAAATATATTTCCACTACAAGAGCAACATTGTTTGCATCCACAAAATTGCACATTATCTTTAAAATGTCGCATTATAGTTCAGTCAGTCAGGCATGCATTGTCCAAGGTGAGCACTTTCCCATTAGAAAAGACCATTTAAATATCTTCCCTCCAATTGCTTTTCAACACTTGGAGTGAAATTGAGCCTTATTCATTTGCTCTCAGATTTCTTTGTAGGCTATTTATTGAAATAGAAATAGTCTGGTCTTTCACTTAAAACTAGAGTTTGGATATGAAAAAAAAAACCTTTTCACAAATGAATCCAGACTTAAACCCTCTGAAGTCCAGACTTAAATCCCTCTGAACAAAAACAAACATTGCAAGGTTGTTGAAACAGTAGTGAATGCATGGATGTGTGCCATAATCATAGCAAAAGGCACGCCCATGAAATATAGTGTAGAAAATATGATTTGAAAACTGTAGCAATGTTTACAGTGACTCACAACAATATTCAACACCCCATATTCAACATCACAATTACAATATACTTCCATACATTATAGTTCTAGCATTTTTATTGTATCTATTTAAAATCAAATATTTCCAAAGCCAATGTATATTTGCTAACATTAAAAACTGTGGTGTATAACTTTAAGTATTTAAACCCATGTGCTTTTGACTTTTAGGGCGGTTGAATACTTTTGTTGAATTCTAAAAATTGTTAATTTACGAAATGGCAGGAATTTAAAAGCAGTAAATGATACATTAAACCATGTCAGATAATTGGTCTTAGAAGTATGGACTGAGTTACTATCATAGGCCATAGAACATCTGTGGAAATGCAACTTTAATGCCAGTCTTCCATTATGCAGAGGATGATTAAAAAATAATAGATATAAACTCTAGTCTGGTCGACATATATAACTTTCTTTGCAGAGAATCTTCTGCTCTTGCAACTTCAGAACTTTTATATTTCTAATGAGCTGCCTCTGTGCAAATTAGGATGTGATTTGTTTATTGAAAGATATTCCTTCTTGATTGGTTAGCCTATGACAGAATTTACCTAGTTATTCACATTAAAATTAATTTTGGTGGAAAGTTGACTGAAACCTTGTTTTTTGTAAATCAATATTATAGAAATGTCTCATAGTTCCATGCCAGGGACTCTAAACACTAATGCGAATATTTGGTAAATTAATCCAAAAGCTGTGTATTCTTTGTTCTTCTTTTTGTAGGTTTGATGAGGTTTATTATGGACAGTTTGTATCTCTCTATATGAAACAAGTATTTTTCGTTGACGAGAGTGGACCACCATTTGGCCATATGATACTTGCGCTTGGAGGTAAGCGTGCACCTTGGAGCCTGATACAAAACACTGAATCCTCCCCTTGTTGCCTAAAAGTAGCCTTAATCTGACATTTGCTTTCATACAGCCTATCTGGGAGGATTTGATGGCAACTTTGTCTGGAACAGAATAGGAGCAGGTTAGTATTTTTCATTTTAAATATATTTTTCAGTGTGATGGGATTGATTGACTGACTGATCCACTATCTGTTATTTTATAGCTTTTTCAATATAAAGAATAATAACCATGGGGTCTGCTGTTCTAAGTTGTTTGTGGAACCACTACAAACCACACAGAAACTTCATGAATTTTGACAAATTGGAAACATATTGGTGATGCATTGTTTAAATTTGTTGTCTAGTAAAGAATTACAAATAATGATTGACATAATTCTGTGTAACCATTCAGAAGTAGTTATGACTACATTCATAACTCATAACATTAATCATAATGTTACACTGTCGTAGCAGAACCCCTTAACGAATGTGCACACTGCTTACAATTACTATAAAGACAATTGTAACTAACAAAGTTCAGTGAGAGAGGCTATATGTGCACAGTAATTTCTATATTTGCCTGTCTATATGTTACATGTTAAATTGAACATTCACCCAACTTCATTTACTCCATTTTCTCACTCCATAACTGTCAAATCTGACATCATGAAATTCATGAAATTGCTGCTCCATCACTTTGAACAAAGGGAATGTAACGTAGCCTGACGAGCCAGACCCACATCAAGATGTAGGGTCTGGGAACTTACCATAGGCACTGCTCAATCCGAGGGCCGAGATGAATGGTTGTCTTTCAAATTTCCTCTGTACGCAATAGTATAAGGATATAAGTATATATAGTCTTGATCCCGTGAGGGAAATTTGGTCTCTGTATTTATCCCAATCCGTGAATTAGTGAAACACACTCAGCACACAGTGAGGTAAAGCACACACTAATCCCGGCGCAGTGAGCTGCCTGCAACAACAGCGGCGCTCGGGGAGCACTGAAGGGTTAGGTGCCTTGCTCAAGGGCACTTCAGCCGTGCCTACTGGTCGGGGTTTGAACCGGCAACCCTCCGGTTACAAGTCCGAAGCGCTAACCAGTAGGCCACGGCTGCCCTATAGGATAGTGCTACAACTGGCTACAACTCATGAGTCATGCATTTTCCCACCAGCGGAGGTAGTTGGCTAGTTGATCAAACTTTTGCCAATTTAAAAAAAGCTTAACTCGAGTCGTGATTCAAGAACTGCTGTTTGCCAGCAGCAGCATCCATCGTTTTTGTTTTCAAGTAGCAGTAAATTCATGCGGAAATTCACCGTCGCCGACTCAATGCAGGATGTGATTGGCCTGATAGAAGTTTAATTTTTCCAGCTCGCAAGCCAACAGAGAGTTGCTAGACTACCCTGGTTGCAAATTACATCCCGATTTCTAGCCTAGTAACATCGGACAGTTCAGTGCAAAAATATGGAGTGATTGCTAGTGTTGAAGTGTCCTGAGATATCCTATCACTAATGGAATGCCTCTTGTCTAATCAGATATTAATAAATAGTTTGATCCCACCTAACTATTTTTTGTCATAAGCAATATGGAACATGCCTGAAGTGCTGTGCATACTGTCTGAATAAAAAAGCTGTCAAAGAGAGTGCTGTTTTGTGGAAAAGATACATTTGATCAGATTACATTTTTAAATTTGACATTACAAACTATACCCTATCATACAATTTGAAAGCTGTGCTTGTCAGATCAAAGGATCCCGGAATGTTGTGCTCCATTAAAATATAAAGCATTTCTACATGTTTGCTTAGTAGCAGTGAATGTGTAAGAACAGTTCCCACTTTGCATTCACAATATTTTAATGTTATTTGTTTTTTGGTCATGTGCTTTTCCTAGAATACTCCAATAACGTACCTGTTTGGAGCCTCAGAGTAATTCCGGCCCTATCAGGCGCTTTGTGTGTGCCACTGGGGTATCTGTTGATGCAAGAGTTGGGTTATTCCCATCTTGTTGCTTTAATGGCATCAGTGCTTCTCTTGCTTGGTAAGCTTAATACATAATGTCTGAATATATTTGTTTCAATGTCATGAGGCTAAAATTTCACTGTAGCTCACACAAAGTGTTTTTCTTTGTACACATCTCTTGACAGAGAACTCACTGATTGTCCAGTCTCGCTTCATGTTACTGGAGTCTATTCTCATTTTTTTCCTGCTGCTTGCTGTGGTTTCCTATCTCCGTTATTGTAAAGCTCCAAATGAGTAGGTATCATGACCTTTTGTGAAAGAGGCGGTTTAAAACACTGATTTAAAAAAATTAAATATCCAGTTAACGATGGAGTGTGTGTGTGTGTGTGTGTGTGTGTGTGTGTGTGTGTGTGTGTGTGTGTGTGTGTTTATTTCATTTCTTCAGTTCATCAGTCAGGTGGGTATGGCTGGCACTGTCGGGTGTGGCAAGTTCTTGTGCTATCGGGTGAGTTGATCCTTTTTTTTTTTTTTTTTTTTTAAAGGTTTATTTATTTATGTAGAGGCATGTCACATTGTTAACAAAGAGACATTCACTCTGAATTCCCCTCTTTTATGTGACAGAGTGAAATACATGGGTCTGTTCACCTACCTGCTGCTTTTGGGCTTGGCAACTGTTCATGTCTGGAAGCTCATAGGAGACAAGTCGTTAAACATGGTGAGATCTGAACAAAGTATACTATGAAGTGCGCACATCCAAAAGTGTTTCAGCAGGTGCCAAAAAGGGCATACAAGTGAAAAAGACTTGCACACTGCCTTTGAACGACTCAACTTTTAATAGAAAAAAGACACAACGTTTCGATCTTACGATCTTCTTCAGGCATCTTAATGAATAGAAAAGCACTGCCAGTATAAAAGCACAAAATGGCCTGTACAGATAAGTAGGACAAGTGATGTCAATTAGGTATATTAGGCTATTAAGCAATTGGCATGAGTACGCCCATTTCTGAACAAACAAATTATTTAGCTTAACTTAGTGGCTTTGAATGACTGTATCTGTATTTTGCTTTTTACTTTCCGACTTGATGTCTCATGCAATGCCATATCTCCCTGTGGTTCAGTAGGCCGTGGTTGTGAAGCAGGTTGTTGCACAGTTTTTTGCCCTGATTGTGCTGCCAGTGGTCCTCTACCTGGTTTTCTTCTACGCCCATCTAAGCATTCTCTATCACAGTGGGCCACATGACCAGATGATGAGCAGCGCTTTTCAGGCCAGTCTGGAGGTCAGTATCTGACACTCAAGTCTATTAACACTGAAGCCAGTACCGTCACACTGGTGTGACGAGAACGCTCTAAAGAATATCTGGGTTCATTGAATTCAACATGGAATTTTAGAACCATACATTGTTGTGGAACAGAATCTTCTGTTAGAATGTTCAAAACCCCCCTGCTGAAGGATGGATGACACATCAACTCAGGCATTCCAACTGTAAGGCGGGGATCGCACTGGTAATAACGAAGCGGCAGCGGTAAGCGTAACGCAACGCTCAGACCATAATAAGTTCTATCACGTTCCTAAGAAACGGTTTGCCTAAACTGACAATTTGAACCAAGTTCAACGCTCAGCTTGTTCAACGGTAGCGTTACGCTAGCACTGCCACCGTTCTGCTGCCAAACCATAGAGAACGATATGAAACCTGCCGCTTGCCAGTGTGATCCCTGCCTAAAGGGCCATTCTCACCTGAAATGATAACTATAACGACAACTAACAATATTATCATTATTGTTATAGTTTATGTGTGGACGTTGTCATTCATATTAGCTAGAGTAATACTTTTTTACCATTATTGATATAGTTATTGTTCTTGGTGTGAACGGCCCTTAACAGTCTGTGACTTTGTTTTATATAACACCCTTAGTTTTGCTTGTTAACACGTATTATAAGGCTGTGCTTTTGTTCTGTTAAGGGTGGGCTAGCGAGAATCACAAAGGGTCAGCCTCTGGAGGTGGCATATGGCTCTCAGGTGACCCTCCGCAGTATCTCCAGCAAACCTGTTCCATGCTGGCTACATTCTCACAAGGCGAATTACCCTATAAGGTTGACCTGGGGTTCCTCTGCAACCCTGATACTTGTGTTACTGTACATGTTCATGTTCATTGATGAAGTAAAATAAAATCCTAGATAACATTCATAATTAATTAATTTGATTTAGCATGTTTCTCTTTTGCTGACCATTTTCATGTTTTGCTTGTGGCTTACAAAGGTATGAAAATGGTCGTGGCAGTTCACATCAACAGCAGGTAACTTGTTACCCTTTTAAAGATGTCAACAACTGGTGGATAATCAAAGATCCAAGAAGGTAATCCCTGTCATTTTAAGACTTGTAATGTTTTTTCTGCTTTCATAAATATTCTTTCACTCTTTTCTTGAATTATCTTACAACCACATATTTCTCACACTCACTTCCCAGACAAGACCTGGTGGTTAGTAGTCCTCCCAGAGTGGTCCATCATGGAGATGTCATTCAGCTTCTTCATGGAATGACCTCACGTTTCCTCAATACGTATGTCTACAACTCCTACGATTTAGTGTATCCATCCAAGCATAGACTGACTTGCCTTTGCGACTGAAGTTATATCAAAGATTGTTAAGGCGGAGCAAGATGTTTCATCAGGAGCCACTTCCGGGAACCCGGATCGCACGAGGGGGGGTCAAAATCCCCCTTTATGCAGAGCAGAGGCAGCGACTGCTCCATTGAAGTCTATGGGCATAGCTCAGAATTTTACTGCATATGCTAAGGTCTTGGTTCTATAGAGTTAGGAATGTGAATTTCGGGCACGTTTTCATGATCCTCAAACCCTTCTGAACATTTCAGGTACATTTTTAGCATTTTTGAGCATTCCAGTCTGGAGAAAATCAACCTTATATCAGGTGTGCGCCGGTTATTTATGCAGCTGCTGTTGGCCGGTTGCAACGTACGCTCGTCAATACGTCATCGACACGCCTCTTTATGCAGACAGGATTCGATCCCCATTTCGCGCCCATAGACATGAACTACGACGAAGTATCTTGCTCCGCCTTAACAATCTTTGGTTATATGTCGTGCTTTCACAGGCATGATGTTGCTGCTCCCATGAGTCCTCACTCACAGGAGGTGTCATGTTACATCGACTTCAATGTGTCCATGCCGGTTCAGAATCTTTGGAGAGTGGTACGTCTTAATGTGTTTATGTACACTGATTTGTTTCCATCATTCAGTACACCCTGTTCCTATCTCGACACAGAGATGTGTTAAAAAGCAACGCAAGTTGTGTTGTTTTCAGCACATTCATTTGTGTTACACTGTATATTTGCCAAAAACCAGCTCTGACAATCATATATAAAGACTTGAGATGAACATGGAGATTTTGTGCTCGGTAATGATCATAGCCTGAGAAATGTTGGAGGCATTGAAGGTTCTTATACACACACACACACACACACACACACACACACACACACACACAAATGTAACAACGGGGAAATGCACTCAACTGTCTTGTTTTGTTGCTGATTAAATTGAAGAGCTGATTTGTTGCTTTGTAGGATATACTAAACAGAGAGTCCGAGAGAGAGAGCTGGAAAACTATTTTGTCAGAAGTGCGATTGGTCCATGTCAACACATCAGCTGTGCTGAAGGTAGGCCTAATTTCATTTCTGGTTTCTTTTTTATCAAGTTGCCAGTGAAAATACTACCTTGCCTTCAGTCATTACTGATAAGATACTTTATGTGTTGTGTTATTTTATGTACAGCTTAGTGGAACCTCTTTGCCAGACTGGGGGTTCAGGCAGCTGGAGGTGATTGGCGATAAAGTCTATAAGGGCTACCAACAGACTGGCATGTGGAATGTTGAGGAGCATCGCTACGGAAGGAGTATGCAACTACTTAAAAAAGTTTCTGTAGATTATAGTGTCTGTGTATGTTTACCACAAAGCTTACCGGTAGATCTGTAGAGATGCATTGCTATGGCCTATGTGCCACGGAATGCTCTCAGCCAGTCTCACACTTGTTTTGGCTATTGCTTTAGCGTACCTGTTTACACGGACCTGGTTGGGTGTTGCACCTAGTGAATGAGCATGTCACGATGCTCAAGGATTTATGCGTGTGTCAAAGTTGACAGTTTGGCAGCTTTGTGTCAAAGTTAAAGAGTTGCCCTGTGCATAAACAAGATTTTCAGTGTTCAAGTAAACACAAAAGGAACTGAATATAACAGAAGATGCCGTTACAACCCAGTTGACACTCCACCGGAAATATATTGCAGGCTGAAGCGCCTTCCGTGGCACATACTGTAGTCAGTTGGAGGAGGTAGTATTCTCTTTCTGATGGCTATCAGTAGACTTAAGTCAAGTCAAGTCGGCTTTTATTGTCAATTTCTTTACATGCACTGGTCATACAAAGAATTGAAATTTCGTTTCTTACTCTCCCATGCAGACATAGACATGCTTTAAATACAGACATAGACATACTATGGACATAGCCATAGACAATAAACATTAAATTAAAGTGCAAGACTGAAATATAGAACATGTATGTATCAAAATAGAAATATAGGACATATATATATATAAAAAAAAATAGAGGTAGTTGTGTTGTATATTTCTATAGTCTTAACAGTTACATGAAGTTTAAACTTGTGCTTGTGTGACCTGTATATTTACATTGATATGCAGTATGTAGTAATTCAAGTATATCAGGCTTGATGTGAAGCAGCAACACGTTTGGCTGCGCAGTCACAGTGCAGTTCCACATGGCGGTGTTGGGGGGGGGGGGGGGGGGGGGGGTTTGGTAGACAGGATCCTAGTTTCCTAGGTTCCTGGTTGGCTGGTGCTGAAGTCTGACAAGATCTATAGGTTTTGGGTGTAGGGGCCAGCTATATCACAGTTGTGTGGTTCCACTCCACTCTGGATAAATACAGTACAACTTAGGAAGAGCTCTCAGACTAAATGCAATCTTAAATTCATGGAAATACCTTGGTTAGAAGTTTTTTTTTCTCTTAGATTACAATTAAATATTGTGGGTAGGGTATGGATACTGTATTTATGTGACTGAGTATTCAGAACTGACTTGATAGCCTTTCTTTGGCTTTTGTGGTGTCAAACTTGTACTTTAATCTTATCTATCCAGTAACATGTCAGAGCTTTTACTTATCCAAAGGCCATCTGCCACTTCATTATGTGCAGGTCATGAACAGAAAGAGAGGGAACTGGAACTCAATTCTCCCACTCATATCGACATCAGCTGCAACCTCAGCTTCATCGCCAGGTTTTTAGAACTCCAGGTAAATAATAGTGAATGTATTTAGGATTGGCTTGCTTGGTGCTTAACTTGAGACTCACATAGTATGTTAACTTGAGACTCATAGTACTGTATGTAATATCAGTGTTGATAACGCTATTTCAATAGTGGCGAATGCTGTCTGTGAAAGCTGAGGAGTCTGAACACAAGTATAGCTCTTCACCTGTAGAATGGATCACCATGGATACCAACATTGCATATTGGCTTCATCCTTCAAACAATGTAAGATTTGGTGACTCATTTGGTGTCTGGAAAATTACTCTTGACATGCAGCCTTCCCTACTTTGCCTGCTGATATTAATCATATCCTATCCCATTCCTGTATTTTTGGTTGCAGGCTCAGATTCACCTCATTGGAAACTTTGTAACTTGGACATTGGCAAACATTGCATTGGCTGTGTATTGTCTGTTGTTCTTGGCATATCTCTTGAGAAGACGCAGAAAAATACAAGATATTCCTGAAGGTATTTTCGTTTTTTATGGCTGACAGTGAGGGGATAATATTGCTTCATTGCTTCATGTTCGAATCGAATTTTCTCTAAAACACTATAGTGCGCAAATTATTTAACCTCTTTACAACTGAGATCCATTCTCAATCTCAGTTGAGATTTAAGAATCTGTCTGGTGTCAGCCAGTCTATTAAACCATAGTTTATGACGTTTATTATCTAAAATGAATAGTGTGACCTAAAAAGAAAAAGCATGCGATGTGTTTCAACCCAATAGCAAGCTGGGCTCAGATGGTCCAGGCTGGAGCTGTGTGTGCCGGAGGCTGGGCTGTGAACTACCTCCCTTTCTTCACAATGGAGAAAACACTTTTTCTTTACCACTACCTGCCAGCGCTCACCTTCCAGATCTTACTCGTCCCAGTTGTCCTGGAACACGTTCACTCTCATATCCTCAGGTGAGGTGGCTTGTTGTGTGGTCGATGTCATCGGTGAATTGAGATACTGTAATTACTGAAGGTGTTCTGTGAAAGTATTTTATATTTTTGAAAAGGGTGGGGTTTATGGTATTTCTGAAAAATGGAATTGTAACGTGAATATGAATTATTGGTATACCTTGTGCACATCACCACTGGTGTAGTGCAGTACAGTCATGTAGGTTTTGTCAAATTTAATTTAATTATTTTTTTATTTTGTTTTTTTGTCTGAAGAGGTCTTTGGTCAAGGATGTCCACGATACTGGTGAACCTGTGCACATGAAACTTACACTGTTTTTGCAGAATAATGTGAAAATAGTTAACTTAAGAACTTAAAGGTAAAGTTAAAAGGTAAGTTGGTCCTTTAAGGGGAGTATCACCCTTGCTAATTGAGCCACTCATTAGGAGTCACTCCTAAAAAATCTAGCACTTCAATGGAGCAGTAGATGCAACACGAGCGGAACACTTCAGTTACGTGACTAGTGTAGCTTTCCACATAGGCTACAAATTTATATTTGGTAGGTGTACACTTGGTCACATTTATTCACATCCCCTAATGTTGTTGTGGTCAAAATTACTGCAAGACAACTAGTGTGAGACTGCAGCTTTATTCACGACGCCGGGAGCATGTTACACACATGAAATGTCAAAGTAACAAGCCCACACATCTGTGGGTGAAGCCAACTCTTATACCCTTACCCCACACCCATGGAAATCACAAGTTGTCACCCTCCAGTGATCACTTAACCATCTGGTATTTTAACAGAGATAAGAAATGTTTACGACCCCCCCCATCCTGAGGGTTACCCACAGTTCGGTGACACAGGGGTTAATTTAACTAAACATTCCAACATAGGAGTTTCAGAAAACACAAGGGTAAGGGAGAGTAAGGAGATGACGATTAGATTTCACTACATGTGTATAAGGTACACTAAACATTCAATGAGAAAAATAAAAATTATCCCACATTGTGATGTGAAGTTTCAAAGTTCATGAAATTTGACATCAGCACCACCTATTAGATTTGCGCCAAATTTCATGACATTCTGTCAAGGGGCACGGCAACTATCTCAAGTCATGCCTGTGCTGATATATTGTGACAAACTATTTACAGATAAGTGATTCTCAAAAAAGTTTGGACGCTGTATAAAATGCAAATAAAAACAGAATGAAATGCTTTACAAATCATGTAAACCCATATTTAATTAAAAACTGGACATAGACCACACAACAAATGTTAATATGACTTCATTCTGAATTTGATGCCAGCAGCACGTTGGGACTAATTAGGTTAATTTGTAGCATCTCTCAGAAGGATTGGGAGTTTTTTTCACACTGTGTGGGCAAATAGTACAATTTAAGAATGATGTTTCTCAAAGTAAAAAATGCAAACAATTTGGGAATTTCATAATATACCGTACACAATAGGGGACAGGACTGAAAAACATGATTGGATGGCCGTGATCTTCGGACCTCAGCTGGTGCTGCTGAAACTCTGGTCTGATCAGTCATAATGTGGGTCTAAAAATCATGTCAAGTTTCATGGCTAAAGGTTCACCGGTTTCCCAGGTATCATTGACCAAATAATAATAAAAAAACATTTTAACAGAACCTAAATGACCACACTGAGAAATTCACATTTCAAAATAGGTAATCAAATCACAATTAATGTTTAAATTGAAACTATTATTAATTTATCATTGTTTAGGTCCCCATCACAACGTTGGGCATTTGGTGGGGTTGTTTTGGCAGCTTTGTCTGCAGTGTTACTGGCCTACCACACCATCTCCCCCTTTACCTACGGCCATGTTGAGATGACTTCTGATCAGTTGGCCATGCTGCGCTGGAAAGAGAGCTGGGATATTCTGCTGCGCAAACATTAACACTCATCTAATGTTGTCCTTCATTGGAGTGGTACAGAGTTGTCATGACAGAAAGTACACTTGATAGAGTACAATTTTAACCAAAAAAGTTTTGTTGTAACAAATGGACAAATGTGTTTGAAGGGAGCCTTATTTATAAAATACCAAGCTTGTCTCTTCAGAGAGAGAGAGAGAGAGAGAGAGAGAATTTGGGAATGAGTAAGGGAATGTCTGATCAAAAGGTAATATGCAACCTATATATATATATATATATATATATATATATATATATATATATATATAAATATAATTGCAGTGGGACATTAGAGCTCATCTGGTCCCAATTCCAAGGCTGTGAAATGGTCTCTTATTTAATCTTGCTGTATGAGCCTAAATGGGTTGACTGGGTCTTATTTTTTGTGTTTGTACTGTTTTATGGTTCTTAATAAATAAATAAATAAATAAATAAATAAATAAAATAAAAAAAAGACAAGGAGAGCTGATAATTGTCATGCGAATACTTGTAGTGTTTTATTTTCTTTCTTTCCTTCAAAATCGTCTAGATTGTGCAATCACTTTAGTAACCCATGTTTGTGTTTTCTAGCACACAATTGAATTGTAAACATATTTTATTGAAAATGTTAAATATGGAAGCTCATCATCCATCAGTACATATTAAAGGTGTTCTGGTCACTCAGAGTTGAATCTGGCAAGGCTCTTCAACTGCTCGTTCCAGTGTTCCTGCCAGCTTAGCAGTTTAGACATCTGAGCATCCATCTTTGCCTCTAACTGGGCCAACTCCTCTTTATATCTCTGCAGGTAACGCTGTAGAGTAAGAAAGTACATTTTATTTAGAAAGGACATTCACAGCTTTCACTGTCCAACGTGATGTACAAAACTCAAGAAATTATAGTAAACATATAAATAAAGAATGAGAAACCTATACCAGCAAACACACATATCAACAACAACAACCACCAACAAACAGCAGGGGACTGATATAACAGGTGGAGGGTTAGGGGGCTGGGAAGGCCAGAGAATAAAGGGTGGATTTTAAGCCTAGACTTAAAAAGTCAAGATGGAGGGAGTATGTTAAATGTCAAGGCAACTGGTTCGACAGATGTGGAGCAGCAAAGGCTCCGTCAACTTTCTATTTGAGCCGTGATTGAGGCACATGTTGGAGCTATACAAAATCACCAAGAACAAACATGTCGCATAAAACACAATAAAACGTAAAGCATAACTGATAAGATGTGAACTTACATATGTGCAGGATGGAAGGTAAAATGTAAATGTTGTGTTCCTTGTGTGCTACAGCATGTGGAGAAGGGGTTGGGGTGGTGTGTTGCGTAAGCTGAGCTACCTGGCATGTCATGCCAAGAAGGATGAAGTTTACATTTCTGTACCTGGTGTGCATCATCTCTTGCTTCAATAGTTTGCAAATGGACCAATGTTGTCTTGGCTGTGGTGATCGAGGCGGTTTGTCTGTTAGACTTTTCCATCAATTTATCATCAAACGACTCAAAGTAGACCAGCCCTTGCCATATGCTTTAGAAAGAAACCACGTGTTAAACAATATCAAACACTGGTAATTCTGAATTATATAGATATATTTCTTTTATTAGAATTCCTTACCGTTTGCCTCTGTGCTTAGCACAGTTGTCCTCCTCTATAGTTGTTCCAGCAGTTGTAAGCTTGTCCTTCAGTTCAGTCTCTGAATCACAGGAAACACAACTCATGTATTATAGCGGAGAGTGGACCACATTGTCAAACTTTTCCCATAATGCTCACAATGATAACATAATGGGAAAATATGGCAAATGATAGACTATAATATTTGGTACACATTTTGTATGAATTAGATTGTATGTTTCAGTGAAAAATTAGCAGTGTGTGAACTTGCTCCATAATTAAATAAATAGTCTTGCAGAGCTTCCAATGCTAAAAGCTAGTTTTGGTTATCTGTTGTCAAGCAAACGTGTTCCTAGGAACTAGCCAGCAGACTGCAGAAATCTAAGTGCACATCTGAGATGAACTTGTCACAAAAAAAGTACAGATGTTGTTTTTGAAACATGTTAGGTATACATTTGCCTGCGATACTATTAAAGGAACCGTATGTAAGATTGTGGCCAAAACTGGTACTGCAATCACTTTCTAATTACTGTAGAGCGGTGTATCCCCTCACCCTCCCCGCTGACTAGCAGAACTGGCACCCTGGATGCGAAACACTACTGACTTCGTGATTAGTAGATAGGTGGAGGGTGGCCATCAGGCCAAAACACAACATGACAACATCAACATCAGTTGAGGGCTGCAACTTTACTTTTTAAATGACAATATCCTGTTGTCAGTGATATAAGTATTTGAAATGAACATGAATTCTTAGGGCTTTATCTTGCACTTTAACGGAATTGACTTTGCGCAAATCGCTTTGTGGGCGGATCTTGGGCGCTGTCTCTATTTTACCGGCGGAATATTGACTGTTGCGCCCGAAGCAAATCTAAAATAGGGTGGTCTGTAGCAGCTGCATTATTCATGGGTGTGGTTTGGGCGTAATGTGCAATAAACCAATCAGAGCGTCATCTCACATTCCCTTTAAAGGAGAATTCCGGTGTGATATTGACCTAAAGTGTATTGAAACATGATACCGAGTGTGAACGTATGTCTCATAGCCCATCTCGGCTTGTCCCCTGCACTCCAAAATCTGGCGCTAGTTAGCCGATGCTACCAACAGCTTTTTCAATAGTGGTGCTTCGGCATCGGGCTAGCCATGCAAATAAATCACTGTTTTACACCCATTTACGAGGCTCAATGTATCTCCACACTTCATTGGTAGACTTCCGAGGGCCCTGACATTTAAAACGAGACATTGAGAACTTTGAAAAAGCACTGGTAGTTTACTTACAAGACGATTTATACAGACAGTACCTTCACGAAGTTTAGCGTTTGCAGCCATCTTGAATTTAGTCACGATAAGTCGAGCAACGAGTAAGAATGAACAGGTATGATAAGGGATCAGATTCCAAAAATAATTCAGTGGAAATGCATGGATTCCAGTTTCTTCCAGTAGCAGCAACTGGAATCCATGCATTTCCATGGAGATACATTGAGCCTCGTAAATGGGTGTAAAACAGTGATTTATTTGCATGGCTAGCCCGATGCCGAAGCACCACTATTGAAAAAGCTGTTGGTAGCATCGGCTAACTAGCGCCAGATTTTGGAGTGCAGGGGACAAGCCGAGATGGGCTATGAGACATACGTTCACACTCGGTATCATGTTTCAATACACTTTAGGTCAATATCACACCGGAATTCTCCTTTAACAACAGGTACGCTTGTTCCATAGCGGATTGCTATTATTTGCAGGCGCAACCAAGAACGGTTCACAGTGCTATAGTCAGTTGTGAACAGTTTGCTATTGATTTTTCCTCTCGACAAAATGTAATACAGAAATGTCACTTTCCGATGTTTTGGGATCACTCTCACTGAATCACAAGCTTATGAATGCATGGTGACATTTTTGCAATGTAATCTAACATTACCTCACTATAGACAATGCAGATCTGTCAGATAAGCTCTCCTCTCCCGTGCTGCTGCTGGGGCATTTGGGTTAAATGGAATCGGCATCCAGTTCGTCTCATTAAGTCCTCTAATATAGTGCAGTTCGTCTCATTAAGTACTCTAATAAACCTAATTTATGTCATCAACACATCCGTGATTCGTGGAAATGTGTTCGCAACACAGGCGCCCAAGCAAGCGCTCCTGCAGGTGTAAGCTACGGCTGTACCTTACCAACAGGCAACTAGAAACACTTTCCAAGTTGACCTAACTTTCCAACTCTGCACAGTATCCCATTAACTGCATGACAGTGGGCTATTTACAATATTTATTTTATGTAAAGTAGAGTTTGTAAACACGTTATCATCAACTTAATGCACGCACAACTTTTGTTTGAGCAGGAGAGAGAATAACAATGAGGGCCTGTCCACACGGAGACACTTTTTAGGTTAAACGCAGAGGTTTTGCTTCGTCTTGGCCGAGCGTCCAAACGAATCCTGTAAATGCACTGCCCGAAACCGCACTTTTCTGAAACCTGGTCCCAGAGTGGAAAAATCGTAAGTTACGCATGTAACTATGGATCTGTGAGACCGAGGGATGACCGTCACTACGGTCTAAAAAAGGAATGATCACCTTCGTTCTGCCTATCACCGAGACCATATGTCAACAAAGTCATGCCCATGACCTCCGGAAGCAGAACGACTCGAGCTTGTAAATAGCAGAGATTGCTCCCGGTTCAGTCTCCTACCTTGAGCGCCTCAGGATGGTCCGTGCGACAAGGATAGTGACGGTCATCCCTCGGTCTCACAGATCCATAGTTGCATGCGTAACTTACGATCTGTTTCGACCTCACTCTGACCGTCACTACGGTCTAAAAAAGGGATGACACATACCAAAAAAGTCGCGAGGAGCTCTAAGCTAACCATTAAAACCTCGCTTGGTCACGGACATGAGGGCAGCGTCGCCAACCGGAGCTGGGCGAATGACGTCCACCCTATAAAACCTGGTAAAAGTGCAAGGCGTCGCCCATGAAGCCGCTGCACAGATATCGCTTGCTGGTACCCCCTTAAGGGCAGCCCCAGACGTAACCATACTCCTGGTGAGCCCTTGTACCCGAAGGGACTGGCATTCCCCGAGCCCGGTAGGCATGGGAAATAACCTCAACCAGCCAATGTGACAGCCGCTGTTTGGAAAGCGGTAGCCCCTGCTTCGCCGCTCCATAACAGACAAAAAGTTGAGTGTGTTCCCTCCTCAACGACTGTGTACGGGCCAGATAAGCTCTCAAAGCCCTGACTGGGCACAGAGTGAGCAACTTGTCGCGCTCTGCCTGTGAGGCAGCAGACGGCTGGAATTGGGTCAGCTCCAGAACCTGGTTGATAGACTGCTGACTTAGAACCTTAGGCAGGAAGGCTGGATTAGACCAAAGTGACACGCCAGTGCCCCCTGCCTGCCACCTTAGGCAGTCTTCGCTGACGGAGAGGGCGCACAGCTCCCCGACGCACTTGGCCAAACAAAGAGCCAGGAGAAAACAAGTTTTAAGGGACAAAGATCGCAGATCTGCATCTAAAATGGGCTCATACGGGCCTTCAGTAAGTGACATCAAAACAGTGGGCAAATCCCAGTTTGGTGCCCGCAAAGTGCGAACTGGACGCAACCGGCGGGCCCCTTTTAAAAACTGACCAATCAGTGGATGCCTACCCAAGGGTCTGTTATCCGCACCCTGGTGAAAGGCTGAAATGGACGAGGCATAAACCTTCACAGTACTGACCGCCTTGCCTTGATCCAAATAGGACTGCAAGAAGCGCAAAACTTGTGGCACAGGGCAAACCGCTGGCTCAAGACCCAAGCTGGCACACCAATCCGAAAAGATCCTCCACCTGAGTGCATAGCAAGCTCTAGTAGAAGGAGCCCTGGCGTTGTTCAGAGTCTTCTGCACAGACTCAGCTAGCTGTTCAATGACGGACTCTGCAAGGGCCAAACCCACAGGCGCAGGGCACCTGGGTTCGGATGCCAGATCTGCCCGTCTGCTTGGGACAGAAGATCTGCCCGGCCGGGTAACTGCCATGGCTGACCCTGCAGGAGCCGGAGAAGATCTGGGAACCAAGGCCTCGCCGGCCACCGTGGAGCAACCAGCAGAACTGTGTGTTGGCCCTCCCTGATCCTCCGCAGGACCTGAGGTACAAGAGGGGATGGGGGAAAAGCGTACAACAAGCCTGTCGGCCAGTCTTGTGACAGAGCATCCAGGCCCAAACTGCCTCCCTGTCCCACGAGAGAGTACCACTCTGGGCAGTGAGTCGTTTCCGCCGATGCAAACAGGTCCACTTGTGCACAGTACCATACTGAGCCCAGACCTGGCTGACCACCTCTGGGTTCAATCTCCATTCCCCCGGGAGTGGCCCGGTCCTGGAGAGAATGTCGGCCGCCCTGTTCTCCACGCTTGGAATGTGTACTGCCCTCACTGAAGCCAGACGCGGCCATGCCCATGACAGCAACTCCTCCGCCACCTGGAGGCACCGCCAGGACCTCGTGCCACCTTGGTGATTGACATGATACACCACCGAGTTGCTGTCTGTTCTCACCAGAACATGTTGGCTTCGCAACCCTGGCAGAAACCTCCGCAGGGCGTCAAAGCAGTGAGTGATGAGACGGTCCGTCCTGGCACATTCCTTACGCGGGCAGCGTGGAATGGGAGATGCATTGGGGGCAGCGTGTATTGGGAGATGCATTGGCAGGCCCCAGGGAAGTCCAGGTGCCGATGGACTGCTCGACCGGTGGCATATCCCCCAGCCCTGAGTCGGCCAGATAGGCAGCCTTTGCCAACTGACGGCAACCTGGATTGAATTGGGGGCGCTGTAGCGACTTACCCCATGCCGTCCGCAGCACCTTTGTGTAATCCTCTGCCACGGGTATACAGGGTGGTGGGCTATTGTGCGAGACGCCTTCCCAGACCCCCCCAAGGGAAGCCATGTCTGGCATAGGGGTCTGAAGACCCAGGATCTTGGAGGCAACACCCGTGACATCAAGGAGCCAACAGGGACCTCCCCCGGCACCGTGGATTCATCAGTTGGCTCCACCATGTCTGAATGTAGCTCATCCAGGAGGCCGTCCCCGCTTACGTCATCAATCGTAGAGCGAGGGGCATGGAGCGACAGCACATCCACATCACCCAGATCAACATCCGCACCATGGCTCTCAGGCCTGGATGAGGAGAGACCTTCCTGGCCAGGGGGCAGAGAAGAGGATGACGTGCCCTGGAGACCCTCCAGCCAGTCCATCCTCCTAGCCAGAGCCTGGAGAGCTGAGAAAATCTGAAGCGACTCCGTGCCACCACTCTTGGTCACGGCAGCTGGAGCCGGGCGTTTAGCAGGTCCAGGGACCTCCACCTGACCATGCTTGGAAGGGGACTCATGTTGCTGATCCCATTTACGCTTGTGCGTATGCTTACGGCCATGCCTATGAGAGTGGGACGGTCGGTCGGGTGAGCGCCGCCTGTCCCGTCTGCCCTCACACACGTGTCCACATGCCTGGTCAGCCCAGCGGAGCCGTTCCTCCCTAGGAAGGTCACAGGCTGCGCCGCAGGGGCTGTCGACATCCTCCAGGAGGTGGGCGGCCCCAAGGCAAGCGGGACACTCTCTATGCCCGTCATTGGGAGCCATCGTGGCCCTGTAGACTCTGCAGTAGTGTGCCGCCATAGCCTACCACAGAAAAACACAATGCAATGCAATACAATACACTAAGGCACTTACCTTGGCCGTTCAACGCACTGGGTCTGCAAGCAGCAGCCCGTAAAAGAGATACACCAGTGGTGTAATACCCGTACACGGGTGGCCTGAAGCAGCGTGCGGACACGCTTAGCAGGCTCACACTGGCCCAGCTAGCTGCGGACAGCGGCGACGGGGTATAAAACAGATGTACAAAGAAGGCGGTTACCAGTGCGTGAGCGCACGCGCCGACGTACACTAGTGGACAACTGGCAAAGAGACACACAGCAGCCCGCACCTCGTGCAAGACTGCACCTAGCAGGCACAAACAGCTAAACTTACCTTTTCAAGTAGCCTAGCACACAACAACAAAACTATCAAGAAGCACACAGTAGTGCCTAAGCGGCCGAGCACATATGCGCTGATCAGGCTAACACAGGTTCCGGCTGCCAGAGCAGTAAACAGAAATAATAACGGTGGCCCACGCCGGTGCGCGAATGCACCCAGCAGGCTCACACCAAGCCCACTAGCCGCGAACAGACGGATAAGGTACACAGTAGTTAACAAAAAACAACCCGGAAACCTGGCACACACAAAAGGGAAAATAACACCGAAACGGTGGCCCGCAGCAGTGCGCGAACGCAGGAAGCAGGCTCACACTAGCCCCTCCGCCGTGCGGTATGGGGTGAACTCAGGAAAGGCGTCAACAAGTGAAACGAAGTTTCCTGAAAAAAACACAGGTTACCGCCACATGCAGACTAACAAACGCAGTCAAAAGCAAGAAAGCAGTGAAAGTACGTACTCACGTCTCACAGGTCTCAGATGAGGCGATCAAGGTGAGAGACTGAACCGGGAGCAATCTCCGCTATTTACAAGCTCGAGTCGTTCTGCTTCCAGAGGTCATGGGCATGACTTTGTTGACATATGGTCTCGGTGATAGGCAGAACGAAGGTGATCGTTCCTTTTTTAGACCGTAGTGACGGTCAGAGTGAGGTCGAAACAGATCTGAAACCGTAGCCCGTTTGAATTCGTTTAGACAGCGAAACCGCACATCCTGCTTGCGTATCGATGATGTCATCGCCACACCTCAGCTGCCCTGGACTTGCACTTATAGTATTGCCTAACAATACATTGTTTTCATACATGACATTACCTACGATTACACTCCGTAAGATAAATATCACAACTGGTGCTGCGCAGCGCCGATAGCGTATGACTTGGTGGACTGAACACTGTTTTTCCCTGTGTTTTTGTATGCATTCTAGCTACTGTCAGTGACGCGAGAGAACTTAAGTTATTAGGAAAGTGCGGTGTAAGTTTAGGCTACATTAATTTGTGCGTAGTGCCAGTGTCATTCATTTATTTTACATGTCTTACAACATATATACATGCATTCAGTTGAGTGAAATCAGATATAAGCATACAAAGACGCTTAGAACTCAGGTTAAGCCGATGGTAGCACACTGAATGCAAATGCGCGATTTGATGCAGGCAAACGTTACTAACGTTACTAACGAAGGTTTTATAGCAATATTATAAATGTGGCGACAGAATAGCCTAGAACTTGGGTAAGCCTTGCGTTTAGTAGCTTAATTGCGGTGATAGCCAAAACTAATGTGAATCACGGACTATCCTACAACCAAAGAAAGTAAAGGTGATTAGTATGCCTACCTGCGTTAGCCAAATAAAGGACAGGACTGAACCCTTCACAAACCGTAAAATAAAGTTTATTAGTTTTACAGTTGACTACAGTTGACAGTTCACCATCAGTCCACACAAACAATTCTGGTTTCCTTGCACTAGCCATTTCGTCATAGCCTATTCTGTCTGTTTGTAAAGCGCAAGTTTTGGTCAATTTCTGTAAAGAAACAGTGCCACCTATAGGCCTGGGGTATGAAGTAACGTGTTGAGTCGTGTTGAGATGGATCCGTTTGGACGCAAATATTCTTGATACGGTTCCAGGAAAGACAGAGGAAAAAAAGATCGGTTTGGTACGTGTGGACTAGGCCTGAATGGACGCAGCAACTACAGAAATTGTAGCGAAGGCTACTTGCTGCTTTCTTTTACTGTCTATGGTTGCTGGTTAAGAGCACATAATAAGCTTATTGAAGCGAATTCACAAACTCAAGACTTCAAGGCCATCATGGATATAAAACGTTTTTTGAAAACAACGAAAGGATGGAGGGAACATTTTTTTTTTTGGAGTTTTGGAGTTATTTCATTATTTTTGGAGCCATCTTGAATTTAGTCACGATAAGTCGAGCAACGAGTAAGAATGAACAGGTATGATAAGGGATCAGATTCCAAAAATAATTCAGTGGAAATGCATGGATTCCAGTTGCTGCTACTGGAAGAAACTGGAATCCATGCATTTCCACTGAATTATTTTTGGAATCTGATCCCTTATCATACCTGTTCATTCTTACTCGTTGCTCGACTTATCGTGACTAAATTCAAGATGGCTGCAAACGTTAAACTTCGTGAAGATACTGTCTGTATAAATCGTCTTGTAAGTAAACTACCAGTGCTTTTTCAAAGTTCTCAATGTCTCGTTTTAAATGTCAGGGCCCTAGGAAGTCTACCAATGAAGTGTGGAGATACATTGAGCCTCGTAAATGGGTGTAAAACAGTGATTTATTTGCATGGCTAGCCCGATGCCGAAGCACCACTACTGAAAAAGTTGTTGGTAGCATCGGCTAACTAGCGCCAGATTTTGGAGTGCAGGGGACAAGTCGAGATGGGCTATGAGACATACGTTCACACTTTGTATCATGTTTCAATACACTTTAGGTCAATATCACACCGGAATTCTCCTTTAATAAAGATACATTTCTTACATACGGTTCCTTTAAAGCCTATGGAATTCTGAACTTAGTCCATGCTAATAGCGTACTTCCTCCGTGAATATCATCAATTGTCAGCAGGTCATCCATCTGGAATAGCAGGCTCTCACTCAGCGTAGCAAGAGTAGAAACAAAATGTTCCCCATGGTTCCTCAGACAGTCCTGAGATAGAAGAGATTATAATATTCTTACCGTACTCTACCAACCTTCAAAACATCATGCATATACAAGCCACATGAAGCTCTACATGAGACTGAATACAAATTAATGGAGTACAACATTATATTTACATTATGTAACATATTAGTTATATTTCGCCAACTCTGTGAAAAGGTCTATTGTATAACCATACTCTGATACCATGTGATTACACTTATGAGCTTCCTGACAAGTCAACACATGTAGAGACGTTGTCTGTACTTGTATGGCAGAAACAACTTACAGTGGCATGTAATTAACTATGCTAATGTTAATTGAGACATCTGGTAGCTGATTATATGCTTTAGTGACCTTTAGTTGGAGGGTAGTGCTGCTGATGGCGCTGCTATGCTCCTTCTGCCTACGCTCCTCAATCTCCTGCAGTTGCTGTAGCTCTGCTGCGCAAGCCGGGTGGCTAAGACGTACGGTCAGTTGTTTTCTCAACTCCCTCTGAACCAGTCACAAACACCCATTATATGCCCCGCACATCAAGACAAAAATGTAATTAATATGCAATAATCGCACATAATTCTTTACATACAACATAATCATACATTCCCACACAAACATAGCGTATTCTGCTCAGATGTGTATGTATATTAAATGGAAATAGTGTTTTTTTTATCTTAACCTTTTTCTCCTCACTTTCCTTCAAGGTGACTGCAAGCTTCTGTCGTTTGAGATCCATATCCTCACTTAAGCTGTGTAAGCACTGTTCGGTGAGGTTGTAGATGAGTAACACTGGGACTCTAGACAAACAGTCTTCACAGTCCTTCAGCTGCTGCCTTAACTCTGAGGACAAAGCAGAAGAGCTGTTCTGCTGAAGATGCATGAGTTATTGTGTAACATTTGACATGTCACAGTAAGCACCCAATTAAATTTGGCAAAGATCTGGTAATTTCCACTGAACTTGCCAATGAATTCAAAGAACATGTAGGCCTAGTCACTTAACAGTCACTTGGTAAAGCCTGTATCCAATCAGATTCACAGATATCCCGCTCAAAGTGGCAGTTTACGAATGCATTCTTTTTTTATTTAGTTCCAAACGGACATATTCTGTATTCTGGTGTTGGGCAGCATGTTGATGACTTAATGTGTGGTGGAAGGGTGTTCGTCAAATTTGACACAATACTGATTCACTTGTGCCCTTAGCAAGATATTTGACTGATTAAGCACAGACATGTTTGATAACTCTTACCTTGTAGGGAACTGTTGTGGTAGTCTAGTGCTTGGCTTTTGTATTGCAAAAGTCTCCTGTTTATATCCTCTGCACACTGGTCAAATGTCTCCTGTAAGTACTGTGGCCGTGTCATCAGTCGTCGCTCCTTCTTCTTGTAGAACTCCTGTGTGATATTAAATAGTGAATATTCTGCAGACTGTGAAAGTAAAAGGGATCCTCTATCTTTCCTCTATAGCCTCTTACCTCTGCCACCAGAAGAAGGCCATCATTAGCTTTCCATAGGATATTTGTCACTATCCCCTTAAAGTTTGGCCTGAGGTGAAAACAAAGATATTACTAGTATATGCTAATTCAGTAAAAAAAAAAAAAAACAAACAAAAAAGTTTGTTTGAGTGGCAAGTAAGTGCTTACATGCTTTGTTCCTCAGGCCTGGGTCCAAACACCTGAAATCTCTTGTCAAAGCGAGAGGCCTTGGCAAACCTCTTTCCACTGAAGAGGGAAATGTAAGCATATGTTAACATAAAATATTCATGTAGAGCATATGGAACTGAATTAAATTGTTGATCATTTGCTAAGCTTATTTGTGTAAACAACATTGTGATGAAAGCTTTTGTTACACATTTACACTACTGTTTAAATGTTTGGAGTCACTTACAAATGTCCTTGTTTTAATCATTAATGTTGTAAATGACTGTTGTAGAAAGAAATGGCTAATCTTTAATGCAATACAGATGCCCATTATCAGCAACCATTCATCCAATGTTCCAAAGGCACATTCTGTTTACTAATCTGATATCATTTTAAAAGGCTAACTGAGAAAACATTGGAGAAACCTTTTGCAATTATGTAAGCACATAATGTAATCTGAAAACTGCTGCCCTGATTTTAAAAACAATGCAACTGATCTCAGCTGTCCTTTGAACCTTTGAACAGCAGTGTACTGTATATGACTGGAAAGAGAGTGGAGTTGGTAAAGGATATCAGTGGGGAACATTGACATTTTACTTAAAGGTACTTTTATACTTTGGTTTTGATCCAAAAACCCGCCAGAGAGGTTTCCTTATACACACTCTTAAGACCACCGTCATTTGCAATTTCGATCAACTGCTCTTCCTCCTGCACTGACAAGTTAGGACTATTCGGGATATTGACAAATGGGTTGCGGACCCACTCATTGGTTTGCCGTGAATCTTTGAAGGATGGGAAGTAACGCTCAAACTCATTTGAGAGCGCAACAAGGTGATCACGCACCAGCTGCGAGAGAAAGGGCCCTGCCTCAGTCTCTCCCAAAACCCCCACTACTTTTTGGAACATATCAAATACACCCCGGTCCACTCGTCGTCCCTACAAATCAAGCTTGGCTTTAAATGCAGCGACTTTATCTGCCAGTTTAAAGACAGTCGTCATTCTCCCCTGGAGTGACATGTTGAGGTCATTAAGCAACCCGAATATGTCACACAGGTAAGCGAGTTTTGACACCCAGTCCTCATCACTAAAATGTGCAGCTAACGGTGACTTTTTTTCTGCTCTCGCAACTCAAACACTCTGGCCAGTGACCTGCTAAAGATGCTTGTTTTTTGTTGCTCATTCTAGCAGTTTAGCTAACTTTGTGTGACACTACCGTTCGCCAAGAACTGATCAAGTGAAGTGAGCTGACCTGAGGCTGCGCAGCGCTGAAGGCAATATGTAAAAGTGTTGAAGGCGGGACAGACAGACGTAAGAAAATAGACCTTGCAAAATGCAAACATGCGTGCAATCAAACAACTGCATATAGGCCTATGCCATGTAAAAACGTGACATTATTGCGAATTAATGTCCCGGTGGTTGGGGACCGCTGCTCTAAGCGATGTTACGCAGTTTGTAAGCATACACTTTTAAAAAATGCGGTCTCTGTAGACACCCCAAGCTCCTAAAACGGGAACAAAAACAGCCTGGTGCAGCCAGGAGAGTTTCAGTTGCACGGAAGGGATGGGTAGGGAGGGGCAAGCTAGCTCTCTGTTTTGTTTGAACATCAACAGAAGTGACGTCACCCAACATCTTAGAGAACTTTTTTTTTTTTTTAAGTATATATTTTTGGCCTTTTTATGCCTTTTAATGACAGGACAGTGAAGAATGACAGGAAGCGAGTGGGAGAGAGTCGGGGTGGGATCCGGAAAGGACCACGGGGCGGGAATCGAACCCGGGTCGCCGGCGTATGGTGCAGGTGCCCCAGCCAGTCGTGCCACGGCCGGGGCCGTCTCTTAGAGAACTTTTAACATTACATTGTTGTTGTTTTTCTTTTTTTTTGCACTGATATGAAAAATGAGAGGCCAATTTTACATGACAATTTCCCTTCCCTCACTCAAAAAGTACGGTAATAATTTACTTGACAGTATTGATATAAGAGTGACATGACACTGTCATGACACATGAACCCTAACCCTAATCCTAACCTCTAACCCTAACCCTAACTTGTTTTGACAAAAACCGAATGACACTTAATGACAGAAGCGTTATGTCATAAACATTTATGAATTGTCTATGACACGTTCATGACAGTATCATGTCACTCTTATGTTGATACTGTCAAGTAAAGTGTAACGAAAAGGACCAAATGAAATGTTAAAATAACACTACCTTGCTGTCTGCCCTCTCTCTTCTATTGAATGAATGAAATGGTGTTGCAGTTTCTAGTACTGTATATCAAACATGGAGTGATTACTAGCAATGAAACACCAAAGTGGTGTTTGTAAAATCAGATATTAACAAATTACCCCACTAGATCAGTGGTTCTTAAACCTTTTGTCTGGCGACCCCCCAAAAAACATTGGCCAAGTCTCACGACCCCCCTCTCTCCAACTGGCGAAATGTGTTTTTAGCCTACTTTGGAAAATGTTGCGGAGGCAGAAATGATCTTCTCTCATAGGTAGGCTATGTCAATGCCAAAGGTATTAATGTCAATGGCAGCCTTTGACAATCTGATTTGTTATTTCCATAGGATAACTAGCACTCAACCAATGTATAACTGGCGCTTCTGTGGTGAAAAAAGGCTGCATGGTGGCAAGAGGCAGAGGGTTGAGTTTGAGTTTCAAACAGAACCACCACTTTCGAAGGAACATTATGGAAACACTGAATTGGAAGCATACATCTCTAGGGCTAACGAATATCCCAGTTTTCAAACATGTTGGTCTAAAAACCTTTAGAAAAATGTATTTAATTCAGACTACAAATTTAATTCAGACTACAACCCCCCCCCCCCCCCCCCCTCTTTAAGAACCACTGCACTAGATATAACTATTGTGTAATAGTACAGTATTCAGGTTTTATCACTGTCTACATAGATGTTACCCTGGAGATAAAGTTCACTGCATGGGAACACATCTTAGAACAAGAGAGCCATCTTACCTCTGAGTGCTGATGGAGTCCTGAGACCTCCTGCGGAGGCTTTCCAGCCCATTATTACTCCTTCTCTGGGCTGCAGGAGAGGGCCCACCCACTGCCACATACAGAAGAAACAAAAATCATTATGGAGATTCATCCGAAATCATACCCCTTGCCCAGCCGCAGTTAGTTAGTTAATGTATATTTTCAATATACTCATAAGCCAAGACATAAAATACAGTGAAGTACTACAGGACAAAGACTCTAAAGGGCATTCTTGAAATTCTGATACTTCTGATACTGATACTACACCATTGATCCCTTATCCTAAATTTGCTTCCCTTCAAGGATTTCTCCATACTGTTTTCAGTGTGAGACTACAGTAAGATACATTAATTGACAAAAGATATACATTTTAATATCACTTTTTTACTAAACTTGCTAAACTTGCTTGGGGCTCCAAAAGATTGTGCACTATTCATCAGAAACTCAGCATCAATAATCTGAGAGCATTAAGAATATGGCTTAAAAATAACACCATTCTTCACTGCAAAGCCACATACCTACTGCAGTTGAGACTCGATCTGGAGACTCTGTTTGAGTATCTGGCAGAACCTTAGGCTTGCTTAATCTGCAAATGAAGAAATTAATAATCTGACTGACTGAATCTGTCAGAGGGGATACACCGGTTGTACAACTGAGGCGTTCCATTGCTTTAGCTTTTACAATTAGCTTCCACTATAATAAATGGAACTCGCTACACAAGACGTGCGAGCGCTACACACATTCAAAAAGTAAATCCAGTCTTCTAAAACTATATTTTAATCTCCACGAACGGGAACGCTTCAGTTGCACTCCCAGTGTAGTCCGGCTGCAATCCAAATGAAATCCTAGGGAAAAAAATCTCTTGTAACAAAATGCTTGACGGTTTCATAATACAGCGAGTGCATGATTCAATTGTTCATGGCTTTCCTCTCACCTTAAGAGCCCCTTAATCACGCCAACAGCCACATCATCTATAAAGGATATTCCTATGCTGCTAGGGTGTAAAAGCCCATCCACCGTAGAGCTGCCGTTTCCTTTCTCCTCCTTATGGGAAAGGGGACGGGCTGCTACTGCAAATGGCCCCTGCAGTGGGGAATCTAGCAGTTGATCAGCCATGGATGGGTCCTAGACACAAATCTGACTCAGCATCAGATTCACAACACTAGCACTCAATTAGGAATAACAGTGTGTCAGGAAATGTAATAAACATAAAAATATAATAATAAATATCAACATATAATTCTAACACACAATCTAAAAGATAGCTACAAGTAGTTATACTGATTATATGTAGGCCTATATTTTATATACTCCAGTCTTACTAAAAAGCAATCAAGGTAGAAACATCTCTTTCTCAGGTCTTCCATCAAGGCTGTGGTAAAAGTGAGAACTTCTTCTAGTGTCATTTCTTGCTGAATGAGAAAAAATACACATTTATTTGATGTCATTGGTTCAGTCATTAAAGTGCACCAATGAATTACAACTTAAAATGTGATCTTAAAGGCATAATTGAAATATACGGTTGTGCAGCTTGTTTATTTATTTATTTTTATTATTATTAATTTAATGCATTAATTTGTCTTCTACTTAATTTCTAGTTAAAAGCATTTCACACCATGTCTGAATTTGTTGCAATGAAAAATGCATTAGTTCTGGAAAAGCCTTTAGTTGTATGTTTTGTCTTATGTATTTTCTTTGCTGATATTGCACCATCAATAATAAACTGATTGATTGATTGATTTTGAGTTTGTTACGTCCAACATGTTAAAATAAATGTATGCAGACTACTGGACGTTGGGAAATATGATAAGTTCTTTCAACACACTATCATTAGTCTGAAAACAATGTATCTAGGACAACAAATAGAAGTACTCATCACACCACTGATGAATTTCTGCTACATACCTTATCAGGGCTTGGATTGGAACAGGCCTGAACCATAATTTCCAGATCATTAATTAGATCGTCTATATTTTTCTTTTGCATGTTGCTGTTTGTTACCTGTGAATTCATCATTTGCTTTAATAGAAATCAATAATTATATTTATCATGTACAATCTACAGTAAATGCAGAGAAAGGAGAATATTGTAAATACCTCTGTTTTAATATGAACCTGTGTGCTAGTTAGTGTTCCCTGGATTTTCTCCAGAAACTTGAGATCCACCGTCAAAAACTGGAATTTATCTTCAAATCTCACAATAATATCTTTGGCCTGCAAACATACAATAATTTTGACAAATACCTCAATCAAAATGTAATGCTTCATGAACTGTAAATTACCACATGTGCATAGGACATACATATATAAATACACTGATCATCATCTGATCTGATCATCTTAAATGGACCTGCTAACAAAAAAAAGTTAATGTTAACTAATATGTATGTGCCAATGTGTGTATTAAGTCGGTCCGCCAAAAAGGCAAGCTTGTCTCAGCTGATTTTTGTTCTAGCCATGGCCTTGATGTATTACAGTATGTTGCCATGGTGGCTGTGCCCTGCTGGACTGCTTGTACTATGTACAATGATTCACAATGGATGTGAACTCAATCTCAATTCATGAAGTGCACTCAGCACCAATTTACTTAAGCAAAATAAGTAAAATATTCCATTACCTGCTCGAGAGATTTGCATTCAACATTTTCCATTTCCAAGCTTATGGCCTCATCTGTTGAGTCAATCCGCTTAGCAATCTTCTCTAAGCGTTTCTGATGGAGTTCAGTTTCTTTAGGTGTGTAGTTTCCTCCCTCAGAAAACAATCTGGAACCACACGTACAGAGATATAACACAACTCATTTCTCAAATATAGCAGGTTTTTGAGGTGGGGTTGGATGAACAAATATTACTGACCTGATGGATTTGATTAACTTTGCATTGGCTCCTCGGAGGTTGTCTAATTTCTGCTCAATTTTTTGTCTGAAGTGTCTCTGTGATTCCTGGATGACAGTAATGTGCTTCTCCAGGTTGGATTGCAGTGTACCAGAGAGATTAACCAAGCTTGAGGAATTAAGAAAGAGAGTCAACTACTTTGAACCCTGACATCAACATTGTATCAGCAATGAGAATATCAGGATTGGAACCAAGGGTGAACCAATCATCTGACCGTTCACTATAAAGTTCAGGGTACTCAGGTATGTCAAATGTTAAATTCATAGGAGCGACGTTCAGTGTGAAGGGAACTGCACAATTTGTAGGGAACTAGGGAACATAGTTATATCACTTATCTTGACATTTTTCCTCCAGAGACAGCTTACGCACAGGCACGAACATTCTAATGTTGCCAGTTTAGTGGCTTGAATATGAATAAATGTATCCGTGACACTACTGTCATTTCAACATTTTACAGTCAGTAAGTACTGTGCCACGAAAATGCTTAAAGTGGCCTGTGAGCCGGAACTTGGATCGTGCTACACCTTTCTACCAATTTCATGAAAGTTGGGTCAATAGTTTTTGTGCAATCCAGAACACAGACAAACTAAACTAAAGACATTACCTACTGGCAGAGGTAATAATGTGGTCTTAAAAGCTGGTAAGTGGTATTTTAAAAGCAGGTAAGCAGAGTTGTACACGTCTGGCTTCAGAAAGTAAAAGTCCTGCCACATATTAGCTCCAACCATTCACTAAATAAGCTGAATCTAATAGTACAATACCTCAGCCAGGTAGATGAGCTAATTAGTGAAATCACCTGTTTTAAATGCCTACTGTAGGTAAAAACAATACATGGCCGGACTTTTACACCTCTGCCGGTAAGTGGTATCTTTCAAGCCAGGGGGCAGAAATAGAGTGTGTGGTAAAATATGATCGATTATGCAGCATGTATTTTGTATTGTTGATATCCTTACACATCAGATTTAGTTGCTAAGTTGAACATATCCTCCATGCCATAGATTTGCATCTTGAAGTCTGCAGTGAGCTTGTGCTGTTGGATCTGAAGTTCTTGGAATTCACTGCGGAACATGGCCAGGGACTGGAGCACCGCTTTAGAGTGTTTTTCTATATGATCTCTATGGAACACCAGTTCAGCTATGTAGAAATAGAACATATTGGAACAGATGTGAAACAAGCATCAAACTCTTACTCTCTGAACAATTTTGTATCACCAAATGCTTCACCTGCACGAACATTGTAGATGTCCATTTCTATCCGCCTGGCGCGGGGTTGGTGCAGATGCAGGCGCAAAGCATGCTCAGCTTCCACCTCAACTTTCTTAGCTGATATCACATCTGCAGTGTTCATCAAAACGGAACTGTACCACTCTTCAAGGTGGTTGAAAAAGGCCAAACGCACTCTATTAAAAAGTGAGAATGACATAGGGTTGTTTAACTGTTTAAGTTCCATCTTAAAACAAGATTTACTTATTTCCTTTGATGCGTATGTCCTTACTCTCCAAGGAGTTTGATGAGGAGGCCTGTGGGATATTTCACCAGCACAACTTCTGGAATATCCAGTTCCTGGTCATCATCAGCACTCAGAACCACAAACTTCACTGCACTGTAAATATTTCCTTTGGCACTGGTGAAGGACTCCTGACTCCGAGAGTCACAGAACACCTGAGGGCAGTCAACATCATCCTACCCACACAAAGAAAAAAATCATAACAGTTGGCTATGGCTTTACAGATGGGTCATTCCACATCAATTCAACCAGGGCCCACACACTTAGGACTCAAAAAATGTCACCCAGGAGACACACTGTAAAATGACAACGTAATCCATGTAGGAGGCTCACATTTTGCATGCTGGTACATAAATAGGAATAGTACGCAGGAAAATCATCATTTTGGGTCTGGATGATCCTGCATGGTCATAGCAGTCCCTCAAAGTTGCTCAAAATTGTATGGGAGTTTTTGGCTGAGCTCTGTTCAGGCCCTCAGAAGACTTTACTCTTGTCATGAATCATACCAACTTTAACTACACAAGTGACTTTGTAGGACATTTGATACCATACTTCAAATGTAAGACATTTTAGATGACTGATTTAATAAATATTTTGTTGGGTTGTGTGCTTGATTTTTAGCCCTAATTTAACTGAGAAGTTTTAAAAATCCTATGCCTCTTAAATTGTATGGAGAAACAAGTTGTCACTCATTGTAGTTGTTTTCCAGTAAACTCTAGTATAATAATTTTTTATTCTTTATTTACAGACCAAATAATCTGATTAGAGTCCAAATATTGACAAATATGGATCAGAAATTGCTGCTCCTCAGATACAACCAAGAGTCTCTCCCTGAGTCATTAGTTTACACCACAAGAACTTTTTTTGAGATGTTTTCTCCAGTCCTCAAAAAAAGTGCTGCAATCCATATGAAAAACAGTGGACACCAGTATGAAGCTCTGCACTATACATTTTACCAGAAATGTCTCACAGGAAGAGGAAGCTCTTATAGAGACTGTGCTGACTGATACTGATGAATGCATAACAAATGCAGAAAGACAAGACCAATTTAATCCAAGCATCAATGGTCTGGGTATATTCACAGAGATGACCAAGATTAGTCCAAAAGACCAAAATCAGCTATGCAAAATTAAAGGTAAAACAAGTGATAAAAAGTACCGTTCTGTGTTAAAGTCCCTGCTGAATCTCTCGACAGCCCTTTTACAGTAAGGCGAACGTCTGATGTGGAAAGAGATATGGCGTAGCTTGTAGATGCACTGAAAGACGAAATAGCATCCAAATGCGACAGGGTTTCATTGCTAGGCCTTGCAACTAAATGTTGGACAATTACTAGCCTAATGGAAGAATTTGGCATAAGCCAATACATACTGTAGTAAGAAAGGCAGGATAACTACAAAGTGGGCAGGGTATCTTACTAGAAGTTCCCATCAAGAAAGGCAGATAGTCTGTCAGTGATAAAACAATTAAGCTGGTTGTGGATTTTTGCTTTTACTATGACGATGTAATAAAACGTAATGCCAGGTTCAAAGGACTACAAAAGTGTCGCAGATGGTGGAAACCGCATTCAAAACCAGAAACGGTTGCTGTTGATGAACCTACATGAAGCATTCCGCCTGTTCAAAACCAAATATCCTAGTCATCACATTGACAATGACATCCACTAGTTTTATGAAACCAGATCAAGACAATGCATTACTGTTGGAGCCAGGGGCACCCATTCTGTATGTGTGTGTACCTTACACCAACATGTTAAACTTCTGCTTGACTC
This sequence comes from Alosa sapidissima, assembly GCF_018492685.1. Classification (NCBI taxonomy): domain Eukaryota; kingdom Metazoa; phylum Chordata; class Actinopteri; order Clupeiformes; family Clupeidae; genus Alosa; species Alosa sapidissima. The sequence continues at coordinate 15,041,368 of NC_055974.1, forward strand.
ATTTCCAACTGACAGTTTAATTCATCATGATCTGACTTGTTCTAGAGACAGATGTGCATGCATGCTACACATATGTGAGAACTGGCCTGGTTCAGCCAGTCTGAGGGAGTTCACTGAAAGTAACATCAGTGATCACTTCAGATACAAACAATGGGTATCCACCGACACAACTACAGGACTAAAGAACAAATTAGCTTGACATCACTTCGTTGCAAAACACCAGAGTGGTTATTTGAAGAATGTAAAAGAAAGTATGTCAGAAAATAAATGTATTATGCTTTTGGGTTCCACTGAAAGTTTTGCATTCCTTATCCAATATTCTGCTTAGGGGTACTACTGGGACAATAGGCAATGTACCCGTCACCTATTTGCTGTGTATCTGAGAAAAAAAGGAAGATGATGGAACCAAAGAAGAAACCAAATGCATCTCCATCTGCATTATTAGTAAGTATCTGATAATGTGGCTGTGCATGCATTTCTGCAAAAAAGTTCAGCAAAAAGTTCTGCAAAAAAGTTACATCCGCTACTGTCAAGGTAATTTTAAGGTAATTTACTTCAGAAGCCAACTAAAACACACTTCATAAATCTTATGAAGCATTAGGAACATTTTGGACTTTTGGTTAAATGGATTTTTTTTTGCAACTTCACATTGCAAATCTACGGAGCCCCTAAAGGGACATGAGCAAAATAAAATCTAAAGTTTAGTTTCGTGTGCTCACCTTTTTTTTGCTCATGTCCCCTTAGGGGCTCCGTACAAATCACCCTGTGATGGCATTGGAGGCACTGTGAAATGTTCAAGCTAGCTTGCACACTACATACTTACCCAGTCTGATCTTTTTCCATGGGCACAAAAAAAATATCAAGAAAATCCATTTGATTTGCTTTTTGTAATCTTTTGAATACTTTATTTCATTTTTCGCAATTTTCTTTAGCTCCCTAAAAAAAATGTTGATTGTTGTTTTTTATATTGTAAAGGAAATTAATAATTTATATCAATTAATCAATAGATTAATCATTGGTGACAGCCCTAATGTCAGCCACCATAATGGAGAGGTCCAGAGGTATTAAGTCACTTTATCAGAAATGCAAATTACAAGTGTGCTCTGGGAAGTTTTGAACAGCCGAATTAAAACCCAGATTTTCATTATCACGTTGTGATTCAAAGCACTTCATATCATTGTTACCTACTAAGTTGTATGAATTTGGAGGTGTCTTGATTCTTATGAGGCCAAAGCGTGTTTTATGAACATTTATTTGAACATTTTGTCAACAGAATTAGAAGGTGTGTTTCTCAACTATACCCACAGATCCGGGTAAGTTAACCATAGTGTTAAAATGTCTTTATAAACTCAAATACAAGTATGACACATTGTCTGTCAGTGCTGAACAACTGAAATTCTCATGGATGTTGCTGTGTGTCACAAAATGGCTTATAAAACAGCAAAAATCTGAAAAATATAACGGCAAATAGGCTAGCCTATGGTGACACGGAGCATATGGATCGCCTCCAATCTGCTAATGGATCAGTATTCTACAGTATATGAAAAATGTTGCATTGTGTTTTAAGCTATATTTCAACAGTCATTCAAACTTTGTTAACTTGTTTAGCCTAACATTTGAGGTGTCAATGGCAGCTATGCTTTTGACTTGAAGATGGACCGAGGCGAATCACTCAAAAGTTGGTAAAAGTTGGTATCTTTATTGTCATTGTACATGTACAACGAAATTTGAAGCTTCGGTTACGTATTTAACAACAGAACAGCTGTCTACCACCATGAAGAATTTGGTTCCAAAACGAGCTATCCATTTTGAAGAATATAAAACATGTAACAAGCTAAATGTGTGTGTCATACACTCCATTATTAATCCTTCCTAACTTCTACAATTTAAGGAATGTTAACTCTAACTTGATAGCTATTACAATTATTAGGCATGTTTTCTCCCATGTTTCAAGGAGGAGATATGTGTTCTTACTCAAAGAAAGTATAGTACCCTGTGTTGAGAAATATGAAAATGAACATGAAATGCTGCAGTCTGTACCTTGAGAGTCTGTGAGTCATCTGAGAATGAGTTGCCATAGTTTGGACTTCCAGATGTCACAAAGCGTTTCTTGCACAGATTCAGAATTTGCTTCTTTCTTTTTATAACGGCTTTGTCATTGACATCTAGAAGACACAAACTCAATTTCAAACAATTTTAGAATCTCTAAACACTTTCAAAAATGACAAGACAAAAATGATTTGGTCATTTGATTGACTTAAACACTTACCTAATTGAAGACTAGGATAAAGGGTCCTGAGTTCATCAGATACCTACAACATGTAGACAATTATTTTCAATGCTCAAAGTGTAAACAAAAATGGTCAAATGATAAACTGCCCTTTTGCCCTTTAGTGACACATTTTCAGAAAAGTGGCTCATATAAACATTTTCTAACATTCCTTAAAATATTGTTTCATCAATGTGGTAGCCAGCAGCTAATCAAAATTTAGCAGCTTCAGTTCAGTGGGAACATTCAACCAACATGAAAATCGGTATGTACTTTAGGCTTATGACATCATGAAGAGTTATGTACCAAACCTTGGATTAAATGGCCAAAAGGTTATGCTACAACAAATATGTGTCAATGTTTTGCCTGTGTCTCTTGCTTTAAAAAAAAAAATCTAAATGCTAAATTCCTTTCCTTCTGTTTTGTTAGGGTCTTGAATTTCCCCTTGGGGATCAAAGTATCTATCTATCTATCTATCTATCTATCTATCTATCAGTTCTTGGTAGATTCTTTTGTCCAAAGCGGCATGCAACAATAATATTACCATTATCATAAATTAACATCACGCTATCCTTATAAATTAACAGTTCAAAGTAGTTATAGATCTTGCATAAAAATACAACTTATAATAATAGACTAAATCATTTTAACAGAGTAATAAGAATAGCAACATAGTCACAATGACAACAACCATAAACACATACAAATTGTGATTCCACAAGGAGAACTAAAAAGTTAGATATAAGGTAAACAGATGCGTCTTCAAATGCTTTCTGAAAATTGGGTAACGTGGTTCTGGTGGTAGTACTGGCAAACATTTAAAGCTACTTTCATCCCTGCCCTTAAAGGTGCTCTAAGCGATACTGGGTAACGTCACTTCTGTTGACTTTCAAACAAAACAGAGAGCTAGCTCGCTACTTCATCCCCCTCCCTCCCGTGCTGCTCCCATGCAATTGAAAGTCTCCTAAATGCGCATCTCGTCTGTGATTTGCTGGAACAGTTTGTTATGTTTTTATGGGCTAGGTTTGCCCAGGTTGTTTTTGTTGCTGTTTTTGGAGCCTGGGCTGTCCACAGAGATTGCATTTTTTACAGTGTATTCAGGACACAGACAGCTAGTGTTTGGTAAGGTGATGTTTGCAGTAAGTGACATAAAATGTTTTAGCCTAAAAAACGTGTGGCATCGCTTAGAGCACCTTTAACTATACCGCAACACGGTTTTCAGAAAAAAGAAAAAAGGTTGTTTTGATGTATTTTATACCTGACAATCAACTTCGTTGACACTGAAGAATCTGCTGAGAGCCATGCTATAGATTTGCAGTTCTTCTTGGACCATGGTAGGATAACATTCCACTGTATCAACTTCTTCTTGACGAAGAGTCATATACCTACAGTATAGACATGAGGCAAGCAAAGAATAAGTAATTACTACACCTCTATGTGCATAACACTAAGGGTGCATTGATATCTGAATTTAGGTACTTACCCTTGTTTTATTTCTCCCAAAAAGCCATTAATTTTATCAAGGGTGGCTTTCAAGGCCTCCTCTGAACTTTCTTGTCTAAGTCTGTCCATCATGATGTCTAGCTGAGTGTCTTTTTTCTGGAAATGGAAATTATTCATATCATGTCATCCATGCCATGCCAACCATGCCAATCTCTTGGTATGGTGTATGTGATGATGTGGGGCTATTTTAATTCCAAAGGCCAAGGGATGCATAGTATCCTAGATCCATGAAATAACTGGACTTTAAAAATAAAAATCTTCTAGCCCCTCCCTCTGCCTTCTTAATGATGATTCCCAGCTATCCATCACTTTCAACCAACGTAGACTACTCTTGGCAGGGCTTACGGCTGCAAAAAAGACCATTTTAAGGCTTTGGTTCCACCCTAATCTACCCTTAACACAATATTGGCTAACTGCCTACCAGTATATTACCTCTCTTGAGTGTACTACTGCACGCCTCAACAAGGCCAAACTAACAACTATCCAGGCATGGTCGTGGATTACACGGTCCATACAAGATCTCCTTGTGAAACAGAATATTCTGAGTGTAGGATTTATTATCATTACTATTATTATTCTTATTATTCTTATTATTATTATTATTTATTTATTGACTTTTTAATTGATTTATTTTTTATGGGGAATGCTTTATACTTCTTAGCTAATGTTGACAATGTGACTGCTATCTTTAATCTCCTTCACTATATCACTTTTGTCTATCAGAACTATGCATTGAGTGTCGTACTGTAGTTTGTGGTGTGTATGTTTCAAGTTAAATGTGACTGTAAATGTAACGTCTCATTCTTTTCTAATAAAAAATGTTAATCACAAAAAAAAAATCTACCTGCCGGAATTTAACATAGGGGTGCCAATACTTATGAACCCTGTATTTTAAGGAAGAACATTTATTTATTTATGATACATTATTCATTCACAAAAGAAAATTGGGGTCCTTAAAGGTTGGATATTTCCTCATTTTTTTATTTAAGGCATTAAGATCAATATCCAAAAGATGATTTTATATTCCTCTTTTTAGTCAACTTTAGCAGAGGTGCCAATAATTCTGGAGGGTACTGTACATATCGTAATGCACTATGCAAAAAGTTATTACCACTCGTAGCCGAACACAGTGAGATGCAAGTCTTCCAATCCACTCAGAAATGTAATAATGGAGCTTTCCTCGTAAATCCCCCGCCCGAGTTGGAAAATGTAAATTACCCAGCTTTCTTGCGGCATTTCACGCAGGAATGCCCCCTTTACCTAAGAGTTCTTGAGGGTACCCTGAGGTGGCCATACGAACTTACGACAAACATGGCTGCGTCCATAGTTGAGATGACATGTATTTTCGGTAACACTTTATAATAAGGTGCCGTAATAAATAGCAAACTAGTCATTACCTAACCCTTTGTTAATATTTGTTAAATGTTACTAAAATATCTATTTGGCACAAGTTAATAGTTTTTTCCATCATTAATTAAATATTAGTTGTTTGCATAAAATATGTATGTTACAGGTGACGTCTAGATTTGGTCGCATTCTCAAGCCAGTTGACAGACTGATTCAAACTATGTCAAGGCAAGATATTGTTCACACACATCCGTCTATGCAGGCTATCTGCAGGTCAGTGTTTCAGGTTTTTCATGATTAGACATAGTTAGAGTTGAGGTCATACACACGTTTGGTAACATGGTTATGTGGTCCAAGCTTTTCTAAATAGCTTTTTTGGAGAATTTTTGTTTTTGTTTTGTTTTGCTTTCTTTTCCTAGTGGCTTTAATACACAGTGTATATGGGTCTTGTGGGGTGTATAAGGAACCCTACTGCCAGTGGTTGGTTGGAGAGTTTGCGCACCTCTTCTTCCACTTCATCCTTATTGGATAACTTTGTGGTTGGCTGTCCTTTAATTGGTGACCCTCTGTCTAGTGTTTGACAGTAGTGTACTTTTTGCCTTTGGAAGTACTGTTTGGTTGCTGCTCGAATTTGGCGAAATTCAGGGGAGGTGGGTGTAACAGAGTTAGAAATGTAGTTTAGTGTTTGTATGTGATTTTCGCCGTAATTAAGCAGCTTTATTGAGATTGGTGTTTTGGAGCCCCCTTTGGAGAAACGGTGTACTGCAGTTCTGCTACGTTTTGCCTTGCCAGTGTAGTTTAGTTTAGTGTGCATGGAAAGTGCAATTCAGTCTAGCAGGTAATAAATGTACAGTTAGTTTAGCATTATGTTTATGTATTATCTCTGTATGGTCTACATCTGTGAATGTTTAGTGAGTCTCTTAGAATATGAATTAGCTGTCGTTCTGTGCACCTGAACATTCCATGTTGCATGTCTCCCTTGCTAGTAGGGCTGACAGTGATGGTATATGAATGATGCATGTAATAAAGCCCATTCAACTTAGTGTACTTCTTTTTATTTTGCTTGTGCAGATGCTGTTTTATGTATGCCAGTGCCTGAAGGCATGTTTTGTTTTAACTTTTCCTAAAGGAATAAATGTGATAAGACAGTTTCGGTCTCAGTCCCTTCATCGTCTGACTAATAGTTATATATTACTAATTAAGCTTAACCAACTTTATTATAAGGGTCCCCCATACAGATAGTTATATATTACTAGTACATTAATTAAGCTTAACCAACTTTATTATAAGGGGCCCCACGCTGATAGCTATATATTACTAATATATTAATTAAGCTTAACAAACTTTATTGTAAGGGTCCTATGGGGAGTGGTTTATATTGGGATAGGCAGAAGCACAGTTTAATAACAATTAGTTAAAAAATAATATGTTATTAACTTTTATATTAACATATAGTTTGTACATAGGCATTGAACATTTAAATGATTTAAGAAATAACTGTTAATTAGTGCCAAAAAGACATTTAGTTAACTATTAACAAATATGAATACAATATTAGTTAATAGATTGTTTTCTATTTGTCAAAACATTAACATACAGATTTTATGTAAACAGCTAATATTTAATTAATGATGAAAAACGATTAACTTGTGCCAAATAGATATTTTAGTAACAATTAAATATTAACAAAGGGTTAGGTAATGACTAGTTTGCTATTTATTATGGCATCTTATTATAAAGTGTTTTCTTTGCATTTGTAGTGTGTTGGTCATTTTAATGTTGATGCAATGCTCTTACACACTAGATTACATTGCTGCTTCAATCCGGTCACCAATTCATGCATTGCACGGTCTTGCTGTGCGTGCAATACAATGTAACGATTTGTTTTCCAGCCGGATCGCTAGAGGCTACATGTAGCACAAAACAATAACAATGACTAGCCTCTTGCTAATGCCCCTCGTGGCTCGAGAGAAACGCGACAGTACTTGTTGAAATTGAAATAGGCAAAATTGAGTTACTAAAAAAAGTTTTTATTATTAATTCACATTGACCATACCCAGTAAGGCAGAATGAGGGACGTGTTCTCGTGTTCTAGAACAATGTCCAGCACCAACGAGACAGCTGCTGCCCTGGTGGCGTCCATGTTCTTCCCAAAAAGACTTCAAACCCCAGCGTTTGCGCTAGCAACTCATTCGTACATGTTGTACGGGTGGGCGTACAATGATTTACGAGTCTAATGGAAAGGGCCATAAGACTACACTCACGTCCTTAAAGTGGCAGGCAGTCAATTAGACATACACACCACCAATGTAATGACATTAAAGGTTATATCAGCGATTTCAGGCCAAAAAAAGACAAAAACATAAATGATCACATTCATCTAATCTTTCCTAATGATCCGCTAACTGCCTGCCCCATCCCTTTAACTGCCTGCCCAACCGTTTGGTAGAGGACACTTTAAGACACCATATCTTACCAAAAAATCCAACTGTTTTGAATTTAAACATATGGAGCCATATCTACCACTTGAGCCCTACATGTTAAGCACAAAATATTTGCTCAGTACCCCTGTAATGTCGAAGGCCACACCTTCTTATCATACGCAATTTAAGAAATTAATTTACGCGATTTCGGCCATATTTTGTGGAGTCACATCTACCAAGTTTTTAAAAGTAGGACTTTTTTTTCATCATTATTATGTTAAAATGACAAAGTTTATGAATTAATCATATTAACCATTATATACTGTTTTAAATGTATACTACTAATGTAAACACAGCATATATATGTTTAAAAAGCATGCATAAGCATGAAATATATCAAATAGCTAGCTGAATTGCACTTGCTATGCAATTCAATGCAATTAATTGATTCAACTATATAAACCATATATTTTCTGAAAGCTTAGACCCTCAGGATGTGATCTAACATGACATGAGACATGTCCCACCCTCCTCATTAGTATGCTCCCCATGCATAATACATTGGGTATTGGTAAATAGTGTGTATGGCAGAGGTGTGGACTCGAGTCACATGACTTTGAGTAATTGTAATGACTTGCGGCATGGGTAAAATTATTTGTATCTTATAAAAACTTCAGCAGCCTCAAGTTCACCGTTAAGGTTACACCTGCAACGTTATTTTGCATGGAATGCAGTTCTCTTGTCTAGTATGGGAAAGGAAAAGGGATGAACATCACTGAACATGCTCTCATTTGTCGTCTGACTTGGATCATGTGATGGATCCTCTGATCCCTTTGATGTGGTTCGATCTATGGGTTCAATAGCCTAAAGAATTTAATTTGCTCCATGGCGTTAACCGAAACTATCAGAATCATCATCAATGACTGATGGCATTTCAAACTTACACGCATATCAGCGTTGTTTTGCAACATAAATATCAAGAAATGTGAAGGTAAATAAATGTTTATACACCTGGTATTGAGCAGACTAGGCCTTGATGACATCAAGATGTTCGTTAATGGTAGCCTTGTTATTGTAGGATAACTCCTGCGGGCATATTTATCCATTCAGTATATAAACTATCAAACTACGGCATAGGCCTAACATGTAGGCTATCTGTAGGCTACTTGGACAGGAGTAACATATAGTTTGGAATTAATTTTAAGAGTGCAGTGCAAAGGATTCAGAAATAACTATGGTGGCGGATCCTGATGTGCACGATATGAGCGCTCACGGGGGGGGAATCGTAGCTTTCTTTTGAGTTTTTCTATCGCTCATTTGCACATCAAGTCAATCATATGTTAGTGTGTGGGGAGTGGGGGCCGTATATTCTGTACAGGAGAGTGTGCTTGCTGCTGAGAAGGTCTCACCCATAGAGGTTAGAAGGAGGAGGAGAGGGCAGGGGATAGCTGCATGTCTCCCTACCAGGACTGGTTTTAGCCTATAGGCCTACATAACATTTCGAATGACGTAACAGCTTAGAATGGCTTAGTGCAGCCAGCAACATATTTGGGGACATTGAGCACTATGGCTCCAGGCATCCCAAAGTGCTTGGAGAATACACTGTAGTTTTATGGATTTGTCAGGGACCAGTTGGGGCAGTTTCATGTCTCTGTTGCTGAGATAGTTTCAATTGTCAAAAGGTCAGAATGCCAAGCATCTTGTAGGGGCTGTTTGCGGCAGTTTCTTGCTTGTGATTATAAGTGTTTCAAAACTCTTCAATATATAGATTGAGATAGATTGATAAAAATGATATATAGAAAGCATGATTGATGACTTATGCAGTTGCATAATACGACAGTGACTTGTTTAGGACTCGAAAAAAATAAGGACTTGGCCTTGGTAAGACTTGACTTGGACTTGCTTGGGACATCTCTGTCTTTACTTGGGACTTGACTTGGACTTCAGCGTTAAGACTTGAGACTTACTTGTGACTTGCCAAACAGTGACTTTGGCAAACTCTGAAATGAATCTTGTGCCACGAGATCTGGCGATACAAAAATTTCACAATATTTCTCATCAAGGTAAAAATCTGTCTTGTGGAGAAGTATCCAGAAAAAAAGGTAAAAGTCGCTGGGGCATCTTCTATGCTAATTTAGTCAGACTCGTCAGTTTTGCTGGCTACAGCTGGTTAATTTCCCGAGATTTTTACTTTAACGAGAAATATTGTGATATTCATGTATCGCCAGATCTCATGGCATGAGATTTCGTCAGATTTTTTACTTTGATGAGAAATATTGTGACATTTTTATATGCACACCCCTAATAGACTATTTTGCACAACATTCACTAATCGACTTGATTAACAGTCTTTTTTAGATGCTTTCCTCTCCACACTACCATCAAAGTGTAATGCTATTTTGAGCCTGACCAGTGGTTTGAAAATAGTAATTTGTTTTGAAATGATGCCATTCATGCCCCTTGCGTTTTCACTAAAAACCATTTTGTTGCCAAAAAAAAGGTCTAGCTCAAAACTCCTCTGATTAACATATTTCTGCTCCCAAACAAAAGTTTGAACTTGTTATCATCCATAAATAGACCCTAGGTTGTTTTTATTCTGGATTAGGTCTTTATCCATTTTTAGATTTTCCTTTTATTGACCACTCCCTGTTATGTCTGTGAGGGATCAAAGAGGCCTTCTCACCATTTGTTCCTGCTTGTGGACATGATGCAGTTGTTCCACCTGCTCTTGCAGCTGCTGCTCTCGTTGCTGAAGCCCCACAGTGTGCACCTCCCAAAGATGAGACGCTGCTTGCATGAACTTGAAAAGCAATTTACTCTGGCCAGCAGCTTTCTTTGCCAAATATTCAAACGCTCTCTAGATACAGTGGGGTGGAGAGACAGACAATAAAAATGTAAAGTACATATTCTAATAACAGCATACCTATATTTATCAATGCTAAGAATAAAATTAGCACTACAATAAAACAAATTAATGCCATGACTCTCAATTCAAGATATATTTACATTACATCAATGCTGGTCCCTTGTCATGTTAACCTTCTCTCACTCTATGTTTGCCTCGTGTGCATTATCTGTCCCTTCTCACTCATGTTTCCTCCCTGTTCCCCAGTCCCTACTGATAAGGACTAACACGGATGTAGCCATGTCTCAACTGCTAGCAAATGGAACCTTTCAGTGTGTTGTTGTCAATAGTGATGATTACATTTCTGTGTTCGTCAACAGAGATGCATGGCTCAACCGGAGGAAGAACTGGACATGCATCCAAATAAACATCCTGAGAATCTCACCATTACTCTGACCATACCTATTTGGCAGCCAATTTGTTGCACTTACATCCAAGATTTCGAGATGATCCTCTACTTGTTTCTGGCATTTTCCAATCAAAGATAGTAGTCCTGTGTCAACAACATCTTGAATTTCTTCTGCAGGCAACCCATAAGTGAGTACTTCATCCTGTTCATAGAGTAACAAAAATCCTTTATCCACACAATCATCAAACTAAATTGAAAAAACTAAATTCAACGAAGCTGAGTGTAAAGTACCAATGTTTTGAATAGGGCTTACTAGCTAAAAGTGCTTTTCTATTTATAAATCAACAACAAAAAAAAATCAATGGCTCCAACCAAATTTTTTAAATTGTTTATGGTGGGTTTTGTCTATTTTGGTGCAAACATTCCATTGTTTACAAATGTTTCAAATGCAGAGAAGGCTAGTGTTGCCATCCAATTGGGCTTCTTTTGACCACAGAAAAAGCCTTAGGCGAGCAGATAAAATTTGGGTTAAATGTTTTTTTAAATGTTTTTTTTGCTGAAGAGGCTGGGTTTTTCGAACGTGATTGGGTGGAAATGTGTAGTGATGTTCCGGTTGATACCAAGGCTCTGAAGCTTGTTTCAAGAATGCAGTAGGGGTTAAGTCATTTAGAAACCATCAGACGAGTCCAGGAAGTGACATCAAACACATCAAAATGCATCATTCCGGAAGTGAGATTCCAGAAGTAAGCACATACTGTACAGCTATGTGCAAAATAATAGCAGTCTAACATCACTAATATGTGTACTGTACTGAGTACTGATTTTGGCAGAAATGATGATACAACATGGGAACAAATTCATGACTAGGTGCAGCAGAGCAATGGCCAACCAACAGACTTAACTGACATGCATGCTGCTGATTGGGGGTAATTGACTCATTTAATGAGAGGGGTGTGTTCAAATTAATAGCAGTGTGGAGTTTAATTAGGGAGGTCATTAAGTCTGTGAAGAAATGGGGTGCCAATAATGACCCTTATTTAACTCATTGAATGCCAAGCTGTTTTCGGGAGCTTTGTCCTAGAGTGCCAGCAATCTAGACCATTGTTGATGATTTTTGTACAGCCACAGCATATTCTGTGTTATAGCTATGAACACATACAATAGCTCGATTAAAAGGTGAGACTTTAAGCTAGGTCGATGCAAACCGTGTATTTCTACACGCCTCTGTTCCTGAGAAATCCCAAGCTAAACAGTGGCTAGTTTTCATCAAAATCGCTGTTTTTTTTATAGAAATGGAGATATAACGTCTTTCATGAAATATGAAGTGTTGCCTGTTACTTACTTGTGTAAACCATCACCGATCACCATCACCGAGACCTGGCGAGACTGCCACCTAGTGATAGACCCACGAAAATGGCCTGGTTTTGACCTGACGTGCATGCGTCACTGATTCGACCCAAAGCGGCAACGCGAGTTATGATAAAATGTCCAGATAAAATGTCCAGATTGTGCGTTTTCATGAGTTTCACAATCGTCATATATTTCATTTCCATTCATCACAGAGTTCCCAAAATCACATATAAGGTGTGCTAAAGTGTCTAGTTTCGTAATTAAAAAAAAAAGCTAAAAACGTAATATTACATTTTTGGCACTCAATGAGTTAAGGAAGGAAGGCAGCAGATGTTGTACCTGCTGGTTTTAGCCCTTGCTCAGTGAGTAAAATGGGTCGGTCTAGACATTGCACTGAAGGAAAAAGAACTTTGATCAAAAAAGTTGATTGGAGAGGGGAAAACATACAAAGAAGTGCAGAAAATAATTGGCTGCGTAGCTAAAATGATGCTTTGAAATGGTAAAGAAAAAGGAATACTACCATCCACATAGATCATAGAATAACAAGAATGGCAAAGAAGCATCCAATGATCAGCTCCAGAGAGATCAAAGAAGATCTTTCTGTGAGTACTTCAACAATCAGATGACGCCTATGTTAAGCCAAACTATTTGCAAGAAAACCTCGTAAAGTACCACTGCTGAAAAAAGACATGTATTGAAAAGGTTACAGTTTGCCAAAGAACACATTGACTGGCCAAAAAAGAAGTGGTGCAATGCTCTATGGACAAACACTGAATACAAGCCACAGTACACTGTGAATACTTTGGAGTGGGGCCCATTTATCACATAACAGGCACCATGGACCAGTTTCAGTACCTTAAAATACTGGAAGAGGTCATGTTGCCTTATGCTGAGGAAGAAATGCCCTTAAAATGAGTGTTTCAGCAGGACAATGACCACAAACACAAAGGGAGCGGGCAACATACGGGTTGCAGACCAACAAAATTGATGTCATGAAGTGGCCAGCCCAATCCCCAGACCTCAATCCGATTGACAATTTGTGGAGTGACCTCAAATTTTGTTTTTGATGCAAAACCCAAGAATGCAGAAGATCTGTGGAATGTAGCCCAGTCAGCTTGGGCTGCCATTTATGTTTGCAGGTGTCAAATGTTAGTTGACTATGCCACACAGATGTAAAGCAGTGATCAGAAATAATGGTTATACACCTAAATATTAGTTCAGTGCTTAAAAGAAAAGCTAAATCTTCATTTAATATTCAGTTTATACAGTAAATATTCCAGTTTGTAAATGAAAATGCAGATACTGCTATTTTTTTGAACAACCTTATATTCTTTGTTTTTTTCAGTACAAAAAATAATGTTCATTTTTTTCATTTGGAATTGAATGTGTGCTGCTCCTAGTGCCTTTGTATGTATGGAAATAAATGCTATTAGGAACATGGAACTTTTTCTCTGTTTTAAACACACTGCTATTATTTTGCACAACTGTAATTTACTTTAGAAAGGAAATTTAAACAATAGCCAATGCAGACACATTCCAGACTGTAAAAGAAAACCACTTTTTCCCACTGTATTCTCCATAAGCAATGAAGCAAATTATGTGCCTACTTCCGGAATCTCACTTCCGGTATGATGCATTTTGTCTCCCCAGTAGGGGTTAACCCATTAGACCAGCCTCAGACGAGTCCAGGAAGTGACGTCAATTCCGGAAATAAGTACATAGTTTACTTTACTCTTTATGGAGAATACAGCTGGAAAAAAAGTGATCTGTTTCGACCTCACTCTGACCGTCACTACGGTCTAAAAAAGGAATGATCACCTTTGTTCTGCCTATCACCGAGACCATATGTCAACAAAGTCATGCCCATGACCTCCAGAAGCAGAACGACTCGAGCTTGTAAATAGCGGAGATTGCTCCCGGTTCAGTCTCTCACCTTGATCGCCTCATCTGAGACCTGTGATACGTGAGTACTTACTTTCACTGCTTTCTTGCTTGACTATATTTGTTAGTCTGCATGTGGCAGTAACCTGTGTTTTTTTCAGGAAACTTCGTTTAACTTTGTTTAACTTGTTGACGCCTTTCCTGAGTTCACCCCATACCGCACGGCGGAGGGGCTAGTGTGAGCCTGCTGCCTGCGTTCGCGCACTGCTGCGGGCCGCCGATTCAGTGTTATTTTCCCTTTGTGTGTGCCAGGTTTCCGGGTTGTTGTTTGTTAACTACTGTGTACCTTATCTGGCTGTTCGCGGCTAGTTGGGCTTGGTGTGAGCCTGCTGGGTGCGTTCGCGCACCGGCGTGGGCCACCGTTATTATTTCTGTTTACTGCTCTGGCAGCCGGAACCTGTGTGGGCCTGATCAGCGCGTATGTGCTCGGCCGCTTAGGCGCTAATGTTACTGTGTGCTTCTTGTTAGCTTTGTTGTTGTGTGCTAGGCTACTTGCAAAAGGTAAGTTTAGCTGTTTGTGTCTGCTAGGTGCAGTCTTGCACGAGGTGCGGGCTGCTGTGTGTCTTTTCTCCAGTTGTCCACTGGTGTGCGTCGGCACGTGCGTTCGCGCACTGGTGGCCGCCTTCTTTGTGTATCTGTTGTGTACCCCGTCGCTGCTGTCCGCAGCTAGCTGGGCCAGTGTGAGCCTGCTAAGAGTGTCCGCACGCTGCTTCAGGCCACCCGTGTACTGTATTACACCACTGCTGTATCTCTTTACGGGCTGCTGCTTGCAGACCCAGTGCGTTGTACGGCCAAGGTAAGTGCCTTAAGTATTGTATTGTGTTGTTTGCATTGTGTTTTTCTATGGTAGGCTATGGCGGCACACTACTGCAGAGTCTGTAGGGCCACGATGGCCCCCAATGATGGGCATAGAGAGTGTCCCGCTTGCCTTGGGGCCGCCCACCTCCTGGAGGATGTCGACAGCCCCTGCAGCGCAGCCTGTGACCTTCCTAGGGAGGAACAGCTCCGCCGGGCTGACCAGGCATGTGGCCACGTGCGTGGACGGGACAGGCGGCGCTCACCCGACCGACCATCCCACTCTCATAGGCATGGCCGTAAGCATACGCACAAGCGTAAACGGCAACATGAGTCCCCTTCCAGGGTAATGGCACGGAGTCGCTTCAGATTCTCTCAGCTCTCCAGGCTCTGGCTAGGAGGATGGACAGGCTGGAGGGTCTCCAGGGCACGTCATCCCCTTCTCTGCCCCCTGGCCAGGAAGGTCTCTCCCCATCCAGGCCATGGTGCGGATGTTGATCTGGGTGATGTGGATGTGCTGTCACTCCATGCCCCTCGTTCTACGATCGATGACGTAAGCGGGGACGGCCTCCTGGATGAGCTACATTCAGACATGGTCGAGCCAACTGATGAATCCACGGTGCCAGGGGAGGTCCCTGTCGGCTCCTTGATGTCACGGGTGTTGAGTGCCTCCAACATCCTGGGTCTTCAGGCCCCTATGCCAGATATGGCTTCCCTTGGGGGCGTCTGAGAAGGCGTCTCGCACAGCAGCCCACCACCGTGTATACCCGTGGCAGAGGATTACACGAAGGTGCTGCGGACGGTATGGGGTAAGTCGCTACAGCGCCCCCAATTCAATCCAGGTTGCCGTCAGCTGGCAAAGGCTGCCTATCCAGCCGACTCAGGGCTGGGGGATATGCCACCGGTGGAGCAGTCCATCGCTGCCTGGACTTCCCTGGGGCCTGCCAATGCATCTCCCAATCCACGCTGCCCGCGTAAGGAGTGTGCCAAGATGGACCGTCTCATCAGTCACTGCCTTGACGCATCAGCACGGGCAGCCCGTATGGGCAACGCCCTGGCTATCACTCTGGCGGCACTGCGAAAAATGATGAGCCCG
Organism: Alosa sapidissima; assembly: GCF_018492685.1. Classification (NCBI taxonomy): domain Eukaryota; kingdom Metazoa; phylum Chordata; class Actinopteri; order Clupeiformes; family Clupeidae; genus Alosa; species Alosa sapidissima. The sequence goes on from NC_055974.1 coordinate 15,057,346, forward strand.
GAGGATCATGATGCAAGGGCCCTGGTGGATGCCGCACTGTCAGCCCACTCCCAGCTGATGCGTGATGTCGGGAGTGCTATGGCCTCTGCGGTGCTGTGCCGTAGACAGGTGTGGCTTGCCCAAACCTCTCTCCCTGATGCCATCAGGACAGACCTGTTAGGTCTCCCCGTGGTGCCTGGGCATGTGTTCCATCCAGACTCCCAGGGGGTGCTGGACAGAGTGGAACAGGCTGGCGCTTCTAGAGAAACTGGTCAGCGTGTGTGCCACAGGCGGGCTCCGGTTCCCCACAGGGCAGCATCACGTAAGTATGGGCGGTGGCAGCCCGCCCGAACACCAGAGCTAAGTATCAACTTACCAGACTGTGCCAGACTCTTGGGTTGTGGCTACGGTGACTCACGGTTACCGCCTACAGTTTCGACGGCGGCCCCCTACGTTTTCAGGGGTCAAGATGACGTCTGTGAAAGACCCCCTTTTAAATTCCGTGCTTGTCAAGAAGGTCCAGGAGTTGCTTCTGAAAGGGGCCATCTCAGAAGTACCGCTGCACGCACGGCACACTGGGTTTTATTCCAAATATTTTATTGTGCCCAAAAAAGACGGAGGTTACCGGCCGGTCCTTGACCTCAGGCCCTTGAACCAGTACCTCAAGGTGCTGCCATTCAAAATGGTCCACGTTGAAACGTTTCAGTTTCAGGTCCTCCCATTTGGCCTTTCACTGGCCCCCAGAATTTTTACTCGCGTGGTGGCAGCCGCACTAGCCCCCCTGCAGGTCCAGGGCCTAAAGATCCTACCGTACCTGAACGACTGGCTAATTTGTGCCCCATCTCAGGTGCAGGTGGTGCACGACACCGACATGGTTCTGACCCATATCCAGGCCCTGGGTTTCACGGTCAACTGGAAAAAGAGCAACTTGCAGCCCCGCCAGCAGGCGGATTTCCTTGGTGTCCTCCTCGACTCGGTCAGCATGACGGCGTCCTTCACTCCACGGAGGGCAGACAGCTTGACCGAGGCTCTGACAGGCTTTCGGCTGGGCAGACTGGTCACCGCCCACAAAGTCCAGAGGCTGTTGGGCTTAATGGCCGCGGCAGCTGTGGTACTGCCATTGGGCCTGCTGAAGGCACGCCCCCTGCAGTGTTGGTTCAAAGCCTTTCAGCTCCACCCGAGAGACGACAGGCATGTGAAGTTGCGGGTGTCTCCTGCTTGCATCCGAGCCCTGCGTCCTTGGAGGGACAGGAGGTTCTTACTCCAGGGTGTTCCACTGGGGGGCCTTCCTCACAAGAGGCAAGTCATCTCGACAGACGCTTCTCTGACAGGCTGGGGAGCTGTCTGGGAAGGGCTGTCAGCGAGGGGCGTGTGGCCTCCCTCCTGGACGTCAGAGCACATCAACGTCCTCGAGCTGAAGGCCATCCATCTCGCCCTGCAGAGGTTCCTGCCAGGGTTGCGAAGCCAACATGTTCTGGTGAGGTCAGACAGCACCTCGGCTGTCATGGGCATGGCCGCGTCTGGCTTCAGTGAGGGCAGTACACGTTCCAAGCGTGCAGAACAGGGCGGCCGACATTCTCTCCAGGACCGGGCCACTTCAGGGGGAATGGAGATTGAACCCAGAGGTGGTCAGCCCGGTCTGGGCTCAGTATGGTACTGCACAAGTGGACCTGTTTGCGTCGGCGGAAACGACTCACTGCCCAGAGTGGTACTCTCTCGTGGGACAGGGAGGCAGTTTGGGCCTGGATGCTCTGTCACAAGACTGGCCGACAGGCTTGTTGTACGCTTTTCCTCCATCCCCTCTTGTACCTCAGGTCCTGCGGAGGATCAGGGAGGGCCAACACACAGTTCTGCTGGTTGCTCCACGGTGGCCGGCGAGGCCTTGGTTCCCAGACCTTCTCCGGCTCCTGCAGGGTCAGCCATGGCAGTTACCCTGCCGGGCGGATCTTCTGTCACAAGCAGACGGGCAGATCTGGCATCCGAACCCAGGTGCCCTGCGCCTGTGGGTTTGGCCCCTGCAGAGTCCGTCATTGAACAGCTAGCTGAGTCTGTGCAGGAGACTCTGAACAACACCAGGGCTCCTTCTACTAGAGCTTGCTATGCACTCAGGTGGAGGATCTTTTCGGATTGGTGTGCCAGCTTGGGTCTTGAGCCAGCGGTTTGCCCTGTGCCACAAGTTTTGCGCTTCTTGCAGTCCTATTTGGATCAAGGCAAGGCGGTCAGTACTGTGAAGGTCTATGCCTCGGCCATTTCAGCCTTTCACCAGGGTGCGGATAACAGACCCTTGGGTAGGCATCCACTGATTGGTCAGTTTTTAAAAGGGGCCCGCCGGTTGCGTCCAGTTCGCACTTTGCGGGCACCAAACTGGGATTTGCCCACTGTTTTAATGTCACTTACTGAAGGCCCGTATGAGCCCATTTTAGATGCAGATCTGCAATCTTTGTCTCTGAAAACTAGCTTTCTCTTGGCTCTTTGTTCGGCCAGGCGTGTCGGGGAGCTGTGCGCCCTCTCCGTCAGCGAAGACTGCCTGAGGTGGCAGGTAGGGGGCACTGGCGTGTCACTTTGGCCTAATCCAGCCTTCCTGCCTAAGGTTCTAAGTCAGCAGTCTATCAACCAGGTTCTGGAGCTGACCCAATTCCAGCCGTCTGCTGCCTCACAGGCAGAGCACGACAAGTTGCTCACTCTGTGCCCAGTCAGGGCTTTGAGAGCTTATCTGGCCCGTACACAGTCGTTGAGGAGGGAACACACTCAACTTTTTGTCTGTTATGGAGCGGCGAAGCAGGGGCTACCGCTTTCCAAACAGCGGCTGTCACATTGGCTGGTTGAGGTTATTTCCCATGCCTACCGGGCTCGGGGAATGCCAGTCCCTTCGTGTACAAGGGCTCACTCCACCAGGAGTATGGCTACGTCTTGGGCTGCCCTTAAGGGGGTACCAGCAAGCGATATCTGTGCAGCGGCTTCATGGGCGACGCCTTGCACTTTTACCAGGTTTTATAGGGTGGACGTCACTCGCCCAGCTCCGGTTGGCGACGCTGCCCTCATGTCCGTGACCGAGCGAGGTTTTAATGGTTAGCTTAGAGCTCCTCGCGACTTTTTTGGTATGTGTCATCCCTTTTTTAGACCGTAGTGACGGTCAGAGTGAGGTCGAAACAGATCGCAAGTTACGCATGTAACTATGGATTTGTGAGACCGAGGGATGACCGTCACTATCCTTGTCGCTCGGACCATCCTGCTCAAGGTAGGAGACTGAACCGGGAGCAATCTCCGCTATTTACAAGCTCGAGTCGTTCTGCTTCCGGAGGTCATGGGCATGACTTTGTTGACATATGGTCTCGGTGATAGGCAGAACGAAGGTGATCATTCCTTTTTTAGACCGTAGTGACGGTCATCCCTCGGTCTCACAGATCCATAGTTACATGCGTAACTTACGTTTTCTTTTACAGTTCATGGAAAAAATAGTCACATTAGGTAGAAGCTTTTTATTATTATTCGTAATTCACATTTATTTATTAAATAATTGATCGCGACTGACTGTCCACGAGATCTGCCAGAGTCAGCTGGAAGGAGCTTGTGACTCACGCATAGGGAATCACGGCAGATATTGCGCGAAATTTTGGTTTATGGCTATCGTTTAGGTGTCCTTCCTATTCATTAACATGAACATGATGACTGACTAAATAAATGACTGATGTTTAAAAAACCATTGTAGGCATACAAGTTATCATTATATCACATCACATCAATTAAGTGTTTTCTGTAGGCTAGGCTACTGTGTGACATGCTTTACACTAGGCTACAGCATATAAATCAACAATAGGCTATCAACACGTTTGCAGTATCACTGTTGCAGAAATCACATACAAGAAGGCATCCTCTTGATTGTTTGTACATTTTTGCACATTCCAACATAAGGAAGCAGCATGATTTTTCTGCCTTATTTTCTAACTACTTTTACGAGTCTGCAGTATCACTGAGTACAGCTGTTACAAGAGGGTCTGGCGTCTCTTTGTTATGATGCACTTCCTGCGACGCGGTCATTCGTCTCTAAATGACTTAACTCCCTCTCGCATTTTGACGCATTTGACGTCACTTTCTTGACTCTTTTCACGGTCTCTAAATGACCTACAGTGCGTTTATGCGCATGGGAAAAACATTTTTCACAAATTGAAAACATCATAATTCACGTCTCTTTATGTGGGAATAACCTAGCGTTCAGGGGCTTCGGAAAACCCTTTTTCCCAGTGAAAACATCATCATTCCGCATCATTCACGTCACGTAATGTGTGAGTCAGAGGTCGGAAACTGGGGCTAGATTTTGCTAACAGAGTTGCCCAGTTAGGGGCTCGTCATCACTTTTGTCATCACGTTGTAGTTCGTTTGTAGTCCATGTGGCCTTTCATGTCCAACAGTTTTAATGTGAACTCGGGAATTTGCCGTTTTTGTCACTTGAAAGCTTATCCTTCTTTCACAAGCGTCTTGCACTATCTTTAAGCAAATACAGTTGTTTAGTTAAGATTAGTCAGCATATGCTTTAACCTTTGTTGTGGCATTCATGTTTTTCCACACATTCCGACGGCAAAGCACATGAACACAGTAACAACGTAATCACGGGGGCGGTCCCTGATATTCTCAGCTGGCATGAACGGACCGTTAACCAAATCAATGTGATCTGGCGAGACGCTCAGAGTAAAAAGACATCCCATTCCTGGATACATACTCGTGGGTTCCTGTTAGTCGTTGGTTGTAGTTTGAGCAGGATTTAGTGCGTTTAGTGAATTGTTTGAGAGGCTCAAGTTAGGAAGAGAAAGTATTCACCTGTTTGGGAGCACTTTGATCTTATTTCTCCTAATAAGGTATATAGCTTGTAAGGTCAGGGTATTATGGCCTTCGTATTTAAAGTAGTATGATATTTCACGCTAGGTCTACGTCACAGATATTATATTTTTTCCAGTTGGTTTTTACTTTACAGCATGCAAGCTTCCTTATCTCAGCACGCGACGTCATTAAGAAAGCTTGCCACTACAAAGATGCACATGTACGACTGTGTATACCTTTATATTGGCTATATAACAGAATTCGTTGAAAAGACCCTTGAAAAATTGCCCCTCCATTTCCAAACAACTACTACAGTAGTAGGCTATTCATCAAACGTCTATCAACAAAAGAAGCAAACAATGAGTATGTTAATAATTATAAGGCTATCACAATTAAAGCAAGTAAAGTTGTGTTCAGCTACAGGTGCTGATCATTGTACATAAATTGCACCTATCACCACTGTTTCGCTGGATTTTGGTTTATATTACTTTGAATTGTGTATTCTCTGTTGAAAATGACTAGATAGATAGATAGATAGATAGATAGATACTTTATTGATCCCCAAGGGGAAATTCAAGATAAACATTTGACTTGAAAATAGAAAAATGTTTCAGTTACAACGTCAAACTAGATTTTCTAGGGGTGCCAATAATTGTAGTGTGTGTGATTTGGTTCAAATATTTATCCAAGGCTAACAAAGAACATGTCTGTGCCTGGTGTAATCAAAAACGTTCAAAACAAATAAATATTAAACAGTCATGTTTATACATAGCAGGGTATTATGATACTGATATTTCCCCTCCTTCGTTTTCCGTTCACGCTGATGCTAAAAACAGCAGGGGAAGCTTGTCACAGACACGTTGAGCAAACTGGTGGTCAATCGGAGATTACAAACAAACGAGGGAACATCACCTCACAATGCAAAAACGCTGTTTACCCTTGTTTACATGCAACCGTGAAACCTGAGTTTCCCCAAATCTCCACCTTGGCCAGAGTTTTCAGAAATAATCGTTTTCAATGATCAAACCGCATGAAAATGTATGCGTTTTCCCTATGTGTAAACAGGGTCTAGAGATTAAGGTATGTTGGCAAGAAAATGTTAAACCCTGAATTTAGATGATCTTATACCTCTTTTTGACGTTTTAACCTCTTTTCATTCAACTTTACCAGAAGAGCAAATACATGTGAAGAGTGCTGTGTTTAGTCCGACCATTGGCCACTCTTATTCTCTCTCTAATGTGGTGGAGCATGAGCTAACAACTTAACCAAAAGCACACCAAAAATGCAAAACGATAAAAAAATACCTTGAAGTGCTCCACCTCTGCTAGGCAGTTCTGCCAGATGTTTTCATAGTAGCTCTGCAATTTCTTAATTGTGTCAATATGCATGCAGTCTGTGGAGGAACATATAGTTATAAGGCAATATTAAATAAATAAATAAATAAATAAATAAATAAATAAATAACAAAACCTTACAATATTTGTATGCTATGGTAATGTTAGGGTAAGGTTCAGACCCATTTTATCATTTACTGCAGATAAATTGGAATACCACGCCGTTATCAAGGACTTGGAGCAATTTGGTGGTGTCAAAGTTCTGCAAAACACGGCAATGAAAGATGTTTCAGTAAAACATTTGATGTGGTGTACGGTGCTTACGGCTCCCACACACAGTTGCGTTCCGTCAACGCATGCCAGTGGGTGTTCCCGACGGTAGCTATGCAAATCCGCAAAGCATTCTGGGAAGGCTGCGCTGCATTTGAAAAAAAATGACAAATTGCTGGCCGATGCACATCTTTATGCAAATGAATCCGTTGAATGCGTCGCGACTATCCAATGAAAGCACAAGGTTGTAGGTCCTTTGTTCTACCACAACGTTCTGCTTACAAGACAAATAAATGTTTTAACGATCTCTTCCACGACCACCTAGTAGTCCATAAAACAAACAAACAAAGTATTTGGAGAAATATATTGACTGTTGGTGTTTCTGGTGAGGATTTGAGATTGCATTGAGTAGTTTAAATAAAACAAGATTTCGAAATGGCTTGCATAGTTTGTATTAAGGGGCAGGCAGCTACCGGATCGTTAGGAAAGATTAGATGAATGAGATCATTTATGTTTGGGTCTTTTTTTGGCCTGAAATCGCTGATACAACCTTTAATGTCATTACATTGGTGGTGTGTAAGTCTAATTGACTGCCTACCACTTTAAGGACGTGAGCGTAGCCTTATGACCCTTTCCATTAGACTCGTAAATCATCGTACGCCCACCCGTACAACATGTACGAATTACTGTAGTTGCTAGCGCGAACGCTGGGGTTTTTAGTCTTTTTGGGAAGAACATGGATGCCACCAGGGCAGCAGCTGTCTCGTTGGTGCTGGACATTGGTCTAGATTTTAAACGAAACGGCCACAAACGACTGGACGAGGGGAGGCAGAGCGACACCATACGTATGTCGTGTAGTACTAGTGGATCAGCACTGTTACACACAGTTGCGTGCAGTGCAGTGCTGGAGACGCATCTCATTCACTTAACATGGGCTTACGTCATCCGTTGCTGAACTGAATTGTGGGTCTGTTGTGTCGCGTTGCTCCTGTCGCCCAAGTCAAAAAGTTAAACTTCTGCTGCACCGATAGAGACCAACAGAAGGCACCAGCCAATCGAATTACGGTTTTAGGCCTACTTCAAGGCATTTGCATAGTAGGCTACACACCCCTGCCTGTCGGGAAGCATGGCATGCGGTGACGGAACGCAACTGTGTGTAAGCACGGTAGCGTAACACATTGTTTGAAAGTCACGTCAATTATACACTCTTACTTGATTGCCTGTAGGACAGAGGTCCTCTCCTTATTGTACTGTGCCTGTGACTCCTGCAAAATCTCCAATGTGGCCACAATGTCCTTAGAGCACTTTAAGTCTGGATTGTTCATAAGATCCCTGAATATGGAGAAAAATGGTAAATATTCCAACAATAATATTATACAATAACAATATTGTGAAAACTGGGATTAAAGGCATTTTTTTTAAAAATAAGCCAGAGTGAGTGGACTGTAATCAGGGTTATTTTACTTGCAAAACAATAGTGTGCGCAATACAGATACATTTCTTCAGTTCTAAGCTCGACTTTTTGACTTGGCTTTAACATTTTAGTTTGGACATTGTTATATTAGACTATCATTCTCTTATTGTCTCTGTGTTGATAGAAGCTAAGAACAATACATATATTTATGATTATATTAACAATATTTATGTATCAATACATATTATTTATTAACATGCATTTCTGATGGAATATCAATAATGTAATAGCCATTCATTAGCGTTAAAATACAGTAGCCATTTCGAGTATTTGCATATTTCTTTGCAACTCAAGCAATAACTAAACTTGCTTATAGCAGGCTACCATAAGGAAATGAAACAGAGCCTGTAGGCTTGGCTTGACTCAAAATTTGATTTGAATTTGATACTTGTTCTTGATACTTGTTCATGTTCTTGTGTCAGTGCCACTTTTCAGTGATTTTACACAGAAATGTCAATTGAATTTTGTTGTTTTGTGACAAACTTACTTGAATCTCTGGACTGCAGCAAGGACCTTGATTCTTTTCCAGTCTTTCAGTTTGTCCTCCCATCGAAACCGATGGAGTGCCTCTTTCTGCAGGTCCTCCTCCATCAGGTTCAACATCAGTTTGGCCACAGCCCTTCTATTAGACAGCACTGCCTGATTTATCATCTGAGGAGTACATAGAAAGATCTACCTGTGTTAAGTTGAACTTAAACTTCACATTGTGAAAAGAACAGTCTACATATGGCATAATTTGATGTGCATAACTAAAGTGACTGCTACTACTTAGCTTTACATATTCCAGGATTCAAGATATGTATGTCATATGTGTGATTATACAAGTAAAACAACAGTGGAATGAGGGTTGCAACAACTACGTAAAAAATAAGAAAAACTATGTTAGTTTAGGTGCTGAATGGTCATTTAAAGTGGTCATAGCCCTTATGGCCTGGTGGAAGAAGCTCATTCTCGGTCTCTCAGGTCCCTGGCCCGGTTTCCCAATAACGATGGATACACACACTTACAAGGTTTTTCTACAATTCATCTTAAGATTGTTTGTTTGTTTCCCGAACATGGTTGTAGCGTGAACACACATGCACTGCTCTTAAGATTATCTTAAGGGGAGCTGTCCAAGTTAATAGTTCTGAAATATCCTCCAATTTGATAATGTCAGGTGACCGCACGTCACAGCTACTTAAACTTCGGATTTAGCCTAGGCTACATTAGGCTAATTCACTTCAATACGAAAATAGAAAAACTTTGGCATCTGCATGTAAACATCCCCAGCAGGCTATATACCACACAGAGACATAAATATTAATTATTTAAGATTAGATTGTTGCACTGTTTTCATGTCTGTTGCATGATGTATGGCTATTCAGCACATCTGCCGTGTCTGTTCTTTGCTACTTGTGAGTGCCCCACTGTGTGTGTTGCCTCCATAGTGGTTTGGGGTGTCACTGAAGAAGACGTTTGGAGATGAGAAAGAGGTTGAGTATAGTGAGGAAATGTGTAGCTTAAATAACATAGGCTTAGGTTTTTTACACAGCACAGACTAAACCACATGTTCGTTTCTTTGCTTTTACCTCATAGGTCTAATAAAAGACAGCCTACACTTTGACAAAGATAATTGCAAACTATTCTGGCAACGTCTCGTTTCATGCATTTTCATCCATTTTAATCACATTATTATGAGCATGCTATTTTGTATGCTAAAATCTGATTACCGGTACTCAGGATCACTTGTAGATCTATGAGTGTTTTCATGACGCTTAATGTTTTCATTAAGCAACGATGGTTTCGGGAAACAGTCCGCAAATCTTCGTAAGAGGGACTTTACAACCTTCTTAGGCTTATGATGCTTTCGGGGAAGCAGGCCCTGGCCCTTAAGGATCAGAGACATTATGTACAGCCACTGAAACAGTCTAAACTGAATAAAGTAAAGGCTACATACCATGGCTTCACTGTCCATTAGTCGATGAACATCACAAGGCAAGACATAGCTGAATTTTTTTAAGTTCTGAGTGTATTTTCTGAGCAATGTTGAAATCTGGACAAAAAAAAAAAAAAAAAATCTTTATCATGGTAATAATAAGGACAGAGCTGATAGGAACCTACTTATTCATGTTTTCATCATACCACAGCTGTTCTCTCTGAAATTAGTTTTTCAAGATTTTCATCTAGTTTCCTAATCCACTCCCTCCTGTTGGCTGATTCCTGGCTGACCAAGTCCCAGAGCATATGAAAGTCCTGCAAAAATAGTGTTAGACCTCACTCAGTTTATAAAAATGTGTATTTGTGTGTCTTGTTTCCAGTGAACAACCTCTAATATGACTTTATTCTTCATAAAATCTGATAACTTAATTTTCAAGTATGTTAACATAACTACAAACACATATGGGTTATCTTTCAGTTGAATCACTTCAACATCACCACTGAGAGGCAAGGCAGTAGAATTCACTGAACCCTATTTAACTTTCCAATTTTAAAGAGAAATGTGCAATGATGGACCCGCATCATTGGTTATATCAGTAGGCTATGAAGGTAGGTGCAGTTGAGCTCCTCCCTTTCCCCTTTACTGTGATCGGTCATGGTTAGCTTGGATAATTCTAATTGACTACCTACAGGGGCAGCCGTGGCCTACTGGTTAGCGCTTCGGACTTGTAACCGGAGGGTTGCCGGTTCGAACCCCGACCAGTACGCACGGCTGAAGTGCCCTTGAGCACGCCGCTGTTGTTGCAGGCAGCTCACTGCGCCGGGATTAGCGTGTGCTTCACCTCACTGTCTGTTCACTGTGCACACTCAGCAAGCTGAGTGTGTTTCACTAATTCACGGATTGGGATAAATGCGGAGACCATACCAGACCACTCATATTATACTTACATGGACTCTCCTAAGGATACTAAAGAATCTCCTAAGGAAGGAGTCACCTTCAGCTACTGGAAAGAGGACTCTGTAGTCTGTCCAATATGCAGATTTTATATCATTACAATAAAATAACTCTAAGACTATGAATTGATGGATTTCCTCTTTTCAATACCATTCTTAGTCAAAAAACATCTATACAAAATGTATATAATAAACATCATATACTTGATTACCTGGTTGCTAAAGCTTTCAGAATCGGATGCACTATCAAGCTTTCCCATGAGACTCTCAACAATGTCATCATATTTTACAAGCTGAGACATAGTATTCTCTGCTTGTTGTTTGATGCAGAGTTCATATTTCTGAAAAGCACAGCATGAAAATGTACTCAATTTACTCACAAATGTAAATCACTGTCCAGCATTTAAACATACACTTGTAAACAATATGAAGAGAGTAACATCATGAATGTCTTCCATTTAAAAAAAAAATAGGATGGCTTAAATAACACAATCCATACCACACTTATCGCAGAAAGATCCTGATGCAACTGAGCAACAGCCTCTGTGTGATCCTTTAGTTTTTTCTTCCTGAGGCGTTCAATAATATCTGAACCCTTTACCTCAGCATCTGTGAACATATTGTCATAATTATGAACAAATTATTTATTTTTTAAAAGTCAACCTATCTGAGATGTCAACAAATTGACAACATGATTATGAGAGGTGAAATGAGAAATGAACAACATTTCAGAGGACACAATGGGCCTCATACATCAATATACTCTTTATTTTCTATTAACTTTTCTCTTAATACTGTTTGAAGACAAAACATGAGAGAAACCGTGTGCTAAATTGTTTACTGTCAGGACAGCTAGAAAGTTTGATAAATGTCAAGATACTGAATTAGATGACTGACAACAAGCCTTTTTCACACACAAAAAAAAACAAACAAACAAAAAAACAGAAATATGTCAATGTTGGGCAAACCAATTTCCACATTGGCAATCAATTTTAGCAATCCAATCCAAAAAAGAGATTGCAGAAAAAAAACAAATTGAGAAAACTCTGATCCTGCTACTTTTATCATCAGTTACATTATCACCAGTGACCCTGCTATATTTGCAGACATTTTGCACCATGATTACCTCCTCCAAGTGAGGTTGTATGCTTTGGATCATAAGCTCATTCAACACACTTGGAACGATCACAAGACCTTTTATCTGCATGCCAATCCCTTAATGTTATCTTTCAAAAATGTTGTTGGGAGTTATTAGGCCCAAGTAGGTGCAAATCTTATTTGCTTATCTGGGCGTACCTGACTTCACCATGCAGAGTCAAGGCCTTGCAGGGCTACATATAAGCAAGGCCTTGCAGGGCTACATATAAGCATGTCATCGACTGAAAATCTCTTATTGGTGCTATGTGGAGTTCTGTGGGATTCGAATAGTCTTGAACGTACCAACACATTACTCTTACAATGAAGTGCATTTTATTAATACAATACCATACATGGTACAAAGAGGTGTTACAAGAAAATCGGCCCAGTGCTAACTGGCTTACCTGCTAATTTATCTGGGGAACAGTATGGGCGTTTTTGATGTTAACATTATGTCAAAACAGTTGTTTCCTCACATTCTATTGATATTTAACTCCACATAGCACCTTAAAGGTGATTTAAGCGATGCTGGGTAACGTCACTTCTGTTGACTTTCAAACAAAACAGAGAGCCAGCTCGCTACTTCCTCCCTCCCCCTCCCTCCCGTGCAATTGAAACTCTCCTAAACGCACATCTCATCTGTGATTTGCTAGAACAGTTTGTTAGGTTTTTATGGGCTAGGTTTGCCCAGGTTGTTTTTGTTGCCATTTTTGGAGCCTGGGCTGTCCACAGAGATCACGTTTTTTTACAGAGTATTCAGGACACAGACAGCTAGCGGTTGGTTAGGTGATGTTTGCAGTAAGTGACATAAAATGTTTTAGCCTAAAAACGCATGCCATCGCTTAGAGCAACTTTAAAAAGATGACAAAACCTACATGTATATAGACACACACTGCTAGCAGTGGTCATGTTGAACAAAGAAACAAAGATATGCAAACAGACAGATCTGAGAACATACCAACATTATCTGGTAGACCACGGATCTCCTTTATCATTTGATGATTTTTGTGTATTGTCGTGCCACCTGAGAATGGCTGTGCCCTAAGAAAAAAAAGACACCATAACATTTAAATAAAGGAAGTTAAAACAGACAAAAGGTATATTTGTCACAGGGATATTTCCACAAACAGGTATCTCTGGTGAATCAGACAATGTTGATGACTTTCAAGAGTTTTGAATGTTTTTGCAAGGTGCTGAGATGAGATGTTGTATCCATAGTACAAACTAATTATGGTGACAGAGACCATGTGAAGGCTATGACTTAGCCTACTGTTGGTACTTATTCTAGCTAAATACATCACATCATATTCAACTAGTTATATCTGCTTACCGTTAGGAAGAGAGAATTCATATCATCATCAATAAGGGTAAATAAAATCATAAGCATGTTGGAGAAACATTCTGAAATGAATGGGCCTCATGAAAGGCATTTGTAGGCAAAGAAACTTGTCAGTGAACAAGTGTATACATTATCAATTTTGTAGATGGCTATTGTAGCTGGAAATGCTGCATTAATAATTGAGCATTCATTCATTCAGAAACGTAAGGCTATTGGTCAGATATAACATGGTGTATCTGTGAACTCAATAAGTTTGTCATCATAGATATTTCACCGTGCAGTGGTGTCTTCGGACCACGTCGAACATTCCGTCTCAACCCTGGTCCGCAGCACTCGAGGGTGGACCTCTTGACCCTCTTGGCCATCACAATTCAGGTAAAATCCTCCACTGGCAGCACGTTTGCTTCGTCCATCATGAAGAGACAAAGACAGCTGGACCTACAACATTTGTGGAGATTGGTGTAATGTCAGACTTTCTCTCAAACTTTTGTAAATGTAAGGTCACCTAAACTCTTTTGTTCAACTGAATTCACAAAAATATCCAGTGTCAAATAATTATCAAATTCTAATATCTGAAGTTGCTTAATTAGTATGTTTTGTTCATTCATGGATGGGAACATTTCCTGTCCTGGCTACAGGAACAAGCAGACAAGTTCAAATGACAAGTTCTTAATGTAAATTTTGAATTAAAATAATTAAAATAGCCCCACATCACTGCATACCCTTCACCATATCTAGAGATTGGCATGGGGTGCTTTCCATTAGATCATCTCTCAATGCAAATCAAACCAGCTATTAAGCTAACTGAAATAAAACCATGCCAATCTCTAGGTATGGTGAAGGGTGGGGCTATATTAATTCCAAAGGCCAAGGGAAATTTATCAGGATGCATAGTATCCTGGATCCATGAAATAACTGGACATTAAAAATAAAAATCTGCCTGCCTCAATGGGAATTTACCATAGGGGGTTCCCTACTTATTCCCAATGTATTTTAAATAATAACATGTATTTATTTATGATTCATGATTCATTCACAAAGATAATTGGTGTCCTTAAAGGTTGGATTTTTCCTCATTTTTTAATTAAGGCATTAAGATCAATTTCCAAAAGATTTTTATTCCTTTTTTTAGTCAACTTAAGCATGGGTTCTTAACTTAAGCACAGCACTGTATAGGCAGTGGGAAGCTTGGAAGCTCTAAAATGTGCGAGACCTCTCCTGTGAAGTAAAATTGAATAAACCAATCACTTGCAACCAGTGTGAAGATTCTGATCTATCTTTGATTAATTAACTACGGCCTGACTGTCTACAAAATACGCTGTCAAGCTCGCACCCTTAGGGTGTTTGTTAAAATATTTCAAAAGCTAAATTGTTTTTTTATGTGTATGTCTGTGTGTATGCTTTTTGAATTACTGACGCGTTTCAGAATTTACTCACACTCATGCTTGATGATGTCATGTCATGACTTGTGATAAGTCATTACATGACTGTGCTATCAAACACCTGTTTTTCAGTGATTAAAATCTCTAAATCCAAAATACTAGCACAATTCAATGACTGGTATTGTATGAATGATGTGTTTCTAACATAAGATCTTTCTGCATGCTTAAGTCATGACATCACAATAATGCTGCTATTATGACATCATGCTGATTCTACCTTATAAGTGCAGAGGACCAAAATACAAAATCACTTCAGAATACATACATACAGCACAGGGCCCACTTCCCCGAAAGCATCTTAAGCCTAAGAGCGTCGTAAAGTCCCTCTTACGAACGTCTTAAGATTTGCCGACTGTTTCCTGAAACCATCGTAGCTTAAGAGCGTCGTGAAAACACTCGTAGATCTACGAGTGCTCCAGAGTACTCGTTACCGGCTAAGAGCGTCTTAACAGTACTTCTCACTGAGGTCACCAACAGGACATACAGAGGAATTACAAATTAGAATACATAATCCAACTTACGTTCCCATTCTTTATTGTGTTTACCTGTGATGAATCAGATTTTAGCGTGCAAAATAGCCTACATTTAATAGTCATAATAATGTGATGAAAAGCGGACAAAAATGCAATCAAGTTATTAAACGAGACGTTGCCAGAATAGTTTGACACTATCTTTGCTAAGTGAAGGCTATATTTTATTAGGCCTATGAGGTAAAAAGCAGAGAAAGCAACATGTGGTTTAGTCTGTAGCCTACTGCATCAAAATCTAAGCCTACACATTTCCTCTTTCTTACTCGACTTCTTTCTTATCTTCAAACGTGTTCTTGACACCGCGAAAAATTATTGCATGGTGCAACAATCTAATCTTAAAATAATTACAATTATTTATGTCTCTGTGTGGTATATAACCTACTTGGGATGCTTACATGCAGATGTCAAAGTGTTTCTATTTTCGTATTGATGTGAATTAATGTGTAGATCCGAAGTTTAAATGGTAGGCCTATAGCTGTGACGTGCAGTCACCTGGCATCACCGTCAAATCAGAGGATATTTCAGAACTATTAACGTGGACAGCTCCCCTTAAGAGCATCTTAAGAGCAGTGCATGCGCGTTCACGCTACGAGCATGTTCGGGAAACAGTCGGAAAAACCAAACGAATGATCGTAAGATGAATCGTAGAAAACCCTCGTAAGAGCGTGTCTCCTTCGTTATCGGGAAACTGGGCCCAGGTAAGTAGCTTCATTAGCTCTCTTCAAAATGTATTTAATTCATTTTAATTACATTTAGCAGCATTGTCAAACATTATACTGTTTTGAAATTTGACAGAATTAGCCAAAATTGATCTCTGACTTCTCTGGAATATTAAGGTAAGGTAAAAAAAAAATCGTTCCATTTCATGAGTTGGTGACAGGTTTGTTTAGTTTGTTTTATGTGCAATTTGTGGTGTTTGTGGTGTGATGGATACATTGTAAATCCCAATTAAGCCATTATTTTACTGTTCCTGTCCTAGTGAAAATGACAAAAATGTGGACATTTTATTGACAAGGTACAAACAATATAAACGATAACTAACTCAGGAGAATAGCTCCAAAATAAAACATAATTAAGTGTATAATGTTTAAAAAAGTTACATGTAACTTATACTAATACATGTAAATGTAAAGTGGGCGAGTAGATTGTGTAATTAAATGTCCAATTTTCTTTAACAGCAACACAGCTCAACAGTGAAGGCTGCTCTTCCTGACGCGTGAAGCATGTCATTGCTTCACATAATATGGGACAGAGCCCGACTGGCAGAGGTGAATCTTCAAATGAGGAAACATGCAGCTGCACTGGTGGATATCTCCTCACTGGAGAAAGTAGTGAGGGAACTCCAAAAGGAAGAGCTGGAAAAGATCAAAGTTGAGGATCCCATAGGCCTACTGTTATGTCAAAAGCGGATGGAGTTGGTTCAGATGGAGAACCTGACTCAGAGGATGAGACAGCTGGAGAGAGAAAACCAGCATCTCAAATGGGACATGGAGACTAGGAGGGAGACAGAACGCATCCATCACTCAAACATGTTGGAGCTGGAGAGAGAAAACCAGCAACTCAAACAGGACATGGAGACTAGGAGGGAGACTGAACGCGTCAATCAATCCAACATGATGGAGCTGGAACGGAAGGTGAAAATGTTGGAGCAGGTATCTGGACAGCAGATAACCTCCCTTCACTCCATTAATGAGGAGATGTCTCAGAGGTTAAGAAAATTGGAGATGGGGAACCTCATTATGAATGAGGAAAGGAAGGCTTGGAGGGAAAGGGAACTGGAAATGAATATTAAAATGAAAGAACAACAATTCTTGAGTCAACAGGAAATTGCATCCTTTCAGAAGATGAATGAGAAACTGATTGAAAGGTTGAGAAAACTAGAGACCGAAAACTGGACACAGAAACAAGGAAGGGCACTGGAAATTCAAAATATAAAGAAGGAACAACGGTTGTTGAGTCAACAGCAGATTGTATCATTTCAGAAGATGAATGACAAACTGCTTCAAAGAATGAGCAAACTGGAAATGGAAAACTGGAGACAGAAACAACAAATGGAGACTTGGAGGGCAAGAGAACTCCAAGAGAGAGGAAGAGAGGAACCAAACGGAATGCTGGACCCCAACGTTCAAATTAACTTGCTGAAAGGAAAGTGAAACATGCATGATGACAGACAGAGAAATGTCAGAAAGACGCATGAAAAGTGGCAGGGCCTTGCCAGTGAGACGTACAAAAACTGTGGTGAGGAGCAAAGCCATGGAGATGGAAGAAGAGTGCTTGAAACCTGTCCACTTTTGGCCATGGAAAAGACAGCTCAGGCAAACTCAGAGAACACTCTGAAGTCACCTTTACATGGAGGTAATTACTAACAACTAACAACAAAATGTATCTAAATAAATCTAAATCAATCTATGCCTGAGAAACACACATAGTCTATATACATTCATTTTCTTACACAGATCACCTCTCTCCCATTGTGGGAAATGTGACAGCAAAGTGTTTGCCACCCTTACAAGGTAACCTTCACAGATTATTTCAAGCTACTGTATGCCTGAAAAACACATGGAGTGTATATTCCCCATTCATTTTACTCTCACACAGATAATAATAATAATAATAATAATAATAATAATAATAATAAGCTTTATTTGTATAGCACCTTTCATACACAGAATGCAGCTCAAAGTGCTTTACATTTGAAGCATGTAACTCAATAATAGTCAACACAATAATAGTCAGATCACCTCTCTCCCATTGTGGGAAATGTGACACCGAAGTGTTTGCCACCATTGCAAGGTAACCTCAAAGATTATTGTTTGAGTTGTCTTCACACAGTATTATTAACTTTATCCATCCACTGCTGAATTTCAGTTTTCTGTTTCATTTGCAATGTTACTGTAGACCCCCAATTTTCCAGAGACACTTGGAAAAAGATAGGAACTTTATTTGAGCTCACATACAGAGTGCCTCTC
This sequence comes from Alosa sapidissima, assembly GCF_018492685.1. NCBI lineage: Eukaryota > Metazoa > Chordata > Actinopteri > Clupeiformes > Clupeidae > Alosa > Alosa sapidissima. The sequence goes on from NC_055974.1 coordinate 15,075,506, forward strand.
CAGTGATTACGCTATAACCGTGTAAAAACGTGTGTTATATGTTGTTCAAGATACACACTGTCATGGCATGCCAATGCGTGCACAAATCATTTGATGACTTCATGTGTTATAATCCTTTAATTAGACATGAGCAGAAATCAGCCAAATGATGGTTCAAAGGCAGCAATGGAGACCTCAATGAAGTGGAAGAAAAAGACCAACAGACAAAAAGCGACTGAGAAAAGGAAAGAGAAAGAAGTAAAACAACTGGAGATAGACAGGCAGAAAACAGTGAAAGAGAAAGAGATGAGGGATGAAGACAGAAAGAAAGCCACACTGATTCAGAGACTGGAGGAGGAGAGACTGAAGGCTTTGGCAGAAGTGGCAGCAATGGTGAAAAAAGGTGTTCTGAAGTAGGCAGACCTGAGAGTAATGACATTATTATAGATTCTTTCTTATAGATTCATCGATTATTTTTCAAGACATGTATCTGTGTGTTTCACAAGTGACAGCTATTTTTGATGTTTTACCTTGAAGCCAAATAAACAGCAAATAAAATATGTTTGAGCATTACATTGGTTTCAGTGTCACACGTGTCATTGTGTGAGATGTCGCACGTTATCAGGTCTGCCAACACAGAGTCAGAATCAAATCCATAAAAAGGAGTCAAGCTAGAGCAAACATTAAATTAAAGATGATGCAGGAAGTATGCAGCATGGCCACGCCTACCTACAATCTCCTTTCAGTGTGATACTAGTCTAGCATACGATATTACACTTATGTTTCACTCAGACACCTGGGATGATGAGCTAATCAACGACGAGAGAATAAATAAATGAAGTAAGCTTAAATAACTAGGCTTCCCATCAATGTCTTTCCACCGGCAAAAATCCAAGAGGCCCAGGCATAGTGGGGGGAAGCTGTGAACAACTCCCGATAATGGCAATTTTAATCTATTTAAAAATCATATTTTTCATTGAATTGAATTGAATTGAAATGAACTTGTGGTAGGCCTATACTGACAGAAGTCGATGCATTTGAGGCTTTGTGTTGAAAAGATAGGACAGCCAATCAGGCATTTGGTTGCAAATGTGAAAATTTTCTGGTGCGTTGAGTAAATTTGTCATGATAAGAGAAATTAAAATAATTCAGTGTTCTAATAAGTCAAAATGAGGCTATATTAGGCCTAGGCTACAATGTGTGGGCAACACATTAAATCCGCATCCAATTTTGATTACAGGACCCATACAGCTTTGTCTGTCCTGCAGTTTCACTGACATTCATCGTTTGGGGAAGAGCCACACCCACCGGAGCTAGGTGTCCCACATTAGGACAATTTAGTACAGTCTCTTCAAACTAAAAACAATACCAAATCGATTTTTTGGATCTTAATATAAGATTAATAACACTTGGTTAGACTTTATTTTTTGCTGTGTACTAGGCTATCCCAGGGTTTCATCAGGTCCATTTCCACAGGTTTATTAATCAAGCACAATGCAGTCTGCATTCATAATCTGGTGCTTGATTTTATACACCTGTGGAAAGGGACCGCATGAAACCCACGAGTAGGCCTACTAATTCTAGACGTGTATCGTTAACAGCTGTTTCATGAGGAAATTCACCAGGTGGCAGAACAGTCGACGTCCTGGCACACTAGCGATAGTGTCGACCATTAGCACATTCTAATAGCAAAATGCAATTTTTTCAGGCAGCCGAATTACCTAGAAAGATAATGCTATACTCTTTATAATATAGCTGAATGCTATAAGTTCATAATAGACTGTATACAGTTTAAGGTTCATACAATTTAACGTAACTTGCAAGTCATGCTAACGTTAACCTAAACTTACCTGCGCATCAAACATCTGCCGGTACACTTCTCCACTCGGGATGACCCGGGTTTCGGCCATCATCTAACGTTATCCGATATCCAAATTCCCACAAGAGATGACTTGTCATATTAGAGTAATTTGATCATGAGGTTAATGAGCAAACAGTTTGTGGAGTCCTCATGTACTTGCCCGATTTGCAAATGTCTATTCGCAGTGTATACTCGTTGCCATGTCGACGCTGACTTTGTAGCCAGACACAGTGAAGCACGTGGTTTCCCTCCAAAGTTTGTAATGCTGTGTGCTCAGAGCATAGACAGTAAAAGAAAGGCTCAGAGTAGCGCAGCGTTTCTCAAACTGTGGGTCACGACCCACTACTGGGTCGCGGAGACATGCCAGGTGGGGCGCCAACTGACGTGAAAAACAGGAATTTTTTATTTATTTTTTTTATTTGTAGCCTGGGCCCAGGTAGCACCCGATGCGCAATGGACGCACTGTGTTATTCACAGGAAAGCGCCCGTGTCAAGGCAGCTTAGTTAGTCCGACCTACATTATATTTTTAACGTTGTTGTGAGAGTGGTGAATTTCATCAAAACCCGGCCCTTAAAAGCGCGTCTATTCTCCGCACTTTGCGAAGAGATGGTAGCTGACCAAAAGGCTGTACTGTTTCACAGCGAGCAAGGTGGCTTTCCCGAGGTAAAGTGCTGTCGCGCGTGTTTGAGCTCCGAGTCGCCTCTTCTTGGAGGAAGAGCGCATGTTTGAATCTGCAAGCACATTCACTAATGAACATTTCTTGACGAAGCTGGCCTATCTTAGCGATATATTTGATACATCTTAGCGATACATTTGAGTTAAATGTCCAGTTACAAGGCAAAGACAAGCACCTACCTCACCTAGCAAATAAGATTACTGCATTCACCAAAAAAACTTGAGTATGGGACAGGCGCCTCGATGCCTTTGAGATTTCTGAGCGAAATCGCTGAAACGTCTGATTGGGAGCCACTCTTGTGATCCCATGTATTAAACAGTAGGCCTACATCACATCCCTGCAAAGTTTATTTCAAAAATATTTCCCAACCAGCAGTGCTCAGTATGACTGGATTATGGATCCATTTAATGCAGCATGTTGGTATTTCATTGAATATATTGTACAATGCTGTAAAATGACCTATATATGCTTCCTAATATGTTGCTGGAAAACAGAAATATGTGTGTTATGTATTTATTTATTATTATATCCAGTGTTTGGAATAACGCCGAGGTAACGACGTTATTTTTTCACTAACGGGGTAATCTAACTAATTACTTTTCCCGTCGTTACAACGCCGTTAACGTTACTGGACGTTAAATGCGATGCGTTACTATGAACTGTTAATCGAACGCACCCTGGTTCACAGCTAGTGAGGAGGTGGGTTAATAACGACGTAAGCGATTATGATTGGCTAAGGCAGAGTCATGTTTCATCAAAACCAATCAGAGCCAGTGTTTTTACACACCTGCCAGCAGACGTGCCGCACACACACGCAACCGCTAAAATAGAGATTCGACGAAACAGCAGAAGTCAGGAGCAATCCGAAAAGTTGGCCTTTTCAAGGTGGAGATATAAGCACTACTTCAAATTCATCAAGGCAAGAACGTGCATGTAATGTGTACATTATGTCCAGGAGCGAAGACTTTGTCGACATCCGTTGTATGCAACTCTAATTTAATGAAGCATCTCACACATGCATCTAGCTTGGCCTAACACACCGATACCTCCGCCACAGATGATAGTTCGCCATCCACTAGCAGAGAAGGACTCGGAGCAAAGTCCAAAAAGCAGCAAAAGCTAGATCTTTCTGCCTCACAACAAAAACCTATGACACAGGCTGAAGTCAACCATAGGTCTGTCGATGTGCAATATCTTGAATTTCCCTTTGGGGATCAATAAAGTATCCATCTATCTAATAAATATTGAAAGTTATGTAGCCTACAAACCTGTCTGTTCTACTCATTTCAACTGGCTGCTCAAAACTGCTCAAAAAATCCTTGACATATAGCAACTTTTTTTTGTAACAGTAACGCAAATAGTTACTTTCCCTGCAACGAGTTACTCTTATCATAGAGTAATTCAGTTACTAACTTTTTGGAACAAGTAGTGAGTAACTATAACTAATTACTTTTTTAAAGTAACGTTCCCAACACTGATTATATCTGCAGCACCAGCTGATTTTAACTCTGTTGAAGAGGATATATTTAGAACTTGTCATTATTTCAATAAATTTGACAATTTTAAGCTTGACCTACCACTTTCTTAGAGCGATAAGGACAGGTGGGGCTCGAGAATCCCCCCTTTGATCAAAGTGGGGAATGAAAGAAAAAGTTTGAGAACCACTGATCTAGTTTGTTAACTACCAGTCACAAGTTGGGTCACGATAGTCTGTCATTTTTAAAAAGTGGGTCCCCAGAAAAAAAGTTGAGAAACACTGGAGTAGCCTAACCTAGTCTTCTTTGATGTGACCCGATGTGATTTGTGAGAGGGAGTTTCAGCCAACTCCCTTTTGGTGTGTGACTCATCTGTGTACAGTGATGAAACCAGAGCCATTAAATTAAAAGAAATGCAAAATCCTGTTGTTGGGGTCAGATAAAAATAATGCCTAGGCTGTTGTTGCTTGTTTTGATGAAGGCTGTTGTTTGTTTGCTGACTTTGAAAACAGGTGGCACTGCCAGATAGGCCTAATTTGGGCATGTGGATTAGGTCATAATTATCATAACTATTAACCTAATCCATGGTAATTTTCCTGATTCCAGTCTCTTTTTTTTATCAGCCACTTGTTTCTGTCGCTCTTAATTGTCTTATCGACAAAAATGCCCCAAAAAGAACTAGCCGACTGTAGGCTATGCAATTTGCTGATAAGTCTTCAACTGTCTAACTTACCTCAAACACCCTAATTGCAGCCATTTTATGTGGTCTGCTGAAGTCACCGTCTACCTCTGTTCCTCTGAGAGACGTAGAAGGTCATTCCTTCAAATAGCAATCAAACTTTACACCTCTTTGCTGTAGTAATGTGGCTGATGACTGGTGTGATGTGACTTAATTACCATGATCTAATTTTTTTCTTAAACTTATTTTACTTTTATATTTGTGTTTGTTTACATGCAAAGGATGGTGATATTCCTACCGGTCTCACTCAGCTGGAGTGCCCAGAGTGAATGCTTAGAGACACTGCGTAAAGAAGACTATTCCGACAGCATTCCAAATCTGTGAATGTCTCAAAGTGCAAGGGTATGCTATGCTCAGAGCGATTGGAGTGGAATATTGTTGAGTTCAAGATCCACCAATGTACTAGAAGTGGTCATCATATTGTCTGATATATTACTTGCCAATACACCTGCTAAAAATTTGAGAAACAGGCAACGCACAGACTGACACCATCCAATGCAGAGTCAAGGAATGAAGCATTACATTGCATGTTTACCACCATTTAATAATAGAACAGTAAACATGACTCAAACATGCATAAATGATCAGCTGACATTAACTGTGTACTTTAAACAGGAAGCTTATGTCCCGATCTTTGTCATCCGAATCCATCCGTGTCACTATTCTCACTTCCACTGGTGTGCTCCAGCTGACATGGAGCATGTACATCAGCTGCGGGTTTTGCCCTGACAGCACGTTTTCTATTTAGAAAGAGATTTATGGAACATGCATGGAAGAAATAAACATAGATACATAAAATGAGTCATATAAGGCACAACATCTAAAAAAAATATAATTACATTTTTAATCAACTGACAGTGTACAGGAAGAACTTCTCATAAGTTTAACCCTTTAATGTGCACGCTATACTTACCCATTCTAATGTGTAACATGGGTCAAAAATGTTTTATTTGCAATATTTTAGAAATATATTGTTTTGCATCCTTCAATATTCCAGATATCCATTAAGGGGCCCAATTATGCCTATCTATTTTTTTCTATTGTCCAGGTATGTTTGTTTTGGGTGGATGTGTGGCCCAATTCCAAAGCAGTAACAAATTTACAGGTCCCAGAATACAATCCTATCACAGAGTGTTTCAGATAGAGAGTATAGAGATGTATAAACAAATAATGTGATTTTACCAGACTGAAGCATGTTAATCTCAAATTCAAACTCTAATTATTAAACTCGGCCTTGTTAAACAAGACACAGTTTTTAAGGTATAAGATGATATGGTAGTGATTACCTTCTGTAGTAGAAATTTGCCCTTGGTCTACAGCTATAAGGCAGTTCTTCTTTTAACATCTTGTCCTGGAAAGTAAATCAATTTAAAACTATAAGGTGCAGAGGCTCAGTGATGTTCATGAAAAGTCTGAACAAGGATTCTCACATATGTAGGTTAAAAGTGCTATCAGATTTTTAGTTTAAAACTAAGCCAAGATTGAATTACATGATCTAATCCAGAACCCTTTTTTTTCAATCAGAAAACAATTTGATCCTATCAATAAATCTGATCAAATGACTTTTAAACAACTGGACGGAGTATTGCATTAAGTATAGATATTAACACACAGGAAAATGTAACAGACATGATTACATCACATCTTACTGTGTCTTCATCTGCTTTCTTGTGTTGAGGAAGACCACCATCATCCGTTTGGCAAACATCATGTTCCTCTGATGCTTTAGACTGTGATTCATTTTTGGCTGCAAAAACACAAATCAGTGCATACTGAAATCTTCACAACCAGTAAAAATCCCTTTATATATTTCTTTTTTTAATTGTTTCATGATGCACAAAAGGTGAAACGGAAGAACAATGACCTTTAGTTAAGCCCTCTTCCTCACTTGTCTGGCTCCTCAACTGTTGAGCAAATGTAAAACAATTCCACTGTTATCATAACTTGGTTATTAGTTACAGGAACCTTCCAGAATCATTCAGGGGAAAAGAAAGTGTGTCTTACCTCAAAAGAGCTTGCCAAGGAACTGTCCTCAAAGTCTGATGCCTATGGAAATCTGTTTGTATTATTGATGTACACACAAATTAAATATGTCAATATGCTTAATCAAAAACAGACACCAGAAGGGGCTGAATGAAAACCTGGTAAGTGCAGTGCTGTCGTCTTAGCTGGTTCTGTAATGATAGAACCTCTCCCTGGGTGCGCAGAAGCTGGACCTGCAGCTCATCACACTTCTCCCCCAGCTCACGGATCTGCTTGCGATACTGGTCCTTATCCTGAAGGTTTTGTGCAATCTCCTTGTGGTATTCCTCTCTAGTTGACATTGCCTATTTCAATAAAAAAAAACTTTAAAAATTGTTGGTTTTGCTAAGTCAGACAGTGACTCGACAGAGCAGGACTCACCTTGTCTGAATACACTTTGTGCATTTGTGCATTTGTGCAACTGCACCCTCAGTTCCTTTTAAAAAAACTTTTTTTAAATCGCTCCACAGACGTTACGGCTAGACGCCTGTCTTCAGCATGATTATGGTGATTTAGCACCCAGTTGTGTTGAGCACGCGAGTTTGATTATTTACTGATCCTGTCTGGCCCTGCAGCCTTTCTGAATGTAGCTCTTACCTCATCCTCCTTGATGCATATGGGTGGCATTGGAGAGGGAGTAGGAGGGATGGCCAGTGGAAAAGATTTCTCTAACCGTATATACTCATTTAATTTCTCTGGGTTATTTTGTAATCTGTCATGCCCTCAGTATTTGTACATCCGACAGGAAAAAAACACCTTTGCACCATCTGCCTTAACAATCCTCCTCCCATAATATTTTTATAATAATCTGCTTGGCTGCAACTGTGTGCTTTTCAGACCACTGAAAATGGGAACTTTCTCAATAAGTAGTGGTTCTAAGTTACATATTTCACAAATAATTAACTTATTTCAATCAGTTTTCTATGCTTCTTTGTAAAGATGGGTTTAAGTGTAGCCTGGAAAATCCAGACCCTGGTAATCTAGAAAGATTAAAGGTCTGACCACAAACAATGTAATGGCCCAACTCGAGGGGCGGCAACAAGCATGCATTTAAAAATCTCACTGCACGCAATTGGATAACACTAGACCATGTTTACTCTGAATGATTTCGGACTTTGACGGAATCGGATAACACTACGACCAATGTGTACTGTCCTCCAACGTTGCAGCGCTGTCTTCATCAGTTTAGCTGGTTCCCAGGAATGTGGGGTAAAAGTAACGTGCATCATTGTTCATTGCGAGAGTGTCTCGCAGAGACAATTCCATTGTGCTCTTGCGAGAACTCTGGATTTCCAGGGTAGTTCAAGTGTGTCCTTACAGAAAACTTCACCAGGTACTCAAGGCCAAGGGTGCCAACAGGTAAGGGTGAAAAGGTAAAAACGGGGGAGTCATCGGCATCTCTACCACGAACGGGCTCAAGGCCCATGTAGGGAACAAGGTTTGAATTTGAGGCTTTCCTATCAAATAAAGGCTTGAAATCGTAAGTTACGCATGTAACTATGGATCTGTGAGACCGAGGGATGACCGTCACTACGGTCTAAAAAAGTAATGATCTCCTTCGTTCTGCCTATCACCGAGACCATATGTCAACAAAGTCATGCCCATGACCTCCGGAAGCAGAACGACTCAAGCTTGTAAATAGCGGAGATTGCTCCCGGTTCAGTCTCCTACCTTGAGCGCCTCAGGATGGTCCGAGCGACAAGGATAGTGACGGTCATCCCTCGGTCTCAGAAGATCCATAGTTACATGCGTAACTTACGATCTGTTTCGACCTCACTCTGACCGTCACTACGGTCTAAAAAAGGGATGACACATACCAAAAAAGTCGCGAGGAGCTCTAAGCTAACCATTAAAACCTCGCTCGGCCACGGACATGAGGGCAGCGTCGCCAACCGGAGCTGGGCGAGTGACGTCCACCCTATAAAACCTGGTAAAAGTGCAAGGCGTCGCCCATGAAGCCGCTGCACAGATATCGCTTGCTGGTACCCCCTTAAGGGCAGCCCAAGACGTAGCCATACTCCTGGTGGAGTGAGCCCTTGTACACGAAGGGACTGGCATTCCCCGAGCCCGGTAGGCATGGGAAATAACCTCAACCAGCCAATGTGACAGCCGCTGTTTGGAAAGCGGTAGCCCCTGCTTCGCCGCTCCATAACAGACAAAAAGTTGAGTGTGTTCCCTCCTCAACGACTGTGTACGGGCCAGATAAGCTCTCAAAGCCCTGACTGGGCACAGAGTGAGCAACTTGTCGCGTTCTGCCTGTGAGGCAGCAGATGGCTGGAATTGGGTCAGCTCCAGAACCTGGTTGATAGACTGCTGATTTAAAACCTTAGGCAGGAAGGCTGGATTAGGCCAAAGTGACACGCCAGTGCCCCCTGCCTGCCACCTTAGGCAGTCTTCGCTGACGGAGAGGGTGCACAGCTCCCCGACGCGCTTGGCCGAACAAAGAGCCAGGAGAAAGCAAGTTTTAAGAGACAAAGATCGCAGATCTGCATCTGTGGCTCATACGGGCCTTCAGTAAGTGACATTAAAACAGTGGGCAAATCCCAGTTCGGTACCCGCAAAGTGCGAACTGGACGCAACCGGCGGGCCCCTTTTAAAAACTGACCAATCAGTGGATGCCTACCCAAGGGTCTGTTATCCGCACCCTGGTGAAAGGCTGAAATGGCCGAGGCATAAACCTTCACAGTACTGACCGCCTTGCCTTGATCCAAATAGGACTGCAAGAAGCGCAAAACTTGTGGCACAGGGCAAACCGCTGGCTCAAGACCCAAGCTGGCACACCAATCCGAAAAGATCCTCCACCTGAGAAACCTGGCAATAGCCAGATGAATTTTGCTCCGCCTAGCTCCACTCATCCATCTGGAACCGATCCATTGAAGTGTTGCTTCAGAAGGCTGGGCCTAATCAAAAAATGCTTGCATATGATTGAATAAGCCACTTGTCCGTCATCTATTGACGTGCTACTTCAACCACTCACATCGAAGCCAACCCGTGACGCTAATAACAGACTCACAGTCGTTTCTACGCTATGTCACATCTATGAAACTCCCGCCCTGCGTCCTGATTGGCTAAACCATAAAGTTGGTTGGAGAAATCACTCTCAATGGAAGAGGTCCCAGATGGATGTGAGTGAAGCTAGGCGGAGCTAAGCGGAACGACATTCATCTGGCTAGGGTCAGGTTACCACCTGAGTGCATAGCAAGCTCTAGTAGAAGGAGCCCTGGCGTTGTTCAGTCTCCTGCACAGACTCAGCTAGCTGTTCAATGACGGACTCTGCAGGGGCCAAACCCACAGGCGCAGGGCACCTGGGTTCGGATGCCAGATCTGCCCGTGTGCTTGGGACAGAAGATCCGCCCGGCAGGGTAACTGCCATGGCTGACCCTGCAGGAGCCGGAGAAGGTCGGGGAACCAAGGCCTCGCCGGCCACCGTGGAGCAACCAGCAGAACTGTGTGTCGGCCCTCCCTGATCCTCCGCAGGACCTGAGGTACAAGGGGATGGAGGAAAAGCGTACAACAAGCCTGTCGGCCAGTCTTGTGACAGAGCATCCAGGCCCAAACTGCCTCCCTGTCCCACGAGAGAGTACCACTCTGGGCAGTGAGTCGTTTCCGCCGACGCAAACAGGTCCACTTGTGCAGTCCCATACTGAGCCCAGACCTGGCTGACCACCTCTGGGTTCAATCTCCATTCCCCCGGGAGTGGCCCGGTCCTGGAGAGAATGTCGGCCGCCCTGTTCTCCACGCTTGGAATGTGCACTGCCCTCACTGAAGCCAGACGCGGCCATGCCCATGACAGCCACTCCTCCGCCACCTGGAGGCACCGCCGGGACCTCGTGCCGCCCTGGTGATTGACATGATACACCGCCGAGGTGCTGTCTGACCTCACCAGAACATGTTGGCTTCGCAACCCTGGCAGGAACATCTGCAGGGCGAGATGGATGGCCTTCAGCTCGAGGACGTTGATGTGCTCTGACGTCCAGGAGGGAGGCCACACACCCATCGCTGACAGCCCTTCCCAGATAGCTCCCCAGCCTGTCAGAGAAGCGTCTGTCGAGATGACTTGCCTCTTGTGAGGAAGGCCCCCCAGTGGAACCCCCTGGAGTAAAAACCTCCTGTCCCTCCAAGGACGCAGGGCTCGGATGCAAGCAGGAGACACCCGCAACTTCACATGCCTGTCGTCTCTCGGGTGGAGCTGAAAGGCATTGAACCAACACTGCTGGGGGCGTGCCTTCAGCAGGCCCAATGGCAGTACCGCAGCTGCCGCGGCCATTAAGCCCAACAGCCTCTGGACTTTGTGGGCGGTGACCAGTCTGCCCAGCCGAAAGCCTGTCAGAGCCTCGGTCAAGCTGTCTACCCTCCGTGGAGTGAGATACGCCGTCATGCTGAACGAGTTGAGGAGGACACCAAGGAAATCCGCCTACTGGCGGGGCTGCAAATTGCTTTTTTTCCAGTTGACCGTGAAACCCAGGGCCTGGATACGGGTCAGAACTGCTTCAGTGTTGTGCACCACCTGCACCTGAGATGGGGCAAAAATTAGTCGTCCAGGTACGGTAGGATCTTTAGGCCCCGGGCCTGGAGGGGGGCTAGCGCGTCTGCCACCACGCGAGTAAAAATTCTGGGGGCCAGTGAAAAGCCAAATGGGAGGACCTGAAACTGGAACACCCTGCCTTGGAAGGCGAGCGGAGGAAGGACCTGTGTGCTGGGCAGATAGGGACGTGGAAGTACGCGTCTTTTAGATCCAGAGACGTAAACCACTCCCCTTCCTGGATGGACCGAATCACTATTCCAGTGTGGACCATTCTGAATGACAGCACCTTGAGGTATCGGTTCAAGGGCCTGAGGTCGAGGACCGGCCGGTAACCTCCGTCTTTTTTGGGCACAATAAAATATTTGGCATAAAACCCAGTGTGCTGTGCGTGCACCGGTACTTCTGAGATGGCCCCTTTCAGAAGCAACTCCTGGACCTCCTTGACAAGCACGGAATTTAAAAGGGGGTCTTTCACAGACGTCATCTTGACCCCTGAAAACGTAGGGGGCTGCCGTCGAAACTGTAGGCGGTAACCGTGAGTCACCGTAGCCACAACCCAAGAGTCTGGCACAATCCCTTCCCAGGAGGTCCTGGACAGCTGGGAAGGGCAATCGACGGGCAGCCCGGATCCCTAGGCAGGACCGCCACCGCGGCCTGCACCTCTGCCTGCGCCCCGTCGAGGTCTTCGCTGTCCTCTGGGCCAGTGAGTTGGGGCTGAGCTCTGGTCTGGTGCACGAAAGCGCCGGTCCCGCGGGGCAGCATAGTTGATACTTACCTGTGGTGTTCGGGCGGGCTGCCACCGCCCATACTTACCTGATGCTGCCCTGTGGGGAACCGGAGCCCGCCTGTGGCACACACGCTGACCAGTTTCTCTAGAAGCGCCAGCCTGTTCCACTCTGTCCAGCACCCCCTGGGAGTCTGGATGGAACACATGCCCAGGCACCACGGGGAGACCTAACAGGTCTGTCCTGATAGCATCAGGGAGAGAGGTTTGGGCAAGTCACACCTGTCTACGGCACAGCACCGCAGAGGCCATAGCGCTCCCCACATCACGCGTCAGCTGGGAGTGGGCTGACAGTGCGCATCCACCAGGGCCCTTGCATCATGGTCCTCCGGGCTCATCATTTTTCGCAGGGCCGCTAGAGTGATAGCCAGGGCTTTGCCCATACGGGCTGCCCGTGCTGATGCGTCAAAGCAGCGAGTGATGAGACGGTCCATCTTGGCATACTCCTTACGCGGGCAGCGTGGATTGGGAGATGCATTGGCAGGCCCCAGGGAAGTCCAGGCGGCGATGGACTGCTCGACCGGCGGCATATCCCCCAGCCCTGAGTCGGCCGGATAGGCAGCCTTTGCCAGCTGACGGCAACCTGGATTGAATTGGGGGCGCTGTAGCGACTTACCCCATGCCGTCCGCAGCACCTTTGTGTAATCCTCTGCCACATGTATACAGGGTGGTGGGCTATTGTGAGAGACGCCTTCCCAGATGCCCCCAAGGGAAGCCATGTCTGGCATAGGGGCCTGAAGACCCAAGGACCTCCACCTGACCATGCTTGGAAGGGGACTCATGTTGCTGGTCCCATTTACGCATGTGCGTATGCTTACGGCCATGCCTATGAGAGTGGGACGGTCGGTCGGGTGAGAGCCGCCTGTCCAGTCTGCCCTCACGCACGTGTCCACATGCCTGGTCATCCCGGCAGAGCCGTTCCTCCCTAGGAAGGTCACAGGCTGCGCTGCAGGGGCTGTCGACATCCTCCAGGAGGTGGGCGGCCCCAAGGCAAGCGGGACACTCTCTATGCCCGTCATTGGGGGCCATCGACTCTGCAGTAGTGTGCCGCCATAGCCTATCACAGAAAACACAATGCAATACAATACAATACAATACAATAAGGCACTTACCTTGGCCGTTCAACGCACTGGGTCTGCAAGCAGCAGCCCGTAAAGAGAGATACACCAGTGGTGTAATACCAGTACGTGGGTGGCCTGAAGCAGCGTGCGGACACGCTTAGCAGGCTCACACTGGCCCAGCTAGCTGCGGACAGCGGCGACGGGGTATAAACAGATGTACAAAGAAGGCGGCCACCAGTGCGTGAACGCATGCGCCGACGTACACTAGTGGACAACTGGCAAAGAGACACACAGCAGCCCGCACCTCGTGCAAGACTGCACCTAGCAGGCACAAACAGCTAAACTTACCTTTTCAAGTAGCCTAGCACACAACAAAACTTATCAAGAAGCACACAGTAACAGTAGCGCCTAAGCGGCCGAGCACATATGCGCTGATCAGGCCCACACAGGTTCCGGCTGCCAGAGCAGTAAACAGAAATAATAACGGCCCACGCCGGTGCACGAACGCACCCAGCAGGCTTACACCAAGCCCTACTAGCCGCGAACAGCCAGATAAGGTACACAGTAGTTAACAAAAAACAACCCGGAAACCTGGCACACACAAAAGGGAAAATAACACTGAAACGGCAGCCCGCAGCAGTGCGCGAACGCAGGCAGCAGGCTCACACTAGCCCCTCCGCCGTGCGGTATGGGGTGAACTCAGGAAAGGCATCAACAAGTTAAACAAAGTTAAACGAAGTTTCCCGAAAAAAAAACACAGGTTACTGCCACATGCAGACTAACGAACACAGTCAAAGCAAGAAAGCAGTGAAAGTACGTACTCACGTCTCACAGGTCTCAGATGAGGCGATCAAGGTGAAAGACTGAACCGGGAGCAATCTCCGCTATTTACAAGCTCGAGTCATTCTGTTTCCGGAGGTCATGGGCATGACTTTGTTGACATATGATCTCGGTGATAGGCAGAACGAAGGTGATCATTCCTTTTTTAGACCGTAGTGACGGTCAGAGTGAGGTCGAAACAGATCAGTCCCGGTCAGTCAGTTCTCTCTCTCCATCCCTGCGCACGGGGCTCTCTTAAAGGAGCTGCACCATTTTACAACAATTACATCTACATTTTCAGTTTAAGCTTAAACTATCGTGATCAATTTAAGTTCCCGTGCCCCCCCTGGAAAGGTGTAATGCCCGTCCGTGAATTTGTGTCTGCCGCCGGGTCTGCTTGAAATGGGGCTGGCTTTATACAATGACAGACAGAGAAGGACAGTTGGCATTGCCCAGCCAATACCTGCCCTGATGGGGTTATTAAATGGCATAGCAATGTAAGTTCTTTGTAATTGAGTCAACAACTAAGCCAATAACAAACTTTCATTTACAAGAATGATGTGTTTGCAGTATTTCCGAAAGGATTCGGTAAGAGTTTAATGTAAGACTTTTTTCAAGTTTAAAGGAAAATTCCGGTATTTAGCACTTTGTTTCCCTTTTCTGGTTTGTTTTGGATGAACTAGAGTGGTGGACACCGAAATTTTGACGATTGGTCCTGTCTCAACTTTTCTGACTCGTTTTGAATTGCCTTTGACTACTCAGAGTGGCTGCCTGTAGGCATACTGTAGGCTAATCAAACATGTCCTAAAACAACCCTTAACGTTCGTTTTCAAAACTGTGCAACTCACCGAGTGGTTAGTGGTGTTCGTTGATTATTAAAAGCAAATATATTGGCGCAATGTATGATTTCCAGCCGTCTTATTTGCTATTGTGGAACTATGTATTCAGATACCTCACAACCGCGCATAAACTTCCGCTCAATATTTGAACCTGAAGCATAGACGGTGGCGCAGTAATGTTAACGTGCAATGAGTCTTCCAACAGAAATCAATGGGATTTTGCCAAATAAAATGGCAAATAAAACATGACAGAAACTGTATTTCGCTATGCTACTATCAACGAACATCACTAACCACTCGGTGAGTTGCACAGTTTTGAAAAGTATGCCTGTTGGAAGCCACTCTGAGTAGTCAAAGGCGATTCAAAACGAGTCAGAAAGGTCAAGACAGGACCAATCGTCAAAATTTCGGTGTCCACCACTCCAGTTCATCCAAAACAAACCAGAAAAGGGACTCAAAGTGCTAAATACCGGAATTTTCCTTTAATTTCACCAGTGTTCAGACCTATTCTGAATTGAGAATTTGCTGTCAGCCAGCCGCTCTGCATGTATGAGCAAGAGGTGCATTAGGACACAACAGTTCTAGGAACACAGTTTTGGAGGAGCGGCTACACAGTTTCTAGGGCTTTTTTTCTGTTTGCATTCGCACACAGTAGGAACTCTGAGATGACTAATCACACATCGTAACCCAATTATAACCTATATGGACATAAGGTACTGAAACGGTCAGCATTGTCATCTCATCTCATTTCCATCTGTCCAGAAGGCATTTGTTGCATGACAGTAGTCAATCTCTGTAGCTTTGTCATGCAGTTTTTAATGTTTCATTTAATTTAATTAAACGGTCCTTTTACTGCCTTGTCATGCAGATCAGTCATGGTTCCTATGCACAAGAAGAAGATCCTACCCCAAAGTAAGAGCTCAAATAGCTGTAGGAACTGTGGTCAGAGGAACTCTTTAAAATGACAGAATTTATAGATATATACTAAAGTTCACCAAGCTTTTCTGTAGCTAGCCTAGTTCACCATCAAAAAACAATCTTGTCCACTCTACACATGTACACACTATAACAATATGCAGGCTGGCTGAAAATAAAACCTCTAACACCATTAGCAAAAGGGATCTGTTGTTATACTAAATGTTGCAACCAAGACAAAATGTTTGTGTGGTAGAAATATTCTCTTGCAGTAGCACTTCATGAAACTGTAGGCTTTCATTTCTCAAATGATTGTTAAATATAAATGTTTACCTTATTCCTCTCCTCAATGACTTGTTCCATCTGCTTTAAAATGTCTTCCATGCGATCCTGGTACATTCGGGAGTCTTTCCTCAACATGGTATTCTTGAGCTCAAGAACTTCCTTCTCCTCAGAGTACTATAATTGGAGCAGATAATTAGACATTCCTCCATCATCACTACAAATTCTAAACTAAAAGTTCAAAACTAAAAACTAACACAACACCATATTTTGATTTCAGTCCAGAGTTTGCACAATATGACCTAATAAATATGCATCATACTGATATAACTTTATATATATATATTTATATATATATATATTAACATAACTGATACAAAACACAGGAAAGAGTTGGCTGGCTAACCTTGCTGCACATCTGTTCAGCCTCCTTAAGCTCTCTACGTAATGTGCAGAGGCTGTTCACAAGCTCCTGGTATTGTATGTGAGCGTGCTGCTTGTAGTCTTCCATTACCTGACGGCTCATTTCTTGTTCATCAGGTGTTGTTGGTTCCTATAGTAACATACAGTAATTATGACCATTATGTGGGGACATCCTTCTAGTACTGCTTAAAAAAAACTCCCATTATATGTATACAATTAAAGGCATGGTCAACCTGTCTAGTATGTTCCATCTCTTGAAGGCGTGCTGCGAGATGATCATTCTCTTTCTGAAGTTTCCGGATTGTGCCTTTTTTAAGGGTAATTGTACGCTTGCGCTGGATCTCAGAGACACTTTCAGCATTCATCAAGTTGTGCTTAAGCTTCTCAATCTGGAAAAAAAATGTGAGTAGTCGTCAAATTTTAAGTAGTAGAATAAGATAAAGACGTCTTATTCCCATTTCCATTACATGAGCTCACATAACATTTCTTAAAGTAGGATTGTTGATGTACATGCACATTTGTAGTTACAATTACAATTTCTAGTTACTGTTAGTGGCCCAAACAGGGGCATTGTGCAAGCCAGTTTTTGGGGTGGGCATAATGAGAGTGGGGGAAACTGAGTTCCTTCCTAAGGAACAACAGTGATGCAATTGCCTTAAATTGGACATATTCAAAGGCTTTCTGAAGGATTATTTTGAAACATAAAAGATCCAGATATTAAAAATCTATGACGGCACGGGCTCAACTAGCTTAAAAGGACACAACGCCACTGGGACCAAATATACTGAGGTTCTCACATTGAGCTGCAAGTCTCGGTTACTCATGAGTGCACCGTTTTTTTCCTCACTCAGCCTTGTGATATTATGCATCAGACTGTAGTTCTCATCCTTCAGTTGGCGCATCTCATCCCACAGACGGTCGCGTTCCTCTCGCAAGCGTTGAACACGTTCCTTTTGTTTCCGGAGTTCCTTCTCTCGCACCTGCTGCTCCCTGACAGTGTCGTCTAATATTGCAATCCGCTTGGACGCCTCCTGATGTCGTCTCCGCTCCTCCTCCACTTGCTTCTGCAAACGTGTCACCTCGCTCATTAAGTACTGTGTAAGGCCCGACTCACCTGCTTCATCTTGGAGAAGAGACAAATGATGCTCTTGGTTTATAAGGTACAACAGTTTTCCCATTTCCAAATTTCCCTAATACTGATAATCCGTTTTCATTCATTCTAGATTCCTGTTTAGTTCTAGTTCCACCACTGTGTTCATTAGTTTCAAATAAGTTTTCATTTCATGAATTCCATTTCTATTTAGTTTTAGGTTGTTGTAATTTAACCCCTGGGCCTGATTAAGGTCCCATTCGGTACTGGGGCACATGGATTCTGGAGGCCAGTATGCATGTATTCAGTAGCCATAACCACTAGGCTCATTTTATTTGTGAAGATAACTTTCTGTCATACATTACTAAGCCGCACAGAAACAGGCTGAAAATGAAAATGACCAGAATGTTTGTGTGAGGATGTAAGTAAGTAAGTAAGTAAGTATTTAATTTAATTTACATACTGTAGCGCATTTTTCCAAAACAGTCAGTTGTAATCACAAACTGGAAAATGTTAAATAACTGACAGAGAAAGGGAGTCCAGAGAAAAGAAGTTCTCAGTTAAGTAAAAAAAAAAAACAGATCACAGATAATTGCTGGGGAAATACTGTCTTGCATTCTTGCACAGTAATCCTCTCTTGGGTCATTGCTTACTGTATGTGAAAGTCATGAAAGAATACCATGGAACCACAATTGAAAAAAGAGGTTATGGTAAGTTATGCGTCACTCTGGCCATTTTTATACGTGTTATTGCTTCATAATTACATAATAACAGCCACCAATTTATCATAGCGTTGTCATATTAATAGTTCTCATTTATTTACAAATGGGTGGACTCAGAGGGCTCTAAGGGCAAAGTCTTAAGTGCTATATATACAGTATATATTATATATACTGCCTAATGTTAAAGTCTTATTTAAATATACTGTATGTATATATGTTAACATATTTACATGCATTATTGTTTAAATCTGAATATTTGCTCGGTAAGAATAACCCTACACTTAGACAAAGATGATCAGAAACTTTTCTGCCATAGCCTGACGAGCCAGACCCACCTCAAGATGTAGGATCTGTGAACTCACCATTGGCAGTGCTCAATCCGAGGGGCGGGATAAATGGTTGTCTTTCAAATTTCCTCTGCACGCAATAGGATAGCGCTACAACTCACAAGTCCCATGTGTTTTCCCACCAGCGGAGCTAGTTGGCTAGCTACTTGATCAAACTTTTACCAACTTAAAAAAAGCTTTACTCGAGTCGCGGTGTTTGCCAGGAGCAGCATCCATCTTCTTTGTTTTCAAGTAGCAGGGAATTCACGTGGAACCGTCACAACTCTGTCGTCATTATGTTAAGCCCGCCCACCGACTATACACGATGTGATTGGCCTGACCGAAGTTTGGTTTTTCCAGCTCGCAAGCCAACGGAGAGTTGCTAGACTACCCTGGCTGCAAATTACATTTGCTGCTGTTAGGGTTTGTCTAGATTTCTAGGCTAATTCGGCCAATGTTTAATTGCAATTTTTTCAGTTTTAATTACATCATGAGTGTTAAATGTATGCTATTTTGCACACTAAAATATTATTAATTACAAGTAAATATCATAAAGAAAGGTAGCGTAGGTTGGATAATTATTATTAGTTGTAATTTCCCTGTATGTCCTGCTGGTGACCTCAGTGAGAAGTAGGCTACCTGTTACGAGGCTCTTAGACATTAACGAGCAGTCTGGACCAATTGTAGATCTACGCATGTTTAGACAACATTCTTTAGCAACGATGGTTTCAGGACAGTCTGCAAATCGGACGTTTGTAAGAGGGACTTTATGACCTAGGCTACTTAGGCTACAATGCTTTGGGGGGAACCGGGCCCAGTGCTTTTGATGTGAATGGATACACATAGCCTGGAGATTAGAAAAGAAAGATTAAGGGTCTGGCCGTGAATAATGATAACAACTCGAGGAGCGGCACCAAGCATGCATTTGAAAATCTCACTGCACGCAATTGGATAAGACTATGCGACCAATGTTTCCTGACTGATTCCAAACTTTGACACAACTGGATAACACTATGACTATCATCTGTTTAGCACACCTTTGGCCCGTCTATATCAGTTACACAGATATGATCCCAGCGATACAAGTAACGTGCATCATTACTCATTGCCAGAGGGTCTCGCAGAGACAATTCAAATTGTGCTCTTGCGAGAACTCTGGATTTTCTAGGGTAACATACAGAGACAGACTGAGAGATCTACTTGATTTCAATGCCCTCTGCCTTCTGGATTATGTAATATGGTGATGTAATCACAAACAATATATGACTCCATAACCATGTAATCATGAAGTGAGGGGTGTATTCAGTATGTCAGCATTGCTATTCAAAGACAACTTTGCCAGCACAGTTTCAAGCAGTATGATGGATTATTTATACTAAAAGTGTTTACGACTACAACCACTTAAATTCAGATTAGCAATCACTCACCAACTAGTATGGAGAAGACACGCGCAGGCTCCTTCCCTGTGATCTTTTGATACAGTTGAGGATAGTCTATCTCCAGGCTCTCCAGGAACGCAACATACCCCTTAGTGCCAGTTCTTTGGAGAATATCAAGTAATACACCTAAAATCAAACAAAACTTAACATTTTTGACACAACTGAAGAAATGAGAGAACAAAATACCTCCAATCTCCATCAACCAACTTACCAACTTTTCGTCTTCGGATGACAAGATTGGGATCATTATAAATCTGCTCCTCATCCTCACTGCTCAGTACCCGACACTGCCGCAGATATGGTGTGATTCGTGTTGGCTCAATGGTCTTGATAAGCAGAAGCCTATAATCTTCAAGCTGAGACCAGCAATCATCTTCCAGATCCAGAACATGTATACTGTCTGTCATGTTCGATGTACCATAAGAGCAATACTGACTGGTCAAAAGGTTTCCTGCTATTTATGCACATTCAACATCCATTCAAGAGAAAACCAGCTGTAGCCCCAAAAGAGGAAGTGTAGATTTATTGGGCAAGAGTGGACTTCCCTTTAAAAGGTTATTTCTGTTTTCACATTTCCCTTTATGACAGTTGGACGGTCAAAACAATAAAGGCCTGTGAAAGACACCTGCTGACCCACTATGTCAATGATATAGTGAATGTGAGTAAACTTGATCAATAAAGAAATATTCATATTTACAAATATTATCTGGTCCCCTCCACAGTTTTTGAAACCCCTTGTAAAAATAAGTGAACACAAAACACCTTTGGGTGAGTTAGCTGAGATCACAAAACAAAAAACTTTTTAGTGATACAAATTTATTCTGAGAAAAAATACTTAAAGGTAGATTCCTATGCCCTTTCACGAACATGCGCCTACCTAACTGGTTTATAGAGTTCAGGGGTCTGAGATGGCAATCAGAAGCTTGGTGGTAGGCTGGAGTTGCACAATTGAAAAGGAAAAGGAAGGATTGTGGCTGGCTACTTCAAAGCTCAAAGCTTCAAAGTAATTTCGAGCCCAAAAATGCAATAAAAACATTTAATTATTTAAATGAATAATGGTCAGAGTTTGTTATTCACTTGCTATCTACATTTTATCCTCTAGCATTAAGGGAAAGGTCATTCAACCACCTACATTATATATTCTTTAAAAGCCTACACTCAGAATGCTCATTAACACTAGTTTATTGTAATATTGTATAGGTGAGCCAAACATACAGCTGATATATTTTGCCTGTGATATTAAGGTAAAACTAATGAAACAGACTAAATTGCATATTTCCTTAAAGTCTAAACCTTCTAGACTTTGCTTGTCACACACAAATTGGCTTGGCTGCACATCCAGGATGTGGCTAGGCTGGTATCCAGGATGTTGCTAGGGGACGGTATCCAGGATGTGGCTAGGATGGTATTAGAATCTAAAATTAGAGACACCCTTATTGTAGGGCAATTCTTAAATTACTGACTTTGTAGCCCATCAGTGACATGAAAGGCCTATAGAATAATTATGCAGGTATAAAACTGAGAAAACTGTAGTGCAATCACAATTGCAATATGAACCACTACAATTATCTAATTGCAAAGGCTACAATGTTTTATGGACTGTCAATGTATTCACATATGATTTTTATATTCATGTCATCCTCCTTGACTGTGCCACTTCTGATTGGTGAGCATGCGTAGTACCTGGGAAGCACAGCACTTCTAGTACAAATCTGGGGTGTGTTTCTAGATAGATAGATACTTTATTGATCCCCAAGTTTCAATCGCAATCTCTGGATTTAGAAAGGGTAGTTCCAACGCTCAACAGCAAACATGGGTGGAAAGTTCAGTAATAGGAGTGTAAAGGTACATGTATTCGTATCGAACTGTTGGTACAGGACATTAGGTACAGTTGTGTACCGAATGCAGTCTTTAACAGTAATCAACAATTGGCTTTTTTACTTGCTGGCTATGTTTCGAATTTGAATTCCCACAGAAACACTGTTTCAAAATACTATTCCCATTGTGCATCAGTGATATTTCCAGTGAGTTTAGGTTAGGAGTAGGCTACCTTACTGTACCGAAAATGAACCGTATCGTGACTTCAAAACCAAGGTACCCACCGAACGGTAAGTTTTCTGTACCGTTACACTAGGTTTGTGAAAAAATTCAGAATTTTAGAAAGGGTCTCCATTAAATTAATTTCATTGAATTTCAATTATGCTTCCTTTAATTCAAATTCGATATGTAATGCTACATCCTGTTTTTGACCTAAATTCAAATTCAATAGCTGAATTGGAATTTAGGAGTCATTCTTCATTAAATTCTTAATTTTGCACAAGCGTGCGTTACACTCCAATCCAGGAAATGTGCAGGACTAATTTATACCATCAATTTAAAGCCTGACGTCATTGACAGTGGACAGTGGTTTGAATGACAGAACTTGCTAGCCCAAACAACGCCACTTAATAGACACATGTGTTACAAGGTTGTTGTTTGAGCGAAAGTGGCGTCGTACCATGGTGGTTTACCAATGACGAAGTTAAGTGATGCAGAAAGGCATTAGGCATACTCACCAATCTGAAGTTGCACAATTTCAATCGCAATCCCGATATCTCAAATAAATCACAATTAGATATTTTCGTGCAGCCCTAGTGTAGGCTAGTTCCAGATGATAAATGACCTTGACTAACACTACAACCAATTTCTCAATTTTAGTTAGCAAATGAATAACACATTTTTTTATTTGAGATGATTTTTGGGGGGTTGCATTTTGGACCATTGCAATATAACTTCAACCCCCTAACCTCTTCATTCGCCTCAGAAATGAACTCAGCATCCCTGAAAACCTATGATTTGATAACAGAACCATCAAAATTGACCCATTAGGTGCCGAGATATGCTATTCTTATTTTTCGTATACCTATTTGGGCAACCATTTTGGAAATATGCCAATAAACTTTGCCACTGCCTAAATGTAACGCCATCATCCAGAAATGTTGACTAGATGTCCTACAGTAAGAATACCAAAAATGCAAAAACCTCAATAACTTCAGCTGGTTTTCCTCCTGACTATAGCAAAGATTGTTAAGGCATCTTTGACTATAGTGTCAATGTTCACTTCCTGTGTTTACAGCTCTCATAAATGAGCCAACTTTCTAAACTCTAAAATCTACTAATATGGTCAGAATAAACTATAAACTATTTTGCCATAGAAGTTTAGGGACTGCTTATAGGACTTCCAGCCTGATTGACTAGGCTAGTTTGGAGATGTTATTGCCAAAGGGGACACAGGATTTAGAAGTACAGTGCAATGCAAATATCTGCACAAAGTCAAAACCTTACAGTTCAATCATTGGATTATAGTAATGTTCAAACGGTTTCACCCTTACAGTTCAGTCATGGGATTAGTTTCAAACTGTTTCACCTTAATTAGAATCACATATGTATTTGTATGTTGCATTCATTCATTCAGCCTATTTCACACATGCAATTTTTTGCTATTTAAGTGTTGTTTTATGGTGCATATTGCTTATTGAGAAGCTTATTAAGTTTCAAGTTGAAACATTTAATTGTTTCATTTTGTGACATATCTTTTTGATTCAGGATCTTTTACAATTTTAAAACCGTTCATTGTATGTTTTCGTTGAACGTTTATGGCAGACAAAATATGTTTTATTTGAAATCATGTAGGACCATGTTGGAAATAGGTTTAACACATTATCCTTATATATCAATTTACTATTAACCTTATATTAATGTGGAGCACATTTAACAGAACCATTAACTGATTTATTGACATTTTTACAAAGTATGCCCAAGCACAACACCTGTGCATGTGCAAACTATCTCTTGAAAGATAGACAACATGGCAACACAAATAAATACAACACAAACATGTTTGACAGTGAATGTAAAAACAATGTGAACTAAAATATGCAAACAGCACGATACCAGAGTTAAGTATCGTTATCGTACAAGACACATTTGTTTTGAAGCCTATTTCGGAAAGTCTATCTATCAACCTTAAATTCAATTAAGAAAAAAAATGCTTAAAGAATGCCAATTTGGTCATTGTGCAATCCAAGATAATGGCTGATCTAAGAATCCCTTAACTGTGCTCTAATTTCCCACGGACCGATTTCCAGTCTTAAAAAAAAGTACTGCAAAGGATTGATTGCATGGCTTTTTTCCTTTTCCATAACTGCACACCGTTGACCAACAGTCATGACAAAAATCAGTTGATATTCCTATGAACTGATGCTGAGCGATCCCATTTTACATCTTAGAGTAAGGACAGGGCTCAGTAATTAACTATCATGGTCTTAAAGCCTGAAATAGTAGTTTCATTTCCAAGTAACAGTACATTTATTTTTGACAACTTAACAAATGCCCTCACAGTGTTTTCAAATACCCCATTCCTATTCACAGTTAAAACCATTTCTTGAGCATTCAAGAGGTAAGGTGTTGTGAGAATGGGTGCTAAACAGGGGGTGAATATATAAGAATATATTGTTTAATTAAAAAAAAAAAAAATTATAAAGTGCCTTTCCCTCGTTGCGTTCAAATGAAATCATTCCAGGTCATCAAATGTGAGTGGGAGCGCCTTGGCTGGATCAATGGTGGCCAAGAGGGCTGGCACAGCAAAGCAGGACAGGAAACGAGCCTTGAGAGACACATAAGCTGGATTGGTGTCAAACTTCTTCTTTACTAATCTTCTCACAGCCACCAACTGCTCCTCAGACTTTTCATCACTAGCTGCCTCTCTGAGATTGACAGGTAGGACCTTTAGAGAATCTTTAAACAATGATGTCCTGGCCTTCATGAGACTCTGCAAAGTTTTGATGCTGCTTACAAAGGGTGGGATGTATGGCTGAGGGTGATCCAACTGAGAGATAGCCCCACTCCTCTCCTTCATCCAGCTTTGCACAGTGTTAACGTCCTCCATGAACATGAGGTTTGGATCATAATAATTCCCAGAGTCTGGAGTTTGATTTCGATTGGGTGCAGGTAGCAATGTAACCAAATGCCGAGGCACCGTGACCACAGGGGTGATCGGCGGTGGGAGGCGTGCTGGACTTTGACCAGGTGCAGCCAACGGAGAGGCAAAGAGGGGGTTTGTTTTGAGCAGAGGGGGCCTCTGTGCTGCTGTTCCAGGAGCTGATGGTAATGCTTGCGATGTGGCAAGAGGTGAAGTGGTGAAGTACGTTATGGCTGGGGACGCTGTAGAGCATCTACCTTGGACGCTGGGCGAAGAAGTGGTCACTGGGGTGCCGGGGGTACTGGCCCTGACTAAGTTGGGCATGGTACCAGCTGGCATCATGACAGGGGTAGGGACAGGGACATTGGACAAACTGAAGACAATGGTACCTGGGGGGACACCAGGCATGTTTACAGGAATGTTTGCTTGGGTGATGCTACTTGTACAAGTAGAAGGGCTGGATGAAGTGGAACCGGCTGCTGGTGAATGAGTCAGTATGCTGTTGCCAACCAGCTTACTTGGGTCTTGGGTGCTCACAGGCATTTGCACAGTTGGAGTAATAATCCAGGCGACCGGAGACGCTTGTTGGACGTATTTGTCCAGGCGTGGTCTCTTACGTTGGGGATGGTTTTTGGCATTGGAAGCTGCCTCTTCCATTAGCTCCTTGGCTTTAGTAGTAGGTTTCCTTGTGCGCTTAGATGGCCTGGTACCTTCAGGTTTGGAAACAGGTGTGCTAACAGGTTTGCTAGGTGTGGACTGAGGGGGCATTACAGGCATTAGAAAGATTTGAGGCATCTGTGGAAACTGTGTTTGCTGTTTTTTACAGGGCTGTAACTGCTGAGCAATCAGAGGCTGTGCCACTTGGACCACTTGAGTCTGCATTGGCTGAGGATGCTGGATCTGCTGAGGTTGCTGTAGCTGGAACAACACCTGCTGATGCTGCTGGGGCTGCATGTGACTGACCTGCGAGGATACTGAAGCTTTTTCACTTTGCTGCTTCTGTTTGATCAGCATGCTAACCGTCGGCTGAGCTGCAGATGTAGACACTCCTATGAGGGGAAAAAAATATGGTGAATAAGCTTTGTTTACTTCTACACATTTACAAATGGACTATTTCATTGCAAAGTTCATGTAATCATTCTCCTTTGGACTAATTTCTTAGTGAGCTATTGTGTTTAATGTAGACCATACCTGGGCTAGGATGGGTTCCAGTAGGACCCTAAAGGAAAAAGACAAAACAAGCAGTTACTGTACCTCCACAATCACAAAATTTAACACTGTATGTGAATGGTAATTTTACTTACTGGAGTCTTTCGAGCTGAAATCACCTTCTTGCAACCCGCTGCATCAATATGAAGAATCTGACGCATAACAATAAGAACTCATAAGATTATAAAAAACACAAAATCACCAAATCATATTATAAAACATTATCACCAACAACAACATCAGGAGAGACATTAACTCACCTTCAAAAACAACCAGAAGACTGTAGTACTTGACAGCTCAACTTCAGCTGAGCGCTTCCTCAGAACATCCGCTTGAAATAACAAAATATGGGAATACATCAAATTAAGCATAGGAAAATTAAGCAGATGCCCTTACCTAAAAGGAACATAATGTAGTTCTTAACGGTTTCAAGCTCATTCTGATGCTACATTGATTTATTATACAGAGAATGACGTCTCTGATATTGCCAATGCACACCTAGGACACTTGATAATGCACTATGTAACATTGTTGATCAGGTAGGATCGGATCCCTTTTAGACATTTAATGCCTAAACTGGGTACCGTCTTAGAGCTAAATGAAGTTCAACATTGACGCAAAAGGGGCATAGATATCAATTATTCCATTGTGTTCCTTGACCTTTAAAAATCAAATATGTTGAAAGTATATGACAAAATATCTGAGAAATTAAACCCACACCTTCCAGTTCTTGTCTCTCAGACGATGGCAGCGGTATGAGTAAACTGCCCATCCATGAGGCAATGGCTCCCTTGAGCTGCTGCTGACTGCAGAAGGATTTCGATTCACCTCGTCCCAGCAACGCCGGGACACGAGCAGCCTTTCTGGGACCCTTACAGGCGCCACTCCCGGAGGCTCCACGGTTCACTAGTTTAGACATCTGCATGCTTCCAGCATTGCCTGTGTTTTGTCTCGATTTGTCCCTCTAGAAAGACAGAGGGAGCAGCTGGATTCTCACACAAGACAACAGTAAGTGACATAAACCAATTAAAACTTGGTACAGAAAAACATCATTTGTACTTAAGGATGTAGGAGGACGAATGTAGTACAGCCAATGCAAGAACACATTAAACTGATCAGGTCCACAAATTCTACTTCCCTTAGTTTAATTATGTTTCAGTGAGAATGTGTTAATGTGTTATTCCAAACTTCCAAAAGCCCTACTTCCATAGGTTTGAAATCTTATGAAAATAAGCCACCAAAACACATGCACTACAAGTTTCCACATGAGCACTTACCTTTTTGAGAATGCTGGCTCCCACCATGCGAACAAAGTTTTTTACATCAAGTTGTGAAACTAGGATCATTTCTTCATCATAAGTCTTTAAATGAAATATGAAATAAGACATGTGAATAAGAAAACATCAAACTGACCCAAAAATGTATGGAAAATTCATGCTTTTTACAGAAATGAATTTGCAAAGACACTGCAAAGATCAATGATGTTTACTATACCCGTGTCTTTGGTGTCTGGTACAGCTGTGTTTTTACGCGGTTGACAGGTTGACCACTTCCGTCCAACACAGTGTAAAAAGCAGGCAATTGGAAGTCAGGTCTAACACTTTGGGTACTACTCTGGACTGGATCCACAAGGTCAGGGGACTTTACCAAAATAAAACGTAACGTTCCTGTTGTCCGCGTGGTTTCGTCTGTCGGTGTAGGCATCCACTTAGACAAGGGAAGGTGGACATATTTAGGCTTTGGAGGAATTGGCTCTTCCTCCTCAGATTCAGAAGATTCAGGAGCTTGCTTATCTTCTTTTCTTCTTAGCCTCTTTTTCTCCTCATCGCTTTCAATGTACGGGACCTCCTCTTCATCTTCTTCATCTTCGCTGTCCTCGTCTTTCTTTTTCACACTTCTCCGGAATTTCTTCCTCTTTTCCCTTGTCTGCTTAGTCAAAATTCTTTTGGAGTCAAGGAGATGGGAAATGGAAGAGTTTGAAAAGCTCCTTCTTGCTATCTGCAATGTTTAAAATGGAGCAAATAAAGTGATATGCAATACACTACCCACAGCCTGCCTGCAGTCCGGACCGTTCACATTGGGTTTATCATTCAATGGAAAACACAATTAAGAAGACCCAAGACTGTTGAGTAGCTTAAATCCCTGTTCGGGCATTAATGGGACACAATTCAGCCATGTTGCAGCCATCAAATTCATAATGAACATACTTTCAAGAAACTTTTTTTTTCAGTTTCAAAAACTGATATGATGTCTACTATTATATATGACTACATGATTTTCAAGTCATAGTATTCCATTTTACACAGTGTCCCAACTTTTTTGAAAATGGAGTTGTACTGGTCTGTCATGGGAACCATACCAGTTGTTATGAAAAGATTAACAATGGGAATTGTACTCAAATATTATTACTACAAATATTTTGGGGGGAAATGGTGAATGGTGTTACTAAAATAACCTGTGTGAGTGTGTGAGAGAGAGAGAGAATGAGGGAGATAGATAGACCAAACTTACCATGCGTTTGTTTATTTGTTTCCATTTTTGTAGGCACTGACTGTCAATGCGATTCGGAATCTCAGATGCAATCTTAGCCCATTTACCTATAGAGCAAAATAGACAGCAACAGCAACAAAAAAAAACTTTATCTGTATTCCTCAGTATGTCTTTTCAGCTACCAGTAATTTACAAGATGAAATGCATCCGGTGACTTGCGAGATGAAATGCATCTGCTATAAGTTCCAGCTTAAGTTGAAATATGAAACATAAAAACATGAAGCATCCCTTTTCCTTTAAGTACACACCGCCGCCGACTTGAGCTGCAAAAGATACAGGAAGTCATTCATTTTCAACGGAAGCCGGCTTCTCTCAGCTGCAAGAAGCGGCAAATCCGTCGGCCTCACGTTTTGGGTGTCTGGAGCGACTTGAGCGTCAAGCAGAAAGTTGTAATTTGGTCAACTTTATGCTAATGAGCTATGATGCGGTTCAGCTGCAAACAACAAGCAACGTAGAATGCTACTACGTCAGAGCGGCCAAAGGGTCAAAAGCATCCCCATACTTTTTACCAAGCGTCCTTGACAGGGCGGCCAGAGCTTCTTTTGTAGCTCAAGTCGGCGGCGGTGTGTACGTACAGTTACTGACATCAAACTCACCAACTCCATATTTGTTTACTGCTCGTATCAGCATGTTCACTTCCTCTCTAGTCCAAGGGCCTTTCTTCACATCATCAGAGAGGCAGTCCAAATATCTGTCAAACCATAACCATGAGGCCTTTATCATTAAAAATGTCAAACTGTCACTATGACAGTTTGCAGTATACAGTGATATGCTATGACGGAGCAAATGGTGCTGCACAAATTACATTATAAACCAATAGATGAACAGTGCAAAGTGATTAACCATTTGTATTTTAATTTGTATTACATATACTAATTCTTATTCTTGGACTGTTAAATTCACATAAAAAAGCAGAAATTATCCATTAAAATTGTTGATAATTCTATAAACCAATGCTAAAAATTATGAATAAAATAAATTAAAAATAAAAGACAAAACAAAGTTTAAACTGAAACCAATATTGAGAAGCATAACGGGCTTCCAGGGTTTGTAGATCACCACATCACTACATGTGAAACCCTTCATTATTAACAGGGGATTACCTGTCTCGAACTTGTGAATCCGTCCGGCCTGGTACATCAAATCTGATTCTCCACCAATTCGGGACACCATACTTCTCTACTGCTTTCAATAACAACTGCAACAGAAGCAGACACACATCAGTAAGAGCACAGATAATGTATATGTTGTACTGTAATGTTAAACATGTCACCAGCAGAGAGAAAAAAAGAAAAAGTCCCGCACCCTGTCCTTTACGCATGCAAATACTTTAATTCACACAACGTTTCGGTCACACAGAGTTAAACGCTGTGTGAAATAAAGTATTTGCATGCGTAAAGGACAGTGTGTGGGACTTCTTCAACACGCATTACTGGTGACCTGAACTGAATAATGTTGGCACTAACCCCCCCCCCCCCCCCCCCCCCCACACACACACACACACACACAACTAAAGTAATGCAAGTGGAAAAGTAAGAGTTTGTAGATAATGACTTTTTATCTAGCATCCAAAGTAAATATAAAATACCTCATCCTCATCTTTAGACCAGGGACCTTTTTTGATGGAAGGATCAAGAACTTGACCCCAACGATATACCACCTGGCTAGCATCCCTCCCATCCAGGAAATAGGATACTGCAAGAATGGGCAAAATAGACATGGAGTCAACAAACTACGAACTTCTACAATGATTTAAAACCTCAGAACCTCAACCTCAGTTGGGGGCTTTCCTGGAATTATAGGAAGCATGGAAGTATAATAATGGCTTATTTAGCCAGTATTTCTAAACATTTCTCATATAGATTAAAGTCAAAACTTACTCTGCGTGTGTGGAATGAAGTTTCCAATACGATATTTCTGCACCAAATGTCTGAGATGATCATCCTCCTCTTTAGTCCATTCTCTTTTCTTAAAGTCTTTGTAGATATAGCGTTGGTGTGTCTGAAAGCACATGAAGGCTGTTCTGTTGGTCTAAAAAAAAAAAAGGGAAAAACCAAGTTAGTCAAGTGATCAAACTTCTACAGCTTAATGTGATAAATATCAAGTCAGAGCAATTCCACACTAAAGTCGAACACACATCAAGCTAACTTCAAACAACTAGGTCCAAGCCTGACTGATTGTTGAGTGTCCTTGTGTCCTGTGTTGGGCCAAAAATGTTACACTGGAACACTTCGCAAAGATTACTGTCAACGGGCAACTAGCACATACATTCTGTGCCTGTAGAGAATATCTGATAATAACACTCGGACTTAGCAGCCAATCGGTGAAAACCTTTTTTACGGACAGCTCTGACACGTTGAATCCACCGCAAACCTGTCGACGGACGTACACACTGTACCAGTTCTGCTCACAGAAGCTTTTTGGCCCAATATCATCAGACGTTCGACTGTCAGCTTGGTGTGTGCAGAGCTTACCAGTAGATGCTTCTGTAAGTATTTTTGTTAAAGTGAAATAAAGGTGTTTTCCTGGTCTGCCCAGACATGCCATACCCCCATTTGTTCTGCAATCTCCTCCCAGTTATGACCTTGGTTCTCCTCGACAATGGATTTGAGTTTCTCAATCTCATCTGGCTTCCATGAGGATTTGTTTACAGAGGGGTGCAAATAGTTCTGCCAGAACTGTTTCAAGTCCTCAGCCTTTCGCTTGCCTTCAAACTACATGGGGATGGATGGACAACAGGGTTCATCAACAGTTATTCAACAAACAAAGTATAAGTATATATACTCTTTTGATCCCTTGAGGGAAATTTGGTCTCTGCATTTATCCCAATCCGTGAATTAGTGAAACACACACAGCACACAGTGAGGTGAAGCACACACTAATCCCGGCGCAGTGAGCTGCCTGCATCAACAGCGGCGCTCGGAGAGCAGTGAGGGGTTAGGTGCCTTGCTCAAAGGCACTTCAGCCGTGCCTACTGGTCGGGGTTCGAACCGGCAACCCTCCGGTTACAGGTCCGAAGTGCTAACCAGTAGGACACGGCTGCCCACAAACAAATAAATATGCTTATGATATACATATCGCAATATAATTATCACAATAATTATCAGTTAACTACTCAACTCCACCATTCTATTAAAATATCTTCCATTTCTTAATGACTTACATCGATATTTGATATTTTCTCCCAGTCATGGTCATCATTACGTTCTCCCATCAGGTCATTTTCACTTAATGCTCTTTTTTAAAGGAACAAGAAAACAAGAAAAATCAACAACCACACAGATCCTCTCCACATAGTGTGTGTGTGTAGGGGGGGGGGGGGGGGGGGGGGGAATGAACAAATGACACCAGACAACATACAAAAACATGTACAACACAGAAAGTCGAACACGGTATGTGTTTCCAAATTGTTTCCAAAATGCTATATCCACCATTTTAATGAATTTTCATAATAGTTATTTTACATTGTTTTCAAAGTAATCATAGTAGAACTGTAATTGGGTATTGTTATTTGATTTATAATCAATAATCAAAACAACACAACTGCAATCTGATTAATATTACCTGAAATACACAATTAAATAGCCTGATGAGACAAAATCAAAGAAACAAATACCTTATTTTTGCAATTCCCATATCTAGGTCTTGAATTTGCTTTTGTAGCATTTCCTTCTCCGTTCCTTCAACTTTCGAGGCTTTGTCTCTTAAGTACTCCATTCTTGAAACAATGTTATGGGAATAAACATAAATTAATGAATAAATCAATGTATTGAATGTATTGTACTGCATATAATAAAAATAAGAGATAGTTCACGGTGATCTTTAACTCACTTGGACAATTTGGGCTGAATCAGACGCTTCATCGTGTCTTGGACGACTGCACTGATTAATAAAGACTTCTGCCATCCCTCCCCTGAGCAAGATTATAAATACATCAGATCAGAGCACAGTACTGAATCTATAGACATCAGCTCTAGGATGATCGTATATCGACAACTTACATCGTTTGATAGATTTCTCATCACAAGGCTTTGTTCCTGAAATCATTTTCTCTTTAGCTTCAGGATTTGCAGGAGGTCCCTGTGGAAATAAGGATGTTAAGTGTGTGTGTGTGATCTAAGTTGCTTATATTTTCAAAACTGGCAATATGACAAAATAAAATGTTTATCATATACAGATTTTTTACAGATAGTTGAAAGGAAAGCAGGCACAATCAACTTTCGTGTCATCTTAGATGTTTTACATTTACTTCATCACCCGGAGAGAAGAAATACTCTTTTCTGATTGGCTGGCGGGGTGGCTTTTAATTCTGAATAACGGGACACCTATGAAGTAGATCTGGTAAAAAAAAGTTTAATCGCTGTGCTTATGGTAACTATAACAACCATAGTAGGACGACGGTTGAGCCTGGAGGCAGGCTTTGCAACAATTATGGAATCAACTGTAAACAAGTTGACTGTCCACGCTATCACTGCTATAGGGCCAACGGAAGTTGTACAACAAGCTGAACTAGTGGGCTTCTTTTTAAACGGAACCGCGTGTTTGCTTTGCGTGCTATAAAGGCATGGCTTTACAGTGGCAACCAGGTGATAAGCGGGATAACGGCCTTCGAGGTGTGTCCAGTTATACGGAATTAATGGACTCGGGCGGAGGCAACTGCAACTCCGCTGCGTGTCGGGGAGTTCTTTGCCCCTAGCCCTCGTCCATTAAAGGATAATTCCGTATTTAGCACTTTGAGTCCCTGGTTTGTTTTGGATGAACTAGAGTGGTGGACACCGAAATTTTGACGATTGGTCCTGTCTCGACTTTTCTGACTTGTTTTGAATAGCCTTTACTGCTTCAGAGTGGCTGCCTACAGGCATGCACAAACATGTCCTTAAAACAAAAAAAAGTTTCATAAAGTAAAGGCAAAGCAACGAGAAATGTAACGATTTATTCATAGATAATCATTCTTCTGCAAAGAAATATATTTCCTCTATCTGAATGGTTGCCAAGCAACGTCAAGAGACGCAGCTACTTTAACTTTTGTATCAAGTTATGGTAGCACAGTAATATAGAACGGAATGCGGTCAAGGTGAATGTTTGTGCTGGATTTTACAACGGCACCGAACGCGATTCAGCCAATCATAATCAAGGACCGGAATGATTTAGAAACAAAAACAATGCTTGAACATTCTATTTTGTTCCCAATCTACTTCTGCTTCATTAAGATAACATATGGAATGTTAAAACGGAAGCCTTGTGGGAACAACTATGATGCTGATAATGGAACTCTCATAGTATATATATCTATGGTAACTATCTTGAAACGGTCCTTCAGCTAACACTTTTATCCAAAGCAACTTTCAAAAAATAGATCGGTGCATCCCTATGAAAGAGGTAATAATACTGGCTCATCAGGCCAACCCTTACCAGACCAGTGACCTTGTCCTTGAAGTAGGGTTTCATAAAGTTTCCAATAAATAAATTATTTGATGGCACCCGTGGATTTGAAGCAGCAGAGCCATGCACATGACCCTCAAGCTCTCTCTGTGGAAACAAATTACACACATATTACGTACATATTATGCACATATTACAGGTCAAAGAATTTCAAAATGGCATTTACATTATTTTCTGACTATCAATATTTGGCAAGACTTTGGAAGGCCTCTTGCTCCCATAACATCAACACTGAAAACACATAAAAGTAAGTTAGAGAAGAAAAGGCTGATTTCAATCACTTTGAGAGGACAATTTTCTCAAATGTAAGAACATATTAATACCAGTGCCTTACATTAGGGTTTATTAATATGCAGCCCTCATGCCTATAATCTGTAAACATTTTACAAAATGGGAAGGAAATGGTCACTTCCCCCCAAAAAATCTCAAAAGCATTTCTTCACCTGTTGTTGTTTGTTATCCTGCAGAAGTTTTTCAAGTTCTGACAACTTCTCTTTCACCACTTCTTGATATACCAGGTTCATTTCCAAGCAGGTTTCTGTATTCAAAGGTAGTTCAAAATCCTCGTCATCGCTGTTTTCTTCACTCTTTCATAATAAAAGGAAAATATGTGTGGACAAAAACTCAGTGGTAAATGTTTATCTTGTGTGGTCAGAATTTCATTGTAATTTAGTATTTATTAAACATTCAACATCATATACATATTTCACATTTGTTCATCAACTTTGTTGGGTCTGGCCAACTAACAGAGTGGAAACATTACATTACATTACATTACATTACATTACATTTGGCTGACGCTTTTTTAACCAAAGCGACTAACAACATGGTAAACAGTAAGTTTTAGAACAATTCTCACAATTTTTAGGACAGTTTAAAAAACATTAGAGTACAGTAAGAATAAGTGCGTCGGTGAGTGCTGTTTTTAACAGTTATTTGTCAGTTTAAAACGGCTGGTGAGTGCTAGGATCAGTAAGACTTGTTGTAAGTGTTGCTATGAGAGTAGATGTTCTCTAAAGAGCTGGAAACAGACCCGGAAACAGAGTGACATCCTTGTAAAACGCTTAGAGGTTGAAGTTTTACTTCCCTTTGCACCCAACCCACTTCATGACATCCCCCACCACATAAAGAATCTAATTCTGTAGGAAATACAGACTGGATGTTATATATTATTGGGCCCCTACTTGAAATTGTGGAAATATGTGTACATGGATTCACAACAAGCCGTGTACAACAAGGATTTATACATTTTCTCTGTGAAAGTTAAAAATGAGGAGAAAATAAGAGCAAAGTTGACATACAGCACATACTTACCATTGCCCTTTCAGAGCTGCCCCCATCATCTGTGGATTCATAAAGATAAGTCAATGACATATAATGGGGCCAAACTGAACAATCAGATGTACAGTTGGTTGCAAAACTTTGCATCAATTTACTTTAAAATGACAAGAGGTGTGAAACAAAAACAGTTATCAACAAACATGATTATACTGCAGGATGCTTAATGGCAGTTTTTTTTACTAATGTTGCCTCATCATTAACTCATTGAGTGCCAAAAACGTAATATTATGTTTTTCCTTCCCATGCGTTGAGTGCCAAAAACGTAATATTTAGGTTTACGTTTTTAGCTTTTTTTTAAATTACGAAACTAGACACTCTAACAGCACAATTTTGTAACTATCACAATTTTGGGAACTCTGTGATAAATGGAAATGAAATATATGACGATCGAAAACTCATGAAAACGCACAATCTGGACATTTTATCAAAACTCGGTTGCCGCTTTGGGTCGAATCAGTGACGCGTGCACGTTATCTCAAAACCAGGCCATTTTCGTGGGTCTATCACTAGGTGGCAGTCTCGCCAGGTCTCGCTGATCACTTCCCGGAAAGTTTACAGGCAACACTTAATATTTCATGAAAGACGTTATATCTCCATTTCTAGAAAAAAACAGCGATTTTAATGAAAACTAGCCAATGTTTAGCTTGGGTTTTCTCAGGAACAGAGGCGTGTAGAAATGCATGGTTTGCACCCACTAAGAGCTCTCACCTTTTAAACGAGCCATTGTATGTGTTCATAGCTATAACACAGAATATGCTGTGGCTGTACAAAAATCATCAACAATGGTCTAGATTGCTGGCACTCTAGGACAAAGCTTCCGAAAACAGCTTGGCATTCAAAGAGTTAAAGTCACAAAAATGGCTGAAGTGATAGTGAATTGTTTTAAAAATTAAAACAACGCAACAGTTTGAATCTCAATGTTCTGTAATGCG
This sequence comes from Alosa sapidissima, assembly GCF_018492685.1. NCBI lineage: Eukaryota > Metazoa > Chordata > Actinopteri > Clupeiformes > Clupeidae > Alosa > Alosa sapidissima. The sequence goes on from NC_055974.1 coordinate 15,111,918, forward strand.
TTGTGTGTCTTCCCTTTGCCTAAAGCTCCTCCAATCTCCCCTTGGGGATCAATTCTCTCTCTCTCTCTCTCTCTCACTTAATCTGTATAGTATAATTAATGGTCATCATAAATATGAAGAGATACAACTAAGAACGTACCACTTAGATGATCAGTACCCAGGCCAAGCTTCTCCTCCAATTGTTTTATCTCTAACTGAATCTTTAAATGCTTTGCATCAAGGCTGCTTACATTCTGAAAAGGAGACGGCATCAAATAAATGCAAATAAATAAATAAATAAATAAACATTACCATTAAAAAAACAACAGTAGAATCAAACAAATCTGAAATCATATTATCATAATAGACTTATAATGATTACATAAATAATAGCGAGCCTTCACAATAGCCAGAAACATTTACAAACTATTATAAACAGGGGTTGGACAAAATAAAGAAACATCACGCTAAATGACAATTTTCTCATTCAATATTGAGCTGGTTCTCCCTTTGACATCAATAACTGCTTCAAAACTTCAATGAATACAGTAACACAAGTTTTAGACAGTTGCTGGGAAATTTTAATTAATACCTTAAGCAGAACCTGTTCCAGCTCTTTCAAAGAAAATTACCTGGAGATGACCTTACTTGCTGATCCAAAACACACCAGAAATGTTCAGATCTGGTGATTTTGGGGGCCTATCCAACAGTCTCACACCACTGCTGTGTTCTTTGAGCCAGTCTTTAGCTATTCTATCAGTTGGTGTTTCCATTATTTTGTCCAACCGCTAAAATGAATTAGTAAAACACTTACATCCAACGTGTCATCATCACCATCTTCTGAGTCGCCATCTGCCAAATACAAAAAAAGACAACAGAATGTTTAGTACTTGTACTGTACTTTAATTGCCACCCAACAATGTTGGTGGTATTTTTTGTAGCTCAGTCCGGTGGGCGGGGGGGTATGGGCAACAATAGCGGGAGGGGATAAAATAAAATAAATAAATAAGTAGAGTTGCAAATCTTCAGGAGTACAGGAGTCTAATTGTTGAAGGGTAGAAGCTGTTGTTGAAGCGCATCGTTCCAGTCTTCAGAGATCTATAGCGTCTTCCAGAGGGCAGAAGTTGGAAGAGATCATGGCTCGGATGTGAGGTGTCCCTGATGATCTTGGTTGCTCGGTTCAAGCTGCGTTCAGCATACAGGGAGTGGACTGATGGAAGGTCACAACCAGTGATGTTGGAGGCTTTGGTGACAGCTCTCTCTTAATTCCCTCTTGGTGCGACTGTCAGAGCTCCCATACCAGACGGTGATTGAAGATGAGATAATGCTTTCAATGATGGCTTTGTAGAAGAGCACCAAAAGGGTATGCAAGAAACCAAAGGGTCACCTAGATTTCATTCGCAGACATCAGTATGGAAAACTTTTGAAACTCACCTAAGGAGCTGCATGATGACACGTCTGAATTGCCATCTGCGTCAAAATATTTTTCAAGTGCTAAAATTTGTTGTTGAACCTTCTCCCTCTGTGTAATCAAGTCTACTGATTCAGGAACATTTTCCATAGCATCTGTAATATAAAAATAATACCATATCAACATAATCAAGAATTTTAGAATCTACCACTAGCTTTAATCAACTTGACTTACACAAACTGAAAAGTAAAAAAAGAAGGTTAGGCTTGATCAACCTTGGGGACATATTGCTTTTGTAAAAACAAACTCAGTTATAAAAAAAAAAAAATATTTGTGTATAACAGTGCCACTTAGTGGTCTAATGATGCCATTTTTATTTTTAGTTTCATCTATATCAGGGTTTCTCAAAGTTTTGATTGGTGAGGGCCAATTCAGGAACCCAACATTAACTGAGGGCCGCCAAAGGGGCGGGGGGAGAAAAAGAAAAAAAAAAAAACCTGGAAAAAATATCCCATTTGTAATCATTTTAATGACCAGGTTGCATGTCAGCAGTTTATGTTTATTGCATTAACACACATTTTAGTTCATAACTGAGGCTAAACCTGGCAAAACTTGTGAAAATCTTAAGAAAAATTGCAATGCACACACAATCCCTGGGGTTCTCTACCCTCAACAGACAAATTTGGGATAACTGTTCTGGTTGCAGTCCATTTCAAGTACAAACTTATTTAGAACAGTCTCAGTGTGCCTTGCTTCTTATTAGCATAGGCCTTATTCAGGGCCAATTCCAGCTACCAAAGCACCACAGGAAAACCTGACGGCCACTAAACGGAGATTAATTATTTTCAAAGCACACAGTACAGTTGTACAGTTTTAACAGTTTTACAGATGTTATCAGATGTTATCGCAGGCCGCCAAAAATGTTTCCGCGGGCCTCATTGGGCCCCGGGCCGCACTTTGAGAACCTATGATCTATATTGTATTTAAAGACATGGTGATGATTGGTAATGTGTATGAAAAACCTGCACTGGTTCTGAACAGAATTTTTTTTTTTTTTTTTAGGGGAGTGAGTGTAACGGTACTTGAAATAGGTTATTATAAATCCTAATTGTAAATAGGTAGGTTATGCAGTGTCATAAACAAATGTAGGCTACACACAGAAATTTTCATGAAAAACGGCAAAAGAGGGCGGGCATATTTAAAACCCTTGAAGTTGCTACCATACGCATGAAACTCGCCGTGACGTTAGGCTAACTTAGATCTCTACTCACCATTCTGATGGAAGTTACTAGGACAGCTGTTAAGCACCTCTTCCTCATTCCTCGAGTCATCCCTTAGCGCCATCATATCGTTTGGCTCCATGTTAACAACGCACTGCTGCTGCAAGGAACGAGAAGGCACGCGTTGGAAGCTTTTACCAACATTACAAGCAACAACCAACATTACAAGCAACAACCAATATTCAACCATCATGACCACCACCACACCACTAGGTTGATGTTAAACTTAATATTTTTCACAAGGCTAAGCTTGTGGTCGTGTAAACCAATTCCATATAAACTCAGTTGTCTGGAGTTAAACAACCGTTGAAATATTCCATTCTCAATTTCTGTTATGCTACAAATGTTGCAGATGTTAAACGTCACGTTAACGTTACCTTAGGTTGCAAGTTAGCTGACTTTAAATTAGCTTCCTATGAGGACATTTCAGTCGTCAGACTTGCATGCAGAAACTAGAAATACATTTACGCCACACCTGCCCATAACTCGGTCAATAACATTACCAGTACGGTGTGAAGTTCTGGCCGAAAATTATGGAGCGGGATAGCTAGCCGAAGTCAGTGTAGCCAAAACTTCTTCTTCTTGACCTCTTTACTGGCGGGTTACTACGCCTGTAAAGCTCATACCGCCACCTAATGGAACAGAGAAAAAAGACCCCCCAGTTACTTCTCCAAACTGTGATCACATTCAACCCTCTCTAAACACGACCTACCTTTAATCATATTGCATGTTGCTTTCACAGACAATATAAAAATGCGTTTCTACAATGCTCACATTTTCTTTACAGTCTGGCGGCACCAAAAATCTTTCTTGTCTTATTCCCCAATGCTTAGGCCTGCCCTACACACACAGGCATATGCCAGAATAGAAAACGTTTAAAACGTTAACATTATGTTTGAAAGCCTACTTTTCCAATATATTAAAATCCAAATGGCTACTGATCATTACTAATATATATGTTTAATATAGAGATAGATTTATTTTCAATGTGGAGATATATTGAAACGGCAAACAGAAAAATAAAATAATGTGTGAACACAGGGGAATGTTCATGTTGTACCAGGAAAAAAGGAAAGGTATGAAGGATCGAGTATGTGGTGCTGTGGAAAGAGGACCCTAAACGTCTTCTAAATTCCTGCCCCCCCAGCGATTGGTGAAATTATGAAAACATGGGAAAGATGTACTCGACTTAAAAACGGCGTATGTGACTATATCCTAATTCTCTTGCGTGTTGAATTACGCGCAGGTATGTCACCGTGCCAACACGACGTCATCAAGCTACAGAAGCAATACTTGACTGAATCAAACGTTGCACATTGCTTCTAAGTTAAATTGAAAAAGTGAACACTAAATTTTTATTTTATTAGAGCCTGTCTATAAAGTTCCGGCCCGCCATGCAGATCAATGCAACATGACGGTGTCCATTTTAAGTTGCTATGGGTAACACCTGGTGGCATGTGGAGAACAGAGGACTGAATTTGTTGTAATATGAGTTTGTTTGTAATATGAGTATATACCCAGATAGCAGGTAACTGTGAAAAAGATCTGTCTGTGATCTACTTGAGATCAGATTTCGTCAGCTGGTAAATGTGTTCTGGGCTACTAGAAGCGTTTCAATTTCGGCGCACCCGTGAAAACGGGGTCCCTAACTTGCGCATTTCATCTAACACTATCTTCTTAATTTTAGGCCACCTGGTAGTGGTGACTAAATAGACTAATCATTAGCTACCATACAAGAACTCATGGGTTGAGGATAATTTTGAAGAACAAAACATAGGCTATTCATAAAGGACTGTTTGTCTCCAGACTTGTTAAAGCAACCCGAATTACTGCCTGGAAAATTCTACTCTCTGGAGTTCTCCGTTTCCACTTGTGGATAAGCCCGGTCAACCGGTAGGTCATCTTGAGTGCCTATTTTATTTCATATGTACAGTAGGTTAAAGTCAAATAGAATACCGTTGTTTTACACGATTTATTAGTTAGCCTATAATGGCACGTTGAGGGATTGTTCGGGTGGTTTATTGTTAGATTTATGTGGATTTCTGGGTTGTTTGTATTTAGGATCCTTGATTTTACATTTGACAACCTGACTGCTGCCTACTAGGCCTACTTCAGTGACAGCATTTCTTGCTTCCATAGGCACTAAGGTATAGCCTGGAATCTGACTATGACGCGTCAGGCTAGTGCTAAGGCACACCAAAGGTCAAACCAAAACGCCACGATGATTTAAGCTGCTTACTGATTATGAAGGATGTCACACACTGTATAGGCTATAACTTATAACGGGTATTCACTCTAGTGCCCATATTGCATTCTATGCTCATCATGAGCTGAGGCATATGTCCACATAGCTGGGAAGGAATATGTGAAAAATCATGAAGATTGGGCACTTCTGGATAAGTTTTTGATTTTTGGCAGGGTGTTAGGTATAGGCCTAAGGTTTTCAAAAATCCATGGATACAAGTTGGGGTGGCCCCCCTAGTGGCAGTTATCCATAAAATCCAAAATGGCCCCGCCGAAAAGAGAAAATGTTATATCTCAGCTTCCTTTAGTCTTAAAGGGGAACTTGGTAACTATTTCAACGTAATAAACCCGTTTAGAAATCATTTGGATGGTTAAATGACCTGTTCCGGTGAAAATGGTGACTTTTCCCGCTGCCCCTAGCGTCCCCAGGCGGAAAACCAACCTTGCAACATTGAGACTACCATCCCGGAAAGAGAAGTGAGAAACAAGAAACTTGTTTTAAATCGTGTTTCTTACCTTGTAACATCCACATTGTCTACCGAACTTATGCTAACCGTTTTGCTAGCTTGTAAACAAATCCATGTGCTTTATCATTACCTTTTCCCACAGTTTGAAATAGCATAATGCACAATTTCTCCAGCAGAGGGGGAAATCCTGCCAAGTTTCCCTTTAAATTGTTGCATAATGTATTTTCTCTACTTTGTTTGACACAAGTGTTTTGTTATGTTCTTCTTATTTTAAGTCCATTTCCATGTTAAATCTAGTATCATAGTCATATTTAGCTCATAAACTGTCAATATCTCTGAAAAAGTCACATTGAAATATTACTCAGGTCCCTAGACCCATATTTTACCTCCAATATATGCTTTTCTTTGTTGATTGGACCGGTCATTATCACTATAGTGTCAAAAATCACATGTTGTGACCAAAAGGACCATTGTTGCGGCCTTAAATAAACACAATTTCAGAACTATGCCACAGTGAAAAGTTACAGTATATTAGGCTTTTCACCATGTTAAGGATCAATATTATATTTTAGTCAAATAACACCAAAAAAACAATTCATACTTAAACCATAGACTTTCTAATGAGGAGATACAGCACTCAAAAAATCCTCCATAGAAATGCATGAGCTTAGTTTGTAACGGCAATATGGCAGTTGTCTACGCAAATCACACCCCTTCCGCGGCAAAATGTGAACATGTAAATACATTGAGCCAATCATGTGGTGTGTTGTGAAGACATCGTGCCAATCATGTGTTGTGATCTCACCGCTGGAGCAAGATTGGTGTCATGAAGCCTTGCGCACGCGCATTTCTGCCGAAATGGATGCCCGATGAGTGCCCAAAAAGCGTTGCAATATGGCCGCCGAGTGGAGGGACTTTGCTTAAACATCATGTATTATTCATTTGATCAAAGATTTTTGGTTTCACTCTTCATCATTATTAGTACAGCCTCCCTCACACTTGCACAATGTGGTACAGCAAAGTCCAGCTCGGTGGACCCATACAGGCAACCACACAGCCACAGTTGAGGAGGAGTGAGCATCCCTTGCTGGCATCTTCCAGATCTGTCCAATATGGCACCCAGACTTTGGTTCTGTCATTCCATTCCCAACCCCACTCACTGGGGTCTGGAATCTCTGGAGTTTTGGAGAGGGACTGCTTCCAGACAAAAGCTGCAGTGTTCCAGGAGTTAGGCCTCTCAGAGCTGTGGATTGGATTTGGATCAGGGAAGGCATATAAAGATATTCCAATCCACCACATCTCAGAAATGCTGGGACCTCAAAAATGTCAAGCACTGCCCCTCTTCCACGCGTTCACATGATGTGACGTTGTATCAGCAATGTATGGAACTGGCAAAAAAAAAAGCATGGAATGCGTGGGCAGCTTACCCAGAAGTCACTGGCACCCTCATTCTGATCACCCAAGACCCAACCAGCCTCACACTGGAATCAGTGCACATGCAAGTTCTCAAACGCTGGACCAGGGGCAGAGTGGGGCACTAAAATCCACCGGGAAAATTCTGACGGCACCAGCCCCCCCCCCCAAACATGCACACACATCAATAGCACAAACAATATAGTGCTAATGCAATACAACAAGCCAATCAACCACAAACCAGGCACTTTCAATAAATGTGTAAGGAACTAGATATGCAACCGTGCAGTATAAAAACATCTTTGAGGGTGGATGGAAATTTCAAGCATCATGCAAGGACATATCTGGGTATCATAGCACTCCGATAGTTGCCTGTATACATTTAAAAAAGGCCTAGCCTACAGACAATGTCAACCTAATAACACAGGTAAATAAATAATTAAAAAAAACAGGCACTTTGAATAGGTTTGTACGAGAACGATTAAAGTAGGCCTATATAGGTTTACATATAGACAGTTCCAACAAGTTCCACAAACCATTTATCAGCCTGAGTGGCCTACTAATTAGTCATTAGGCTAGGCCTAGGCTACATATCAACATAAGACTAGCTTGTACTAGTTTTAATAACGTCAATGCTTTAGCTCCGCTAACCTTGCTCTCTGTCTTCCAACCATATGTAAAACAGCAAGCAACCACGCAAATCCGTCGACTGTCAAAACTCCTGTAGTTTTCCTCGAACTTGATCGTTTGTAGGGTCATGCTATTAGACGAGGGGCCGCTCATTTATCCCCCTACATTTCTGTAAATAGACTTGACCTGCAATCGGTTCATTGGATAAACCAGAAACACATTCCCCATTCCCAGGAGGCTTTGCTCCATTCTAGCCTAGGCTTACGTTAATTTAAGTACAAACAAACAAATTAAATTGTCATTTTTTTTATTTGTGATGAAAGTTCTGTAACGCCTGAATAAGACAAAAATGAATTAAGATAAAAAATGAAGGCTAGCCTACACAAAAATCAGCATGGGAGAGATGAGTTTGCAGGGTAACCATGAATGACATATAGACAGTGTGCGAATGGTATAAATATTGGTTGGACTTCCCAAATGTTAAAGTGTAGATATCTGAGATTTTTGTGGAAAATTCTTAATGCACCTATCAGGTCGATGGCTGCGTACGACTCACGGCCCGGAAGCTTCTTTTCACTCATGGCCTCAAGTCCCTGGATTCAATCCCCCCGACCCATTTTTATTCCAGCATGGAAAGCGTGCCCTGCACGCTGCAGCTTTTGTCTGGAAGCAGTCCCTCTCTAGCCTCGTGAGACCATCCTGATCTCGAGAGTTTCAGATTTTCTCTCGCAGATTAGTCTGGCATCTCTCTGATAAAGAAAATTTGGAGCAGTTTGCCAAACAAACGTCCAATCAGCGTTGGTTTTGAGGCGGGTTTAGATGTGACGCAACGAGAAGCTACTGTTCAATCTAAACAACATGGCGACTTCCACGGATGAGATGAGCATAGCTATCGCTGAAGTTTTATCCGAATATATTTTAGTATTCCTGGGGAAGCTAGGAGTCTCTGCAATGTAGCTGGGAGGAATGAAGGACACAGACATCCTCCACGGCCAATTCAAGTTAGTGTTTGGTAGCACTGAATCTTAGTTACTTAATGAGAAGGAATATGCTTTCTTCAGACGTGTAGCCTACCATGAAAACTTGGTGGGGGATTGTCGTTGATGAGGTTCATGTCACATACAAATAGTAAGTTTAAAAACGTTAACGTTAGCTACTTATCTAACTTGTATGTTAAAAGATGGCATTAGAAGAACGCTTCCTTTATCTGATTGGTTGATTTGGACCGACCAACATAGGTGGTGACAGACAGATGGTTTATCCAATCAGCTAACCAGTATTTTCGCCCTTTTCCCAAACGTTCTCCAACGGAAAGTTCCCAGATGGATATGCGGAGCAAATGCGAAGCAATCCATCTGGCGGAGTCAGGTTAGTCCCTCTCCAAAACTCCAGAGATTCCAGACCCCAGTGAGTGGGGTTGGGAATGGAATGACAGAACCAAAGTCTGGGTGCCATATTGGACAGATCTGGAAGATGCCAGCAAGGGATGCTCACTCCTCCTCAACTGTGGCTGTGTGGTTGCCTGTATGGGCAACTGTAAGTGCCACTGAGCTGGACTTTGCTGTACCACATTGTGCAAGTGTGAGGGAGGCTGTAATGATGAAGAGTGAAACCAAAAATCTTTGATCAAATGAATAATACATGATGTTTAAGTATGAATTGTTTTTTTGTGTTATTTGACTAAAATGTAATATTGATCCGTAACATGGTGAAAAGCCTAATATAACTTTTCACTGTGGCATAGTTCTGAAGTTGTGTTTATTTAAGGCCTCAACAATGGTCCTTTTGGTCACAACATGTGATTTTTGACACTATAGTGATAGTGACCTGTCCAATCAACAAAGAAAAGCATACCTTGGAGGTAAAAATATGGGTCTAGGGACCTGAGTATTTCAATGTGACTTTTTCAGAGATATTGACAGTTTATGAGCTAAATATAACTATGATACTACATGGAAATGGACTTAAAATAAGAAGAACATATCAAAATTGGATTCCTTGTATCAAACAAAGTAGAGAAAATACATTATACAACAATTTAAGACTAAAGGAAGCTGAGATATAACCTTTTCTCTTTTCGGCGGGGGCCCCAACTTGTATCCATGGATTTTTGAAAACCTTAGGCCTATACCTAACACCCTGCCAAAAATCAAAAACTTATCCAGAAGTGCCCAATTTTCATGAATTGCATCCTAGCTAACATGGTGTCAGTTGAGCTGCCTCAACATTATGCCAACAAATTCCAATAAACACCAGCTGTTGGGTCGGTGTGCAGCATCAGTTTTTTGGATGTAGTTCAAGTTTGACATATCTAAATGCCATTTATTTTTATCAATGTAATATTTTTTATCAACATTACAAACTCCACTTTATGACTATATCATTGATGCATTTATAGCCCTCAATCCTATTTCCTGAACCTGTATGAAAACGTATTGGGTTACTCAAAATTCCATGGCACACCTCACTTTGCCTCACAGTACACTGGTTGAGAATCAATTAATGGACTAGACTACCTGTCTCTTAGAAGCCTCCTGACTCTAGTGTTAGGCACCTGTGGCAGCATGCCATTTCAAACCCTATCTGCAATCTGCAACTAGGTCCATGTTTCAGTTGGTGTCAGGTGATGGAGCGTATTGGTGCACTACACCTTGGACCAATTATGTTTGTGGATCCTGGATGAAGATGCAAGTGTGTTCACTAAATTTATATTTGGAAATTGTTGGAGTTCCCCTTTAACATTGTTTATTTGTGTTCTATGTGGGCGGTATCATTGTCATGTCTTTGTTTGTAAATACAACATGTTTGTCTGTGTGTTTGGTATGTTTCTGCTTTTACAGTATTTATTTACTCATTTTTACTGTGTGAAGCACTTTGATCTTAAATGTGCTATACAAATTAAACTTACTTACTTACTTACTTACTTACTTACTTACAGGAATGGCACCATCCTTCCTTGTAACTGGACTTGCTCTTATACTTTTCCTCCCGACTGCCCAGTTACTGTCAGCTGAGCTGAAGTTTGCCGACCAGACCCACTTCAGAGTGCATGAAACCAGTCAAACTGTTGTGCGCCTTGTAGTGGAAAGGGTGGGAGACCCTGTGAATGTCACTGCACTTGTTCTGGTAAGATTGGTTATCTTTCCTGATTGAGTGATTGCTTATTTTCATTTTATTTCCAAGTTGGCTTAAATATTATGATTACAGAAGTTACTTGCAATGACACCTCTTAGCCTCCGTACTGAAGCCACTGATCGACTATGGTATTTTCTCACTCGAATTTACACATTTTACAATGAATGGTGTAGAGACTGAAAAACATCCAAAGAACAGCAGTTATTTGGGTGAAAATCCCATGTTAATGTCTTTGTGACTATTCTCACAAGAAAGGGTCACAGCGGTGCTGTTATTTTTATATGTCCTCTATTTTCAATGTGACAATGTAGCATTTTTGGAGGTCTTTATAAATAAGTCGTTTTGGATATTCGCTCCAACTCCCTAACTTTGAAACCTTAAAATACAGCATCCACTTGCATACAGCATGATTCAGTAGTGTCTTGTTTGCGGTTGCAGCAAGAGGGTGAGGATACAGGGGACTTTGAGGCCACTACTGCTGCAGTTTTTCTTCTTACAACTGAGAAAAGAAAGACAATCTTCATTGCTGTCCGGGATGATGACTTACCTGAAGCTGATGAAACATTTGTCTTTAGCCTTAAAATGCAGGTAATCGTGGGTTTTATGTGAAGTAATGTACACTCCTGTCTGCTGAACTTAATACATTACTGTTTCATAGATATACCCAAATACATGTATCCTGACAAAGTTGTTGTCGTAGAGATATAGCAATACATTAGGACCACTCACAGATGAAGCAAATGTGACAGACTAGCTGGTAGCAGTGGGGGTTTGTCATGGACTTGGTTATATTTGAAGTTAAATCAATTGTTTGTTTTTGTTGTTAGCATGTTTCATGTAGAAGAAGCGAGGTGACAACATCTGACTGACTTCAACAAAGGCTAGATCTCTATGGCCATACATTTCCACTTATTGTAATGTAATGTAATGTATGATGAGTTAGTGGACAAAGTCCCCATGTTGTACCATATTTCATTCATACCTTATTCCTCTTGTATTATACCTCTGCTTCTTTATCCCTGAGGTAAAACAACTCTCATCTCCTTATCTATGGTACGCTGTACCGTAGGCTGTAGGAGAATGACAGAACAAAAATAAACACAGTGCACATTTTCAAAATTTTTTTTAAATTTGGCAGCCATTTTTATGTTGCTGTGCACTTTGAATGTAGTGTGTGGATTTCTGAGCGTATTTCTGACTCTAGGCCTCATCTAATGGTGTTACCGTGGGAACTCCTAACCAGGCTACAATCACCATTCTTTCTAATGACAATGCCTTTGGAATCATCTCCTTCAACTCAGTAAGTGTTTCCATAGTGTTTTCACTTATGCCACCAGGAATGGGCCATGACAGTGCGGTCTGCGATTCGGTTTGTGTAAGGTGGTTGATATTTGAGATCTACAGCCAAATTACACTGTTCCCAGATGTTTTTCCCTGTTGAAAATGAGGCAGAGGTGGTAACATCTGCGCACAGCAGTGATGAGTGGGTCCGTTCACGAGTGACCCGAGGTCGCCCAATGCATTCATTCAATCGGACTGAAATAGTCGAGACATAATGTCTTATCCATTTGGTTCCAAAGAAGTGTGCAAGTGCATATTCATTTGTGCATCTTTGTGTGCAAGGTAAAACTTCTACATTTTAATCCCCCCTCCTGCAAAAAAGGGAATGTGACCTTTATTTTCCAGATTGATAAATCTGATTTGGGCAGTGATGGTTTGGAATTGGTGCATGCAAATTTGATCTCTCAAAGAAAAATCAGTGGGCTTTTTAATGCATCACCGGACATGGGGCTTGTTTCCCATAATGCACATTTCCATTGAAATTCTCTTTGAGTCTTGGCTTAATCGATTTAGAGGAATGGAATACAAAACCACAAGATTGACCACAAGAACAATGACTTTGATAGTAGCACTTCCTGATAGTTGTGCTTCCTTTCCACAGACCTCTCTGGTGACTGTGAGTGAACTGCAAGGCAGAAACCAGAATGTCCTTTTATCTCTGATCCGTGAGAAGGGAACCTATGGGACTGTTACTGTGATCTTTGAGGTGAGAGATTGTTGACATGTGTAGTTCTTTATTATGACCGCCGCGCAGTCCAATGGTTTAGTCAGATTTTTTTTTTTTCTTTTTCGCATGTCCAAATTTCCGTCAAGGATTCCCGGGTCACTGAAAGACCGGGGTAGACGAAACTTGGTGGGCATGTAACCCCACATGGATAGCATGGAACCATCGTTTTTCGTTTTGATCTGTAGCCCCCCCGCTGGACTGCACCCCCGAAAGGAGGGTAGGGCAGACACAGTTTTCTGTGAATATCTCGAGAACCATAGGGCCTAGGATGACCAATTTTTTCCGTATGTTTGCCTCCAGGGGTCATGTTAACCCATTCCATGTGCACACATGTGCATAAACAGATACACACGCACACACATACATTCACAGTAATCATACGTATGACACATACTCACACAGTAGACATATGTACACGCGCACACACACACACACACACACACACACACACACACACACACACATAAACATAAACGTGTACATGCACACATGCACACAATTCAAGAATTTCTCAGAATTATGAACAGGCAAGATGGGGGTGGGGTTGTATAAAATGAATTTTACCTGTGAAATCTATGAACTAATCATGTTTTGGTACTTGTTGTCTAGCAGATACCAGTGAGAATTGAGTGTGGATAATGCAATTTAGTGAGACAGTTAGAATCATATAGGCCTTTCAGCGTGATTTCTTTTTGTGGAAAAAATGTGCTGGACTGGGCGGCGGTCATATTTTGTACCGCTCTGCGGTACATCTAATTTCTTTTAAACATAGGCCATTTTGATTAAACAATGTCCATGTTGCGACAACACCAGAACTTTCACCCTTTAATGTTATCAGATAACTGGTGGCCCATACCCTGCAATTGAAGACCTGAGTCCAGACAGAGGCAACATCACATTCCTTCCTGGACAGGCTAAAGTGGTATTCAGTATTATAATACAAGATGACAAGGTAATGTTGAATGTTAATCTTTTTAGTGATGGTTAGCATATGGTTGACTAACAACACATCTATTCTCAATTGTAATATTGGTCTATAAGTGAGATATCCAAGCGGAGCTGCCAATTGGTAAATTAAACTTAAAGGAGAATTCCGGTGTGATACTGACCTAAAGTGTGTTGAAACATGATACCGAGTGTGAACGTATGTCTCATAGCCCATCTCGGCTTGTCCCCTGCATTCTCCTTTAAGTTGGTACATTAATCTTTTATCAAATCCAAGTACAATGAACAAATTTTTTGTCAGTGATGGCTTCATCTGCAGTTATTCTATTTAAGAAAATGCACTTTCTAAGTCTATCTAAATTGGATTGTATCAGTATGTACCAGTTTCAAGTATAACATGCAATATTTTGACCGGTTAGATTGTTACAGTATATGCTGACTGTCTGGTCTCCATTTATGCTAAATTAGAATCAGTTGTTTCAATTGTTGACTGATTTTATATAAAACTCTGGCAGATCCCAGAAGATGATGAAAGGTTCACGGTGCAGCTGACAGAAGCACAAGGTGGCGCACTCTTAAACCCTAACCGCAGCAGCATCGACATCCTTATATCCCGTAACGATGCACCAATCCGTATGTCTCAGCCTTACCTGGCTGTACCAGAAACTGACGCTATCATCAACCTCACCATCACTCGCGGACTCGCTGAAGATGACCAACCCATCGGCTCTGATGAACATGAGGTCTCTATTGCGTACATGGTTGTCAGTGGCAACAGTTCTACCAATATGGCCACTGCTGATGTGGATTTTGAGGATCTCCAGTTAAAGCAAGTAGTGGTTTTCCCTGCCGGAGTCCACAAAGTCCAGTTGCGTTTCAGGATCGTTAATGACAACATGCCAGAAATTGCGGAGTCCTTCCGAGTGGTCCTCTTGGAGAACTCGCTGCTGGGGGATGCTGTGCTGGTGGCACCAAGCTCTGCCCAGATAATCATTGAACCCAATGATAAGCCCCATGGGGTTCTGTCAGTCAGCACCCTGGCAACAAATGGTCCAATTATTGTCAATGAGGACATCACCATGAAGTAAGTGATCCAACCAATGATTATGTTAATACATGTGCTGTATGTTGATATCAACATTTTTTTCAATTTGAATCTGCAGAAGGTTTTGATTTTTGTTGTTATTTTTTTTTTTTACAGATTTGAAGAGATTATTGTTGTGAGAAATGGTGGTACACATGGCCATATCACAGTGAACTTTACCGTGACCAGGAATGTGAGTGATGAGTCATCTGTGACCGATGATCTGAGTCCTGCCTTTGGGGTTTTGCATTTTGCAGCTGGCCAGAAGACGTCGGTCATTTCCTTCAACATTAATCAGGACGACCTCCCAGAAGAAGCTGAGGTCTTTCTCCTCAGGCTGTTGCCTAAATCAGTACAAGGTGGAGCAGAGGTGGATAAACCAATGGAGGTTGGTCTTTTGTCATTTCAATGTAGTGTGTCATTGTCAGTGTCTGTTTCTAGTACAGTGAATAGCCATGCTATATGATTGGAAGTTTTAGAAATGTGCTTACTAGCGTTTGCTACTTGGTTTAGCCTCTGGTACAGCTGAGCAAGCACACTTTATATTTTGTCTGTGGTCTAGTTATGATCATTATCCATAAAATACTAGTCCAGAGAGCCAGCAGGACATAACTGAACATGTCATTTATTTTCTTTTTTGCATGTTCTTGACCTATTATCCTCATTCTCTTAATGATATTCTTTTTCCTCCCTTGCACTTACCATGTCTATTCTTCCCCTTCAGATTATCTTCTATCTGCAGGACAGTGACGACGTATACGGTCGCTTCATGTTCCATCCCAATAAGAGTCAGCAGATTCAGAGTGAGCCCAGTGGACGCTTCCTGTCCCTCAGTTTCTTGCGTCAGGGAGGCTCAGTGGGGAGAGTCCAGCTGACCCTCAGTGTTCTCTACCAACCTAATCGGCCCATCGACTCCGTCCTGGACGGGGTGCTGAATGGCAGCAGTGTCTCCAGGGTGCTGTTTGAGCCAGGGCAGCATTTGGCTAAAGTAATATTGCCTATACGGAATGATGCCTTCTTGCAAAATGGTGCCCACTTTCTCATTGAGGTAGGTTTTGAAAAGGGTGGACTAGCCTTAACCCAGTGATGGTTATGAATATAACCGAATGATAGTTACAAAATGAGGCAATAAAGAAATTAAGTTAAAATCCAGAATAGTTTTAAAAAATGTTTGACCTAGTTCTACCATTCCATACAAGTAATTGTTAGACAAGCAGTTAATCATATTGTGATAAAGGGATTTTAATTTGAAGTTAAATCTTACAAATGACATTTTTGCTTTTCCATTTATTCTCAGATGATTTCTGTGCAACTGGACAACATAAGACCCCCTGTGCCATCGATTAGCCCTCGTTTTGCTGGTGCTGTCAACATAAGCCTCATAGTCACTCCAGAAATCGCTACTGGAGAGATTGGGTTTACCAGTAACCTGACGGTGGTGTTACTGGAACCAGAAGACACCAACAGCAGTTTGGTAAAATATAACCTTTAGAATCTGTATCTGCAGGATCAATCAAA
Organism: Alosa sapidissima; assembly: GCF_018492685.1. Classification (NCBI taxonomy): domain Eukaryota; kingdom Metazoa; phylum Chordata; class Actinopteri; order Clupeiformes; family Clupeidae; genus Alosa; species Alosa sapidissima. The sequence goes on from NC_055974.1 coordinate 15,128,092, forward strand.
CTATCAAAACATGCTTGTCTTTTCTTTCAGTGGAGGCGGGGCTTCCCATGTAGTATTAGAGCAGTCTTTTCTGATAGGTAAGAGCTGTTCCTTCTCTAACAGAGAAAGATAAGTTTGTATAGGGCAGATGATGGTGAGCAGCAGGCTGTTAACGTACAGTAGCAAAGGTTTTTTGATGTACAGTAGATGATAAAATCAAGATCAAGATGATAAACGTAGAAAGTGAGTATGAGTGTGTTTCTCTGCTGAGCCCTCTTCAACTAACCCAATTTTAGAGATTCTGCTTGCGACCGACTCAGACCGTTCCACGTCATATGTGACTTCTTCTAGATTGAAATCACATGCTAACTCTGCTTCTGTAAAAAGAGGAGGAGGTCATGTCACTGTCCACTTATATAGCCACTGACGTATCTAGTGACGTGGACATTTTGCTGTATCCCATATACCTTAGCAAAAGGTCAATTCAAATGTTCTTCTTCAGAAAACCAAGCTTACCTCCTTAACCAGTATGTTTCTGTAAAATGATGACTTTTAAAAACAGACTGCCAATTTTTCAAAAACTTAACACAACCATTTAAAAATCTTGTGAAGTAATACTGTAACAACTAGATTCATTTAAACTATATGTTTTTTGTATTACCATAAATTACATAAATCTTTAACCATGATAAAGGCATAATTTTATTGGCAGAGCACAAGTGTGTGATTTCTGTTTTGCCCTCCAGGTGACCCTTTCACTTCGTCGGGATGGAACAGAAGGGCAGGCTGAGGTGTTCTGGAATCTGCACCCAACTGGAGAAAATTATATAGATTTGACCCCTGATGACGTTTCACCCTTCAGTGGTTCAGTCATATTCCAGGCAGGGCAGAGTGATGCAGTAATCAATATCACTGTTTTGGCTGACGACATCCCTGAGATTAATGAAACTGCTTTTCTCACTCTAGACAGGTACAGTATGCTTGGTAACACGTTACTTTAGGTTTCTTAAAAAGAGTGACATGACACTGTCAATAACACTAACCCTTACCCTAAACCTAACTTGTCATGAAAACCACCGAATGACACTTGACAGAAGTGAGTGACAGAAGCGATGTCATGTCATAAACGTTTATGACTTTATATGACTTATAATATTTACAACATGTTCATGACAGTGTCATGTCACTCTTATCTAGATACCTTCAAGTAAAGTGTAACCTTATGCGTAATACCATGAGCTTTAATGTTCACAGACTAATTATATTTTACCAGTATTAGCAGTATTTTTTCGGTAGTATGGTTGAAGTAGGTTTTTGTGAGTGAAAAATAAATGTGTCTTACAAATCATCCATATCTGTCCATGTTAGTTTTGACCATGATACTTAAAGCCATTCCCCTCTTGCTTGTTTTCAGGGTAGTGACTGCACGGTTTGTTGTGTACTTTGGGTAAGTTGAGAGAAAAAACACATCATGGTTGATTATCTCAACCCAAAACCATGAACCATGTGTACAGCCCCTACTCATATTTACCTCTGAATCTCATGTCCATGAGGTTTTGGAAACTGAGTATAGGCCAGGGAGTTTCCTCCTCTTCTGACACATGAGCACAATACAAGTGATGTGAGTCAGTGAAATTGGCCAATGAAACCATAAAAAAATTGTTCACAGTTGTGTGTTCACATCGTGAAACATTTCTCCATGGACCTCACTTTGTGCATTGCCTTGAAATGAAATGTAAGAATTTATGTTTGTGTGTATGTTTATTCCACAGGGCAAATACAAAGAACCAAATTCTAAAGCCTGGCTTTACCGCTCGTGAGATTGTCATATTGGAGAATGATGATCCTGGAGGAGTCTTTGAGTTTTCAGCAAGTTCCAGAGGACCATGGACTATCAATGTAAGATCCAGCTGTCTGGTACTTTGCCTAAAATGTAAACGTCCACAATTACAAAATTGAAACATGATATTTAGTTTTATAGAACTTACACAACACTGAGTGATTGGACTGTTGTGGGACCATTGCAAACAACACATTTGAATTTACAGGCTATTTGTAACATCATCCCTGGCAATAGGACACAGACCTAGTGCTAATATTGTAGGCTACTGATGTTAAAAAGTGATGACACCAAATTATTCTGCAGTTAATCTCTTGCAATAAGAAGAGAGAAAGGAGTTCACAATGGAGCAGGAAGAAAATAAAACAACATTCTCTACCTGAAGTAGCATAATTCATACATGAAGGCCAGCTGACAGAGGCATTTGACATCACAACAGGAGTTAGACAAGGCTGTTTACTTTCTCTATTACTATTCCTCTTAGTGGTCAACCAATGGACCCTGTTTACATAACTGGACGACCTAGACTTTGCAGATGATATCACATTACTGCCCCAAACCCAGCAACAAATGTAAGAGAAATTGAGAGAGGTAAAAGAGAAGGCAGCTGAGACAGGTCTCCACATTAGCACACAGAAGACCGAAGTGCTCAAGGCCAATACAAAGATGCTGGCCAGCTTGATGGTTAACCACCAACCACTAGAGGAAGTCAACTCCTTCATTTACCTGGGAAGTGAGGTTGTGAATGATGGCGAATCAGAAAGGAATGTAAAGAGGAGAATAGCAAGGCAAGAGCTGCATTTGGCATGATGGGGGCCATATGGAGAGCACGTAACAAGCACACCATTCTGCTTACCATTTTCTCACTGCTAGGAGGGTGAAACAGTAGAGCTAACTGTGGTACGTTCACATGGAAAACTACTGAGACAGCTTATTCGCTTTACGTTGGCACCCTTGGGAACTGAAGAATTCTATGGTGCCACAGGCATTCTAGAGTTCCAGCCAGGCGAGAGAGAAGTGATGGTAGCACTGGTGGCCAAGCAAGATGGCGTGCCTGAGGTTTGTCCTTACAACACGTCAGAGGAAAAACTATGAATGTATTTATTTCTGCTTTTGGCTTAAGTCGTTATTTCAAATATTTTCCACGTCAGAAATAGCATGCTGTTTCTTCTAGATTAGCATGTGTAGAATTAAAATATGAAATTTATTAATAGCTGATTGCTTACAGCTACTGTTACAGTTTACTGTTTATAATCTATTAGAAACGAGCTTCTTCTGATCAATTTCTCTAACTTCTCCCTCTATACTGCCCTACAAAGGCAAAATACTGTAACATCATGTTTGGTCAAAAATGAGTTAATGCCATTTTTGCGGTATTTGCTAAAAAATAAAGGGCTATGACAACTGTAACTTCCAAAAGCATACGAAACAGAAACTTTAAAGTCATTTTTCTCAGTTTTACACTCTAGCAAGTTAAGTTATTTTGCCTTTGCATTGCAGTATAGCTATGATTAAACATTTGATTCTATTATATCGACCCTATATTTATGCATTTTTTCAGTCGTTCATAGTTGTGGTTGGGTTATCGCATGCCACATATTCTTGCATGTGTGTCTACAGCTGGATGAGTTTTTCTCTGTGGTACTAAGCAGTCACAGCACCCCTGCCAGTCATCTTGGAAGCCACAGAGAGGTCAACATTACTGTTCGTCAAAATGAAGATCCTTTTGGGGTCATAGAGTTTGGCCAACCTGGGTTGTCATTCTTTATCAATGAAAGCAGTGCCACAAATTCTTATTCAGGTGTGTGACAGGAGTAAATACCATTTTCAGTTTCATAATTCATTTTTTTGCTGGGCAGATCTTTTTTGGATGAAATGACAGTTTTGAACAATTCACTTTTATTTGATATTAATTACATTAGTTAGCTTCCAACTTCCAACAGTTAACCATCTAACTATATGGGCCTTGTTTGTAGCCTCTTACCCTATTGTGAGGAAGAGGGGCACATTTGGGAACGTATCTGTTGCGTGGGTCATTGAACCTAATACATCAGAGGATGTCAGACCAATGCACGGACATATTGACTTTTCAGAGGGGGAATACGTAAAAAACCTCACACTCTTTTCTGCACCTGATGAGGTACCCCACAAACACACACACACACACACACACACACACACAGTGTGTACAAAAGCATGTGGGATAGACCAAGTTGTTGTTTTATCTAAATGGACTTCACTGCTTCCTTTAGGTTCCAGAGGACATGGAAAACTTTACTATTTCTCTCCTGCATGCAACTGGTGGTGCGCGACTTGGAAACAATCGGAATGCAACCTTACAGATCTATGAAAATGATTACCCAATTTACTTTGCAGGTACATTCATAAACATTGTCTCCTTCATGATTTTGACTATACAGCTATTCAAGTCAGTTTGCAAAATAGAAATCGATAACAATAATGTACTCCTTAAAGGAGAACTGTGGCCCTTTTCAACATAGGGCTCTGATGTTAAATTGCTATTTGCCTTGAAAAATTCAGTGTCAGTGGAACCCAGTACTGGAAATTAAGTTTTTCTTCTTAAGTCTTTCTTCAGGCTAGTGTTTCTCTGTAATTCTGTATATTTTACCCATAACTGTGTGTGACTGATCTCTTTCCCTCTCTTTGTCTTCATCCAAACAGAGCCTCTTGTTGTTATAGTTGCAGAAGGAGAAACGGCTAATTTCTCTCTTCTGAGGGCAGGGCCAGCTGATACTACTGCAACTGTAATGTATCGATTTGCCTTTGGTGGCGCTTCACCTGATGATGTCATTCCTTTAAGCAACGACTCACTTGTTCCATTTAATGTTGGAGAGCGGATGAAAACCATCTCCTTCATGGTGGAGGATGATGATATTCCTGAAACTGATGAACTCTTGTACATAATTTTGTTTAATGCAACAGGTATGGTTTGGATATTGTTCTCTCGCTAGAATGTTGTCCCTTTTTCAGCTTCTTAGAAATAGATCAGGCATTTAAAGAAGAAATCCGACGAGTTTTCACTTAGATATCCGTTTCTCAAAGTCACCGAGTACTGTCGGAAAACCCCAAAAACAATCGTTTTACCTAGCTCGAGTGGCAGCTAACGCAGCCAGGCAGCTACAGCGCTACACTTTGGGGGCATGTCTGTGAGCTCCCATGTGCATGCCTCTAGAGTGTTGTAGCTGCATTACACTTAAACATCATCAACAGGATATAAGCTCAGGTGGCTGGCTTGCAGTTTAAACCTGCTCAACAAAGGACACTTACTGTACAAGCATCAATTAACTTTTGTTGCCACTGTTTACATGGACAGGAGATGCAGTGGTCTATGAAAACCACACCGGGACCATTGTAATTGAGGCGAATGATGATGCCAATGGGATCTTCTTCCTTGATTCCTCTGAGAAGCCTGTAGAGGAGGGCAAAACAAACAACTTCTAGTGAGGAGATCCACAGTTTCCCTTGTACATTCACATTTATATGTTAGACCATTTTTGTGAAGAATATGTGTATTTTTTAACTAAACAACTTAACAACTGACACATTTGACTGCACCATATCAATCTAATTGAGTTTAAATATTATGATCATGTATCTTCTGTTTCAAGTGTTTTGAGAGACAAGGGACACTTTGGCAACGTTACTGTATTCTGGCAACTCTTTGCAAATGATACCCCTCTTCAGCCTGGAATGGAGTTCAGCAACACATCAGGCTCTCTAGTGTTCACTACGGGGGATGCCATCAAGCCCATTATCTTAGAGGCGATATCTGATAAACTCCCAGAGTTCATTGAGTTCTATGTTCTGATGCTTGTAAACATTTCAGGTAAAGTCACTTGCTTAGCCTTTCTTCTGTCCATTTTCTTCAGTCCATTTTTTTTTCAAAGTAACATCTTTGTTTTTTTTCTCTTATACTGCAATATACAGTAGGTGGATACCCTAGGGAAGGTGGTCAGTTAGCTGCAGCAAACCTCAGTACGTCAGTCATCATACCATTCAACGATGACCCTTTTGGAGTGTTCTTTTTCTCCGAAGAACACATGGACCAAGCTGTTGCAGAAGACGTTGTGTCTGATGATGACATGTCAAACACCGTCTCCTTAACTGTTCTCAGGCAGCAGGGAACATTTGGAAAGGTGTCTGTTGTATGGGAAATCCTGTCTGGAGATTTCCCTAATGGCTTGCCTCCTATGAAGGACCTTCTTTTATTGGCCTCCTTCCCACAGTCAGTGGAGGTCCAACCTCCTGGTAGAGGCCATTATGCAGGCACTGATGCCTTATTCTTTTCTGGTCTCCAAGGAGCCTATGGGGCCATTGACGCTAATGTTCCGTTATTAGACGGACTCCACAGCCTTGTCAATTTCAGCGTATCAGTCTGGCTAATGCCTCAGGACAATACCAATGGATTTATTTTCTCCAAAGGCGACAGCAATGGAACCCTTTATTATGGAGTTAAAATCAGTGTAAATGAGTCATTTCTTAATGTGATGCTCTTCTACGTGGCTGTTGGGTCAAACAGAACTCAAGTAGAGAAGGCCACTATAAGCAAATCTGTCGGGGACAACACATGGATCCAAATTGTTATCACAGTAGACGATGGGATTGTTCTTTTTTTTTTGGATGGAAGCCCAATTCCAGATGGAATAAAAAGCCTTAACGGGGAGGCAATAATTGACGGTATGTTACAACAAATATAATATTATTACAATATTGTTTACCTATGTTTAAATAATGTTGTATCAGGTATACAATATTATATTGGGACATTTGTGACATGTTAAAATAAATGTTACAATATAATATTGTATACCTGATTCCTACACCCTACAACATGTGTACATGTGCTCTATGTACTGTATGTCAGAATGATGTTTGTTCAAGTATTTGCTTCATTCTGTGTGTGAATTGTCTGACTGATTGCCTGCCACTGCTTGAAACGTTTGGGTGTACGATTGTTTTACAATTTCTTCGTATGAATAATCTTAATATGTATATATATTTGTGTGGAAATTCAATTAATGCCATCAATGACATTTTTTTTTTTCTATTTCAGTGACTGCACCAGTTCATATAGGCTCAAACCCGGTTGGGGAGGAGCGTTACCAGGGCCTGATGCAAGACCTGCGGCTATACTCTTCCTCTTTGAATTATACCACAATCAGGGAGCTCTATGATCAGCCAGCCAGACATGACCTACAAATTGTCTCCGGTTACCTTGAATACCAACAGGACGAGAGTGAGAAAACCATATTGGTGGAGGTGCTTGATGACCAGGACACAGAGGGGGAGGAGTTATTCTACCTGCAGCTGGTTAGTGTCCGTGGAGGTGCTCGCCTTCCTATGCCACACCCCACAGCCATCCTTCGGGTGCAGAAAAGTGACAGCGCCAATGGGCGATTTGGATTCTCTGGGAACTGCATACCTGAGGTAAACGATTCATCTGGGAAATTAGATATTCCTTTTAAAATGAGATTCCTGGTATAATTACACAGCATGCATCTATTATACATAGTAATATACTTTTGTGGCACCACCAGTTTATGCACATTGTCTATCTCATATAGAGTGTGTATTTACCACCATTTGGGGACACTTAAAAATGGCCATTCTTCATCATAGACTGATAACTGTATCTTCCTTTGTTCTTGCATAGCTTGGAGCTGTGAGTCACTGCTTTCTTTTAGGAGGACATTGAACCTCTGAATGTTGAATGTTCAAATTCAGTTTAACTTTCAATGCAATATAAAGTCACCTTGATTGCCGTAAAGTCTTCTACGAAAATAATGGAATGGATAATCCATATGTTCCTTCCATTTTTTGACTGAATATTCTTTTATCTTTTTAACAGATATCAGAGGAGGGATCTGTCATATCTTGTGCCATCGAGCGCATTCTTGGAACCCTGGATTATGTTTATATAAACTACACTCTTATTCAGATCGATTCAACTGATGTTACCTCAGACTTTGCCAACTCAACTGGTGTAGTTGTTTTTCAACCTGGACAGCGTTCTGAGGTAACTGTTTGAAATCGGTCTGAAATGGCACTCCAAACTGAAACTAAATGTGTGATTCACAGTCTGACACAATTGGTTCTAATAACGCACAATCTACTGTGGTAACACTATCCTGCACAAACTAATGCTAATTTAATCAGTGGGCAAAACCATCTTGGTAATTGAATGCCACACAACACCAATACTACAAGCAAACACTGGAGGGTCAGTGCACAGATGAAGAAGTTCTAAGTACTGTACATTAATTCCTTTTAAGTAACACCATTCCCACAAAACTTCTAAAAGTCATAGACAAGGAAGTCTCATTTTCTTTCTCTAGATGTTAAAAGAGCACTACAAATTGCTCAAATCATTACCCATTCTATAAAGGAATCAGTATGCATGAAACAGTTGCAGAAAGAAAAATGGCTGACAATCTGTTCCTAACCTTGCTGCTTCTTTGTGCATCATAGATTATTTGTACTGTACATTCAAAGTGTGAATCAGTGCACAATGCTTTGCATGTGCATAGTCATTTTTCATAATAAACGTCCATGCAAACATTTTATATCCCCCTTCTTAAGGTCTTGAACTTGCTGGTGTTGGATGATGACATTCCAGAGTTTGAGGAGCGTTTCCAGGTTATCCTGGTCTCTGCTGCCTCCAGTGACGGGTTGCCTGGTACAACCCCTACAAGTGGAGCGAGCATTGACCCTGAAAATGCTGTCAACGTGATTACAATCAAGTCCAGCGATTATCCATATGGTATGACTGGAATCCAAGTGCCCAATTATAGTAACATTTTGCTAAAACTGAATAGGGATATTGTGATGTTACTGTACCATGGCAGAAACCTTGGAGACAGCAGTATCTAAATCAGGATGTTGCATGTTTCAGCCATGTTTCCATTTACGCAATTAGTCTTAGAATTAGTCTTAGTTGATCACCAAATATGTTAGAATGCCCTCACAATTTGGTACTCGTTATATGGGATATCAGTAAACCAGGCCCCAAGTTTTTTCTTCTGAATCCACTCTTGTTATTTTAAAAAGATGCATAGACTTGCTTTCTGATAATTGTCATATCAATAGACTAACCTCTCTTGATCTGTCCTGCAAATTTGGTCAGATGATGTGATGAGTGAAGCCCTATTTATGAAATAAAAATGTTTAATCTCTACCCCTAAAAGGGCTCCAGTGGAGGGCACTGAACAACAGTGGTAATTGGGATTGTCCCAAAGAGAGACACGATGGAGTATGAGACTGGGGATAAGGACATAAAAATAGTTGGAAAAATAACTGTAGCTCAGGTATTCATTGTTGCACCAATGTTCATGTACTTGGTGTTATGATAAAGCAATACCAAAATGTTCTCTGACTTCCTGCTCTGTCCTTTTGACCGCCAGGGCTGATGCAGTTCCAAACGGACTTATTACCGGCTGGAATGATCTTACCAGCTCCCAAGGATGCACGTATAATTGTGAAAGAAGAGGATGGTATAGCCCATGTAATGGTGGCCAGAGCACAAGGCTTAACAGGAGAAGTTATTGTCGGATACCGCACCATTCCTTTAACGGCTATCAGTCCAGGGGATTACAAGGTTTTTTTTCCCCATTCTTTATTCATATAATTTCATGAATAAACCTACAAAAATATAAGCAAAGAATAAATAAAGATGAAACAGTAAAGAGTAATATGCAAAATTACCAACAAGCAGTTATCAGTTACAACAGAAGGGACTGCACATTGGAGAGCATAGCAGACCTTTGTTTTTATTTTCTAAACAGGATGTGAATGGAACACTAGTATTCAAACAAGGACAGAGATATAAGTACATAAACGTCACCATCATTGACGATCAAGTGCCTGAGCTCGAGAAGGTGTTCAGAGTGGAGCTCCACAGTCCAGTTGGTGGAGGTAAGAGCGTGAAGTTCTTTGGCCAGTCAGTGGCAAACATACTATCCTTGAGAGTGCAGTCAAAGCACGCACATCCTAGATTTGAAGCAGGACTAAAGGCAAACAAGTAACAAGTAAAAGAAAAGTCTGCTACCACCAGAATATGCTCCCAATAGTTTAATTTAATTGCGTGACGTCTGAGGAAGGGTTGAAAGGCCCGAAACATGCAGTCCTTGACATTTGTTTTTCTTGTGCGAAGGACTTTTAGTGTGCAATGTAAACATAGGTTCTCTTTCAGTCAACACAGTTCAATGTCACATTTGTGATGCACCCGGCAAGTCACAAGGGGCTGCATTCTCACATTCGCGCACATTCCCAGTTACACTCCTTTGAGTTAGGCATATTCTCCCCAGGTGCTGCCATCACATACACAGTGATTAACTTTAGAAAATAGGCGGCCGTATTTATAGAGTCAAAACGTAGTACATTTTGCATGTCGCAAAAGGGTGGAACGTGTTGTCATTATAAATTTGAAAACTCGTTGAAATTGAAAGCAAGGTGAACAGCAAATAACTTCAAAACAACTGTTTCCATCACATTAGAAAACTCCTTGCTGTTGCTTTAATATGCTAACTTAGTCACTTTCGATTAAAGTATCTTCTAAAGTATCTTCTAAGTATGTGCTAATGTGTAAATGTTGTTCTCTGTACGCAATTCGGAACATGTCACATCAGCAGCACTGTAAATCAACAATGCGCATATTCAACTTTGCATTCAGTGGGAGTTCTAACATTTCTTTTCTGTCTTTTAGCCAGCCTGGGTGCTGCCTCGACCATCACTGTGACAATTGCTGCTTCCGATGATGCACATGGAGTATTTCAATTCAGTGCCAATTCACTGTCAGTTAACGCCACAGAGCCAGAGCAGAGCCACAGCACGGTGACCATGCAGGTGAGAAGATTTAAGAATAAGAATAAGTACTTGACTGTCACAACAGCACCGTCATGTGCATGTAAACATAAAAAACCGTAAAAATAATAAGTTATAAGTTTAAGAAAAAATAAATCATTAGTAACACCTGTTTGTGTTACATATGTGACCTGTCTTGCTCTCTGGTCCACAGGTGAAGCGCTCCTTTGGCGCGCTGTCTGACGTGACAGTGTTCTGGGAGGTAGAGCCGTCTGCAAAGCAAGAGCTGTTGCGCATCACTGGGAACTTGACCTTCAGTTTTGGTCAAATGGTGTCAGACATTGTTTTACAGGTCTTACAAGATGAAATCCCTGAACTAGATAAGACCTTCCAAGTGATCCTATCGAACGTCTCCCATGGTCGCTTAGGGGAGAGGTTGGTTGCATCCCTGACCATATTGGCAAGTGATGATCCCTACGGGCTCTTTGTGTTCTCTGAGGACAACCGTCCAGTACGGATATCTGAGGCCAACGTTACGGTCACCCTCACCATACAGCGTCAAAAAGGTCTCGTTGGGACGGTGAGGGTGAACTACCAAACTCTAAAAGAGACAGATGCCGCCCCATTCCACACACCAGGTGTGGGCCGAGCCACTGAAGGCAGTGACTTCATTCCCATTAGGTCATCAGTGACATTTGCACCCAATCAGAGTGAGGCGAATGTAACCTTACAGGTTCTAGATGATGAAACACCAGAAAGGGGGGAATCTATCTTCGTAAAGCTGGTCAGCGTCCTTCTCATGAAGGGAGCACAAGATCGCCCAAGTGAGAATATTGAGATATTGTATATATATTCAGTATCTATCTGTCTGTCTATCTGTCTGTCTGTCTGTCTGTACAGTCTAGCAGTGAAGTTGTATTCTCAGTGACTGAGTTAAGTATGTGACGCTCATTACTTTCTATCTTGTCTCAGTTTCACCTAGTCTTGGATCAAGAATTGACACTGTGGCCCAAGTTATCATAAAACCCAGTGATGATGCATTTGGAATGCTGCAGCTGTCTGTGTCTGCCGTGATGGTGAAGGAATATTATACTGGACCCATTATCAACGTGACACGTGTTGGGGGAATCTTTGCGGATGTGTCTGTTAAGTTCATAGCCGTGCCAATAACTGCCACATTTGGTGAGTAAGACACGCTTTTCTCACCTCCAAAGAGTCTACTGAGAGTTAAAAAAAAATGTAATTACTTCCCAATTCATAGTTTTTTTTAACGTGCTATCCGTACATTAGTATAAACAAAAGTATTAACAAAAAAGTACAATAAAAATCAACTTTTCAGCTGTGGACATTCAACAAAGCATTCTGTTTTTGTTTTTTTATGCAGGTGAAGACTTCAGCATTGCCTCGTCTGATGTGGTTCTCCTGGAGGGGGAGACCAGTAAGCCCGTGCCCATCCTGATCATAAACGACAAGGAGCCTGAGTTGGAAGAAACTTTCCGCATTCAGTTGCTCAACCAGACAACAGGGGGCGCACAACTGGGTGTCCCGACACAAGCAATTATCACAATTCTGCCATCTGATGACCCCTTTGGGTCTTTTGGTAAGGCCTGACTGGACACTTAGTTACATTACTATGGACTGTAATATGCATTACTATGAGCTATGATGCCATGCTGGCATACATTTTTAGATATTATTTTTTACTTATTTATGTATGTCCTATATGCTGTATAACTTAAGTGTTTCAGACAGATGAGATTACCATTGAAGAGCCTGAACTTCGTCCAGTTGAGATCTCTTTGCCTATTGTGAGAGAAGCTGGGACAATGGGCGAAGTGACTGTGCAGTGGCAGGCCACAGTCAATTCACAAGAAGCTGTGGCTGATCTCTTACCTTCATCTGGAGGAGTAAGCTTTGCAGCAGGCGAAACAATACAAATCTTAAAGGTTGAAGTCCTTCCTGATGATGTTCCAGAGATCACAGAGGTGAGAGACACATGATATGTGTATGGCAGCAACTTTATTGTAAGAGCAGTTTATGTTCAGTATGATCATTCAGTGTTGTTTTGTTTGCAGATAGTCAAGTTGAAACTCATTGGTGCCACTAATGGAGGGAGCATTGGAGCAGAGAGTATTGCCAATATTATCATCCCAGCCAATGACCACCCTTATGGAACTGATATTCACTTTGATCAGTCTGTCTACCGTGTGTGGGAACCTTTACAAGGAGCCTATATTGCTAACATCACTGTGCGAAGAAAGTAAGACTTGCTGTATATTTTCTGTTGTTTATTTAACTATACATACACATAAATGGGAAATATTTTGACATAAGATGTCATTAAAATAGGCATGCCTTTCTTGGGGCTTGAGTAATTTTTCAAGGCACTTAATTTCTATTTTTCCAGTGGTGGTCTTTTTGGTCGTCTGAAGATCCTATACAGCACATCAGAACTTGATGTGGTGAGCATCGCTCGGATGAGGGGACATGATCTTTTGATGCATTATGATCCTCCTGTCAGAGGGGCTTATCTTAGTGCCACACCCATATCAGTCAGTGTCAACTCCTCTCCAAACCCCCTCAGCACCTGTGCTGAAGTTTGCCTGCTGAAACAGACTTGTATCGCTTTTTCCCTCACCAACACCTCCACTGGTTCCGTCTCGTGTGTCTGGGTGAACACAGGGAAACTAAATCCTAACCCCCAAACCATCACCTATATCAAAAACAGAACGTCTGTTGCGTCACTGTTGAGTTCCCAGGCCCGCGCTGGAACCGATTACACTCCTGTGATTGGCCAGACAGCCATCATGGCCGATGGCTCTGGAGAAGCAAACCTAACAGTGGCAATCCTCACTGACTCACTAGCGGAGATGGACGAAAGTTTTAACATACATATCCTCAATGTCAGCCTTGTCAATATGACAGTGGAAGAGAAGAACCGACCGACTGTGGGACAACCAGATTCAGCCCTGGTGACCATTAATATGAATGGGGATGCGTTTGGAGTATTTGTGCTGCACATCCTCCACCCTAATGCGACAGAGGACGGCCTGTACCTAGAGATAAGAGAGGAGCCACAAACGTCGGTCCTCCTGGTCATTGAGAGGACGGGCGGGGCTTTGGGAAGAGTGACAGTGGAGTGGAAACATGTCGGAGGCAGTGCAAGCCCCAATCTGGATTTCACTGGAACTGGTGAAGCGCTTGCATTTGTAGATGGTAGGTTCCATCAAAGATTTGTTATCTACTGTATAGTGATATAACTCCTTCAATACCTGTCAACTACCTGTGAAATAATACCTGATTGTTCACTCTGTTCAAAGGTGATGTGAAAAAGACCATAAGAATCCTCATCACTGATGATGATGAGCCGGAGGGAAATGAAACCCTAGTCATTGGCCTGGTCAGAACAGAGGGAGGCAGCCGTATCCTGCCTGGCTCCGATTCCATCACCATACTCATTCTTGCCAATGATTTTGCTGCTGGAATTGTGGGATTCAGCAACACTTCCAGATCAGTCACTACACGAAAAGGTAGTTAGTCACACATTTATTTGATCTCTCAATTTATGGAAAATAGTGGTATAGGTGATAACATATACAGTATACACACACACACACACACACACACACACACACACACACACACACACCAGAAAGGAAAATCCAACATAAGATCTATTTTTGGTGTACCCCATTTTACCTAGACACAATTTAGCAACATGTACAGTATGTAATGTTAAAATGCATTGAATGTGTAGGTTTTAGTAATTGTGATTAGATATTAGGCACTTAGATCTGTAGATATTCAAACATATACGGATATCTTCAGTATAGTGCTAGAAGACTTTGTATGGTCTACATGTTGAACCACATTTACACATTTACAGAGCCTTGGTTACATTTTGAGTTTAATTATGTCAATATCACTTTTTATTTTGTGTCCAAGGTCACAGGCTGACTCTACATGTGGACAGGACAGCTCCTGGAATTGGAAATGTTACTGTTAACTGGAAAATCCTTGGTGCCGATGTCTCTCTAACTTTCACTGAAACTTCAGGACAACTCTTCTTCCCTGGAGTAAACTCATTTGACTGTGTATTTCTAATGTAAAAGGTCTACTGCAATTATGCCAATGGTCATGTTAAACAGACAAGTATATTTAGCAATATTGGTGACTTGAAATGATGACTGAGAGCAATGTATTGTATGATCTACAGTAAACCTCTAAATATAATATGTCTACCTACAAGATAAAATCCTATATGTATTCAAGTCTACAGCTGTGACACAACCAATTGATGATTCTGATGAAACAGTTGTAAAAGGCTTTGAATTGAAAAAAGACTGACATCCTTCACCAGACATATTTTAAACTAATTTGATCGAGATTCAGCTGTGTGTTTGTATTTATTTATATCACTTTTTGTTTGTTCAGGGCATGCTGAGCAACACAGTTATTCTACAACTGTTTGATGATAAAATTCAAGAACAGAGGGAAGTTTATAGAGTGATTCTCTCCAACATTTTGACTAAAGGTACCTAGTCACCACTGGTGACTTTACCTCCATGTAAACTTTGGATCAGATTAAGACAGATATTCTGTGCCACTGATCATGTGAAAACTTTTGAATTTTGAAACTACTATTGTTATACAGCCGTCGTCACATCCCAAAATATTTTAATTTACTCCAGGGGTTGTGTCCAGCGGAAGGGCTATCCTGTCCCCAGAGGGCAGAGAAGCAGTAGTGAGTGTGGAGGCTGATGATACGCCTGAGCCTGAGGCCACGGTGTTGACCATTCCGCCCTCTTCTCGACGGGTGACCTCGCCTGAGGAGGACGTTACTCTGCACGTTGTCGTCAGACGGGTGTCGGGGGCCTCAGGTGAACATTAGAACAGATGAGTATTCTTCAAAAGCAAAGAGCAAGCACTATGAATCTGAAAAACAACAAGCAATGCAGTGTTGTGAGGCCAATACCTAAATGTCTTGAGTTAATCAGAACCGATGATATTTTGTGAAAACCCATTTATGTTAGCCATTGGTTAGCAGTAGATCCATGTGGACACAGAAGAATTACTTATGGATGACATAACAGTACATAATATTCCAGATTAAGATATGATATATAATATGGTGGTGGCTGACCCACAGCAGCGTTAATTGATGCAATTGACATTAGTCTATGGAACTTCAGTCACAAAGCCTAACGTACGTTTTTAAGTCAAGGGGGTTGAATTCTTTCTGAAGACCGTGTTTGATGTGTGTTTATCCCCAGGAGCGGTGCAAATCAGCTATGCTACTGTGCGTGGCTCCTTGACAAACCTAACTGATACGGGTTTGGCTCAGCCTGGAGAGGACTTCCAGCCACTCGATGGTTCCATCATACTTCCAGAGAGCCAGACATCAATATCCATTCCCATAAGAATTATAGATGTAAGGTGTATAGATCATGTATTTTAAAATAAAACAGAAAGGTTCAGGGTGAGGAGATGAGGTAATTTCCATAGAACGCCAATGGAATTTAGTATTCTCTGAAGTGGCAGCAACATTTGTTTTCAAGCTAGACATAAAACAGACGTTTTTCTTTTTAATAAAACTGTCCACCACCATATTTGAGATGTGATGCAGTCACTTACTGAAAAAGTCTGGCTGCCGCCTGTGCTCTGGTCACCCAAGTTGACATAAACATTAACAAAGATAAAGGAGGAAAACTCCCCCAGCTAACAACAATGGCTTGCATTTATGAATAAGTTGGGCTGTGGTTTGTACATAGGTAGTACTGTAAGATCTGTACACTAAGCTTAATTTATGTGGAAACAGATTCAGTGCATCATCACTAAAAGCACTCTAATGTGATGATGTAAGCCTAGCAGCTGAAGCCCACTGTTTGAGATACTGTAGATTAATTCAATGATATGGATGTTAAATAATGTTAAAATGTCTTTATATTTGTTTATGGTAATTTC
The DNA here is from genome assembly GCF_018492685.1 of Alosa sapidissima. Lineage (NCBI taxonomy): Eukaryota > Metazoa > Chordata > Actinopteri > Clupeiformes > Clupeidae > Alosa > Alosa sapidissima. Next base: position 15,144,695 of record NC_055974.1, read on the forward strand.
TCTGTCCAGGATGACATACCTGAATTACAGGAAGTATTCCTACTCAAGATAACGTCTGCTGTGCTCCTAACCTCACTTACCAATCTAGGTATGTGTATTCATCATCACAGTGTGACGGGACAGTTTGACATGCAAAAGATGTTCACAATATGGCCTCAGTATCTTTGAGAATATAAAATGGATCTTACATTTCTCTCCAGACATTCATGGTCTTGTGGCAGAAATCATCATTGAAGCTAATGATGGGATCCAAGGTGTTATGAACTGGCAGAGTATCAGGTAGGACTGATAGGGGAAAAAGGGGGAAAGACCAACAGAGTACAGACTGCCAATTGAAGCCTGTGTTCCACTAGCTGATTTTGCAGTAATTTTACTATAATTTATTTAGTTTTGAAGTGAATGAGACAGTGGGACTGCTGAGACTCGTGGCCTTTAGAGATGTGGGAGTCTATGGGAATGTTTCTATATCCTACTATACCCAGAACCTAGAAGCCCAGTTGGGACAGGATTTCAACACCACTCCCTCAGTAAGACACAATACATGCTGAGATTTGTGCATGTGTGTAGTATACATTTGGAACATTCTAATTTAAACATTCTAACTTAAGGTGCAGGAATCTCAAACGCCTTTCACCATTTTCTTCTTCCTCATTTCCACTTCTTATAGGTCTTACACTTTGCCCATGGAGAGAGATTTAGGTTCATTGAGATTGAAATTTTAGATGATTCTCTCCCAGAGGGGGATGAGCAGTTCCTGGTGATACTAACCAACCCCTCTCCTGGTTTGGAGCTGGGTGCCAATGTTTCAGGTACCTTATAACAAATAGAAAAATGTTTTGATCAGCTTTTCTGTTTGACATGGTACAGTGTTTTCAATAAGGAGATAGAATAACACAGAATATACCACCTGCTTCAGTAGTTTTTCCCCCCCGATCTGCCTCTGTAGCGACAGTGACCATCTTGACTAGTGACGACGGCCATGGAGTAATATCCTTCAACGACAGTGAACACTTTTTACTGAAGGAGCCAACGTTTAAGGCTGGGATCAGCGAGAGTGTAGCTGTGCTTTATGTATTCAGAAACCCACCAGAAGGGACCTTTGGCACGGTCAGTGTTCAGTTTTCGGTCACTGACAACAATGGTTCACTTAACACCAATGATCTAACGCCCTCAGAGGGTGTTGTGGTGCTGGAGGATGGAGTCAGATTTCAGGTGAGTTTTACGATGACCATCTTGTATTTTTTCCTTGAATTTACAGAGAAATCATAGGACTTATTTTTTTTCCATTTTGCACTCTGCAAACAATGATTGGAAAGTCATTATACATAATATGTTTTTACCTATTTAGTTTTTTTTTCCTTGAATGTGTTAGTATGTCTATGCATGTGTGACCCTTGCTAGGAGTTGGGCCATTTAAGGCTGAAATAAAAGATATATGCTACTGTTGGTTGGTGTGGTGAAGGTCTGCTGTTTTTACTTATGGAAAATGAATTGTGTCCAAGGTCCTAGAGATTTGGGCAGTTCTAGATGAAGAACCAGAGACGAATGAGACATTCATTGTGACGCTGTTTAATCCAACGGGTGGTGCAAGACTCGGGGAAGCTGTGCAGATCTCCATCACAGTTTTGGAGAACAAAGCCCCCCTCAGCCTTTTTAGAATATCAACATCTGACAGTGGGCAAGTCATTTTCAGTCTCTCACAAGCTTTGTGTGTGTGTGTGTGTGTGTGTGTGTGTGTGTGTGTGTGTGTTTTCCTTCATGTACACACAAAATATGCATATCCCTTAACTTAAGCAAAGTATAACTATATCTCTTCAAGTTCAAGCCGTATTGTTGACCTAATCTAAACAAAAAGCTATTCATAGAACTTAGAAATGAAAACCTGGACACTCTAAGAACATTAGACCCACAGGTTATGGGGTCAACCCTGGTAACACTACTACCTTTACTTTCTTTGTTTTTAATTAAGTTATTATTACAAATAATTGGTGTTTTTTGTTGTTGTTTTTTTTTTTTTCACTTTTGAGCTAGCAGTGCTAATTCTGTCAACAAAAGATGTATATGTCTGCTGTAAGAATTTCACAATCTTGCTTGGGTTTTGTAGGCTGAATTCAGTGGAAGTAGAAGAGGGGGATACGGTGTATCTAACGGTTTCCTGCAGCAGCAGTGTAGACACGATCATGAGTGTGGAATGGGAGACAACACCCAACTCTGCTGTTGGCATGTGTAAGCAAATAACTGCTCTCTAAAACCTCTGAAATTATTATCATCATTTCACTTTGTGAAATTAAACATTTCTTCCTCCTTAATGTTGGCAAATATGGCATCTTTACATCCTAAAGGGAAAAAATGCCTTGAAATATGAATTTCCTACATAGGCTGAAACCTATTTTTCTTACCTTTTTTACTGACCAACATGGGAGAATATGATTCTAAAAGCCAAACTTTAACTATTTATTACCAATAATGGGTTGATGGTAGTTTGTTTTATATTATTATTACTTAATAATAATATTGCCATACATATTCACAGTGGGTTCACATGCTCACTTGGCTGAATATCAACTGGTTGGACATGAGACCTCAGACTGGTGTTTATTTTCCCATGGAGATGATGTTTTGGCTCTACATACAAGCCAGACCCAGGCAACTCTGTATCGCTGGGTGGGCGTCCTTGTGCCAGTAGAGGTAATATGCAGAAGTCAGCTTTTTTATGTTAGTAATGTTCCTTTGAGTTTTTGCATCAGCTGGATCCAAGTGTGAAACTGTCAGAATATGTCAAAACACAGGTTTAGCTGTTATATTTTAATCTCTGACAAGGACAGGATGTCGACACCCATTTATAGCCTAATCTATTAACCATTCTTCTCTCTCCATAGTCTGTCATAATACAGGGTCCAAGTAAATGTGTGGGATTCACTGTAAATGGTACATCATATGTGGCTGTTTCCCATGGAAATGACACTCACTCTCCCAGTATAAACATCTTCAGACTGCAATCTGATTTCAACTTAACTCTGGTAACTATTGAAATAACATTTATTCATTATGTTTGTAGATAAAACTTTGTTCTGGTAAATTTCTTTTAGATCTTCATATTGGATAATTTACCCTTCTTTCCAGGAGCAAACATTTGCTGGTGGGTCTCTTGAAATGGAATATTTTTCATGGAACTTGCAGGCATATTTGATGGTGTCAAATCAGGTTTGTTCAAAATGAATGCTGACCATTACTTTCTGAAGCAGACAAATTAATCATTATTGCTGCACACAAGCAAACCATTTCCATCTTGCTTACCGGTCATTTTGCAATGTTGTGGCTGATGTAAAAAAATGGTTGGCAGAAGAATGATAATTTGTCAGAAAATTATACCATGGCTTAGTCCAATCTCCTATTCTAACATGTAGAAATTTGCACAGCTATGAATTAGTTCTAAGTTTTTTGACCGTATTGTTTGACTGTAAAGTTTGTTGAACTGTAACAGCAGCAAGTATTATTAGTTAAATATGTAGGCTAAGGCCCATGGTGATATTACAAACCCAAGGCTCAACAGAATGCTAGGATATGCTATCTTTGCAAAATATTAAACTCTCACTGAGAATATATCTGTCCCACTGTAGCTCTAATACAGCTTAATCATATTGCTTGGTTAGTATTTATCTTTGTTTGAGGTTTTTTATATATAGTATGTTTCATGAATGATATTCACTATTATAACCTTCCCTCCTCAGGTGTTCATGCAGACTGCAGGTTGTTTTTCCCTCCACCATCTGCTGGAACTACCTGATGTGTCTGGCCTGTCAGTCTTCCTCCGCCATACCACTTTGTATCTCATTGCATGCTCCAGCACAGCATCTTCTAGCTGCTTCCTTTTCATATGGGTTGAAGGACACTTCCAGGACCCAAGACCTCTAAGTGTTGTCATTACAGCAAAGCAAGTGGAAGTCTTGTCTGTAGGGGGAGATACTATTCTCCTGCTAAGCACTGATGGTAAACTCATACGTTTCTACCAGGTTGCATTCCCATTGCCTCACTGAAATGTACGATTTTGTGATCAAGTACAAGCCAGGTGTGCAATGCACCATGCAGATTGTGTAGAGTTGCTCTCTTTTGCTAAAAGACTGAAATATATTAATATATAAGAACATTATAATCTGAAATATCTGAAACATATAGATTTGTTATGTGGGAGGACTTTGTTGTGTGTGTGTGTGTGTGTGTGTGTGTGTGTGTGTGTGTGTGTGTGTGTGTGTGTGTGTGTGTGTGTGTGTGTGTGTGTGTGTATGTGTGTATGGGGGGTGGAAAGGAAGTTGTAGCTGGGCTTAATATTATTCTCTTGACATTATTAGACCCAGCTCCTATGTGTGAGGTACATGTGTGGGGATCTAGGCATGACTTCTTCCAGCACACTCAGACAATATCTCTTTCTGACCTGGTCTCCATGCAAGCATTTACAACCCCATCTGGGAGTGGTAAGTACTGGAATTCTTTCTTCAATTCTTAAATTTAAATGGTCAACATCATTGGTAATGGTTCCTGTTAATGCTCACATTGACACATATAAACAACTTGATCAGAATAAATCTGCCGATCCGATTAGAATTTTAATCAGAATGAAAGGGGTGGTGCATTCCATTTTTATTCTGATTAAACAGCCATGTATAGGCCTAATCAGGTTGCCTGCTGCAGCTTCTCCAGCAAATGCAATGCAGCAATGGCTATTCTATTAAAGATTATAGAGTGCTTTTAAACACCTCATAAAATGCACCCCATGTAAACAGATGCCCACTGGCGGTGTCTGACACACGTCAACGCCAAAGTTTAGAAAATAGTCCTACTGTATCTCTTGAGCGTCGAATCCATAGATGTGGATGTCACTGCCAGTGGCCTTCAGAGGCAAGAGTAACCAGACTTCTGCCACAAACAGACGCATCTCAGTGCTGTATCCTCTGTGCCATGCTGTAATGTCTGTGATCTTCCAGGCTCTTGATTTGTTGTGTACAGCTTACTTGGCTCTGGCTGCCGCCTCTGGCTCTCAGCTATACTCCTGGAGAACTGATCTAGCACAGTTCGTCACAACACTCAGCACCTCGCCAGCAGAGCAGTTCTTTTTCTTCTCTGTCCCCTCTCTTAATACCACCAAGAGCCTTGTCATCGCCACCAGCCAATCATACTCCATTATCTATGACCTGATATATGTGTCCAACCATTCAGACTTCATACCCAGGTAATTTTGTTTTTCATAGAGGTATCATCTCTATATTCATCATGTTTTATACAGATTTTATTTTTATATTAATCTATTCATTAAAGTAGTCTGTTTGTTGAAAGAATATTTTGGACACATCACCACGAAATGTTATGGAGCTCTAGAGGTGTCATCGCAAAATGTTTTGCATGTTGAGAGAATGTGCGCTCGTTTTACTACATTGTGCACTCGTTTTACTAAATTGTGCTCTCGTTTTACTATATTGTGCATTTGTTTTACTAAATCGTACGCTCGTTTTACTAATTCGGTTTACTAAATCATGTGCACAATTTGCTATATTGTGCTCTCGTTTTACTATAGTGTGCGCTCATTTTACTAAATTGAGCTCTCATTTTAAGCATAGTAAAACGAGGGCATAGTAAATAGTAAGTGCACTATTTACTAAAACGAGCGCATGATTTACTAAAACAAGGGCACGATTTATTAAAACGAGAGCACAATTTAGTGAACATGGTTATAACATTGTGTGCACGATCTACTTAAACAATTTGTAAAACGTGCACTCAATATTGTCTTGACACATGTAAACATGAGCACATTATAGTATTCAAGATCTCGATCTACTAAAACGCACCCATAAATAATTAAAACGTGTGCTCGAAGAAATTAAATTGTGTACACAAAAACTTAGGCTTTAGTCAACAATCCATAAGGTAGTGGAAACCGGTCATTACAACAAAGCCCAAGTAGGCATGTAGCCTAGTAGTTACATTTCCCCATTATGGGTCTCCATAGCTGGCAGTTGACACCGCAGGTGACCCTGCTACAAAGAGTAGAAGTCCACTAACCATCTTGACCACCTAATGGTGAAAACTAAAAAGGCTTTAGGTTTAATTAACTGCCTACGGTTATCATCACATTACCAAAATGAACTGTAATGTTACAGACAGCCTGATAGTAGGCCTAGTCCATGCCAATAGCTTGATAGGTAACACGAAGTTGCCACCACAGCACAGCGAGCGGTGAGAAAATGTCGGAAATTACTAAATGTGAGCACGAAATACATATTTCGAGAGCTCAATTTAGGCCTACAACGGGGTCACATTTTATTAATAGAGGGCTCAATTAAAGGAAAATGTGCTCACGTTTTATTAATTCGAGGGCTCAATTAAAGGAAAACGTGCTCACAAATTATCACGACCAGAAAAAATATCACTTAAAGTGACCTCTCCCGGTCTCCGTAAAATGTGTCTAGTAGGCCAAAAAAATTAAAACAATGTTTTATAATTGGATATGATTCAGCTAGTCAAGAGAAATTAGTAGAAATGTTGACTGTGTCATCATCTTAAAAAATGTGTTTGGAGAAAATCAGTTGTACACTTTGTGATACATAAATATATAATATATATAAATTATTATAGTCATAATAGTAGTATTAGTGGTAGTTGTTGTTGTCGATACATTATGTATATAAACTGGAAACTCATAAACTCTATGGTCTGACTGTCTCCTCTTTTATACACTCTGTGTGTATGTAAGTTTTGGAGAGCTGCAGTTCCACCCTGGTGTCCAGCAGCTGGAAATTGCTGTAAATATAATTAATGATGACCTCCCAGAAGATATGGAACGCTTCAACATCAAGCTGAAGAACCCAAAAGGAGGAGCGGAGATTGGATTTGGGGGTCAAGTGTCTCTTAGCATCTCTTCCAATGATGACGCCCATGGTATCATTGGTTTCACAAAGGTAGTAGAAAATGTCAAAGGCAATATTTTGTTATTTACTAGAAAATCATCAGTACATTGGGCAAACTCTTCCAGTTTGTTATTAACAACTTTATTGCAATCCAGGTGGTAACAAAGAACAATGACTTGGATATTAACAGGAGGAGCTGAAACACTTCATGGCGATTGTTGCTTAATGCAGTGTCCCTGTGGGCATGTTTTGTACACTAGTTAGCTATTAAAAAGAAGAAGTAGTGGATTGCTTGCCCTCTTCCTTGTTAGTGCCTTGCTAGTGACCACAATACTACCGTGGTATTACCAAATGTAACAACAAAAAAATGTAACAAGATTTAATTTAGGAGTCGAGCAGTAAGTGGTTCTTAAAACCATTTTGCTCTCCATATTGCCCATGTATATATCACTCCACACCTATACTACTCTCATCATGTTCATAACTAGTCAAAAGACTTGATTTTTAAATGATAACAGCATTATGTTCACAATGTACAAACTCCACAGACTGTATAAAGAATTCATGTCTACTCTAAAAGACCTTGCATAGATTTGTTCAGTAACAAGGTTATTTCTGACAGGACTCTCTGTTCAGAGAAGTAGAAGAACTGAAGAAAGATACTCCCCTAGTTCTGAAATTGGAGAGAAATAGAGGGACATTTGGGAGCCTGATTGTGTACTGGAGAATTAATGGAAGCCTGGACGATATCTTCCCTACCTCTGGCATGGTAAGTTCTCACCAGTTAGGTAACATGTGTGTGATATGGATCAAGTGAGAGGCAATTTGTCTCTTTCTCTCACATTACCGCTATATTGTTTATCTGTCTTTCTTTCCCAGTTGACCTTTTTAGAGAACCAAGCTCTGGCTGACATTGTTCTGACCGTGCTTGCTGACAACATCCCTGAACCTGCAGAGAAAGTTATTGTCATTCTCACAGATGTCACCACTGTGGGCTTAGTCGATGTGTCCAGAGGCGCATATATAGATCTTCAACGCTCTATAGCAGAGATCAACATTCTACCTGTTGTCTACTCCTATGGGGTGATTGGCTGGCATTTGGATTTCACACACATACTTATACAAGAACCTCAAGGTAAACAGACTTGGAAAGTAACCTACAGTAGATTGTTGTTAAAAAAAAAAAGTGCTATGTTTTGCAATCTTTAAATAGATGATGACATTCTTGGAAGAATACATGGTTAGAATCCCTGCAAAAACTACATCAGTTACCAAACTAGTTTGGTACCATTATTATTGACAACACTGTGCTGTTGGTAGTATTTGCAAGACAAGCCTGTTATGTTGGCTTTCAGGCAGCTTTTTCTTGCCAGTTATAGAAAAAAAAGTCTACTGCCTAAAGTTAACTGGTAAAATACTGATATTGGGCCGATATATCAGTGCATCTCTGTTGATAATAGCAGTGTGTTTTAGCACTTTGTATTCTGTCTAATTCTGTATTCTGTCTAATATTGTTCCAGAAAATCCCATAAATGTAACCCTGAGTATTGTACGGGACCAAGGCACAAAGGGTGATGTTTTTGTCCACTACAAAACCTTACCTGCCTTCACTCAGCCCCCAACTAATCAAGCCAGTGAAAATGAGGATTATGTGCCTAAGAAAGACACCATCATTATGAGAGAAGGTGCCACTAATGCTTGGGTGACAATCACCATTCTACCAGTAAGTTATTGTCTAATCGATGTTAGGTTAGGACACATGGTGGGGAAAGCTCTGACAAGTGGGGTTTCAGTGATTTTACTGTGGCTCATTGCTAAAAGCATACCTGTCCTGGCTTCATGGCACATATGGCCCTGACATTAAGCCTATTTAGTTGCCGCATGTATATTGGGAGTGAAACTTTTGCTTTTGTGTTTAGACAGTCGTTTTGTATTTCTGAGAGTTGTATTTCTGTTTGTTGTGTGGGTAGTCTGTGAAATCCCACTGGAGTAATGTTTATAACAGAAAGCGAGCAGTAGCTGCCATAGTTCTGGGATGTGCATATGCTTGCCATGCAATGCAATGTACTGGTATGCTTGCAAAGAGTACATCAAATGCTAGATTGCAAACAATCGTTTTTTGTATATAATTTTTGTGCAACTCATTTTGTTGTTTGTTCACTTTCATCTACAAATATTTTTTTTATTACAGGATGAAATTCCAGAGCTAAACGAAACTGTGCTTGTGAACATCACAAGTGTTGAACTTGTGAACTGGACTGTGGCTGCTGGGCAGCCCAGCATTAATAGGCCGGGCCTAGAAGTGTCAGAGATAACTATCCAAGAGAATGATGACCCGCGAGGAGTCTTGGAGTTCAATGTCACAAAGGTAATTTTGTATGGCCTCTAGTTCAAAAGCTAAAACTGCAGGTGGTAATATGCATGAACAAAGTTGTACAAAACACATACTTCAGGATAATAGCAAAATATGTGGTCATGTTTGAATTAGCTTAGCCAGCGTGACACCAGTGAAAGGCTCACTAAATCAACTGCACAATATTGCATACACCAACAGGAAAACAGGAAAATGTGTTGTATCTATCGATTACTACTAGATTATTACAAAGATAAATCAAGTAAAAGAAACATGTTTGTGCTATTTAAAGGGGAGTTGTGTTCTGGTAGTAGTGATACTGGAAAAAGACAGTTGATATTTTAACTCAAACAGCCAAACAAATACTGTGTACGAATACAAATACTGTGTACGAACACCAGATTGTTTTTTTTCAGAAGACACACATGCATTAAGGTATCCTACCTGTATCATAAGTATTCCATGTGATTACATGTTATCAACACATTTGTATAGCAACATTTGTTATACATTAATTTTAATGTTATTAAAAACACTAGTAGTCTGTAATATAATTTAATCTCATCCAGGATGACACTGGGCGTGTGATGGCCTATGAAATCCCTCCACCTGGAAATGTCCTATACCTCCCAGTTGTGCGGCGGGCAGGGAGGATTGGCACAGTAGTGGCATATTGGGAAGTTGTACCTGTCTCTGCTGACTTTGAGGATTTTAGTCCTGCTTCGGGGAACATCACGTTTTATAATAATCAGGTAGGAATGAAGCTCTTAGCTTTTTTTTTATTTTTATTTTTTAAATGAAATTATCTTACCTATTAGCATTTTTATTTTAATTTAGTTGATAGTTTTTGTCATTTTATATTATTTATGTGTCTCTATGTTTGGGTATCCAGGGTGATGGCATTATCATAATAACCATTATGGATGATGATGTAGTTGAGTCTATGGAGACGTTTGAAGTCGTTTTGAGCCATGTGATTGGTGGAGCCAGACTAGGGGAGGAGTCATCAGTAGCAGTCAGCATTGCTCCCAGTGATTCACTTCTTGGGAGCTTTGGTTTTGAGGCACTCATGGTAAATGGTCCATTTTTCAGAAATTCATCACATCATCATTAAGTGGGTTTCCATCCAACTTGTTAATATACATGTTAACTATTTAAATAAGATATCCTGACTAGAAACACTTTAAATGTGCATTCAATCTTCTAATGTACATTGAAATTTGATTCGCTAGAGGTGGATTAACTCTTGATTTGCATAAGGTGCAACACAATTAAAATTCATGGCACAGTTTATTTGCATATATTTGCATGTATTGCGTTTCTACCTGCGTGTTTTCATAAACGTTGCCCTGACGACCTTAGGCTTTGACCCCACAGCTGATCAGACCTCTTCTCTAAATTAGGAGAATGCCCATTTTTAACTTGCACAACACAGTGGATGGATGCGCATATATTCTTGAACCGAATTTTCATGTTCAAATGACATTATTTGATATTTTCTTCTCAGGTTATAGTCTCTGAGCCACAGTTTATTGATGACCCGGCAGCTGTGGCTACACTAACTGTGGTGCGCAGTCCTTCGGGTGAAGGGACTGTTCATCTTGCATGGTTTCTGGAAGAGGAAGGATGGGAAGACTTGACTCCTCATAATGGCACGATCACATTCAATCAGGTCTATGAGAATGTTGGATACTAGTCTCAAAGAGCTGTATATATCTTGATATTAGAATTAATATTGCTATTGAAATCCCATTTCGTTAAAATAGGCAATGCAGTTCACCAAGTTTTTTTTTTTTTTAGTATTGCACATGTTAAAAAAGAGCTGTATATATCCTGATATTAGAATTGATATTGCTATTGAAATCCCATTTTGTTGAAATAGGCAGTGCAGTTCACCAAGTTTTTTTTTGTTTTGTTTACCATTGCACATGCAGTTCACTCCTCTCCAATGAAGTTGATGTAGCTACAGAAAAAAAAAACCCTCAATGTTAAGATGTCAGGATAGCAATATGAACTCAGGAACCAATCACAACTGCTTATCCAGTACGGAGTGGGCTTTATACAATGACAGACCCTCGTTTACTTTGTGGTCTAACGCCACAATTCAGTACTGCACAGTTAAACAGTTTACAGTCGTCTCATAATTAGTTCTCTAACCCATACAAGATGTTTCCAAGCGAATCTCTGATTTTGGTTTACAATACAGTTTTACAGTTTACAATAACCCCTCACAAACGACTTAATTTTTTTAGAGAAATACACCCTTGTTAAATGTAGCTGAACATGTTTAATATAAATGTTGTCAAATAGTTCATTATAATTGAATAATGATGTCTTCGATAGATTGAGTCAAGAAAGACTCTGACACTTCATGCTGTGGCTGATACTATTCTTGAGGGGGAGGAGAGATTCTCTGTTCAACTTCTGGCCATCACTGATGAAGTCATGATTGATCCAACAACTGGTCAGTCTCTTAAGTCTTTTTTTTTTCATTTGCAGAAAGCATCTCTGCATTCACAAATTAACACTTGCTGCGCATGTTGTCCCAGGTGTGGCCACAGTTGTAATTGAAGCAGACATTGGGGCCTTAGGAATTGTTGGCATATTAGAATCCTCGAAGAATGTACTTATTGGAGAACCAGAAGGAACGTACAATGGCACAGCTGTGATAAGGTAACATGTGCTTTACATCAAGTAGCTTGTCAATTTGTACACACATATTAAAACATGTGGCCCATAGTGTCATTTGATCTGGTTCAATGATTATCTTGAAAGTTTTGTCTTCATTTTGTCTAGCTTGCAAAAAGTGTTTTAGAATCTTTTTTGCCAAGGGCTGAACCAGTAGCTGATAGAGTGTATTTGATTATGTAACTAGTTTGTAGTGTATGTAATTATATTCCCCGTGGTAGTCTGGTGAGAGGCCCAGGGGTATATGGGGATATCGATCTCTTCTGGAACATCACTCCAACTGTGGCGTCTGAGTTTGAGCACACCTCTGGGATAGTGTCAATGAGAGACCAGCAGTCCGCTGCAACCATCCTGCTGAAGGTGGGACTGAGAAAAACATGTTTCAGTAGATCTCAAACATATGGAGCCCCTAAAGGGTTCTCAAACTTTCGCATGCGCATTAGAAACTTTATCGTACTCACCAGAAATATTTGCGCGCACACCAAAAACTTGCATATGTGCACCAGAAACGTAGACATTATTTTGCACATGTCCCTTTAGGGGCTCCATATAAAGATGACAGTCTGATGGAAAGCATGTTTTGTTCCATACTTCACAAGGATGGCAAAATATGTTGTGTGTGTGTGTGTGTGTGTGTGTGTGTGTGACATCTAGAGAACACTTGCTGAGTGTGACGATGGGTGTCTGTGGGAGACAGGACAGGATGAAGTGTTCATGAATGAATGTATTACCTTCACCTCTACAGGACAGGATGAAGTGTTCATGAATGAATGTATTACCTCCACCTCTACAGGACAGGATGAAGTGTTCATGAATGAATGTATTACCTTCACCTCTACAGGACAGGATGGAGTGTTCATGAATCAATGTACAGTATTACCTCCACCTCTGCAGGTACTTGATGATGACATTCCTGAGATGCGACGCTCCTACCAGCTCATAGTCAGTGCTCTTAGCCCAGGATCAGTGGTCAGCCCTGATGAGCGAGTGGCCAACATCACCATGGCAGCCAGTGACCTGCCTTATGGGGTCTTCTTCTTCTCCCAGAGCTCCCTACACGTAACTGAAAACAACAATAAGGTGGGATGATTTGAAGATTAATTCAGCTCAATTGTGAGCATTCATATTTTCTGCAGTTAAAATAGTCGATTTGAGGACACACTAAAGGCACTTGCGCCACATGCTTCTGACCATGCATTTAGATCATTAAAATAGGTCATTTTTTTTCAGGTGAATGTGACTGTGGTACGCTCTGCGGGCTCTTTAGGGAGTGTGATGTTGAATTTCCTCACCTTCAATGGCACTGCTGACGGTGGTCAGGACTTCGCTCCACTGTCAGGGCAGCTGCTGTTTGGGCCAGGTGAGACATCACGAGATCTAATCATGGAGATTTTAGATGATGAGATTCCAGAAGGTCCTGAGGATTTCTACATCAACATCACTGAGGTGGCAGTGGTTAATGGGAGGTAATTTGAGGCATTCTTGTTAAGATGTGCATTTTACTTTTTCTTTTAGCCTTACTGTACTGAATGTATGCTGTAATGCTCCTATGGAGAATGCAATTTACTGTATTATTATTGTAAATAGTGTTTTTTAGTGGGTAAAATGTTGCCTCATCTGTATAGTGGCTTATGTTGTGTCTCATTTGACTGCAGTAACCTGGACTTCACAGTGAGAGAAAATGGCCTCCAGACTGATCAACCCCCAGCCATAGGAAATGTCTCCTCTATAATGGTTGTCATTCTGAAAAACGACAATGCAGAGGGTGTCATTGAATTTGACTCTGCTTATGTGAACCTCACAGGTTCGTTTTTTGATAATCATACACACTTATCATCATATAATGTGATTGTTTGATTTATCTGCTTAGCCAATAAAGTGAGGACCCATGTAGTAAGATTGTTTGATTTATCTGCTTAGCCAATAAAGTGAGGACCCATGTAGTAAGATTGGATGTTTTAAACAAATAAAATATATGCCAGATAGCACCTTTCCTAGAACTATTTTTACTGATTATAATATCAGTGTGGTGCAGTGGAGGCTAGTAATCTCCTATCCTGTTGCAAAGTATTTGGGCTAAGAGCAACATGAGTTTGGTCCTCCCCACCACCTCCCTTCCTCTACCTTCCAGACAGTGTAGTAACCTAGGTGATGCTCTCTGACCTCTGACCTGTTTATTTTATTCCCATTCAACACATTGTGTCTCTTGTCTCTTTAACAGTTGAAGAGGACGTGGGTGTTGTGACCATTCCTGTCCTGAGGAGAGTGGGCTCATATGGTCTGGTTAAAGTGAACTTAATATCCTACGGTCTGACCGCAATGCCTGACGTAGACTACATTATCTCGCATGACTCACTCACCTTCATCCACGGCCAGGCCCTAAGTCATGTCAACGTTTCCATTGTGGATGACTTGGATCGGTATGTTCTATGTCTTCAGTATAGGCCTTCAGATGAGGAAAAAGATGAGGAAAAAGCTTTGAGAAATACAAATCATTGTAATTGGCACATTCATTAGAGGTGCCAATACCACTGCATGATTGAATTCCCTATCGTGACAAGTTGTTTCTTTGGAATTTTGATTATATTTTGACTACATTTTGACCGTGAAGGGAAACAAATTTATATCAATACATTTTAAAGGGAAGCAGATTTGTACAAATAGTATGCTTCATAAAGAAATAAATATGTTTTTAACAATTATTGGCATCCCTTGTAATGTTTGGCATGTTCTGCATCTGCAGGGAGGACAGTGAAGTTTTTGAAATTCACCTCTCTGGTGCTACAGGAGGTGCTATCTTGGGTAGTTACTTTATTGCCCAGATTACCATTGGCAAAAGTGATTCCCCCAGTGGTAAGGTGCACTTCCTGAATGACAGTAAAATTGTCATGACCAACCCTGACACCACCAAAAGGATTACCTTGTCTCTGGAGAGAGTTGGGGGTTTGGTTGGAAACGCCACAGTAAGTACCCCTGCCTCCTCTGTTGTAACGCCTGTTTCTGATACACTCAGGCCATCCTTAAAAATATTTTTGTTTGCAGTAACAGCCAAAAAAAAATAAAAATGGGTCGGTAGGTAGGTCAATATTTTTTTTTTCAAGATTCAAAGTAAAAAAAAAAGTTCAATTTTGGTTATGGTGATTACGTAGGAATGAATTTACACAAATGTGCATATCGTGACGTAACTGACTGGGTCTTCAACCCGTGCCTTCAGGCGCACCATTGCAAACCTCATTCTGATGCAGGTTATATAGACCAGCCTTTCTCAAACTTCTTTGACCTGAGGCCCGGTCATGGCAGACTTTTGGGTCATAGGGCTCATCTACATGTAGGCCTACCCAGAAAGAAGGCTACAATAGCTCTTGGCCACGTTATATTGAAATTTGACTATACAATACTCAATGCTATACAGTCTCTGCTCTGTTTCTAAGGAAGTTCCAAAAAACAACGTCGTTCTATTAAGTTTCGTTAAATAAATAAATAGCCTTCCAACAGGTTGAAGCGGAGCTTTGATACCAACGTTATCGATTAGTTTCAGTTTCTCTCGCGCAGACGCGCATTGAATGAATGCTCATACCACCACTTAATTGTAGGGCTCCATGTTTAATGACATCGATTGCAGAAACGTTTGTTTTCTTTTTTCGTCGATCCGCGGTTTCTTGATCAACTGCGCAGCAAATTATCAGATGAAGCACCGGGCCTAATTTCACTCCACGACTCCGCGGACCAGCAGTCTCCATGTTGCGGACCCATATTTTGAGAAATGCTGAATAGACCACAATCAATTTCAATACTCCGACACGGTCACCGCTAAACTAGGGGGAGAAGGGATGAGAAAAGATCTGCCCACAGTTCTTCCAGAACTTCGTGCCAAGTAAAAGCGTTATCAGTTTGTGTGAATGAAACGAAGCGTAGGCCATAGTGTGACATGCGTAAAACCAATGGTGTAGAGATGACGCCACAGGTTGTTTTTTTTAAGTGAGCCACGTTTGCATGTAGGCGATTTATATTCACAATACTTGGGCCTACTAAAATAAATATTATTTTATTGCATTTGTATTGGTTGTTTAGAGTAAAAAAAAACAATCGGTCGGTATTAACGCAAGTTTACAACCGGCAAGTCGGTCGGACTAAAAGGGGAAAAAAATAAATATTTGGGTCGGTTCTAAATTGACAGGGTCGGTCGGGTTACGGCAAACGAAAATATTTTTAAGGATGGCCTCATCAACAAGTCTTATGGACTACATCCATGAAACATTCTTAGAACTTAGCACTTTTGTCCCATGTCCCCCAAAGGAGGGCACAGATTGATAAATCCTGAAGTGTCCTTAAACACACGTTACTGCCTATGAATGTATGCACTCACTTTTCAGGTTGCCTGGGAAATCCTTGGCCCCAATTCTCAGGAGGTGTTACCATCTAATAATTCAGACTTTGGTGAACCAGTAAATGGAGTATTTTATTTTGGAGATGGAGATGGAGAGCTTCGGTTTATTTCATTGCAAGTTTTGCCTCATGGGGAAGTTGAGGTGGAGGAAACATTTGTGGTTGTACTTCGCCTACTTGAAGGGGACATGGACATTGATTCGAAAGCTAACAGCGTCAGAATTGTGGTATGTCAAAACAGATTCAATGCAATTTAATTTGTTTTTGCAGTGGCATTTGGCATTCACTACATTTTATCAAGGTTCTGACAAACTCTTCTTACTTTATTAACCATTACATGTCATGTGTGTGTGTGTGTGTGTGTGTTTGTGCTTGTGTGTGTTTGTGCTTGTGTGTGTGTGTGTGTGTGTGTGTGTGTGTGTGTGTGTGTGTGTGTCTTAATGACACAGATTAAAAAATTTGGTGATCCCAACGGCATAGTGCAGTTTTCGGAGCTGGATCTCCCGGAGCAGGTGTATAATGAACCCACAGACAGTGAGGGACCACTCACCATCTCCCTGGGCCTCACCCGCAGAGAGGGCGTTATGGGCAATGTCACGGTAAGGAAACAAACAAGTGTTATATGCCCACGATTTCTCCCTACAAGGACATCTAAAGGAGTAATCCGGAGTTAAAACAAACCAAAACAAGGTCTATTTCTGGATGATAATGAGTTCAAACTTTGTTTGGGAGCAAAAATATAAGGAATTCTTTGAGCTGTTTTTTTGCATTAATAATAAAATGGCCTATAGTATAGCCCATATCATGCAAGGGGCATGGTGCTACATCCAAACAAATCACTATTTTTAAACGACTCATAAGCTCAAAATAGCATTACACTTCGGAAATAGTGTGAAGAGGGCCCCTAGTGTTAATATCCAAAAGTACTGTTAGATGGTTTTGGCAACCTAACCAACTCTTGAAAGAAGCACTCTATCCTGAGATGTTACTGGATCAAAATGAAACATTATGGTGTCTCAGTGTATTCCTTTTATCTGTCGAAGGTATTCTGGAAAATTGTCAGTAACTTTGATGCGAGCACCGACTTCTCCACTTTGAGTGGTAGCGTCTCGATGCTGGCTGGCCAACGCGTGGCAGCGGTGCTGCTGATCCTGCTGCCTGATGACGTCCCCGAGCTGGAGGAACTGTACACCGTCCAGCTCACCGCTGTGGAGGGTGGAGCTGAACTGGACACCAACCGTAGTGTCGTCCACCTCAGAGTAAATGCCAACGATGAACCCTATGGAGTGTTTGCCATCTATTCGGAGCATCAGCAGATTGTAGTGAGGAACCAGACAGATGGACATAACAGGCACATTGTCCTGAATGTGACAAGGCATGGAGGTACTTTTGGAAATGTTACTGTGGGATACGAGGTAAGATATGCTGTTGTAGGGCAAACCGTTGCAGAGGATGGAGGAAAGGTGAAGGGAAGCGTTGTGGTAATGGATGGACAAGACTCTACGAGTACTACGGTGCCCATTAACGTCCAGGTTTGTGTCTCTTTTGACTCAACTCCAATTGAAAAAAAAAGTTTGGACGCTGTGTAAATTGTAAGTAAATACAGAATGTGATTACCGGTATTTGCAAATCACGTAAACCCATATTTTATTGAAAGTAGAACATAGACTGAGAAATTTATTATTTTATTAAGCACATTTTGATGCCAGCAACACAGTTACAAAAAGTTGGACGAGGGCAACACAATTTTGGGAAAGTTGTGTAATACTAAAATGCTCTGTAAATGTATCCTGAGATGGGAAACTCAATGATTTCTGTACAGCTCATCTGGGTTAGTTCAATCAACACAGTTTTGTTTAGGTTTGCTCACTCTGAGTTTAACATGGGACTGATCCTATAACAAGCCATCATCAATGGAGCTCAGAAATCAGAGCTCTAAAAGTTATTTTCAGAAATCATGGACTCTACATCTTATGGGCTAAATGGGAGAGGGATTTAACCCCCCCCCCCCCCCCCCCCCCGTTAGTACAATTAATAATCTAGCATCCATGGTGGAGAGGGGTGCATTATTCCCTGTGGGATGGGCAGCTTCCACATCTGAAAAGACACCAGATTTTGGAGCAACATACGATGCCATCCAGATTTATTTTTCAGGGAAGGCCTTGACTGTCAGCAAGACAAAGCCAAACTGCATTCTGTATGTCTTGCAATGGCATGACCATATATAGCAGAAGGGCCCAGGTGATAAAATGGCCTGTCTGCAGTCCAGACCTGTCACATTTGGTTCATCAGGCAAGGACTCTCAAAAATCCAGTAACTAGTCTCCTCAGTTCCCAAACATGAAAAAGAATACCAGTACAGTAGATGATGCAGCACAGTGGTAAGCATGCACCTGTCCCAAAATGTTCCTGGCATCAAATTCAAAATTGACACTTTATCTTTACACTTTTTTAAATTAACTATAGGGTTTACATAATTTGTAAATAATTGCATTCTGTTTTTATGTAGTTTCAGACCGACTTGATTTTTATAGACATGTGTAAACATCATTCCTACTCATAACCAATTCTACTCTACCACAGGTGTTCCTTGGTTTTGGATCAAACCTTACCATTGAGCTAACAGACATTCATCTGATTGGACCTTTGCTTACCTCTCCACCCCGTATCTTACTGGAGTCAAACATGGCCACTGTAACAGTTCCAGAGAAAGCAGCTAATGCTAAGGTTTGTGTTGCCAACAGAACCTCAACCTGTGAAAAATGTTTTAACTACAGAAAAGAAAAGAAAAAGCAAAGCTACCTGTCAGGTACTAGTAATGATAGAACTGAAACGGGTATGAACTGTATGACTGGCCTATGTCTTTGAAGAGCAGCAAGAGTTTTGTTCATTAATAGACCCTTATTTTAATACATGCTCTGATTTCAAAATTAGCATAAAAGTATATGCCTATGTTATGACTGGAAACATTCCTCCACAAAGGTAACAAAATGGTTTATGGTAAACAATGAAAAAGTTTTCTGGTGGCCATCAACAAGAAGTAACAGAAGCTTGCAAATAAGTTGCATAAGAAAGGAACTGGCAATACATTTCACAAAAGTGTATGTGATGTTGTGACCCTCTTAGAATGTAATTAATTAATTATATAACAAAAGCTGGAATTTTGCATCACCAAAGTAAAGAAGGTGAACTAACCAAACAGAGATATATTGAATTGTACAAAACCAGGTTTGAGCGTATTTTGCCAAGACATATGTACATTTTCAACTTCTTTGAATATTTACAGGTTGGGTTCCAATCACTGGCTCTCAAGGTCCCCAACACTGAGACTGGTCTTTGTGAAGTTCTTGTTGCTAGGCAAGGGCTCTATGGGAAAGTAAAGCTGGAGTGGAGCGCTGGGTATCCCCCTGGGCAAAGCCCACCTGGATTCCAACAAGGTCTTATTAAACCAAGTTCAGGTTTGTAGCCAAGTCATGTATTGAGCTCTATCTTAATATTGTTTCTTTTTTTTTTTTTGACTTTACAAATAATTATGTATTATGTAATATGTACATACATATGTACATGTAGAATGTACATAGTTATGTAATTTTTGTATGACACAAAAAAGGATCTCACCATCTGCCCTCCATGCTTGGTGCTGGGGCCCATTTTCTTTACCATTTAATTAACTTTGCCTTTTATCCAATGTTTAGGACGTCTCTTGCTGGAACATGGAGAGAAGAATAAGGTATTCTCTGTCACTGTGGTAGACAGCACGTCATTAGATTCGCTTGCATATGCTGTGCATTTAACTGGTGCCTCCTCTGATGCACCAGGGGGAGCCACACTCAGGTACAGTGTAACTGACCTTGAGTGTCCTCATGATTTTCTTTGATAAAAGTGTTTCGTTAAAGCAGAAATAAATATACATATTGTTAGCATTTTTCATATGTCAATGAGGAAGTTTATGACTTTTCTCATAGGCATGGATTCACTTTGGCTGAAATTGAACCCATGGGTATATTCCAGTTTGCCCCAGGCTCACACAACCTTGTAACCACTGAGGACGTGCAAACTATCACTCTGTACGTACAGCGACTTTTCGGCTTTCGCAGTAAGCAGTCTCAGGTCTCCTTTGAAACAATGGCGGGCACTGCTCAAGCAGAGCAAGACTTTGTCCCCATCTCCATGGGCCGACTGCTGTTCCATGCACAGCAGTCGTCCGCCATGATAAACATCTCCGTAATTGATGATGTACTGACAGAGCCCAGTGAGACATTTTACGTCCACCTGACAGAAGCAATAGAACTGGACGAAACAACCCCGCTGTTTTTGGTGGATACAGGCCCCAGAGTGGACCAACAGAATGCTAGAGTAAACATCACCATTTTGGACAATGATGCGGTGGGTGAAAATGCTGGAGTGCTCAGTATTGACCCGCCACTGCTGCGTGTGACAGAGGACTGGACAGGCGGTCAGGGCGAGGAGCAGCAGGTCATCCTGATGGTGCAGAGAAGAGAAGGACTGAAAGGAGCGATAAGTGTAAAGGTTAGGGCCTATGCTGTAGGTAGTGCTGTCGCCCAATCCTTTTTCACCACTGAGCAGAATCACACCTTGGCTCAGGAGGGACAGGATTTTGAGCTGGAAACGGTCCTGGTGTCCCTGGTCGAGGGGCAGAGTGAGGCTGAAGTAAGTATTCGGATTCTCGATGACGCAGAGCCAGAGGGTCAGGAGGTTTTTTTCATCTACCTCAGTGAGCCAGATGGAGGTGCTGAACTGGTGAGTGGGGTCCACCAGACTGGCCTGACTTCGTTCTCCAAAATCATCATTCTGGGTAAGCTCTTTAAATTAGCATGAGCGAATGGCATAATATGTTAATATGATATAATATTATGAGTACTATATTACCCATCATGTTTCACCTCCACAGTGAAATACATAGCCAAAGAGTTTATAAATGCACTAAATGATGTGATGTGCACTAAAATGATATATCAAAGTGTTTTTTTTACAACATGTTACATCTTCTCTTTTGTTTTGGTTCTTTTCTGCAGGGAGTGATATTCATAATGGCATTCTGGGATTTATGCTAAGTTCTCAGTTTGGACGTGTACTAGATGAGGACTCGGAGAATAGAACTGCCGTGCTTCTGCTCCAGAGGCAGGAAAACCGGTACTGCCAAAGTCACAGACATCTAAACACAAAACATTCAAATCCAAACAACAGTGTTAACATCTGTAAAGTAGAACTGGGCCTGTTTAAATATTTCTTTCAGTACCATCCCAAATAAAAAGTCAAATTTGAACTCAAATGAATTCATTTATAGAAAGTAATTCAGTAATCTTGGATTTATTTGTGATTGCAGGGCCTTTGAGGATGTGTTGGTATCCTGGCGGGTGACATTAAGCATAAGCGGCTTGTCCCTTGTCAGCCATGGGGTCAATCTGACCAGCGAATTGTTGCAGACCTCAGGCAGAGCTCTCTGCAAACAAGGAGAGGTCCTTTGTTCTATAACTCTGGAAGTTAGGGCAGATGAGGTTTGTTTGTGTGTGTGCTGTATGTGTGTATTGACTGTTGAGGCTTTAAGCAGCATGGTAAATCTCTTGCTCTTTGCAAACTGAACTCACAGTCTCTTGCATTATAACTTCATAAACTTTGTTATGCTTTAGATAAAACTGAATGACACCATGTCATGAAATGCAACATCCTATTACAGGACCCAGAAGAACAAACTTGGTTCCTTGTGGAGATATATGAGGTGGGGGAGGGGGCAGCCATCAACCAGAGTGCCCGCTTTGCCAACATCACCATGTTGAGGAGTGATGACCCACAGGGGCTTGTGTATTTTCCTCTGGGCTCTCGGCTGCCACTTGCTCACCTCAAGTCCGTACAACTGAGTCTTCAGGTCCAAAGAGACACTGCTGCAGACTCCGTTACAGTTCACTACCATACGGAGGTGAGAGATATAGAGATGACCACACAATACCCATGTGTGGATAAAGATACAAATTTGTACATATACTGTATGTAACACATTTGTATATTAGATTACATATGTAGGTCACATATGTAATCTCATAGTTGTTTCTGTACTTTTATCTCATGTATTGCTAAATAATCTATATCAACACACTAAAATAGTTTTCCTCATATTTTGCAATAAAGAGAAAAAAGGAAAAAAAAGATTCTAACCATCTTTGTGTTTTATCTTACTAAACCATACCTACACCAAAAAGACGCTGCAGAACGCAGAAGTAGTGGGACCCACACTCATCTGGGCTGCAGTGGCAGGGCAGGATTTTATTTCGACAGAGGGGACACTAACCTTTACGGTGGGCCAGAAAACTGCCAGCTTTCAGCTGACACTGACCCCTAGCCAGGCCTCCTCCCACCCCACCCCGAAGCGCTTCAGGGTGATTTTGTCAGAGGGGTCAGGTGCCAGAGTTCACCCACGGTATGGGGTGTCCAACGTGACAATAGTGTCAGATGAGGAGACTCAGGCAATATGGGCACTGCTGGACCCTCTTACTCAACCACTCAGTCAGAATCTCATAGATGATACCCTGCAGAGCCTCAATGACAGGGTGACCGCTGGTGAAATCAGCCTTGAGCAGCTAACTGCAGTAATGGCTGCACTGGACAAGGTAAAAAAAAACTTTTAAAAAAAGCTGATGGAAGGGGAAAATGTAATATTAATTTAGATTTCTAATATTATAATGTTCAAAATCAAATGAATGATGTCCACCTCTTTACCTCATCCCCACCTACAGATTTTGTCTGAGGCTGAACAGATTCCTCTCGAAGACAGCAGTCGGGGCTTGACCTATGAACTCCTGTGTTCTCTAGTCCACCCAAGCCGCAGGGACACCCGTGGCATGAGCCAACTGGCCAAGGTGGCTGAGCGCTTTGCCTTCTCCCTGGTGACAAACGTAGCCTGTGGCTCAGAGGGCCAGAGGTGAGTTCTTTATGACGTTCTTCAGTGTTTCCCACAGAATTGAATTCTATTTGTGGTGGTAGGTTTGCAGAATTAATTTGAATGCAACAGTTTTTAACAAATTAGCGCAGCGTGGTTATGATGCTAACCAGCTTTAAGCACAATTTAGTACAACCTGGAAAATCCTTGTGTGGTGGTCAATGTTGATATTGTGGTGGGCCGCCACAAATAAGTCAATGTATGGGAAACACTGGTTTTGTTTTACAATCAACAAACTCTTTTTGCAAAATATCCTCACTTTTATTCAAAAGAATTCCTTTCCCAGCATGTCCTTTGATGTATGTCCCACAAAGTTAATCTTTTAAGGAAAACTGACTCCTTTAAAAAGTTAAGCCTTGAAATGGTGATTGCTGGTTAATTTGAGGAAAACATGATTTAAAACTTTTTCAACCACACCTTATTTTCAACCACACCTTATTTTCAACCACACCTTATGGTTGTGCTAAGTCAGATGTAAGTGTCTTGTCTTACAGGAATATTCAAGCAGATATGCTCCAGACACGTTAATCTCAGTTGCCATATACGGACCAAGTCCATAATGGGACTGTATCGGCACGCAGCATATTCTGAACCAAAATATTTACCTAATATCTGTCATGTCCTACGTACTGACAAACACAAATCAGCTGCTGTGTCTGTTTTTTATTTTTATGTCATGTAATACATGATGCATTCATCTCCTCAGGGGAAGGACGGTTCTGGACAGCTGTCCATACTTCACGCTGGCAGCGCATCACTGGTACCCCACACAGATAAATGGCCACACTTTCACAGGCCGAGACATGGACACCTTCACTATCCCAGAGACACTACTTCAGGTGCCAGCCCTTCCGCTCAGTAGCTTGGCTCTGTCAGCCTGCCGTAAAGTGCAGTTCACAGAATACAGCACTGAGCACTGGTTCATCACAAACTCCAAAGTCAGTGCGTTGAATGACAAGGTAATAATCTTCTCAAAGAACCGCAGAACCTTTATGGATGTATGGGTTGAGGTGTAATGGTTGATGTCACTAACCATTTTGGAGAGAAACTGGAAAGAAAAAGTGGAACACCAGTCTATCGGCTGCAATTCAAAGATCTGCTGTAGCTAGTAAGAAAGTCTAGTATTGTCTAGATCAGTGTTTCTCAAAGTGTGGTCCGCGGACCACTGGTGGTCTGCAAGCTATCCCAAGTGGTCCGCGAGCAGACGTGGTAAAATATAAGATGAGTTGTTTGCAATATTGATCCAACTTGAATGTAAATCCAAACAGTTCTGCAACACTGTCTATTTAAGAAATGCCAGTTTAAATCATATGAATCCTCTGACACAATAAGCAAAGTACAAAGACAATAAGCAAGGTGGTTCAGTGAGTAGGCCTATTGTGTAGGCTAATATACTGTTACATTGGTCTAATTTTTTTTTAGCTAGGTGGTCTGTGCATTTATTTTTTATTGGTTAAGTGGTCCTTCGTCTGAAAAAGTTTGAGAAACACTGGTCTAGATGGTAGGCAAGTACTGTGCCCCAGAATGTAAAAAAAAAAAAAAAGAGAATGGCAACCATTTTCTTACAGCTCCTCAAAGAAGAACTCTAACAAAGTCTTTTGTGTCAGCACACACTGACTTGGTTGTGTTTGGTTATATCCCGGTCTAGGGCTTGTGGGATATAACAAAGTTTTTAAATAGTGAAAAACGAGCAGACAACGTAACGTAACATTAACCTGTACTGTATTTATTAGTACAGAAATAGATTAAATAGAAAAAAATCCGTATGAAAAACAGACAAAGAGCAACTACAAAAAGCAAGGCCTTGAAAGTAGGCCTCAGCAGCCAGGCACTCACTCCAGGTCTCTCACCCTGGTAAGTGCGAAAAGGCGAAGGTGGTTGCACGGGCAAGGCCCTAGCGGCAGCGAAAAGTGATCCCCAAAGCGCGAGCAAAAGAGCGAGAGAGATCTCGAATTACGTCAGCCAGCCACTTTTAAAGGGGCAGGCTGTCATGACTTCCAATTAGATCACACCATCAATCAGCTGCGCCAACCTGCCTATAAGACTCAACAACAGAAAAGAACAACAACAGAAAGAAGAGACACAACGAATACACAGAAACGACCAGTTTGTCGTAACAGTTTGTTTAAAATGGTTCAGCAGTAATCAAAGACAATATCCCATAAGGTGTAACATCTCCTGTTTTCTTTCAGAGAACATATTTAACCAAATGTTTGTGACCTCTTTTTTTTACCCTTTCCCCCCAACCCTCAAATCCCCAATCCACCCCACCCACCCTTGATCTCTCAGGTATTTTCAGTTAGTCTGGCTGGACACAGTTCTCAGCCTCTTGCTGATGGAATTGAAGTATTGTACCGCATCCACACCCCAGATCAGGTCACACCCCGCAACTCAATTTGCCTCCTGTGGAATGAGCAAGCCGAGAGGTAATTTCTTAGAGACGTAATCATGCAAATATACTTACACTTGGACATGAGCATAGACTCTCACTAAAACACATTGCATATACTTTCCATTCATGTGCAGATGATGTACTTAGTTTGAAACATATGTGAAATATACAGTGATTAATTGTGATTTTCACAGTATACAACTGTAGCATTGTTAGACACTGTGCAGTAAATCCCACTGTAAAGCAAAATAACATTATGGTAAATTATTGAAGTGAGCTCTTTTGGAAGAGTGACCCTTGCATGTAAGAAGTATTTTTTT
The DNA here is from genome assembly GCF_018492685.1 of Alosa sapidissima. Classification (NCBI taxonomy): domain Eukaryota; kingdom Metazoa; phylum Chordata; class Actinopteri; order Clupeiformes; family Clupeidae; genus Alosa; species Alosa sapidissima. The sequence continues at coordinate 15,170,690 of NC_055974.1, forward strand.
CTCCACCAGCTGGCTATCAGATGAGAAGGTCTGCCGTGTTGTGGATGACCGTGAGAATTTTGTGGAGTGTGCTTGCTCCCACCTGTCTGTCTACACTGCATATGCTGATAAAACCACCGTCATTTCCTACAACGCAGCATTTTACGCTAGTGGGTTTATATGCATCTCTGGTTAGTCACTCTCCTGTTTTACTCCCTACTAACAGTTTTAATCTAAATATTTGTTGCCTTATTTGATTTGTTCAAATTTGTTAGGCACTTTGCATGATATGACATATGACATGCATGAAAATGTATTATTATATTATATTATTATTATATTTTATATTATTATAAAACAGTTATTTGACTTTTAAAGTTATGTGTCTATAAAAAGAAGTGATTTTGAAAAATACGTAGCTTATTGAAAATGACTACTACCAATCAAACTATAATAGAACATGCAGCCCATTTTCAAGTTGTGTTACCTGTATTGAGTGGTGGTCATAGTGATTTAATCCAATACAATTGCACAAATCAGATAAATTGTGCAAGTCAATTCGATTTAGTTTTATTTAGTTCTACTGCACCATTGGAGATGAGGAGGAGATGAGTGATGCAGAAACAAGATCAATTCATACATGAATAGTATTTTATGTAATGCATACTGGAAATATAATGTATTGCATAATGTATCGTTTTTGTCTTCTTGACAGGCTTTTCTTTGGCCATTCTGTCACATGCATTGTGCTCCAGGTTCCCCATGTTTGCTGTTAAACTCCTCACACACATGATGGTTGCCTGTCTTGGCACTCAGGTAGGAGACCTGTAGCCATTGTCCTAGGAGTTATTTTGATTCTTGGTCTTACATTTGGTTACATTTTCCTTTTTAGCCTAAACCAAGGGTATTCTGAAAATTATGTAATACTGTATGTTTGTAGGTGCATGGCTAAATAACATAGCACATACACATCAGAATGTGAAGATGAAACAATATGGCAACAATATAGAGAGACAGAATAGTAATATTATAGATTTGATTTGTTCCCATTTACCTAGATATGTGGCTCCTCACATGTTGTAGTTAATCAATACGTTCAGTTTTGCTCACTTCATTTTTCTCCATTCTCCAAACTGTACAGATTTGTTTCCTTGTGTCAGTATTCCGAGGGCAGATGTTCACTGAGGACAGCTGTGCTACCCTGGGCCTGTTCTCTCACTACTTCCATCTCAGCCAGTTCAGCTGGATGCTTATACAGGTGATATTACTATTAGTTCACTACACACTTTATGTTACTATGCAACACCTTAAACTTTGGTAACACTTTACTTGACAGTATCGACATAAGAGTGACGTGACACTGTCATGAACACATGACATTGTCATGACACATGACACATGAACCCAAACCCTAACCCTAATCCTAACCTCTAACCCTAATCCTACCTCTAACTCTAACCCTCTAATCCTAATTCTAAATTGTTATGACAAAAAACGCATGTCACTTAATAACAGAAGTGCTATGTCATAAAGTTTATGACTTGTTTATGACACGTTCATGACAGTGTCATGTCACTCTTATGACGATACTGTCAAGTAAAGTCCAAACCACTTTCGTCTTAACGTAAAGTCTTAACAAACTTTCTATAAAAGGTCTATTTGCTTGGAGAACTGTTTGTTTCTTAGTGGACGCCACCAAACGGTAACAACATAATTTAAGAAGACATGTTGTGTTAAGTTTCTTTTCTCATTTTGGCAAGTAGCAAGTATATAATAAGCGGGTTAATGAATATATGAAATATGCTATAGACATCAACTCACCTATACAATCCTCTGTCTGCAGGCAATTAACTTCTGGCTGACCCTAGTGATGAATGATGAACACACAGACAGACGTTATCTTCTGTTCATCCTCCTGAGCTGGGGACTTCCGGCACTGGTCATCATCATACTAGTCATTGTGCTTCTGGGAGGATACGGTTGGAGTATCCATGACGTGTACGGACTTGTTAATGGACATCTGTGAGTTATTTGCTGCACCTCACTGACAGACATATACTGCCCCACTAGATAAAAACATGGTCATGCAACCATAAGCCACGGCTAAGCACACACTGCATTTTATGCATTATTTTTGTGGGGGTTTGCAGAGGGGGGTGTCTCTCTAGCACTTTAGTTTTCCTGATAGTTTGTAATCTTTCCTGATAGTAGTTTGTTTGGAATTGTATGAAGACACTACTTTTTTACTATTCAGTGTAAGACAACAATCAGTAAAGAGACATTGCCTATGTAAGGCACTTGTGGTAGCATGTCATTTCAATTCATTTGACCTAAATTCAGTGAGGTTCCTTGTTTCTGCTAGTGTCATGTGATACAGCATACCCTGTGGGTGCTCTAAAATGTGATGTGCATACTGTAGCTATTGGAGGTGAATGATATGCCTCCTTACAACAGTGCCTAAGGGTAGCATGTACAGACATGAGCAGTGGGCCACTGTGAGAGATTTGTGAGAGTACAAGCACTGAGCCTTGGGGAACTCAAACTACAGACTAACAATGATCAGAAAGGTAGGATGTACACCAGGATAGGACACAGCCTTTGATACCGTATCTCTACAATGCCGGGACTAGCACTATGGACTAGGAATCATTAGTGAAATGTAGTCATGGTCATATGCACTTTGAGTTGTTAACATCGTAACATATTTCATTCTCAGGTGTTTCATCCCTAATGTATACGCTGCACTCTGCTCGGCTGCTTTGGTTCCGCTCATCTGTCTGGTGGGCGTGCTGGTGGTCTTTGCCCACGCCTATCAGGTCACTCAGCAGTGGAAGGCATACGATGACATCTACAGAGGCCGCACCAACAGCTCAGGTTGGGGTCTGTGTGGATGAGTGTGTGAGAGTCGTATACATTAAATATACAATCATTAGTCATGACATGCCATTTTATATTTTAAATTATTTCTATTAAGGTAGCATAAGAAAAGCAACGCCACAGTTTCCACAATATATATTTTTTGGTCACTATACAATAAGAAATATAGAGATATTGCACTCAGGTTCAACCAGCTGTTAAATCATCACCAAACATAGCTTGTAACCTAGTTTATACCGTCTGTGCTTGCATCTCTACTTTTGCACAATCCATTCCAAAGCACTTCCTGTTCGTGTCGGGGTTTCCCCCGTCTAAGGGATATCGCTAGAACTGTATGCTGTGCAATCAATACGTCCGGTATCTACTGCCGGTCTGCATCTATAAAAAGCAAAAAACACTCTTGCCACTTTTGCTTATACCTTTACACTTATTGCCTCGTACAGTATATTACACAGGATGGTGCAGTCTGGCTACATTATTAATGGGGGATATTCTTGCTTCTCTTGCTATGATATGACATGGTGTTTATGATTACAGTATACCCAAGACCTTAGAGATTTATTTCAATTAACCAGAAATGCTTTGTCACAGTAGTTCAGGATTTGTTTTTTTCCCTCAATGAATAATTTAGCTAACCCCTGGTGATTAATTGGCATGTGTGTGGTGTGTCTGCATTAATTCCTGTGTGTTGTGTGTGTTGTGTGTGTGTGTGTGTGTGTGTGTGTGTGTGTGTGTGTGTGGTGTCTGTATGAATCCCTCTGTGTTGTGTGCGTGGTGTGGTGTGTGTGTGTGGTGTGTCTGTATTAATCCCGCTGTGTTGGGTTGTGTGTGCATTCCAGAGATTCCCATGGTCCTCCATCTGTTTGCACTGGTCTCTGTGGTGTGGCTGTGGGCAGGACTGCATATGGCTTACAGACATCTCTGGATGCAGATTCTTTATATCATCTTCAACATCTTGCTGGTAAGATTGTACAGCTACAGCACTACACTCTGGGGGCATGTTCATGTGAAAAAAGTCCTTTAAGCAGAACCCTAGTTGGTGTGTGCTTCCATGTAATTGAGTCTGTTTGGGGATAGGAAGGAGGAAGGGGTTCAAATTAAGATCCATTCACTTTCTGATGGTTTAAGATTCATCTAGAAGTTAATGTTGATGAATGATTTGCACGAAGAGATCCATTCAGTTTCCGATTTGATCATGTTTAAGATTGATCTAGAAGTGAATTCCTGTGTTTCATCTTGTGTTTTTCTTTTGCCAGGGTCTATATGTGTTTACAGTTTATTTCATGCTGCACAACCAGCTATGTTGGCCCACTAAAGCCAGTTACACAGTGGAAATGAACGGCCACCACAGGACCACCTCCACTTACTCAGGCACCGGTGCAGTTACAGTGACCAGTGAGATCAGTAAATCCACCCAGAACCTCATCAGTGCCATGGAGGAGGTAGGATCATTACGAGTGGCCACCGGTACCCACATGACAATGCAGACTATTCTTTGCTGTAGTTTCCCAATGGTGGAACGCATTATTACCAGTTGCTACCAGAGCAGGGACGTCCCTCTTTATCTTCAAGAGCCTCTTGAAGATGTAGCCACTTGAAGATGTAGCCTCAAGAGAACCTCCTAGCTCCTCTAACATACATACACACCTAACTTGCACTTACTATGTGCTTCATCTCTACTCACTCTATCTCTCTTCACTACATCTCTTGGTTTAACCTGGTCCTCGGTCATCCTCTGGTTTTGTAAGGTAGTATTTGTTGTGACATTAAGGTCTCTCATTGTATGTTTGCCTTGCCTTGAATGTTATCCCTCTTTTAAGTTACTTTGGACAAAAGCATCAGCTAAATGAGTAAGTGTGATGTCAATGGGAGACCCCCTTTCTAATTTGTATTTCTCTGAGTCTTGTGGTGATGGGACACAGGAACAGAGGTTGTGTTAGACTTTCAAATTTTGCATCAAGTTGTGTGTCAATTGGGTCATAACCATTTAGTCATACTCTGTTCCTTCTGATATTATGACAGCATGACTGATAAGTGATGGCCTAGGGAATGCTAGGGAATTATGATGGGGGAAAGACACAAACAAATAACACCCACTGTGTTATCTGACAGGCTAGCTAGCATTGGTTCCTTCTGTCTCTGTCTCTAGCTCCTTGCCAGTCGCAAATGACTCCTCTGGATATCTAGCCCACTGTCCTATGAAAGAAAACAGCATTTCTTCTCCTCATGTTTTGTGTATCTTGCCCTTCCAAATGAATGTACAGTATGTTGTGTGTGCATGCATTATGTTCCTACAAATGGTACACTGTGAAATGATATCAATTGACGCTCCCATGATTACATTGTGTGTGTGTAGTACAATCATCTCTGTCTCTGTATTCTTAGTTATCTGCTGACTGGGAGCAGGCATCCCTGAGGCGTGGCAGTCATCTTGGCAGTACATACCCATCAGGATTGCCAAGCCAGCCATACCATGGAGATCAAGAATTACTTAACGCCCTCACAGCTGATGAGGAGTCACAGGACTTTGATGACCTTATATTTGCCTTAAAGACTGGTGAGACAGACAGACACATGCACTCATTGTTTTATGAAGCGACAGAAAACAGCAATTTTTCCACTTTCTGAGGATGCTTTGTATTCATAATAGTTATTATTTGTGTCATTTTACATTCAGGGTAATCATTCAAAAAAAAAAAATTTGAAAAAAGTAAAAAACAACAAATTGTATTTTGGCAATCATCTTCATTCTCTAGTTGATATTTCATTAAAAAAAACTACACCACTTAAATAATAGCACTAAATACAACTAAATATTTTATTAACTTTACTATGCACAGAAACCTGGACCACATATTTGCAATTATGATGTTGAAAATATAGCAGAATGATCATAATTCCAAAGGAAATTATGGATATTTGAATTAAAGGCCAAATGTCCATCAATATATAGCTGAACTGGTATAGCTGAACTGGTTGAACTTTTTTAGCAGAGGAAATGCTTTAGATATGTTTCAAAACCGGATACAATTTGTATAATAATTGATATTGAATTGAAGTTGTAAAACTTAATCCCTAAAATTTTGTGTCTACTCCCACACACATTCTATAGATATGATAAACAAACAAACAAACAAACAAACAACAACATTATAAACTGGGGATTTTGTTTAACCTGGGGGCAGAAAGGTAATTTTTTCAGATAAGTTCAACTGTTTTCAACTGAAAAAGAGGCCCTGCAGGAACACATATCATAAACATGGCTCACACAGGAAATAAAACATGATTGAAAGATGTTCAAAAAACTACTTTTAGTTCACGCTATCCATCTAATCATCTCTCCCCCTCCGACGGTTTCTCAACAGGCTCTGGCCTTAACATCAATGATGATGAATCCCTCCAGGGGAGCCATGACGACACCGCCACAGAGTCCCAGATCGTTGAGCTACGACGTATCCCAATAGCAGACACGCACCTTTAACCTTCTTGCTTCTCTTCGTGATGAAAAAAGAACTCATTTTTTAAAAATTTATATTTATAAAGTGCTGAAAAGCAGTGACGGTTTGATCATTTTTGAAATTATTTTTCATGTTATGTTCATCAATATTTTTAATTATTTAATTTCTGTGCTGGCGTATACACAGGGATTTCAGTGCAATTTAGAGCATTATTTTCCCACATTGTCATGTAGCTGCCCACAAAAAATTCCTCAGTATTACAATTTAATTTCAGATAAATTATTAAATTATTACTTCAGACTGAGCTGTATATTTTGTTTGTCTACATTTGAGTATGCAACTAGATTTACATTTCCTGAATGGAATACTAAGTGTTTGCAAAGCAAATTGCTGTAGTAGTATGCTCAGTTATACTTATTATTTTTATTTTTCCCCATTTCTAAACTTAACTTTCACGAGTTGAGTCATACCTCTCCCGTGTTGGTACGTGCACTCAAACGCTCTGGTGCTATCTTCCTCCTTCTATGGCTACGTCTGAGCCCGCTAGCATAGCAACATGCTAACACATTCGCGCCACGCACCAGAGAGTTTGAGTGCACGTACCGACACGGGAGAGGTATGACTCAACTCGTGAAAGTTAAGGTAAGAACATATATTACTACTGACATTGGGTGGCGTGTTCCTTTAACAAAGACAGTGCCAAAGAACAGGGTCTAAATATTGTTATATATTGAGACAATGGGTTAATAAGACACATGACAGAGATAGAAGGTAGAAGGAAACAGGTGAGCTGGTTAACAATGAGGCAAGATCTAAGAAGAAAGTGATGACAGTGAGAAAAGAAAAGCATCTTTGGCGACCTCTAGTGGCCAATAAGAGTCTTTGTGACACTAAAGAGGCATACTTTGCATAAACCTTTATCAACTTTGCTATTATTACTTTGCTAAACTACTTTGTGTATTACATATTTTCCCACAGCACAATATATAAAAAATATCAATATACCAGTTTACCAATATACTTTAGTATATTAAGTTTAACTTGCGTCATTTTTTCACAATGTTGAAAGGACTACTTTTCAAGGCCATTAAATGAATGACATTAATATCAGAACCAATGAAGACACACTTAATGTATTTTATTTTTATTTAACTTGACATAATATAAGCACTAAACGAGTCCACCGTGTTTGCTGAAACAATGGAAATGCTTCCAACGCAGAAGAATAACAGAACATTTTCTTATTTCTTGGACTGCACTGCATCACCCACCATCAAATACCAGTTATGGCCTGCACTTTGGTCAACTGACGTTTAGGGGCCCCTTTTCCCAGACTTGTCAGTCAGAGTGTACTGGGCAAGTACCTCCTCTGTAAAAAACAATACAAATTAGCGACAAGTTCAGCCACAGGAAAGCTCTCATGTATCACAGCAACTGAACTGCCAGCCAATGAAAAATATAACTGAAGGTTAACACCCAAAAGGGAAACAATATATAGGTATTGCATCCTTTGGAAAATGTATGTGTCTCAGCCAATTATTCTCCTTTTTTATCCTTTGGGAAATTTACCTAATTTTAATGCTGACCTATAGCCCTGAACACCTGACAGTGTGGCAGCGATGACTTCAGCATTCTAAACATCCATGAACTACCATGGGTTTAAAGTAATGCATGCATTTATACCTTTATTATAACATACCATTTCAATGTCTCCTGAAAATGATGCCGATGGTGCAGGGAGATCAAGGCCGAATTTGTTTGCTGAATTAATCAGTTTTGGGACATCTGAAAGTAAATACAGAAATATGGGGGAAAAGAAAATTAGATTTGTTTGATTAGATTAGAAATATCCAAAATATTTTTGAAATGTCAAATCCTAAATCTACCTACAACGAAGGGCTGTCAACATTTCCTCTATTGGCTGTGCAATTGTTGTCCCATCAACTTCTACAAGGAACGTTTTTAAAATCACATCAAACAACAGTTACAGTACTTGACTGTTATAACAGGTATTCAAGGTAAAGTGACATGTTATCCTACCACAGGTCCTTTCAACCTAACTTGTATGACAACATTAGATTGGTAACATGCAGATAAGGTTAAACTGCACTATCTGAACATGTATATATATTTGATCATTAAACAATATATGTTATCATTTAAAGTATATTTGATAATTCCAATGGTCCCTCTAGTCTATAGTCAATAGTATTAGGGAAAGCTGTCCTTACATTTGTACTCAAAATTGCTGATATCAATTGAGAAAGCAACAAGAAATGCTTCAAAATGCAGGGACCTATTTTCATGACACACTGTTCGGGAGGCTTCATAATCTAGGTATGCTTGAAATTTGACCCTTCAGCCCCCTGATACATCTAAAGCCACTAAAATTCCCCATTGACCGTTTCAATCTGTTCCTAGAGGGTTTATGGTTGAAATGTTCAAAACCAATGCAGATAGCTCAATTTGTTTTCTGAGTCAGCGGCAATGCATTAGGAACACGTATACGTGTTTCTGCAGTTGAAAGGGTCTATATCACAGGCCAGCCACACAAGCCATTACCAGACAAATAAAAATATATTTGTATAGACATACAACCTAGTTGCTACAGAAGTACAGTATGAAAATTATGGTGGGATATATAAAAATGTACAAGATCTGATGCAGTTCATTGATATTTTTACACCAAATTTTCCTACAATTTTCAGTGAGCCATAGTTTTGCAGATACGCCACTGTTGGCTAATTATTTTAGAAGTTGAAGAAAATTAACAGCATAGAAAAGTCCCAGACAATTTCAAGGATCTAGCATGAATCAAAAAGTAATGAATTATGGAGGAAGGAACATTGTAATTTTTAGCGACACTCATTTATAGAACCACAAGTCCCACAACCCCATTTTAAGCATCCATTAAGCCTCCATATCTCAGAAGATGAGATAAAAAGACGATGCAAGCCTAAAGTGCTGCATGGTCATTGTTGAGTGCAATGCTGAGGAGAGTATGAAGCAAATCCAAGATGGTCAGTCGGGAACATTTTCTAAAATCTGTTGATTTGACACGCAAGGACACGATTGTGTAAAGTAAAATGTAGAAACTTTATCCACTTTTCGGCACTCCAAGCAATAATCAGTGAATAATGATGATAATGATAACAATAATAAGTTAATGATTTTGTTCAGGCTCCTCAGTGGTCACATGTTTCTTCTTCCTGTTTTTTGTAAGAGGTGGAGAATTTGCAGAGTGAGGTGGGCATTAGTTGTTTTTTTCTTATCAGTTTGGAGCAGGATTTTTATTCTGTAATTTCTATAATTTTCGAGTTGTTGAGAACTACTAACAAGGGGTACAGATCAACCGACAGAATGTTCTGATTGCCTGCTTTACCCAAAGTAATCACCTTGGACCGTCTTTAAGACAAATATCAATACAGTGATGGGACAGATTTTTAGAAAGCCATGTAAGTTTCAATTTCATGCTTTGAGTTCAGACTATGAATATAACCCCGAAAGTGGTTCTTTACTAGTGTTAGGTTTCACATCGACCGATTTCAGAATGTTATTGTTTGTCTCAAGATAAAGAAAATGGCTCAGGTTCCTCATGTGTCTTTCAGTAAAGGAAATACAGTATGCTACATGTCTATGCAGGTAGCTAAAATAATGAGAAGTTTTCCGGCCAAACTAATCTTAATGTGTTCATGCTAATTCAGAGAACATCATTCCATTTCAGTAATGGTTTGCATGTTTAGTTCGACTGATAGTCCACTTCAAAAATCATAGTCATCTGGTCACAAATGAAATATGACTTTGATGTTTCCTCAACCAGCCAGAGACAAAGAACCTCTTCTGAGACACGTGCACGAAGGTAAGACACGTAAAAACCACTGCTTTACTCTTGCAATAGAATCATATAAAAAGTAAAAGGCAACTGATACTGCACATAGTAAAAAAGCTTATGGGAAAATGAATAAAGGTGCTGAAATTTCTACATGTTCTGTAATATACTTTCTGTGAGGCTATGTGGTAATGTGACGTTAATTTTGCATTACCTTTTTGAGCTGGACGGATGCACACTTCCAAACTGGAAAGTCTGAAAAAGCATCACTCTGTTAGTAGCTAAGAAACTGAAAAGCTTTAGGCATGCATTAGAGATTTGTCTTATACTTTTGCAGCGGACTACACTTGGAACTTCCTTCCTGTGCTCATCAACATTCTGGAAAGCCTCAGCAAGGAGGAATTCAAAAAGTTCCTGTCACTCATTTCGGACATGACGGGACGCTACCGGGTCCCTGAGGGCAAACTAGATGGCAGAGACCGAGCCGAGGTGGCGATGCTGATGACCAAAACATGGCCTGAGCGTCTGTGCCTCACTAACACACGGGACCTGCTGAAGATGATCCCACGCAATGACCTGGAGAGAAAACTAAGGCCTTATCTGGAGAACATTGAAGAGAAATGGTGACTGTAGTTAAGCAATAAGCCCCGAGAGGCATAGAGGTTACAGTGATTTTTACAACAGCTAAGGGGTGTTCTTAGGCAAGGACCAGAACTATCTGTTCCAAGTCAACACATGATCCACTGCAAAACCTGGCCTTCTCAATCTCAAACTGATTTCCTGAGGACACCTGGGGAGAAAAGGTCATTTTTGCGTTGGATCAAATCTAGAAATTATTTTTGGACATCCCCTATGACTTGACCTCAACTGAAAGTTTCAGTCTCAACCTGATCTACTTAAGGTGATGATACCTTAAGTACACAAATCTAGAGACATTATCTGGATTCGAACATTTGAGACAATATTAGTGAATGAGAGGAATAGCAAAGGCACAAATTAGTTTACCGATGTTCTGATGGTAATCCAAACAGTCAAGATATTTAGAAAAACATGATGTTGAAAATGTGACATCTGATGCCAAGTAAACTTAACTTCTCCTCCTTTACAAATACCAGGAAACTCAGAAAATCAGACACATTGTGTGTCTGATTATTACAAAAGCCGGACAAATTTAACGATGTAAGAGAATACAAAGGACTGACTCTGGATCAGGATATTGTTTCCTGAACCCCCGTAAAATCACAACCACTGAATATTTTAGGGGTTTGTGTCTCCATACACGACATCAACCCTTTCTTTTTTACACTCATAACGTACAGCATTACTCATGACGACGGAAGCTACCCAAAGACTACACACCAGCTTCACACTGCAATCAGACGTACAGGTGCATTTCAACAAAATAGAATAACATGGAAAAGTCCATTGCCCTGCCTAGACTGAGAGATGAAAGGCTCACGAAACCATTGCTGGTATTTTCACTTAATTAGCTGATTAGAGCTCTTCTCAGGTTGACATTTCTGTATTATACATTTTTTTATTCACATTTAGACACTGGATTTCCATGAGCTGTAAACTGCAATTATCAAGATTAGAATAATTAAGCTGATAAAAGGCCTTTGAATATTTCAGTTTATGTGCAATGGATCTAGATTATATGAAAGTTTTACTTTTTGAAATTGAAACTTTTCCCATGATGCACCCGTATTTCTTCTCATGTACTACCAGATGACACCAATACCCTACCTGAACAAGTTATGACTGAAGTTTATGTGAGTGACAGACACATGATGTCACATAGTACTCTCTGAAAGTATACTGGAATAATACTAGGCTATGACACAGCCACATACAGGATGTGTATACATTCAGGGCTGAGCTACACCAGGCGCGTAACTGAAGCGTTCCGTTCCCGTTGCGTCTGCTGCAACAATTAGCTTCCATTATAATCAATGGAAGTAGCTACACCAGACGTGACCGTGGGGCGTACGTTCGAAAAAAATAGACCATTCATCTAAAATGGATTTTACGCGTCGCGAACGGAACGCTTAGGGCTGAGCTACACCAGGCGCGTAACTGAAGCGTTCCGTTCCCGTTGCGTTTTCTGAGCTTCCATTATAATCAATGGAAGTAGCTACACCAGACGTGACAGTAGGGCGTACGTTCGAAAAAAATAGACCATTCATCTAAAATGGATTTTACGCGTCGCGAACGGAACGCTTAAGTTACGCGCCTGGTGTAGCTCATACCTTAGAAAGAAAAGTCTCTGGGAGAGCACACCTTCTGTCACTTGTGATATAATTTTGAATGAATAAATGAATGGATGAATGAATTGTGAGTATATTTCTTTTGTACGCATCCTTCAGCTTGATAATAAAAAATAATCAATCAATACATTAATCAATCAATCAACCAATCAAATAAGTGTTGGCCTCAGCTAAGGAAGCTTGAAATGTTATGTTTCAATATGAATTTTCAGACGAGATATGCTGATACTATGACTATCTGGAACTATGAAATATAAATAAGTCACAAGGTGACAACTAAGAATCATAGGATTAAATTAGCCAAACTACAGTAGGCCTATGCCTATAAATCATCATCAACTTTTCAATACAGATTAAATGCAGTTAAGGGCACTTTGACATGTAGGCTGCACTCACTGTGATTTGAAAAATGGACAAAAATATGAAGAGTTGTCTTTGCCTTTGTGTAATGGAACTGGCGAGTCTTGAAGTCTTCAATAATTTGTTTACATGAAGCACATATGCCGATTGAAACACATTCCACTCAGCTAGCTAGGTGACTGGCTCAGGCTCATTCACTTTTAATTGCAAACAGAAAATGTCTAGCTAGCATCATTACATGCTTCTATTTCCAAAGGAATGAAAGCTGTTTATACCAACTTAATATCATGCTTATCATTGTTAATGTACAATACATGTGGTACAAACAATATTAGAGCTTGTGGACTAGCTATAGGCTATATTTCAATGGAGCTGGTAAAAAAAAGATCATTATGAGAACGTGGCCACAATGGGCTTAAAGTGACCGTGCACCATTTACAAATGAGTTAAACAGCATCAAATGTGTAGTATTTCTTAAGAAATTAATACTTTAAAACACAATTACTGTGTCAGTATTATCATTTAAATAATATAAAAGTGTTTTACTTTTACCTTTGTGGTTACTCATTAATTTTGTGATTTATGTTGTATTTAATATTCCATTTAAGAAGCTTTAGTCTTTAGGAACTTTTTAATTGCGGTTAATCGAGATTAATTCATTTCAAAATATATATTTTTAATCGTTTGACAGCCCTATAATAATATTGGATAAGGGGAATGGCTACACTTACAAATCCTGGGTGTGTTCACACTGTTTTTGCTTTTAGATAATAATAACCCAAAAGGATTGTCTTGATACGGTCATGCATAAGACTTTTTTTCCTATCCTGGACTCGGTCTTGACTCGGACTCGAACCTTTTTGGACTCGGTCTTGACTAGTCCTGGTCTTGGACTTGTCTTGGACTCGACAAAGGTGGTCTTGACTACAGCCCAGCCATCTAGTGTAGTGGAGTAAGACATTCAGAGTTTGATCAAAAAAAGTGATTCACCTTCAGTCATGTTAACGGGATAAGCACAGTGGTGCAGTCAAATCCCCAAGCCGAGCTATAACTGTAGCTCAATTTAACTGTGCATGTAAATGAATGACAGCTCAGAAGCTCTGTACCATTAAAACATTCATATGGACACATTTGCCATTAGATTCCATTTGTTGTTAAAAAACAAACATTTTCTTTGGTTAAGAATACAGATAAGAGATCTGAACCGGCACCGTTTATAAACTTCCTTCCTTCCAAAGACGTGCAGCGCTCAACAGGCAGAAGTGAGAAAGGAGAGAGACCTGAACTACTAATACAGCAGTTGATGAGAGAGTTATTAACAACAGTTACTATGTGTAAGAAACAACTGTAGTCTAAAACAGCATACACTATTGTTGCTTATTTGACAATGCACACTGTGCTCTTTTCAAATCCTACAAACATGGGCCATTGTTTGCATAATAATTAAAAACTTGCTTGACTGATTTTTTTGTATAGCTCATTCAATGAACACTGTCTATGTAGTCTAGAAATAGTGTGAAAAGTTGCTTTTAGCTTTCCAATTTTGATAGATGTATTGCCTTAAGGGCTAGTAACCAATACCTTGTGAAAGACATTCCACATATTTTCTTAAAATAAATAACAATTATTTCTAATTTTTGTTTTGTCTGATTATGTCCACATTATACTATTTAGTCTCACACACTCATCTGTGATGTTTACAAGCCTTTTAACTTTAAGAACTCTTAACTGTGAGCAGAGCTAAACACTTCTTGTCCACCATTAAGCGAAAATACATGAAAAAACTTTTAAATTACTTACAATGATTTTCATAGTCTGTTAAATTATTTGTGTGCTTCAGTTCTTCCTTTGGGTCCAGTAATCTCAAGTGACTTATTGTGCGTTGCTGCAGTTCATAATCCGGTTACATGCTTTGGTCGTCTCTGTATGGTGTACATTGCTTCCTGTATGAAGTTCAGTTCAGACCGTGGGAAAGTCGCACTCTCTCACAGGTCAAACAGTCATAAGAAACCACTGTGGCTGAGCTCGGTTTCCGTATGAGGATAATTTACGTGCCAAACTGTGCATCTCAATTGTTCCATCTTTTTTCTAATAGCATAGACTTTGTGACTTCAGATATCTTTTTTGAAGTGCTAAGAACATATTTGCCACATTGCTTTTAGTCTGACAATCAAAAAAACATGTTCTATGCATGATTAAGGTCTATGCTCTATGAATCATATGAAAGACGGTTCAAGGTTTAATATTTATGGAAAGATCAACTTGATTTGGCTATATAATCAAATAAAACAAGAAAGAATACACAGACTGCCAATATAACGACTTGTATTGATTGAACTCAACTGAAACTGAAAGTAGGTGTTTCACCATGTGGTTTTCCTGTTTTGCAAAGAATGGAGGTGGTGTTCGTTGGTAACCTCAGTGTGGATTTTGGGTGACCTCTTGGTGGATACAGTACACAAACCAATCACATAACGTTTTTAACCGTCTTGACATTTTTATCTTAAACATTATGTGTTCTGGATTTCATTTATTGGATGACACAAACAAACAATTCCAGATCTACACATGCATGAACATGGAAGGAGAATGGCCTTAAAGTGTTTTTTTTTTTTTACTATATTACACTTGTATCAATTTTGTTGTTAAGTTGAAGTAAACTGTCAATTTGTCTTGCAACCTTCATGCAGATCAAGGTGACTGATACTTTTCTGTACAAATGTGTCACCTGATTGTTTTTAAGCATGTACTGACATTAGTGCAGGTGCGCCTGTATCAACTGTCTTGGGGATCGGTCATCCTTGATTATGAAAGATTATTGAAGCATTAATCAGTGTCTTTATGCACACAGTTTTGAAATGATATACACACATTTAATCTGTTTGATGCCTTGAGCAAATGTGTCAATATTGTAATATATAGGGAGAGGCACAGGGATGCAGCATGTACAGTATCAAAGAGAATATTTATTCAAGAGTACAATTCATTAAAACTGTATAGGCCTACCCGGACTGATACCTCCCCAATAAATATAACCACCCTCACCCAGCAAACACCATGCCGCCGCCGCCGCCCGCGCCCCACCTCGAGGGTAAATAGTACTGTTACAAGTGCCAGGACAGTGTGTCGCTCCAGGTGGCACTGGAACTGGAGCTGTAAATATTGTATATATTGTAAATATTGTAAATAGTGTAAATATTGTACATACTGTATAGTTCGTTGGTTTTTTACATATATTTTGTTTTGTGTTATGTTCTGTGTGTTCTGGTCTTACAAAGGGCTTCTTGAAATAGCACTTAATTCAGTACACGTGTTGTGTTCTGTGTTTTAGGTCTTACAAGTGCCCACTGCTCTCTAATCTGATGCATTCTCTTACTGCCCTGTAACTGACCCTGGGCAATACCGCGCCAAACCAGAGGCGGCAGACTGTACGGAACATGGTGTCATTCGCGGAGTAGGCTACAGAGAAGAACATGGAAGTACCAAAGGACTTGCTGGTAAAGGCTAAGCTACATCTAAGCTAAATCCTAAAATAATCCTTACCACGTATTGATCAACAGATATATCCATTAACTACATAATCTACCAACATCAAACAATTTAAATATACGTTATACAGTGTAAAATGTGTGTTTAAATCGTACCCAAAAGCGGTGTACGGAACACTGTTACTGTTTCGCGAAGTGATGCACGGAATAGAGTGTCCCAGTGGCAAAGTCGCCACAATATTCCGTACAGTCTGCCGCCTCTGGTTTGGCGTGGTATTGCACTTACGATCGGATGATTTAGCAATACCAGAGCCCGTCTACGGAGAGCCTGGCCACTCTGTAATAAAGGAGAATTCCGGTGTGATATTGACTTGAAACATGATACCAAGTGTGAACATCTCGGCTCGTCCCCTGCACTCCAAAATCTGGCGCTAGTTAGCCGATGCTACCAACAGCTTTTTCAATGGTGGTGCTTCGGCATCGGGCTAGCCATGCAAATAAATCACTGTTTTACACCATTTACGAGGCTCAATGTATCTCCACACTTCATTGGTAGACTTCCGAGGGCCCTGACATTTAAAACGAGACATTGAGAACTTTGAAAAAGCACTGGTAGTTTACTTACAAGACGATTTATGCAGACAGTATCTTCACAAAGTTTAGCGTTTGCAGCCATCTTGAATTTAGTCACGATAAGTCGAGCGACGAGTAAGAATGAACAGGTATGATAAGGGATCAGATTCAGTTTTAGTTCAGAAGTAGTTTTGATCTTTTGAATGACAAGAAATTAGCTTCAAGCTACTGGGGACACAAAGTGAACTGAAATACCTTTCCAACCATATCTTTCTATGATGGTTGGTACAGCTTCCCTACAGTCTCAGATGGGAGTATATCCTTTACCAACGCCACTCTTATTCATGCTGTATATTCTGTTCACTTGCAGGTTTCAGAGAAGGCTGGTAGAGCTCTCTATGAGTGTGAGCTGTGGGAGATAACCCAGAACTGACAACCACCTAAAGAAGAGGTGGCGATAATGGCTCTCCAAGAGGAGGTTGTGAGTCTGAAGGCTTTTATTCAACAAGGTTTGTAGAGTGTTTTCATACAGATGTGAACGTTTACATTAACATTTACATGTTTAACTTTAATGAAATAGCAGCTTCTTGGTTGTACAAGTTTAGTAAAAATTTGAGGATGAAACTAACTTTTCCTTTCAGTGTGTATCTGTGTGCTTCTCTCTTCTGTGTATATGATATATTAGTTGTGTTGTCTCATTTAAAAGTGTTAGGCTGTCTGTGGACTGCTTCCCATTTTCGCCTCACCATCATCTTTTCTGTGTTAGTAAACTGTAACTATTTGAGGTCCTAATTGATTGTGCTATTTTTTAGGAGGCACTTAGAGGGAATGCCTGGACCCTGAGAGGACTAAGACGATAATTGGTGAGTTTATTTTATTTGTATGTCTTTCTCTCCAACTCACTTTGTATTTATCTCCAATTATCGTGATAACACAACAGTGTTTCTGCACTTTAGCATCTGTATTTGTGTCACTAATATTTTGCATATTCTATTTGTATATGCCTTATTCAGAGGCCACCCTGAAGCAGTTCCAAGGCCAGACACTCACTCCAGATTGCTGGGCCAGGCAATAAATGCCAAAGTGACAGAACTGAGGTTCCATAACAAAAACAAAGATTTTCAATAAAATAGAATAAAAGATAACAGAAGTGTTGTGTGTTTCTTCCTCTTTATACTGATACTATGGTTGATTTTAAGTAAACACAATAGTGAAATATTTATTGATCAATGCGGAAAATATCAAACCATAGTAGAATATGAACTATATTAGAGAAATATATGTCTGAAATATATAGATCACGTGATCAGAATAGTCATCAAGGGTCATGTGATCATGCTTCTTAGTGTCATATATTTAAATATATTTAATTTGCTTTATTTATATTTACTTATATTTTGAAATATATTGATACATACTGTACATGGAAATATATGTATTTAACATAGATGTAAATATATTTATTCAACATAGATGTGCCTATACTGGAATATGTTCAAGCTGCATATATGTGAATATATTATTTTTCTGTATGGGAGTAGCCTATAGTTCTAACCCTTTGCTTAAAATAGTGGAGATCTGGGACGAGAGAATTTAATCTAATTACAACACGATGTGTCGGCATTGGACGTGTCAAGTTGTCTGTAGTAGGCTAGGCTATATACATGCGCTGGACCATGAATATGCCACCAAATAAATAAAACTAAATAAACTTGTGGGTCTCGAACCAGTACTAAATAAAACTGCTTGTATGATCCTTACATCAACCTGCTTGCGCCACTTACCAGCTGATACGTTTCAGCAAATTGGCCATACTTATGTAGGCCTACAAGTAATAGAGGTCACCTAGTATGTTATTGTGTTTGTAGCAGGTTAACTCAGTGAATCATGGTAACTGGCTACCGTGCAACGTTGCCCAAGTCATTTAGACCCTCAAAGTAAAGCCTAGGCTTAATAGGTTCTTTCACTGGCTGCCCGTGACCTAGTCTATCTTCAGCCTAAATTGAGGAAGCATTGCTGGTCTAAAAATGTATAAATAAAAAAAAAAAAACTGTATGGCAAGGATTGAACCCGTAGGGTAGACCAGGGGTTCCCAAACTTTTCCACAACAAGGCCCCCCAAATACCACTAGGTTCTGGCCAAGGACAACCTTGATGCGTTATTAAACCCATCTACAATACTACGGCAAATATAAAAATACATTAAGTTAATTCTAATAATTATTTTAGCTACAAGCACTTTGCGATGGAGCATACAGTGTGTAAAAATTGCATTGGGGCTTTCTGCTTATGAGAGCTATCACTCTACTATTATTCCTAGTCATCATCATGGACAATATAATGTTCAGATATGCGACAAATTATTCTAATGGCATTGTATAACAACCCTCATAGTAATAGGTATATTTAAAATGTATTTGTTGCTTTTATTTTTCCTTGCAACTTGCTGAGGCCCCCCTGGCACCTCCTAGGGGGCCCTCGCGGCCTCCTAGGGGGCCCTGGCCCCCACTTTGAAAACCACTGGGCTAGACTAGCGTAAAAGGAGCTTTTTAATACCGCATCAACCTGTTGCGCCACATTGTCACTTGAGAAGAGAGAAATTATTAAAATATAAATCCAATGCACCTCAAACTTATGTTAACATGTCAGAAACACGAACGTAAATAGCCTAGGCCTACATCTTGTGAGTGACTTGCAGTGCGCAAATGTTGTGTAAAATGTGGAAACGGTAGACTTCTCCTGCACGTTGCAGTGTGCGTTTCAATGCGTGTGTTTCATTGAACTGAATTATAGAACGCATAGACTGGACTAGTGGATACAAAATTGTCAGGCAAGAGGCAACACAGATTACTAACCAGAGCGGTGGTCAGTTGTGATATGCATTAGGTTAATATGCAGATTATCGTTTTGTCATTCGAGTTCGAATCTCATAGTTGAACTTTATTTATTTATTTATTTATTTGCTGGCGTTTAAAATCCTGTGTTAGAGACAGGCCTGGCAGCAATCAGTGAAACGTTTGTAAACTTAACCATGTTAGAGTAGCCTACTTTAAAGGCCTAAGTAAACGGCTTGGGAAACGTTGCAAGATAACACAGTAGCCAGTTACCATAACCCGCTGTGTTAACCTGTTAAACCAGGGGTCTCAAACTCAAATGAGCCGGGGGCCACTTCTGCCATTTTCATCTGACTGGAGGGCCACAGTGTTCAATAATAATACAAAAAAGAACGGATATTTCTGAAAATGCAGTGGGTTTTTTTTTTTTTTCCAAATACTACACTGTCTCATTGTGTAATACTGCAAACAGAAAGTGCAAGTCTTTTAGACACATGTGCTAGCATGTAAATAAATAAAATATTATTATATTAAATAAAAAATATATTTTAAATCAAATAATGCTAAAATAAATATTAATACAAATTATAAAAACAACCAAAAAAAATAAAAGCACCATATACCAATAATATAAGCACCAAATAAAAATATTTTCTCATGACTTATTTAAACCTGGCAAGGAACTGATAAATGAATACCAGAATGCATTAGGCTACCTCTTATAACACAACAAACAACACTCTCAAACATGAATTTGTATCCACATTTTAACTGTTTAACTGTAAACTATTTATTTTAACTTATTGTATTGCCCTCAACAAACAATCAGTTTTGAGCCCGTACTTTATTTCTTGCCAGATACTTGGCAGCGCTTGTGCTCAGAAAGTTGAGTCACATTTGCTCTAATGGACGTTGCAGTTGAAACTCTGAGTACAGCTTCAAGATGGGCATCTGTAAGCCTTGATCTGTACTTGTTTTTGGTAAAGTTCATTGTTGAGAACAATTTCTCACACATATATGTACTTCCAAAAAGGCACAATACATGACTGAAAACTCTGGACAGCTCTGGGAATGATGGAAGCAGCTCTCTCAGAAAAGTTCCAATCTTGTCTGCTTTTCCCTGTGCCTCTCTGAATTTAGCTTTTAGTTCACTGTTGCACTGCAAGTCAATAAGTTAATTTTGCAAAACACTGGGGACACTCTCCACATCAGCTGAGAAGGGGTCTGCAAATAGCTGAAAGGTGTCACAGTGTACCTTAAAGTCCGCAAAACGTTCATCAAACTCTCGCTGTAGGTTTTCAATAGCAGAGACATCTCCATCTTCATCACCACTGAAACATAGTTCGTATCAGTTTTTTTTTTTTTTTGGGGGGGGGGGGGGGGTCAGATAATTTTTCTGATATTGTGAAAAGTATCATAGGACCATTTTAATGTAAAGCGATTTTAGACACCCCTATTATGGACCATACCATTGGATGTGTGTTGGAGAAGATCCTGAAGACAATGTGCTGTGTATGTGGGGGGGGGGGCAGTAATAGGGGGAGTTCCGATATGTGTGTTGCACAACATGTTGCACTTGGCAATCACGATGAGGATTGATATGGTAGTGGGCCATGATGGTCATAGAAGAAGTGAAGGAGCAGTACCCCCCATTTATGGTGGGGTAATTCGCACTCTGCACTGAAAGCTGTGCCCTCTTCCACCAAAGACCTGCATGCAGCAAAATGACAGAGGTTTGCTGCAGACAGTTGGTTTTTCCACAATCTCAGTTTTGTGGTGAAAGCTTTCACACTCTCATAGGCTGTTGTAATGAGCTGAGCAGGGCCCTGCAGCTTTAGGTTCAGGATGTTTAGTTCTTGTGTTATGTCCACAAGGAATGCCAAATCCATTATCCATTTGGATCATCAAGCTCTGGAATATCCAGCCTGCCATTTTCCATGAATGTCTTCACTTCAGCTCTTAATTCAAAAAATCTCCTCAAGACGTTTCCCCTGCTTAGCCAGCGCACCTCAGTAAAGTACAGCACATCACCATACGATGCCTCAAGGTCTTCCAAAAAGGCCCGGAACTGGCGGTGTTGTAAACCTCTGGACCTGATATAATTAACAGATTTCAGGACGACAGACATCACATGTTCAAAATTCAAGCATTTGGCACACAGTTGATGTTGATGTATAATGCAGTGTAGAGCAATAGCTGGATCAGCATCTTCTTCCTCTAACTTTCACTGTACCAGCGCTACAAGTCCGTTTTTCCTGCCGGTCATGGACGGTGCTCCATCGGTGGTAATGCCCACAAGTCTGTTCCACGGCACACCATGCAAGCCGCTCAATCGCACCGCACAGCTGCTGAAATATGTCTTTTGCTGTGGTACGGCCATACATTGGACACAAACTCAGCAACTCTTCTATCACCTCAAACTTGTCATCAACACACCTGACGAAAATTGCTAGCTGAGCAGTGTCTGTTGCCAGTAGCCTACTTTCATCAAGCGCAACAGAGTAGGCCTACGCAATTAAACTGCGGGCTCTGTTCTGTAACTGTCCATATATGTTACCCGACAGTCCATTAATCCGCTCGGCCACAGTGTTTGCTGATAGAGAAACGTTTTTGAATACGCTCCTCTTTTCGGGAGGATATCAGCAACTCGCAACATACAGTCCTTCACAAACTGCCCTTCAGTGAATGGTTTTCCCGCTTTGGCAATTAATTCACTGACCACATAGCTTGCTTCAACTGCAGCATCAGCGTCCTTACCGGCTTTGTGTTAAAGTTCTTGCTGGGATAGTAGTCCTTTTTGTAGCTGCTCGACTCGTTGTCTCCTTTCATCATCGCCCTTGTATTTCTCATCATGCTCGCCGTGTTTAGTCGTATAATGACGCCTGAGATTGTATTCCTTACAAACAGCGAGTTTTTCTTAACATATAAGGCAGATCGCATTTCCACCGAACTCAACAAAAAAATATTGTGATGTCCATCTTTCTTGAAACTGTCTATGCTCGCTATCCACCTTTCTCTTAGATTTTGAAAGCGACATACTTTCCCTCCTCGTCGTCGTCGTCTTCGGCCGTGTCATGAACTTTGTGTTGTTCCACACCTGCGCACTTCTGCAATTAGGCTATTTTGCATTTTCAAAATAGGCCAAAGTATTTTTTTAATGGAATTGTTTTCTAAAATTAAACGTTTTCTTTTATCATCTAAGAATAGTGTTAACATAATTATTGTGGGGGTAAAACAAAAATTGAAAATACCCTCAAGGGCCGAATTACATATGATTTTGACATCAAGTCGCGGGCCGGAACTGGGCCGGTACTTTGAGACCCAGCCTACTAGGTGACCTCTTTTACTAGTAGCCTAACCTAGGGCATATAGTATGGGGAATCGTGCAATTTTAGGAACGGTTCATATAGATTTTTGCAACTGGTGATTTTTTACTTGCTAGGACCCCATTGAATACAAAACAACCTGTTTCCAATTTTTTTCTTCATTTTCAGTGCCAAAATTCAAGATGGTGGACAATATATGCAGAAAAATAATATAAAGGCTTAAAGTGGTCAATTTTTTTGATAAATATACATATAATAAGGTAGACAAGTGAGATACAGACTATTTACAAAAGATGTATTGCATCATTTGCCAAGAAATTTGGAGAAAAATGGGGAAAATAGAAAAACATTTAAAAAAATCTGCATTTTGTTTCATTATTGAAGAGTTCAACAAAACATTGTCACTCAAGTATTTATCCTCACCACTGTCACTGTCTTTTTAATATTGGTGCATATCTCCTCAGAGCCTTCACACCTGCAAAGTTGTGTGAATGGTAAGTTGTTACTCTTGCAAGAACACCTTCTACTGCATTGGCTGGCAAGACAACAGCACTTCACAAGCTCCACAACAGCCTGTGGTGCTGGTGGAAGTTTTGACAGAACAGGAGCCCATTGCCCATCAACAATTTGCCTCCATCCCAGTGATAGTGAGTCAAGAATCTTTGGAGCAGGCACTGTATCTTGTGCCCAAACATTTGCTTGCCTGTGTGCTCTCAGAATTTCAATTTCAACTTAATTTCACTTATAGAGCGTCAAAACATTACCCATGTCTCATGGCGCTTTACAGAGTGTTAAACATTTAGACAGAGCCAATGAGTAACAGGGGCGAGGAAAAACTCGCAAGAATTGGAGAAACATATTGGATGAAACCCTAAGCAGATCCACGACTCAAGGGCCTGACCCATCTGCCTGGGGTCAGTTAGGACAGTAAGGTCTATATACAAAGAATAGAACATGGTATTTAGAGCCACCTGAGGTATATGTTACAAAGTGGTTAGATGGTTACATAACCAGTATGATAATGCATGAATCCTATTTAGTGTTAAGTTCAAATAGTCCAGTGTAGGGGATGAATTGTCCATAGGGATTAGGAGTTGTCATCGGGCAAGTAGTGGGTCTCTAGGCTGCGCGGGTAGGAATCCGAGCATGGGGACAGCAATAGACGATGGTAGGACAATCATAGGGATGGGATTTCCCTAGTTCCCGAGTTCCACTGAAGGGCTTTAGCTGTTTGAAAACCATGTTTTGAGGAGCTGACACACAAATTTCTCACATCCAGCTAACACGTCTGGAGATGGATGAGGACCTACTACAAGCCTACAAAGTGTGTTAATGACATCATCATGACTTGTTTGACTTGAAACAGAAACCTTTCCTTTCCCACGGGATAAACAGTAAATGGCGTCTGACAAAGACAAATGGTTGTCTTTCAATTTCCTGACAGGATACAATAGGATACCCGATAGGTCCACCGACTCTATGCACGATGTGATTGGCTGGACCGAAGTTTGGTTTTTCCACCTCACAAGCCAACGGAGAGTTGCTAGACTACCCTGGCTAGAAATTACATTTGCTGCTGCTAGGGTGTGTCAAGATTTCTAGGCTGAGATGTATCTTTTGTCGACGTTCTCCAGTGCCCATGATAATGAGACTGTCTTTGTTGATGTCTGGTACCCTGCGAAGGGCAAGCACCAAGACATCTGTGTGACGTGTAGATATGTGGGGTTTTGCCAAAATGACTTACTGCTACTGCCACCTTTGTGTGTGTGAACTGTGACTGGCAGTTTACATAGTTCAACAGCTTTATGAGCAAGGTAGAGGACGAGGTTGGCTTTGGTTTCCTTCGATACCAGAAAGCTTTAAAGTCTTTGATTGGTGTAGTCTTGTATTTTGTATCCCTTATCATGAGCTTTTTCCCATTGTATCGACCTGTCTCGTCCTGTCTTTCATGGAGTTTGTGATGGTATAGTTGTTAAAAAATAAGTAGCCTATATGTCATTGTAGCCTCGTGCCTCACTTTCAACATTTTCAAAGAAGCATTCTGCCAGATCTTAGCAACAGTTTATGTCACTTTTCCTGACAACCATCTCCTGCACAACAGCCATGCCATCTATTAAGATGCTATCCAATGTGTGTGTTAATTGCACTGAGACTCTCTGTAGATTGTTCAGATGATGCTGTTTCTGAAACCAGTCACAATTCATGGATGAAGGCAGACTTAGCTGTAGTGGGCAGCATTAGGCTTGCATATAATCAACAAATTCATATGTTCCCACAATTTCCTGCAAGTCCTGTTAACAGAATTATTGAAGACCAAAGAGCTCATTGTGGACTTCAGGAAGCTTTCTATCCGAGGAGGCTAAAGAAGGTCCACCGCCTCAGATCCTGGTGAACTTCTACCCCTGCACCATCAAGCGTATCCTTACCAACTGTGTCACAGTTTGGTATGGCAACTGCTCTGCCCACGACCGAAAAGCATTGCAGAGGGTGGTGAAAACTGGCCAACGCATCACTGGTTCCTCACTCCCCTCCATTGAGGCCATCCAGGGCAAGTGATGCTTGCATAAGGCGCACAGCAGGTTCAGAGGAAGCTTTCCTGCAGCTGAACTCTAGCTCTGCATCCTGGTGACAACCAACCTACAAAGCCACCCCCGCCCAATGCCTCCTTGCCTGTGCCTGTTGAGGTGTCCACGACCATAGCAATCTTGACAGGGACAACAAGGAGGCAGACCCCCCCCCCTCAATGTATGTTGTTTATACATTGTTCACATTACATAGCCATATTTATTCTGCTCTCATAAAGTAACTGCTAACATACACTGCACATATTTATATTACTCTAAACCTCTCTACCTTATATAAATCAACTGTATACTACTGTCTACACTGCACTACATTTCTTGACCTGTCTATCACCTGTCTATACTTTGTATATCACATTGCACTTTTCTTTTTTTTTGCACTTCTGGTTAGACGCAAACCACATTTCATTGTCTTCATACTTGTACTCTGCAATGACAATGAAGTTGAATCTAATCTAATCTAATCTATTGTGGTGAGTGCAGAACATTACTTTAATTCAAATGATTATTAGGTTATGTGAAGGAAACTTTTAATCAGTCAATGTTTTTCCGGGTATGCCAATAAATAATGGTGGTTACACCAATCACTGGTTGATAATCATGACATCTCATGTCACCCATGGTCATATTTATTACCTAAGTCATTCAATTTTATTAGAAAATGTATGTAATGATAATACCTAACATATATCCATTTAAAATGTTTGAAAAGGCGATTATTTGCAATTTTTGGTGATATATCCGCCATCTTGGATTTTGGACCTGTGCAGTCTGGGAAAAAATTGGAAACAGGTAGTTTTGCAAACTATAGGGTCTGAAGAAGTGAAAAAACATAATTTGCAAAAATCTATATGAAATGTTCCAAACACCTTTTTTTGCTACATATCGCCCTGCACTAATATAGGCAATTTCGATGAAAAGTGTCAGCTAGTTAGTGGCGCAAGCAGGTTGGTATCAGGTTATCATACAAGCAGCTTAATTTAGTAGCGGTTCGAGACCCACGTGGAGTTTATTTAGTTTTATTTATTTGGTGGCATTTTCATGGTCCAGCGCATCTAGCCTAGCCTACTACAGACAACCTGACACTTCCAACGCATCGACATGTTGTAAAGCTTTATTAAACAACAAAGTGGAGCATCACAAACATTTCTATTTGAACTTGAGTTAAACAGACGAATCTGCGACCAGGTATCGGAGGCTAAATCATCTGAACACACCTGCAAAAGAAGGGGGCGGTTACGTTAACTCCAGAGGCAAAGTAAATAGTCCAGCCAGTTAACATGAAAGCCAGTTACCGTATAACACCGGCACCTCAGCTGAGCCCTGGCTGAGCCTGCATGAGCGGCCCTAGAAGGAGATTGTCGCGGTTGTCGGGTGAGACGACTCAACGTTGTCGGAAAAGGGGAGTTTGTGATGTAGGCTATAACAAACGAACGATCATCATCAAGTTTTATGAAATAAATTAAAATCTTAATAAATCCAGGCTGAGTTTGCCACGTTTAGCCTAAATAATCAGACAGATTGCAGACAAGCAGTCCGTTATCACATAGCTTAGACTAGGCCTACTATTTTTTTGGTAGGCATTAGGCAAACTAAGCTACATGTCTGCTGAAGTTAGTTTCTCACATTTCGTTTTAGCAAGAAGAATGAATGATGGAAGCAATGCATCACATTAATTATTTTATTCAAAATGGTTAATGCCTACTATCACGGGGTCGTTCGGGTGCCCTTTTTTTCAGGTCAGAGCAACTGCCCCTCAAAATCCCTGTGCACGTCCCTGGTAAAACATATTGTGACAAACTGCAAGGTTGTTTCAGAATGTTTTTTATTGGTTATGCACCAAAACACACGAACACACAATTCCAGCACTAAACATCTATCTTAGGCTGTATCTAAAACACACACCAATCAACCCTAGTTATGAACAATGTAACCAGCTGCAAACATAAACACAACAGACAGGACATACAACGTGGTCAACCCACCTGGTTTAGAACATGAACATTACACACATACACACACTGCACAGCATCATGGGAGCACAGTCATGAGCAGCTAGGCTCAGATCATTACAATATATAATCAACATATTGGAAGCTCTGTACTTTACTATACTACACACTATGCTAATGTTAATATAACAGTCAAACTGATTTAACCAAGAAGTATTACTGCATCATTTCAAGCTGCTGCAGTAATAAAAAGAGAAACAGAAAACAAATTTTATTCCATGTTTTTCTTTATTCTACATATTCCTGTGAACACCACATCCAAAAAAAAACACATTTAAAAGTAGCATTTACCACTTTTAGATTAACATTCATGTCGAAATAATATGTACTAGGCTATATTATATCTTTGCTTATTAAATAATGGATTAACATAATATATAAACTTGGCAGGCAACCCTTGCAGTCTTTTCATTATTGGCACAACTGATGAAGGTACCCATTAAATGCTAAGGGGGAAAAACAAGGGCAACTACCACTTATCTTTTCAACAGGTTATGTAGATACAGTACACATAGTCAGAATTGGCAAGTGGAATACAATAGTTCAGCAGTGCACATTTACCAAATACAAATTATTCACTGTAGATGCAATTTCACATGCATTGCTAAGCCTTTTAACATGTGGCTAGGCTACACTGTATATTATTATTATTACATTTATGACAAACTATTCTGCTTTGATTAGAACTATAATCACAACCGATCAACTCATCAGGGTTCTCCTGGGTACAGATTAAGCTTCTTAAAATCAGGCACATCAGGCATCAATTAATTCACTGTGAGTCCTGCAGGCATTTCATTTCCTTCAAAATTGGGAGGAAACAATAGTAGTTTAGTACTGAATATTACCACAGCTGCATCTGAACAAATATGTTGACCTTTTCCAACAGTAATGAAAAGTGTGACAGGATTTATACTGATAATAGTTACATATGAGTTCAGAATCACTTAGTAAAGGCCAATTCATAGTCGGGCGATAAGGGCCACTCGACAAAATATTACGTTACATTTCCCACAGGAAACAGTCAACCTGAATGCAACAGTTTTGAACAAATGTACGCAGCTTGCTAATAATTCTAACTGGATTTAATAGATATTTAGCCAGTTGTCTTCTATGTGTCACCAACAACACATACAAATTCAGGAATGTTTGGATTTATCAGCATGCAGAGAAGGAGCAGGTTCATGGAGAGAAAGAGACAGAGAGAGCAGGGCAAGAAAGCTGTGTAAAGTGCAAAGCTATGAAAGCTGTGAAATTTTGTTTTTGGACAACATAGGCGGGAGGCATGTGTTGCTTAGGCGACTGCCTAAGCTGTAAATCGCTGCAGGAAACACTGTGTCTGCTGTTGTGTACATCAAACAAATTGAAACAACAGTGGGCCCTAATCTGTATGACATGACAACATGCCATTCAGTTCCTAGTACCTAAAATTTACACCATTTCAACTTCCAAAAACAATAGACAACAAAATCTCATTTAGGTTAACCTGTCATATTCCTCTTACCGGTAATAATAACAAATGCTACAAATGAATCAGTTGTGAGCTCATTAACACTCAATTAGTAATTTCTCTAGAAAAAAGAGTAGGCCTACTGTAAGAGAATTTAGGGAACACAACCACAGATCGCTGTGACACTTAACCATGCATCTCAATGTGATTCCAACAACTGGATACACTACCTGAGTTATGTCTCAGTGTATTGTTTACTAATCTTAGTGGCACATCCCCATCTTTCATGCCCCAAACAATTCTTACCTGAAGTAGGACATAACATTTCTGATTGATGCACCAGGCATGGAATCTGTGGGTAGGGAAAAACATGCTGAAACTAAACATAAACATAGCCCTGATTTAAGGTTCCCTTAAAACTAAAGAGTACATCTGGAAACAACCATAAGGATATGGTATAAATACAGTGGGAAAAGATGAGTTTGAGATTAGTTTAAAATGTAAAACAAAATTGATCTTGGGTAGGTGTAGATTAAAATAGGCCTCTAGGTTCTTACAGAAACACCAAAGGTGAGTAGAATTTTTGTCAAATTATGTACAAGACAGAGTTAGCATTTTACCACATAATTGGTTAAATAACCATGGTCCAAATAATTAAATAGAGGTAATACAGAGAATGGTCAGTCACAAACTCAAACCGAAGCTGTATTTCCTCAATAGTCAAATAATAAAACATAAACAACATTTTTACAACTTCACATCTAGAGGTTACTTACAGTTTTGTTCATTTTGTGCTGCCATTTGTGGGAACTACAGGGAAATATAAATTAAGATATATCAAACAGAAAGGTTTTGTTTTGTTAAGCACTTATTCATACCAACCTAAGCTCTGAAATCCACTTAGTCAGACAGCCCAAGCTCCCTGTTAGTCCACAGTTCAGGTTTTAAAAGGTAAAGCAAAGTCTCAACAACTAAACAAAACAAGGTTTATACAATCCTGTCTGCCTGCCAATCCATAGGCCTCACTGCACACCTCAGTAAGAAAAGGGAAACCAGTGCCCCCAATTGTATGGAGTGTGATTGTGTAAGTGCGGTGTCTGAACTCCTGAACCTCATTTAAAACAAAGAAAACAGACTGGAGCACACAGATTAATAAAACTGGTAGTCTTTACTTAGTGCAAACCAAACAGACTAACGTTTTGACACCACAATGTTGTTAGAGTAGTAGTTGACAAAGAAAAGAGCCACACTATTTATATAACTTTTGAAAGATTTGACGTCATCATTAGGGAATTAACTTGTTATTTTACCAAGATCTCAACACAATAATAGACGAGTGCAAATGCGTGAAGGCTATGCTAGGTTTTAGTAAAGCATGGTTTAGTGGAATGACTATTTCATACGGTCTCGCAAGCAGCCTCCTTCAAATGCGCCGTTGACTGTCAAAATACTGATGCATTCTTTCTCTCAATTAGTTCATCCATTAATACCAGAACAAGTAGCTGCAAGAGTATAGTTATTATAGAAAAACTAATTATACATTATAGTTCTTCAGAACTTTCGCATGGTTCTGGTCTACAATTAAATATTAAAAACTTCACAATGGAGCATGTGTCTACTGTAGAGCGTAATCTGCAGGTGACTTGTTGGCTATTTTTAGAAGGTGCGCTGCGGGCGCCTCATAGGAGACCCCTGTTTTAGACTGAAACTCACCTCGCTTAATACATTTTCACTAGAAGTATGTACTGTAATTCTATAAGCTTTGCTTTTATTGGGCCCCATCATGACAGTCTAAAGCGCATTGTCACTCGTCAAAAGCTTATTCAAATTTAGTAGGATGTCCAGTCCACATTGGGAGTGTTTTCATTATTAAACGTCGAGCGCATTGCGCAACAAGGTGTTCCTAGGTTTCTTAATCAGTCATGGGTGTGTTTGGGGCGTAACATAATTTAAACCAATGAGAATGACATCTGTCATTCGATGTCAGCGCGTCTTTGACATCTGTCAGCGCGATGTCAAAGAATGCATCGGTATTTTGACAGTCAATGGCGCATTTGAAGGAGGCTATTTGCGAGACCGTATGGAATAGTCATTCCACTAAACCATGCTTTACTAAAACCTAGCATAGCCTTCACGCATTTGCACTCGTCTATTATTTGAACTCATTGGCAAAGTGAAACTAACTTCACCATGGTGTGTCAGTCAACGACAAGACAGTTCGAAAACATAGACTGGAAAAAGCAACACTTACCCTAATATTGCTCAAACATTTATCCTGCAGAGGAGTTGCTTATATCTCGTGACAGTGCGTCTTCAGCTGTGCTCCATACGTGTCTCTCACCTCTACCCTAATCACTTTTAACCGTCATTACTAATTTGCAAATGATGGTGAATAACTACTCATCATGAGATGTACAGTATTTCGTAATATCTTTATTCTAATTATGTTTCCCATTGTAATCGTGCAATTTGTAATGTTTTGCATGGACATGCGCTGGTGTGCATTCATGGATGATAGAAGGTTGGTGCGTGCACCCGCCAATATGACTGTTGACAATGCGCTCTTAGGGCCCTATCTTGCACCCTGGCGCATGTCGTAAAACTCGCTTTCCACCCGGCGCAAAGTTTATTTTCTTATTTTGCATGTTTATTTTTTAAACAATGCGCCCAGGGATGTGGCAATTAACAACCTATGGAGTGGCCTGGCGCATTGTCTAAAAATCACTATTGTACACCACCTAAAACGCATTACGCCACTGACCAAAAGAAATCTGGTCAGAAGTCTATGGTGAGTTGTTTATGTTATTTTAAGAGCGCATTGTCAACAGTCATATTGGCGGGTGCACAACGCACCATCCTTCTATCCTCCATGAACGCGCACCAGCGCACATCCATCCAAACATTACAAATGACACTATTAGGCTACAATAGGAAACATAATTAGAATAAAGATATTACGAAATAAATCTCACAATGCATTTGCAAATTGGTAATGACGGTTAAAAGTGATTAGGCGAGAGCACAGCTGAAGACACACAAGATATCACAAGATATAAGCAACTCCTCTGCAGGATAAACGTTGTTTTAAACGTTGTTTTATTCAGTCATTCGAAAAAAATATTAGGGTAAGGGACTGTTCGTTATTTATAAAAGGGGCCACCGGAGGGATTTTGAGTGCTTCAATCAAAAGTTGCATGACCCTCCCCTACCTACTAGAAATTTTTCAACGGCCCTCCAGCAGAATTTTCAAAAAAAGACATGACCCTCCCCGGCCAATTGTCGACGTCTTACGCCCATGCTCTTATGTGCTATGAAAACACACTGACTAGGCTACCGTTCTAACATCAACCTCTGCTTTCTGATCTTACACATCACACTTCACCAAGATGGTGGCCATTTCAGTAGATTTACTCACTAACATTGATGTGGAAACACAATAAGCATGGAAACTAAATGCACACTTCCTGCAACTGCATTAGCCTACTTGAAATAAGTTACTCCTCTAGTAAGTATTCACATGAAATAAAACAATGAAACATTGAGACCATTCAACAAAGCACACCGGGTAATAACAAATTCAACACATGAACTGGTTGCTATGGACTCGTCTCTAGGCTTCCTCAGTCATTGTAAAGCTGCCGAAGCTGAACATTACCCCAATCTCCATTTCTTAGATGAGTGTCAATTTGGGAGCTTGCATGCTACCACTCCTTCCTTCTGTTTGCACAATTTCACAAATAATCACAGGGACCGAAACATACCTAACATGCCAACTTTTTCCGGGTTTATCACATATTTTAACTCCCCCCCCCCCCCCCCCGCTGTCTAGGGGTGGGCAATATATATCGTCTGCGATAATATCGTGATTGTTGTTTTAACCACGCGCAAATTTACATTATTGAGTATTTAAATTTACTTATGGGGAAAAACGCTCAAAATCACGCATTGAAGACTCATACATTCCCAGGAGCTGTATGCAGGAAAAGCCTATGGGAAAAGACCCTAGCTGCAAAGAACTATTCTCATGTAACTCTTTTGTAAATGGACTGAAGTTCGCTCTAAATATCTACGGTTACCAATTATGCTAACCGTTAGCATCTCTATGGGATTTCTCATATACATTAGCCATAAGCTAACGCATTTGTTTCTATTCTGTAACTTGAAATGCTAGCCTATGATTGCTCTTAAACTAAACATCGAAGGAAATAACTGAGATGTACTCTGTTGGTCTGCTAAGTTTTACAGTGAATCCTATGCAAAGGTTGGAAAGGAACTTCAGCTTCAGATTTTCTCTTGGGAAACTGTTAGGCCTATTCATCTTCTCTAATGTAGTTGGCTAGACCATGTCATTGCCACACACACAAGTGGGGGCAGAATTGGAAATGTGTCATAGAGTGACAATGCATTGGTTGATTTGGTTAAAAAGTCACAGGTTAGGGTATTGGTTATTATTGTAATGATGCTATTCATAAAGAATGAGCTATAAAGTAACTCAGACTAACGAAAACAATTCTTTAAAGGATATCGACTAATTATCGTTATCGTCAAAATCACAAAAAAATGTGCCGTTGACTGTCAAAATACTGATGCATTCTTTGACATCACACATTGTGCCGTTAAAGGGACACATTGTGCCGTTAAATGACAGATGTCATTCTCATTGGTTTAAATTATGTTACGCCCCAAACACACCCATGACTGATTAAGAAACCTAGGAACACCTTGTTGCGCCATGCGTTCGACGTTTGATAACGAAAACACCTGCAGGTGTACGTCCGTACGCACTGTGCGTACCATCAGGATACTCAACAACAAGAGAAAATTTCCCGTATGTGTGTGTTTTCACACCAAATTGGCCCACCATACCTTCCCAACTATGGACAGTATCCCATTACCTGCATGCCATCAGGCTACAATTTACAATTTTCTATTGAAGTTAGTGAACACGTTATCAAAATTAACGCGCACACATTTTGTTTGAGCAGGAGAGAGAGAATACGCACGCAGGCACGCAACTAGGCTACTTGTTGTTTTCAATATATGGTTATCAGCACACAATGTTGAGCTAATTCACTAACTCAATAATCATCATGGATATCACAAGTTTAAACAACGAAAACAGAAAGGATGGATGCAGCAAAGCTAGAGGAGTTATTCCAGATGGGCAAGAACAAGGTAGGCAATTGCAATATTTTAAATAAAGACTTTTTTTTTTGCGGAGGGAGGGGGGGGGGGGGTAGTAATGGGTGTGCGTACCATAGCATTAATTCCTGCAGGCGCCCCTGGGAATGGACATCTTACTAAATTTGACTTTTGACTAGTGACAATGCGCTTTAGATTGTCATGATAGGGCCCTTAAAATAACATATTACTCACCATGTAATATGTAATAAAATCGCAAAATGATGTGAATAACCCAACTTCTGTACTTAACTAAATTTTATGTTGTTTGAATCAATAGTAAGTCCACATCCTCTAAGATATCAATTTCTTACTCGAGTTACAAGATTTAATGCAAATAAGCTCTCAGACTTTCCAGGGGTGACAAAATCAGAAAGGACTAAAACTAATTAAAGGAAAATTCTGGTTTTTACCACTCGGTGAGTTGCACAGTTTTGAAAACGAACGTTAAGGGTTGTTTTAGGACATGTTTGAGTGGCCTACTAAAGTATGCCTGTTGGCAGCCACCCTGAGCAGTTGAAGGCGATTCAAAAAGAGTCAGAAAAGTCGAGACAGGACCAATCGTCAATATTTCGGTGTCCACCACTCTAGTTCATCCAAAACAAACCAGAAAAGGACCTTAAAGAGCTAAAAACCGGAATTTTCCTTTAATTATTTAAATACTGTCTTTAGTGGCAGGCTAGCACATACCGTTGACTTGCGCTAGCCTAGCACCGGCGAACTCTGCAATTAGAAGGACTGGATGAAACGTGCTGAAAACGGTCTCCACTGATAAATATCACACTTGCTTACTTGGAAATAAGGTCTTATGTCCAAAATCCTGAACCACCCCTTTAACTCACCGTAGCATGGTTTGTTTATTAGCCTGGTTAGCGTTGTCACTTTATTTTACTGTCTATGCACTTAACACTACCAGCTCCTCATGTGAGAAGTTACAAGTTACCCCAACATAAAGGTAATTACCACGCGATTTACATAGCTTTCTGTCATTACGAAATCATTTCATTTAAGCCATAGGTTTTGGCCCTATTTGTATGTGTATCCAAAGGCTGCTGAAGCGCAGGGGAAGTTTTTTTCCCCCTCGTTTCAGTGATTGGTAGCCTACATCATCTGGGTGATGGCTTCGAATATGTGTAGCATTTTTTCCACTCACATACCCAACAACTGCTGAACAACGCCGACACAGTTTCATCTTATCCACCACTCTTTCGCCTGTACTAACGTTACTGTAACTGAAGTTCTCAAACTTGCGATCTTAAAGAGACCAGCGGATCCTCTAACTCTTGTGGGTCTAACCTTAGTGCTGCTAATGACTGAAGGACTCGACCGACGACCTGACAAAAAAAAAAACATAGGCGCCAATCAGAGCTTCAGAGCTAAGGCGAGGCTACAGATTAGCGTTAGGTGTCGCTAAAGAACTCCCGTAACTCTCGCTACTTAACAGTAATTGTGCATGACATTAATTAATCCGCACACGAGTTTTATGTATTTTTATACCGTGTATTCTCCGTGTAAATTCATGCACCAAACCGTGACGCGCGTACCGTTTCGGTTCAATACGAATACATGAACCGTTACACCCCTAGTGTTCAATATGTTCAGAAAGCACTTATAGGCCTACACAAGCTGAAATAGTTGCAAAAAGTGTCCCGTTCACTTTTTCATGTTTAATTGCCTATGTGCTTATAGCTTAACTTACCCTACTATGACTTGGAGGTTGCTATTACTGTTATTTGGATCCAATGAGTGAGCAGGCTTGGAATTTCACCATTCTGGGGGCAAGGCCACTTGGCCTTCAGTTGGGCATATTTGGTGGGGGGCACAAAGGCCACATGTCAGGGCACCAAGGCCAAAGTTAACTATACAGTAGTAGGCTATAAAAATGATCAAAGTTGTATTTAGCCTATTCACTGCAGTAGACCTGCATCACTGTATGAAACATTACAAAAACATGAAACATGACATATTACATAGAACTGTAAATCATCTGATCATCTAATATTTACAGATATCTAGGCTATATTTAACATTTATTTTATATTTGGCCTGTTATGAAATCATGTATTTAACAATTTAAGCACAGCTCAGCTTTAAGAAACTAAAACTAGATGCATGCTTAGCATTTTGTGATCATTAAGGCTACTTTCACAAACTCTTAGTCAGCTGTCCTCTGATTTACCGATATCTAGACGATATTTGTAACATTTATTTTGTATTTGGCCCGTTATGAAATCATGTGGAACAATTTAAACACATTGTTAAACTTAAAGCCCAAATTTGGAGACATCCATGCATGTCGAAATTTACTGCAAATTCAAAACTGGATTACTCTGGAACGGCTAACTGCACAGGGGACTGCTTTACAAATGTTGTATTCGGTAAGGTCTGCTGTTTATTCTGATATATGATTTGTCATGTTTTAAACAAAGGGTTCGTGAAGTATTCCACCGAGATGAATGGGTAGGGAGATGGACGCAAAACCTTGAGTAGAATTTATGATTACGGTAAATTGAATTATATTATTTACTTTTCTCGCGAACTGTTCACCAGAGCAATTAGCGGCTAACATAGTTTAAAAGCTGAGAAAAAGCTGTTTCATGTGATACTTGTGATGTCTGTGTGATGAGTAGGCTACTTCGCGAGTAGTTCAACTGAGAAGAATGGGTGAATTTGGACGCACTTTCTTTCTTGCGCTGTCACTTTCTCCACTGCGTAAAAGACTAAATTTATTTGCGCTGTGATTATTTTGAGAGGCCATAGGCTAAATAAAAATCGCTATTAGTAGGACACAAAGCAGAATATTGAAAGAAGCGGGCACCAAGGCCACCGTGGCCTGTAAAGCTCTGATTTTCAAAGGGGCATCACGGCCAACGCAAGGGGCAAAGACGGCCATGGCCGTCATGGCCGCTGTGAAATTTCTACCCGGAGTGAGACCAAAGTAAGTGTTCGAAATAAAACTTTAGGCTACTGTGTTCTGATAGCGTGAGTGGAATGGATTTAATGTGGATGCGAAAATAAAAAGATGCAGAGTGGCTAAATTATACAATGCACGTTTTGCGGTGAAAATGTTCCGCCTTTTAAAATCAGGTGTAGCCTAATCCGAATCGCAGTTAAAACTATCAATTAGACAACAGAATCAGTAGGGTACCAGTTTTGCTTCATTGTACCAGGCCTACTGTATGTCAAAAGCAGGCTCGGATGAAGCTGGGAAGGATTAAACACACGGTTTCAACACCGCGGTAATCAACTGTGATAATTATGATATTTCAAAAGAAAATGGTAATTGTTATAGTCAACATTTTTATCACGGTTTATCATTATACCGGTAATCGTTACATCCCTAGTGCTGACCAATACAGACAGATGGTGTGAGGATGTGATATAAGACAGGCAATGCAGTTATCTACATTCACTCTGAAAATGGTTAATAATAATCAAATGTCTCCCATACACTATTATACACATTTATTTTTTTCATTCACTCATTTGTATTTATTTACTTACCCTTTCACACAGCCACTTAGTGACACGGCTGATTGAATCATCATTTTTTGAGGACTTCAGTAACCCTATGTCCTCGAAGAATAAGCAATGCACAACAAGTATATCCTTCCTCTTGTTAGGAGCGTTGTTGCATGGTGGCAAGAAATCTGTGTCAAATGTGTGGTGCATCACCACTACAACAGCAGGCTTTCCATCTGAAAGTGTTTACACAAAAATCTTAATATGCATGGCTTGCATCAAAAAACATTTTCTTGAGTAAATGTCACTCACCTGGAATGGAACGGAAAGCTTTTTCAATGTCAGAGCCAAACGAGGAAACAACTGGGCAGAACACCAGGAGAACATCACATTGTTTCACTGAAAAGACTTCAGCTTGCAAAACTCCTTTATCTGTAAGACGTTTTTGAACCTCTGCATGAGATTTCAGTGTGTTTCCACTCAAAATAGTAAAGTATTTTATATTTTTAGATGAACGTGATGTAGCAGTCTTGCTACACATTGTTGTTTTTTCTGTCAAACAGGGTTTGGAAACTATTTGAAATCCATCTGCAGCTGTGGAGCTGCTGTCATCTGGTGGTGGTATTTTGTTATTATTTTGTTTTTGCTGTTGCTGTTCAGTGGGTGGCGGGCGGTCATCATTGAGAGACGATGAATGGCCTATTGATTTCAACAGAATTATCCCCTTGTTCCTCCACCCTGAGGAGGCCAAGACCTGAAAAATGTGTTCAAAGATACTGGATGTTTCAGGGGTTTATTGTGAAGATTGTGATGACAACGAATGCAATTAAATATTACAGTAATTATTATTATACACATGGAATTGCACACAGTCAAAAACTAAACGAGGGAATTACATGCACTCACTTTTGTATCCGATTCTGGGGAAACCTCAAACTCTATGAGTAGCTGTCTCTGTGCATCACTGTTCTTTTCACACTTCAGTATCCCTTGGTCCTCATGGAACAAAATGTCAATCACAGTCATCTTTTGCCCTCTTACAAATCTGCTGGTGTTTGGTGTCACGTGATTGGTATCAAAGGTGTGGTGCATGACCACTAGAATAGCAGGCTTAGAGTCTGTCAGAGGAGAAAAACAAAAAGTGACTTATTACTGGTTAATAGACATTCTGCAACATACAAAAACATTGTGGTGGATAGTACACAACTGCTTATTATTTTTCTTCAGACTGGTTTCAGTGATCACCATCCTGAATGAATGCCTTCTGCAGGTATGTAGTCTCCATACAGGAAGTTTGTATCTGTAAAGTGTTTTCCCTATTAAATGGCGTTTACAAACGGTGGGTAAACTATGAATTCTGTGATCACGGTAAGGTGGACTGTACCATGTGGTATCTGATTTTTTAAAAAGGCATTCAGAACACGTTTGATAATGGTGGAGGTTATTATATTGCGTTTACAAACAGAAGTTCGGGAGGAGCATGACTGAGTTTGCCACGCCTCCTTCAATCAGACAGGTTATTTATTTGCGGTCGGCCTCTATCAGCCGAAGTTGCAGCATCGGCATCACTCCGCGTGCAACCCACCACCTCCCCTTACGCCTCCCCCATAGTTCAAGGATAAGGGGTGTATTGCGGAATCCTGCACGACTCCTCCCTGCGCAGTTGACTCCTGCACGATCCCGCAAATCACTTCAGGACCCTGGCCAGGGACTTCGCCAAATATGCTTTTCTATTATGCTATTATCTGTTTGCAAATTACGGAATGTGAACTAGTGAAATGCTAATGTGTATGCAAGCTTTCAACAACACTTGCTCAGGGAGTCTAGAGAAAATATGGGCTATTTACAGCACATGAATTGCTATTGCTCACAACAACAAGCTAAAAAAAGATGTCTGATGTGACAGTGTATTGAAAGTTTATGCATTTCTGAATATTTTCATGCATACATATTTTCTGAATAATTTAATTGTTATGGTGGGAGCCACCAATTCAATCGGTGTGATTCCCAGAAAGGTGAAATAATGATACTGCATTTACCGGTGTTGCCAGGAGACAAATGTATAAAGGCTATGTGATAGGCCAACTATGTAGTTCAGTACCTGGTATTTCTTTAAGAGCTGCCACCATGTCTGTTCCAACACGGGAAACTATCACACAGAAAGCCAGGATGACATCACAATCATCCACACTTTCAACTTCTGCCAAACCTTTTTTCATCAACATTCTCTTCAAAGCATTGTGATGATTTTGAGTGTTCCCAATCACAATGGTGTAGAATTTTTTGGTTGGGACTTCTGCTTGACAAATAAATTAAAATTAGCAAATTAACAACTGGAGAGCTATGAAAATATCTTGAGATAAAGATTACCACCTGAATAATACAAGTTTGAAATATATATTAACACACATACAGTATATAACTGCTGACTCAAGCCACTGTTTTTTCACTCCCTGAACAGATTTACACTTATCTATTTCATCACAACAGCTCTCACTTGTACGGACTTCTTGTTTAACAGGAGCACTTATTTCCCCAATATTGAGCTTGGTGCAGACGCTGACATCATATTTGGTGTCTGGTTGCAGGCCTGTGATGTCAGCGCTGCATGAATCTGCAGAAATGGGTTCTGACTCAGTCCCTCCACTGTGGTAAGAGATCTGGAAGGAGTGTGGAGTCCGATCCATCCCATTTGGTTGGCTCCATGTGATATGTATAGATTCTGGAGTCACTGAAACTACTGTGAGCTTGCTTGGGGGTAATAGCACAGCTGTAAGAAAAAAAAATGCAACAGTAAAGACATTTGAAAGTGTTTTTGACATAAAATACAGAGGTGCACATCCCGAGTTCAGTTCAAGTTCTGCCAAATATTTGTTTCAACCATTTAGTAAATGAGTTTTCTTGTCGGCACTCCAATACGCTTGCACAGTTGGCACAGCTTAAATAAAAAAAAAAAATGTATGAAAAAATTATATATATATATATAAGTTGGAATAAACAATTAAGCCTACTTCTGGGGGGAACTAGCCTGGGAATACCCATACAAACTTCCAGCAAATTTGGGATTTGCTCTGCAGGTCCGTCTGGCCAAGAGGCCATTGGAGCCCATTTACAATGTACCTAAAACACGTGCACGCAAATACTAATACACCAATTCAGCATGGACGTGTATTTCTTTGGAACTGTCAGCAACATTGTGCGGACCCCCTGCAATCTCTGGCGACCCCTAGTTGGGTCCACTAACTGTATTTAAAACCTTTGTTTACGAGCTTGCTACATGCATTTCTGCGACGATTTGGTAAGAGTTTCATGCACAAATTTAAAGGTGCTCTAAGCCAGTGGTTCCCAACCTGGGGTCAGTGGACCCAACTAGGGGTCGCCAGAGATTGCAGGGGGTCCGCACAATGTTGCCTGAGCTGAAGTTGTAAGGGCTGTTGGAACAAATTTCTAAATTCAAATTTCAAATTTCTAATGTTACCAAAATTATATTTGTGTACATTAAATGTATAAAATCCCAATAACACACCCAATTGGCTAATCAAATATTCTGTATAATCCAAATTATACAACTATAGAGTCCCGAAGCCATGACGTAGCGCTGCCAAGGCAGCAATTTCACTGGATCTAAACAAATCAATCTACCATTAGAAATCACCATAGCGGTGGCTTTCTTAATCTATTTAAATAATTTTACAACGTTTCTAAGACGTTAGTATATTTTTTTTACACTGTAGGAATCACATACTACAACATATATTCATACCAACACGATCAAATTCGTGACTACAGAGTTTTATTTTAGCATGGGTTTCCTCCGTAAAAGACCTGCATGTAACTTCACAGCATGCGGTTAAAATCCTTAAATTCACGGACGTGTTTTGCCTTTATTTTTTTGGCAAAAAACGTCGCTCTTAACAGCCGCCAGTCTTTGAGAAGACGTGAAATATCCACTGGAATTTTCTTTCTATTACACCTGCCATGGAATCCGTGTTATGTGGCTAAGCTGCTGCCTAGCAGGTAAAACACAGCCAACTCAATGTAAGTAAGATAAACGAGGATGCTAATTGTTCTCAGCATTGCTGCTAACGTGCTAGCATCGTCACGTCAGGCTGTGCACAGTAGTGTAACATTTATTCACCATAAATTAATAAAGTTGAGTGGTTCTGCAATGTAGGCTATGTTTCCGTTTTTTGCAGTACCATGTCCCTTACATGATATGGCCCAGTGTCCTTGTAACATGCATGCAGCAAACCTAGATGTGAATGTGATTTCAGCCCGACTTGAAACATTTCTTTCAAGAAGACACTAAACCACAAAGACCCGTAACGAGGGATCTGGAATGTTGGTTACCTAGCAACCAAGACGCTGTCTAATGAAAAGGGAACTATTTTTTGATGCGTAAAAACGATGTCGAAATACACATTTTTAAACAATAATGGGGTGTTTTCAGATTATTTAGTTTGTGGTAGAATTGTTGTATAAAAGCAATATAGCACGAGTGAGAGTGGGATTGGTCATGGATATTCCCACGGGTGTTGTTCGGCCGTAGCCACGAGGCCGGAGGGAATATCCATTAAAACATATTTTTGTTCAACATTTAAATTCATGTAGCTATTTATTACCTCTGAACTTATAAGTTTGTAATTAATCACTTTATTCTTTTTGTGTGTGTATGAGGGTAGGAGTTCAGGTAGGGGGCCCTGGCTTGTCTTAGACACAGGCAAGGGGGCCTTCAAGGAAAAAAGGTTGGGGAACACTGCTCTAAGCGATGTTACTCGGTTTTTAAGGTATACAAATGTTTGTCACATATAACAAACATCACCTCACCATCAGCTAGCTGCCTGTGCCCTGAACATATTCAATGTAAAAAAACACTTCAAAAACGGCAACAAAAACAACCTGATCCATAAAAACATAACAAACTGTTCCAGCCAATCACCGACGAGATGAGTGCTTAGGAGAGTTTCAATTGCACGGGAGAGAGAGGGAGGGAGTAGCAAGCTAGTGCTCCGTTTTGTTTGAACGTCAACAGAAGTAATGTTACCCAAAATCGCTAAGAGCACCTTTAAGTTTAACTTCACCCAGTGGCATAGCAGACGTTGGCATGATGCTGTTTACTGACTTTGGGCCAATGTCATTTTGGCCGGTGGGTTAACGTTGCGAGGTTGACATTTCAATAGCAAATCATTCAAGAATCCGCAAAACATCAGCCTACATATCAGACGTGTGGCAGATAGTTGGCACTTGCAGATTGTCTCTATCATTGAAACATATCAACGTTTTAAAGGGATACTCCACTATTTGGGGAATTACGGTCATTTTTCACCTCCGCTCGAGTTAAACAAATTATTTTTACCAGAGCCATATAAAGGTAGAGTTGCGACAATGGCTGTTCAAAATTCGTTAAGGTCATGTGGTTCATGTAAACTTCAAAAAGTTCCCGGAAGTGATTGACAATGGATTAGAGTGCATTAAATAGGCTACTGTTCAATGAGAGACAGAGCCACAATTTTGGGTAATTGACAGCCAATAAATGCATTGATATACAATATTTATAACACAGTGTAATTAAATGTAGTTCCTACCATTAGAACAATATTAAATTAAATTCCAGACCTTATAAATATCGGAAGTTGACCTTTTTTTCTCCCTTTTACGTTTGTGTCACTTAGCCTAAAATTGATTTCTGTACAAAACCAAGACGGGAGATTCTTTAGAAAACGCAATAGCACCCACCCCATAAGTGTAGCCTAGGCCTATCTAAATTATTGTTATAAAAAAATTGACCTCGTACAGTGACTCGAAGAGCTGTAAACAGTGTTTTTGAGACTGCGTGTAGCCTACAAAAGCGCATTGGAGCTCCAGTGACATTTTAATTTTGCAACGAGAAACTGTAACACAGCTAGTCTAAGTCTAACATTAACTTGTTTGAGTTTTCTCCCCAGCGTTTTCTCTGGTAGTTCGTCACTGATCTGAGCTAAGGAGCGAATTACCTTAAGTAGCTAGCGTCTCGGGAGAATTAAAAAAAAAGTTTAAAAGTTGTCTTTTTAACCAGTGTAATGGTGGGCATGTTAACAGTAGCCTAACCCCATGGTAATGCGAGTGATCATAATAACATATAAAACGTGATATAGTCCTAGATAAATAACCAGGCTATGAACTCATAAACATGAACAGCATTTTGTCATCATTTGTCATTTACCGTGCTGTGAATACAGCATTAAGATGCTAGGTTAAAGAGGCTGTCACCTCGGCACTGGTGTGTGCAAAAAGTGAACATCCGCCGTTTTTTTTTCTTCTAAAAATCTTTTAAAACGTTTTAAACACATCAAACCTGCCAAACACATCAAATCTTCACTTAGATTGATGCTCAGCAGTGTTTTTTAAT
This sequence comes from Alosa sapidissima, assembly GCF_018492685.1. Lineage (NCBI taxonomy): Eukaryota > Metazoa > Chordata > Actinopteri > Clupeiformes > Clupeidae > Alosa > Alosa sapidissima. The sequence continues at coordinate 15,214,755 of NC_055974.1, forward strand.
TTTTTTCCATTTTCAGAAACAAAACAAAAATCTTCAAAAAAATCTTCCCCACTCGCCCATGTGCTGACCGCGCCCGTGGAGGCTGGAAGTGTGCTAATCTTCCCCGAAAGTGTCAAAAGGCCATCAGACCTGTCAGACATCATTAGGCTTGGTCCTCTGCAGTGTTCTTGTTCAGAAAAAAAATGTTTTTTTTTCTTTTTTTCTGAAAAATAAAAAAAATCTGTAGCATAGCGTGTTGGTCGCCGAGGCCGGGGAACAAAAATGTCCTCCCTTCAAAACCTGTTAGACTTGTTAAAACACATTAAAACAAACAAAAATACCATTCTGGCACAAAGTTGAACCTCCAGGCAATGCATCCAGCATGTTTTCCCCGTACTTTGGGACTCTTTTGTGACCTTTTAGAGTATCAGACACATGGTCAGTACTCTCATTCAATGGATTTGAATGGATTCATTGAATTTCCTCTGCAGTACCTGCTCTGGCCACAAGATGGACACGTGAGCTGTGCTGGCAGCCTGTTGTTCAAAAAGGCCAGAACAAAGGAGAGTAAAAGGGTGGTCTGTGGGGTATGGGTTGCAGGTTGTGGAAGTCCAGGGGCCTGTGAGTCAGTCTTTCTACCCAGGGTAGAGAGGGTGATTCCTGGGTAGGTAGGCAGTGTGAGGCTGTGGCCCTACTCTGGATGTCCAGAGGTTTATTTGTTTATTAAATATAGGAGGGACAGATAATCAGTGGGTCTAGTGCTGAGCTTAATTATACATCCAGTATGTTTTCCCCATACTTTGGGACTCTTTTTGGGCCTTTTGGAGTATCAGACACATGGTCAGAGTGGATGGAAGTTCCCATACATCCAGGCTACCCCAGACTGAGCGATTTGAGTACCCAACCACAGTGCACTGAGCTGGGGCACATTGTCAAGTCAAGTCAGATTTATTTGTATAGCGCATTTAACATGCACAGAGTGCAACCCAAAGCGCTCCACATATAAGACATTGTCATTGACACAGACTAACAAAGACAATAGATGCCGGACGGAGCGGCGTAGTCGCCAGCGTACCCGTGACACCAAGACATACAAGACATACAACAAACAAATTAATAAATAAAATAAATAAAAATTAAAAAATAAAATTAGTCCAATTTCCAACCGGCTGAAAATGTCCAAGGGCAAAGATGACCCGCGTGAAAACTGCGCACAGCTGTGTCTTCACGATGCAACACCAACAAAGTTCTTTATAACTGTAGTCTGAGCGAATTAGGGTTGAAGGTGGAAGTAAATACAGCAAAAGGATATTTGGTATCAATCAAACCGTAATTTCATGTAGATTAAGAATTTCAGGTGCCTACAGTGCAGATTTGTACCAGAAAAAAGATATACAGCTTTGAATGGACCATGGTATAATGATTATTGGGCCAAAATCATATATTATCACATAGATAGATAGATATTAGCTGATATCTCCCATACTGGTAAAATGATCTTTACCAAACTTGGTGTACTTACTCACCATTAGTTCTTGATGAAAGTAGTAGGTGTTTAATGTCTTGGGGTCAAAGGTCAAGGTCATGTGTGGTCATAGTTGACATGCAATGTTTGTTTTATACCTCTCAAGCAGATTGAAGGATCATCATTAAACCCAACACCGTTAATTAAGCCTAAATTAACTAATAAGGCATTAAAGATCATGGGATCACAGGTAGAGGTTAAAGGTCATGAGGCTATAGCTGGCTAATTGACATTTAAAAAGATTAAGACATTTATTAAAGCAAAACAAACTTTATTTTCTGTATAAAAACAGTTGTTTCAACCTCCACATCTTATTTTAGTATTGTAGTAGTAGCCTCTCTGAAACCAGGGGAAATCTAAATAATTTGCTGTTTTAAAAATGCAAACATCTGTGTGAATACCTGTTTTAAAATAACTGTTTCAGTTCAGAGTTTTAGATTAAATTCAAACCATTTCTGTCAAACATCTGATAAACATTGTCATCTACAGCTTTTTCCTTCAACTTAAATTATAACGCCAGACAATTGATGTAAATGTCTATGTTGATAGAATACTGTTAGAAATAAAAACTACCCTTGCATCGCATTGAATTAGTTATACTTTGTTCCCTGAAGTTGGTAGTAGGCATATAAGCAACGGCAGCAGCGGACTCATATTACCTAGGATTCTATTAGGTATTATGGTGGGTTTTCAGGATTTGAAGGGATGTAATCATGGGTTTCATAAAGTACTGGGGGTACCAGGATGAGAGGATCTCCTCCTTACATGGTTAAGGGAGAGGGGGTGTTATCAAGCTGGTGAGGACTGGACAGGACAGGGATGAGGAGGCCACTGTGCCTTACGAGTTAGGGCCTGTCTAGCTAGGAAGAGAATAAGATAAGGCCTTATTTCACTAAACTGGAAGGAAACAGAAAAACTTAGGGCTATAATATTTTACATATGTTACCTATGCATTACATAGGTTTGCATATAGTTTTATGCATGATGGGAAGATGGTTTCCACCAATGTAAGCGACCCTGCTTGGTACTGATTGGTGAAGGGTGTTGAGGGAGAGGGGGTGTTATCAAGCTAGTGAGGACTGGACAGGACAGGGATGAGGAGGCCACTGTGCCTTATGAGTTAGGGCCTGTCCAGCTAGGAAGAGAATAAGATAAGAAGGCCTTATTTCACCAAACTGGAAGGAACCAGAAAAACTTAGGGTTACACTATTTTACATATGTTACCTATGCATTACATAGGTTTGCATATAGTTTTATGCATGATGGGAAGATGGTTTCCACCAATGTAAGCGACCCTGCTTGGTACTGATAGGTGAAGGGTGTTAATGGAGATGGCGTGAGAGGGTGGCACTTCTCAAGGGCTGAGGAGTATAAAATATAGTGTACAGTATAGCCATCCGTAGGGGAGATCTTGTCGGGGGCCCCAGCTGATGACATCTCCTCCCTATTGCTTTGATGGTTGGTCTGGACTTTGGTTGGGCTGTACTAACATTGCAATACGGTGAATAAAGATCAACAGTCTTCGGAAAATCTTCTATCTACATTGTCTCCTTCGGACGCCTTGTTCCAGAGTGCTAAATTACTAAATAGTCAAGTGGTAATTGTTAATTGGACAATTGGATTTGAAAGTGGACATTTTCTAGCCTGGAAAATCCAGACCCTGGTAATCTAGAAAGATTAAGGGTCTGGCCACGAACAATGTAATGGCCCAACTCGAGGGGCGGCACCAAGCATGCATTTGAAAATCTCACTGCACACAATTGGATAACACTAGACCAATGTTTACTCCACTCACATCTATCTTATGGATGACACATGACTGCAAAGCCAACAGTAGTCATACCTCCATCATCAAGTTTGCAGATTACACAGTGATCTTTTGCCTGATTAGTAACAACAATGAACAGCTCTACTTGGATCAGGTTGATGAGGTGGCACAGTGGTGTCAATCTAACAGCTTGACACTGAATGTCGATAAAACCAAGGAAATGGTAGTGGATTACAGAAGGCAGCAGCAGAACTACAGTTACACCCCACTAATGATCAGCGGGCAACCTGTAGAGAGAGTCACAAGTTTTAAATACCTTGGTGTCCACATTACTGAAGACCTAACATGGACTGTTAACACTCAATATGTTCTGAAGAAGTCCAGACAACGACTCTACTTCCTTCGTCAGCTAAGGAAATTCAAAGTTTCTACATCCATCATGAAGGCCTTCTACACTTCACCGGTTGAGAATGTTCTAACTGGTAGCATTATCACCTGGTATGGGAACTCCACAGTTAGAGATTGTAGTACTCTGCAGAGAGTAGTGCGCTCAGCTGAACGTACTATAAGAACTCAACTCCCTCCTCTACAAGATATCTATTCCAGAAGAGTACTCCTAAGATCCCAAAAGATTCTGAAGGACTCTTCTCATCCTAACAATGGATTATTCCTACCGCTGAAATCAAGAAGACGCCTATGTAGTCACAAAGCCAGAACTGAGAGACTCAGGAGAAGTTTTTATCCCCAGGCCATCCGAACTCTGAACTCACACTATACTGACTTTGCACACATTCACTCCTCAGCACTCTCAAACATTTCCCAACTCTGAACTCACACTATACTGACTTTGCACTCATTCACTCCTCAGCACTCATGACCCCCCCCCCCCCACACACACACACACACACCTACAAGACTTTTAGCACTTTTACTTCCCTCACCCTATGCTACAGACCTTTTATTTATTTTCTTATTTCATCACACGTCAAAACACACACACACACACACACATATATCTGACTTTCTCCAACTTTTGCACATCTCCATAGAACTTTTTATTTATTATTTTTGATTTCTCCTCCATCTACCCATGTCCTTGATTGAAGCTTCTCCAACACACATCCCCAACATATTTACAGCACACTGTCCCCCTCCCCCCAATACACAGCACATTGTCTCCTGAGGAAGCTTCTCCAACACACATACATGTATTGCACACTGCCCTCTCCCCACATACACAGCATACTATCCCATCTCCCCTGTCATCCCCCCAACACACACACCAAGACCCCTGGCAGTTGGGTTAGCCCCTTGAGCCGTGGATCTGCCCAAGGTTTCTTCCTTGGTAAGGGAGTTTTTCCTTGCCCCTGTTGCTCTTGGGTGCTCCTTGTTGGTGCCCGCCCCCCCCCCCCCCCCATTCCAATCCTCCCCCACCTTTCTTATGCAGCCCTTGCCACTTAATCTACTAAACCCCTCTTCTACTGCACTTTTTACCCCCCCCCACTTTGCACAAATAGGCTGACACCAGACATAATTTCACTGCATTTCTTACTTCCAGTAACTATATGCATGTGACAATAAACTTCCTTGTATCCTTGTATCTTGTATCCTTGTATCCTTATTTGAACAGTGTATTGTGAAATGTGGGTTATTAAAAATGATAACACTTCGAAAGTAGGCCTATGTTTCTATATAAATGGACATGCAACATGCTCAAATTTATACAACAACCTATCTATAATGACAACTGTAGACTTATTAGAGGATACGAATTAAAAGGGAATGTGAAACCTATAGCCTACACATATAGATACAATAGATAGGCTGACTAATAAGCGCGGATATAAGCTATTTCCCTTAGTGTGATTGACTGCATAGGATACTTTGACTTTCCTCGAGTAAGCATTCGCATTATTGTTGTCACACTTGTGTGCAAATATAGGGATATGATCCAGAAATCGTAATGTTGTGGCGATGTGGCCTGGATCAACTTCATTTATTCCACCTCGAGTGCGCAATGCCTGGTAGCCTACTTGGACACGATTGATTTAATGTTTTTTTAATTAATGCAGTTGTGTTGTAATGGTTCAAATGCATCAAACCCAGTTATGCAAACCCTATCACCTACTTGCAGACTGACCAATAATTTTATGATTTCAATTATTAAACTTTGGAGCAGGTTCGAGTATGAATGGATCCACAAATGAGTTTTCATTGTTATTAATATTGCGGGATAGGCCATTTTGTCTTCGCGGAGGTCTGCGCTCTCGAGTGGCCTTCTAGTTAGCATATTAAAATGAGTGTGATTGAGGGAGGAGAGAGGGTGGAGTGTAATGCTTGTGCATGTACACTTAATTTCACGTTAATTGGGATGTACAAAGAAAAGCTGCGTGGAATGGATTTTTCAGGATTTTTTTGTGAATACGCTACTTTTCAGGTTTGCAGGTACGCAATGTTTTAGTATGAAATCCATGCAAGTCTCTGTACATGAGGCCCCTGGCCCTGTGTGAGAACAAAAGGCTGGCCCACAGGGTGTGGGCTGCTTTAGACACAGTCCTTCATGCAGATACCACCAAACAGGCCACCTCAACAGGCAACAACATAGGCAGCCTGGTTGAGCATAGCTGAACTATTGAGGACCTCAAGCTCTCTGTGGCAGCAGACCTGGCCCTGTGTGAGAACAAAAGGCTGGCCTGTGGGGGGTGGGCTGCTTTAGACACAGTCCTTCAGGCTAAGGGGCCGTTTACACGAAACCGCCGGGTGAATTTTCTCTTACCGCTTTCACACCTTTAACGACACCAGCAAGAAAAAACCTTGCGTGTACACACAGAGGTGTAACCGGCTAAATGTGCTGTAGTGCATATGCCAGACTAGTCGATGGCGCCGCTGTGCAGAAGCTTCACGATAATTTCGCGTGAATCGCGTAGAAGAAAACATTGTTGAAACAGTTTGTTAAGCCAGAAAATGGGCTCTGGTTAAGCAGTCGCATGAAATAAGGAGACTACAGACAATTCGGTTTTCAATTCAACTGTTAAACTAATAAAGTTCATTTTCAAGGTATGTGACTGCTATGTGAAATTTCAAATGCTTAGCCTACGCATTGCATTAGGTCTGAGCACCACTGGAGAAAACACTAACATGCAGTAAGCTAATGTTTAACTAAGTTAAGTTAACGTGTGCTTCTAACTTAGCCACTAAAGGCTGATAGGCTACATTGTGCACATAAATCATGACAGGGGAAAGAAAAACACAATATGATAAATAAATGGTTTGTTTTGACAAGCAGCATGTCAGGTCGTGTGCCGTGGCCGAGTTGAGAGGTGGGGCTGTCGTCATAAAGTTGCCGGCTTCGCACCTACAGGCGTCTACACGGCGAAAGTTAGCCGGCGGTTTCAAAAGTTCCCACTTCGGAAGCCGGTTTCAAAAGCGGTTTCAGTCTCCTAAACTGCCGGCGCAGTGTACACGCAAGGCGTAACCGTTAACAAAACCTCACCGGTTTCACAAAAACCGGCGTCGTGTAAACGGCACCTAAAGCAGCCCACCCCCCACAGGCCAGCCTTTTGTTGAGCAGGCAACAACATAGAACACAAACATTACATTATATTACATTATATTGCATCACATTTGGCTGATGTAGGTTGTAGGTTGCGTTGCAGACCTACTCTGTGAAGGCAAAAGGCAGCCTGGTTGAGCATAGATAAAAAGGAGAAAAATAGCTCCAGTAATTAAGTCCTGGTTTATTTATTTATTTCCTATATGTGTATATATTTATTCCTACATAAATCATCTGAGCACGCTTAGATTAGGCTTATGTCTGAAACAAAAACGCTGTGGCTAGAAGGATACATGGCTTTTAAGACCCCATATGGAAAATGCATATTATTTAATGAGGTTTTATCACTGAAAACGATTATTTCTGAAAACTTTGGCCAAAGTTGAGATGTGGGAAAACTCGTGGTTTTACTTTCATCAAGGGAAGACAGCACTGTTGCATTGCGACATTGCGTTCCCTCGTTCGTTTGAAATCTCTGATTGACCACCTGTTTGAGGGATTTGCGACAGCCTTTCCCAGCTGTTTAACATGTTTGTAGCATATCAGTGTTCAACAGAATTATTTTTAAAAATGGTGGGGATATAGGCTATCAGATTTTTCCTAATAGCCTACCCTACTACGTATATCTTAGATTTCGCTAATGAGTGTTGTAGGCTAGGAGTTATTGACGGCACTAACTTTTACAAAAGACCAGGAAACAATGTTAAAGCATTTGTGGAGAAGAAGGATGGTTAGTGTGTTTTCTTCCTACACCTCACGGTAAGCTATTTCGTTGTTCTGATTGGTTAGGTCTATCCAATTGAGTGCAAAGGCATTCCCCCCCTGTATCGGTTGAAACACGCCGCATAATTACGTCCCAATGGAGCAGTATCAGACTCATATTCTGAGTATTGAGTATGACTACGTCAGGCTAGCTAACAGCTGCAGCTCCCTCAAATCTTCTCATGCATATTAGGCTAGCTTTTGCCAATGAAATTAAATGAATGCAACATAAAAAAAAAAACAGTCCTGCTTCTAACTGAAGAAACGTTTACGTTACCAAAAATGTTAACAACAAACTCAGCTCCACTGTTGCAAACAAAGGCTATGCTTCGCCATATATAACGAACCAGCTAGCCTTGTGATAACAAATTCTTTACCTTTTGTTTACTCCACTGTTAATTAAATCCACAGAAGCATTGCGCATACATTAGGCTACAACTTAACATGATGGTAAAGCTAAATGCCCAAGAAACGTCACATCATAAAAGTTGTACAAACGCAAAAACGTAATGACAGCTTGTTCGTGGGGTTCACCCTTTATTACGACATCCCATTATTACAACAACCCTCTATTACGACATACCGTTATTACGACATGCCTCTATTTATACATTGCCCCTATTCCTATCAAATTCCAACATCCTAGATGCATGGATGAGCTGTAGTCATGTCATCTGCACCTGCAGCTACATCAACAATCCACCCGCCATCCACTCCAAACAATGTTTTTTCCCAATAATTGATATCGGCACACATTTCAGTCAAAACCTTAGGTGATTTTGAACTGGCCATGTGAATAAATGTTACACATTATGTAAAACACATGTAGCTCTCCTCATTTTATTCTCTAAGCTCTCAGGGGAAAACGGTCGGAAACTCCATGCATCAAACAAACTCTGTGCGTGCAAGCCACCTATATTAATTAATTAACGGCCGTCAATCAATGGCCAATTGTGCAAAGACGGGCGGAATTCTTACGCTCCAGTAGCCTAAACCACTTCAGTGAACGTTCAAATAACCCCCAGAGTTCAGTGTCCATCAGGGTGTTCAAACTGGATGTGCGATATATTCAAGTTGCTTATATTGCATTTTAGAGGACAATGATAAAGCGTGCAATGCATTTTGGCTTGCCAGCAGGTTGGATAAACTGAATTTACTACACTATAATGTAGGCTAGGCCTATATCTTTTATGTCATGCGTGCAGTTGTTGAATTGCACATAACATGTCTGCATATTTATTTAGTCTTCTTTCTCTCGACTGTAGGCTAGCGCATGCATTATCATGGCCCTATAATTGTGCAAAGACAGGCGGGATATCCGACGCTCCTTTTACAGTAACCCACTTCACAACACAACGAACGTTCAAATAACCCCCAGAGTTCAGTGTCCATCAGTCCCAACATTTAGAAACATAATCGAAAAGTCCAAGCGTGAATTGGGTGTGTTTTGATTTTGAGAGAGACTGGAGAAGGGCCGTATGTCTCACAGCAACTGCGATAACCTTGTTTCTTAAAGGCTATCCTTACCTCCAAATATCCACATCTAATGAGGGTCAGCGACTATCCAATACTATTTGCAATACCCTCGATATACATTGTTGAAAAGCTTAGGTTTATGGCCGTTCGTGTGAGTACAATAACTTAATTTTGTAAATTTTACCAAAACGACTGGTTTCGGCTTGCAGGGTCACATTTAATTTGTTTTTTATTCAAAACAATTCGTAGGTATCCATACTCAAGTCTAATTACCACCAGACACAAATAATCATTAGGCCTACCTACGGTAGGTTAAATCCTATCTCTCTCTGCAAAATCTCTTCCTCTGAGATGCACACGCTATAAGCTATAATTTAGGCTATCCGACATTTCAAATATGACTCTCTAATCAACTTTTTAAGCTCTTAAACACGAAAAATACACTGTTCAACAGAGCTGGTGTGTGTGAGGCGCACTCTTGGACTCCTTGAGACGCGACTAACCTTTCGGTTGAAGTTCTTGTGCGTAGCCTATTATAGAATCCAGGAGCTGTGATGAAATTATGTGTTGTTTAAAGTTGGGACGATTACTGTAGGCCTAGGCTATACTGCCCATATTGTAATAAAAAAAGGCCCACCCTAGGCCTACTCAAAAGTCCACTCCGTCGAAAAATCCTGGCTACGGCACTGTTAATAACTTAGTGTCGGAATGGCAGGACGTTTGAAAAAAAGGTCAAGTGTCGCTACTCCGACAAAATGTTGCAGTAGTGGGACGCTTGAAAATTCATCTTAGTGCCGCCACTTCGACAATTAGACGCCAATGTCTAAGTAGCGGCATGTCGGAATAGCTGTATGTAACCCTTGTTCGTGGTGTAGCCTAGTGCTGCCTAATTGAAATGGGATAGGCAAGGGTTATCTTAGGCTATTACGTGTGGCACATTTACTGGGCTTTTAGCGTCTTTTAATTTATTTGATGAGGAAGTCACCCCGCTCACAATCTGTTTGATCTACTGCCCTCTGGGAAGAGGTACAGAAGCCTGCGCTCCCGCACCACCAGACTCACCAACAGCTTCATACACCAAGCTGTAAGGATGCTGAACTCTCTCCCTCCTCTCCCCCCTCCACCCTCAGCTACATAACATCCTGGACATTGGACTCACAATGGCCGCCTGCACTACTCCACTTGCACACTTGCACACTTGTACACTTTACAACTTGGTGTTGTTGTCCTGAAAACACAACACTTCTGCTGCTCTTACATAACTTGCACCACTATGCCACTTTCTTTATTACTTAGGTCAAACAGAACTACCCAAGCCTTTTATTGGCCTGACTTTGCACTAGTATTTTATTGACTGTCTATGCACAATTTCAACCAAATTTTGCTGCTCTTATTTTTTCATTATTATATGTGCCCTCTTATTTACTTATTTACTTACTTTTTTGTTTACTTGAATGTTATGTTTGTCTGTGGACTTAAATTGGAAAAATATGTCTTGTCTTCACCGTGGGATAGTGAGAAACGTAATTTCGATCTCTTTGTATGTCTGGAACATGTGAAGAAATTGACAATAAAGCTGACTTTGACTTTGACTTTGAACTGATAAAAACTGAGCAGCAGAAAAAGCGGTCATAGTCGATACATAAATCGTTTATTATTTTAATTAGGCTATTGATACTATTACTTTACTCTATTACTGTTATTATTATTATTATTCGGATGAGGCAATAATGTAAAACTGAGTCTGAAATGTTGGCTACAAACAGTCTATACTGCTGTAACTGCACTGCTGCTATTATTAATTGTTAACTTCCGGGAACTATGAGGCTTCCATAAGCTGCCATTGTTGGAAAAAAATGGAACATTAGCGTCATTGGAGTTGTCGCAACTCTACCTTTATATGGTTCTGATTTTTACCTCTCTCCAGTTCATCCAGCCGTTCTCTGAGTCTGGCAATACTACTTTTAGCTCCAGCCTAGCATAGATCATTGAATCAGATTAGACGATTAGCATATCAATAGCATTGTCACAAGATGTAAGCAGACTTTAGCAACCAGTCCTAAACAACTCCTCTGCAGGATAAATACTGTATCCTTAGGATTTTTATTCAGTCATTCGAACATTATTGTGTTGTTTTTGTCAGGCTATGTTTTTCGATTGTAACACCTTGTCAGTCAGTAGTGAGAGTAAATAACCGTATGAATGGTTTTGCCATTGGCTATGAGACCAGGATGAAGTGCAGATGCAGATGTATGTAGGTTATACTTATAATACTCTGCTAGTCACAAATATGTTTTAGTAAAGCAAGGTTTAGGGTCCCTAACACGAAAACGTTGCCTGGTGTCCCTAATAACAGAAGCGTTATGTCATAAACGTTCATGACTTGTTTATGACACGTTCATAAACACTGTCAAGTAAAGTGTAACCAGATTTTTAGTGGGTGTAATATAATCATGAATCATGATTTGAATCATGCTCATGGTGAAAAATTACTAAATTGGGTGTAAGATAAGAACAAGCCTTGTGTTGCGCTTGGCGCCTGTGTACGATAGTGCCCTTAAGCCTAAAGTATGGTCCCGCGTCTGCGTCCCGCGCACGCGGCACTGGTGAGCGCGTGACGAGAATTGCGTCATTTTTACAGCATGTGTCGCGTCTTTGAGTCGACCGAAATTTAAGACCGCGCGTCAAAGTGACGCGTAGACTGCGCATGTGTGAAACGGAACTGCTGTAAACACTCCCCTCCAGTAGGTGGACCACATAGAAGAACAACACTTAAACGTAGAAACAAACCTAGACAGAAGAAGACTTGTTTGGTTACCATAACGACGATGGAACAGAGCGCCTGTCCTCAGCTTGCCTGGCTTTGAGTTACGTGAGACACCACGACATGGAGTCAACTTCGACCGATGTAAAGCCACAATCCACAGATACATTCTTTAACATTATATTTAACGGTCACTTTACCATCTATGGTGTAGAACCCAAAGTATTTCAAGACACCACATTTTAGATGAGTTGGGGACGTAATTATCTGTCTGCTGGCCGTTCTGTGCGTTACCTTTGATTGTCGAAACAGGGTGGCTGCATGGGCTCATTGTGGCTACTGGCTATTATATTGGCTTGATTTGGTCATGAGCCCTGGATCATATAGCACTGAATGAGATGGTAAACAATAAAATAAAACTAATCATAGACAGTGACAGCCTTTACTCCATGCATGGAGAGCTGACATGACTTCGGATTAAATGCATCTTTTAAAAATGAGCGTATGCTGAAATCAAATCGCAAAACCCAGAGCCAATTAAAGGTATCTATCTACAACGCTCAGGCGAAACCCATGTAACACTTGCTGATCGAGATGCATTCTCGCCTGTTCCTTATATAATGCGTTATCAATAGTGATTATAATAATAAAGGGAATGTAGCCTACCTCTCCCTGGTGCAATCATTATCACCTAGCCTACTCCTGAACAATGCTGAACTCAAATCTCGAAACTCGCCTGTCAACACCGGGAAATGCGCTACACAGCACTAAAAACCGAATAGTTTATTTATAGTTCGACTACGGATATTTCACGTCATGTTCGAATAAAAGTGACAGCCCTACTCCCTGCATAGAGAGCTGACATGACTTCGGATTAAATGCATCTTTTAAAAATGAGCGTATGCTGAAATCAAATCGCAAAACCCAGAGCCAATTAAAGGTATCTATCTACAACGCTCAGGCGAAACCCATGTAACACTTGCTGATCGAGATGCATTCTCGCCTGTTCCTTATATAATGCATTATCAATAGTGATTATAATAATAAAGGGAATGTAGCCTACCTCTCCCAGGTGCAATCATTATCTCCTAGCCTACTCCTGAACAATGCTGAACTCAATCTCGAAACTCGCCTGTCAACACCGGATAATGTTATCATAATAATAATTGAAGGAATAACCTAGGCTACCGCTCGCTCTAAATACACCCATTATCACAGTGAGACATACATTATGAACACAAATAGTTACTTCAAAACTTTTATTGACACGTCATATTTACAGGTTTTTGGTTCATACTTTTTGGTATGAGGCAGGTGTGAAGACTCAATACAAATTTAATTGAGGACATCTGTACGCACAACTCTTTCTTACCATGACACTGCTGCATGTGTTCAGAAAAATGTCTTTACTTTGTATCGCACCAATATTGCTGCCCTCGCAGCACCGAGTCACTAAGCTACAGGCTAAGTAGCCTAATAAGCAAGTAGGCTAAGCTAGTCTCTCAGCTATACCAACAGGTGTGCTGTGTGTGTTCTGGTGGATGATAAATGGAGCGATGCGATGGGCCAGCTTATCAAACTTCCCAGCAGACAGGCGAACGTACTCGTGGTGCTTTTTCCTTCATCAGCTCTTCCTTCGTTTAGTGCTCGCACATCCCAAGTTCTTCTTTTCTTCAGGCGTTTCAGGCTTTTTTTGCTGGTTGTGTCCTACTTTCAGGCTCGACGTACCGCCCCCAGTTGGTGGGGCAGAGTATCACAGTTAATCCGTAGTGCGCAGGCGCTAACCGTAACAATTTAACGCGCATTCAGGACAGCAGAAATTGGAGTATGCTTCACGTCCACGGCAAAAATGACGCACGTCTTGGACACGCGCAAATGTGACGCAGGACCATGCCAGAGCCTTTAGTGGTTAAAGTTTCAAATATCATAGAATTCCCAGGTTTGAATTGAATATTTGCTCATACAAGATTCCCAGGAGTTTGCTATTTGCTTTATACGGTGTTCCAAATTATTATGCAAATTGGATTTATTTTTTTGTTTTTCAATTAAACTCATATGATATAGTGTCTCAGGGCTCTTTGGATCATTGAAATCAATCTCAGACACCTGTGCCAGGTGAGCCCAATCAAAGGAAATCTACTTAAGAAGGATGTTCCACATTATTAAGCATGCCACAAGTTTCAAGCAATATGGGAAAGAAAAAGGATCTCTCTGCTGCTGAAAATCGTGAAATTGTGCACTACCTTGGACAAGGTATGAAAACATTGGATATTTCCCGAAAACGTATGCGTGATCATCGTACTGTGAAGAAATTTGTCGCTGATTCTGAGCACAGGTGGGTTCGTGCAGACAAAGGCATAATAAGGAAGGTTTCTGCCAGACAAATTCATAGAATTAAGAGAGCAGCTGCTAAAATGCCATTGCAAAGCAGCAAACAGGTATTCGAAGCCGCTGCTGCCTCTGGAGTCCCGCAAACCTCAAGGTGTAGGATCCTCAAGAAGTTTGCAAGTGTGCATAAACCTACTATTCAGCCACCCTTAAACAATGCTCACAAGCAGAAATGGTTGCAGTGGGCTCAGGTATACATGAAGACTAATTTTCAAAGAGATTTGTTTACGGATGAGTGCGGTGCAACCCTGGATGGTCCAGATGGATGGAGTAATGGATGGTTGGTAAATGGCCACCATGTCCCAACAAGGCTGAGACGTCAGCAAGGAGGTGTTTGTTTTCGTCATGTTTTGGGCCGGAATCATGGAGAGAGAGCTGGTAGGCCCCTTTAGGGAAAATGACCTTGGCAAAGTATGTAGAGTTTCTGACTGACCACTTTCTTTCGTGGTACAAAAAGATGAACCATGCCTTCAGATGAACCATGCCAACAGTTGATGACTTGAAAATTATACTGACTGTCATTTGCATCAACTATTTAGGAAAATCTGAGAAAAATGTAATTTGCATAATAATTTGGAATGCAGTGTATTGGTCAGGAAAGCACTTCACCAAAGATGCAAACATTAGTCAGTTAGACAGCAAGTGCACGCTGAAACAACTACTTTTCAGCTAGTATGTTGGCTGAGAAGCTCCTTACTTGTTTTTATGACAACAGTTCTCACCTGTGTGGACTTGTTGTTTAACAGGAGCACTCATTTCCCCGTTCGTGACCTTGGTGCAGACGCTGATATCATACTTGGTGTCTGGTTGCAGACCTGTGATGACAGCACTGCATGAATCTGCAGAAATGGGATTTGATTCTGGTCCTCCACTGCGGTAAGAGATCTGGTAGGAGAGTGGAGTCTCTATCCCATGTGGTGGGTTCCATCTGAGATGAACAGACCTTGCAGTCTCTGAAACCACAATGAGCTGCTCTGGGACTGGCACAGCTAAAATAAAAAAATATATTATTTCAAAGATATTTAAAAAAAACATTTTAACATACAATTCCCATGTCACAAGTTCATCCTGTCTGAGCAGAGCTGGAGCCTACTTATGGGAGGAACCGTAGTGCAGTGGTAGCATGCATTTGGGCTAAAGTTAAAGGCCAACCTCAGGTCATTTCCCAATTTCCAATCTCTCTCTCCCACTCATTTCCTCCCCACTCTCCTATCCAATCAAAAAGGCTAGAAAAGCTGATTAATATATAACTTTTTAAAAGCCTGTTTGTGGTGAAACACAACAAGATTAGCAAATTACATTCATCAAGAGTCCTTCATAAATTGTCTGTAAATACAGTCATTAAACCTTAGTGACTAGTTTCAGATATGGTTGGATTACCAGTTTTAAACTGAATATTTGTACAATTATGATTCCCAGGAGTTTGTTATTTTCTTTATTGAACAGGAAACCAAAGAAGCAAACACTAGTTAGTTTGGCAGCAAGTGCATGCTGAAACCACTAGTTTTCAGTTAGTGTGCTAGCTGAGAAGCTCTTTACTTTTTATATAACGTTTTTTTATAACAACAATTCTCACCTGTAAAAACTCCCATGCCAAAAGGTTCACTCATTTCCCCATTCTTCAGCTTAGTGCGGACGTTGACTAAATAGTCAGTGCATGGCTTCAGGTTTTTAATTACAACGCTGCATGAATCTGCAGGAATGGGCTCTGATTCTGGTCCTCCAGTGTGGTAAGAGATCTGGTAGGAGTATGGAGTCTCTTCCATCCCAAGTGGTGGGTCCCATATGAGATGAACAGATGATGAAGTCTTTGAAATCATTCTGAGTTTCTCTGGTGCTGGCACTGTAAGAGAAACTGAAAAATATTACTAGGTAATTTTTGATTATTGGGGGCCAAGCAGCGAAGGCACCCATTGTGTTACTATGTTTTCTTCCCTATTATTATTATTCCGCCACTGAAGTCAATGGCAGCCCATAGAACCGTCTGGTAAAAAGTTGTGAAATTTGGTACACTGATTGGGGACAGTCCCATGATTCATCTCACCAACTTTCATGTCGGCACCTCAAGCGCTCTAGCGCCACCAACAGGCCAAAGTTGGATGTGCGTTCACGCACATACTGTAACTGTTGATCGATTGTCAAAAATGAGGTATCGTTGGAATCCTTGGACCAAGCCGAGTTCAACCCACCTTATGCCCTCAATTTCCGCCATGATTAATATTCCACCATATTGGATTTTATCAAAAGTGAAACTAAATCTAAAACCGTTCGCCGTAACAGCCAATCGAAATTGGCGGTGAAGGCGGCAAACATTAAAGTGAGCTCATATCTCAGCAACCCTTACATGTATCAACACCAAACTAAGCCCATGGACTCATGACCCCATGGGGAGGACACTCAAGAAATTTAGTAACACTGCGAGATATTGACATTTGCAAAGGTCTGTGCTCTCCAAGTAGCATACCCTTTAGTTGATGTCATAAACAGGCCAGTGAGGCTATGGTAAGTTATGTTTAACCACTTGCATTAGCCTACATGGACAATGTAACTTCCTTTGTTGGTTTATGAACAACCGAACTAGCTTGCAAATACATATGTGTTTCTTCAACTGCAGGCAATTTTGGCCTTGTGAACTTGAGGGGAAAAAAAGTGTTCAAATCAAAATTGTCACAGGCTAACAGGTTAATATAACTAGTCTAGTTTGATGATCCATCAGAGAAAGCACTAACATTACAAGACATATTGGTGTTTTTTGACATATTTTTTTTAGATTCAACTTCCGAGGAAATGCAAGAGTGGGTTTGATCAGGTGCTGTTTGCCAAAAGGATTGCAACAGTACCTCATTTTTGAAAATTTGGCACACGGATCAAAAGTTATCTGCATTAACGCAACATCCAATAAGCCAAAATGCATACATAACACGGTTGCTATGCTGGTTGCTATGGTATTAGGGTCACATTATAGTGGTGGTTGTAAGGTTGTTGCTAGGTTCATTTGCATGGTTGCTAGGGTAATTAGGATGGTTG
Organism: Alosa sapidissima; assembly: GCF_018492685.1. Classification (NCBI taxonomy): domain Eukaryota; kingdom Metazoa; phylum Chordata; class Actinopteri; order Clupeiformes; family Clupeidae; genus Alosa; species Alosa sapidissima. The sequence goes on from NC_055974.1 coordinate 15,231,997, forward strand.
CTAGGGTGTTGCTAGGGTACATATGGTGGTTGCTATGCAAAATAACGCAGTTGCTATGGTGGTTGCTAGGGTAATTATGTTGGTTGCTATGGTGGTTGCTAGGTTGACATTCTAGAGGTGTTTGCTAGGGCAATTAAAGGATAAGTTTTGAAAACGTTAAGGGTTGTTTTAAGGACATGTTTATGCATGCCTGTAGATAGCCACCCTGAGCAGTCAAAGGCGATTCAAAACGAGTCAGAAAGGTTGAGACAGGACCAATCGTCAAAATTTCGGTGTCCACCACTCTAGTTCATCCAAAACAAACCAGAAAAGGGACTCAAAGTGCTAAATACCGGAATTTTCCTTTAACGGTTGTTTTAAGGACATGTTTGTGCATGCCTGTAGCCAGCCACTCTGACAGAAAGGTAGAGTTGTTGGAAAGGAGGACAACTAACATACTATAGGAGAGCAGTTAGTGCTGAGATGGAGGGCAAAGATGGAGATAATTTTCAGGAAAACAGGTCTTATTTCAATCAACGCATCAGCAAATATAGAGGCATAGGCACACATCATACTACACAGCGTGTAGAAGGCCTAATGTAATAGCAACAGTAATATCTACATAATGCTGTGCATGAATAAATAACCATACATTATTACACGGCTCTTAAGAGTGCTGCAGAATGCTCCATTCACTTGAATGAGACTTCTCAACGTTCGATGGTCTGCTAATTCTCAATAACAGACCGTTGCTAAGTATAACAGACCGCTGTCAAGGAAAATGGGCTTTGTGCTTCTAATTTACGTCTTTCATATTACTGCACAAGGACTGGAACTTCATTCAAAAGTGAAAGTAGACGGTTGATCAGCTTTGTTCTAAAGAATGTTTGATTCAAGTTCAGCGTGTGCTGTTGTCGAACTATTTATTTCTCACCAAAAGCCAAGATGAAACGGTAACAAATAGGCTATAGCCTAGGCTATGTAGGCTAAAGAGTCACATCGTGGGGAGTTTATTATTTAGTTTTGGCAAGTAGCCGTGTAATAAAAGGGATAATGTATTATATAGAACGTCGGTCATTATTGGGAAAATAAGTCCCTTCAGGGCAGAACAAGACCCCTCCGCTGCGCGTCAGGGTCCGGTTTGCCCTGTCGGGACTTATTTTCCCAATAATGACCGGCTTACATATTTTTCCTTTTTTCCGTAGCCTACTATCAGTAATAGCCCCCCATTTTCTACCAACACTTTATCCAGATACAGGGCTGGACTGGGACAAAAAATCAGCCCAGTCATTTTTGGACCGAACGGCCCACTATAATCGGTCAGACAGACTCCTGGCAGTATCTTAAATATGAATATTGAACTACTGTAAGTGCTATGGAGCAGTGCAAGTGAACAAGACTGGAATCACTCGCTCTCTCTAACTCCTTGGTGGCTGGAGTACACATCTCCATATTTAAAGTATGGACCCTTTCAAGAGAGTTCCATTATCAGCATCATAGTTGGCCCCACAAGGCTTCCTTTTTAACATTCCATATGTTATCTTAATGCAGAGGAAGTAGATTGGGGCCCAAATAGAACGTTCAAGCATTGTTTTTGTTTACCTTGTTGAAAGGGTCCATAAATACATGCTCCTAATAGTAAAGTTCCATGAGCTCATTGAGTCTCTCAGTGATCATGTTAATCTTTCAGTTGCCTTTTGCATGATGATGACTTGAAATATTGTATTTTCACCCATGTTTACCAGGGGAACCCTTAGTCAAATAATGCTCATATTATGTTATATCCCTTTAACTGCCTGCCCAACCGTTTGGTAGAGCACACTTTAAGACACCATATCTTACCAAAAAATCCAACTATTTTGAATTTAAACATATGGAGCCATATCTACCACTTGAGTACTAGATGATAATAACAAAATATTTGCTCAGTACCTCTGTAATGTCGGAAGGCCACACCTTCTTATCATACGCAATTTAAGAAATTAATTTTCGCGATTTCGGCCATATTTTGTGGAGTCACATTTACCAAGTTTTTTAAAAAAGTAAGACTTTTTTTCTTCATTATTATGTTAAAATAAAGTGGAATAACATGTATAAACTTACATTAAATATATATACATATTTTCATGGTCAAATAATTTTTTGAAAACATGCTCAACCAAACGGTTGAGGTGCCAGTTTATGGTAAAAGTCAGGTCTGTATCGATAATACTAGAAAACATGACAAAGTTTATGAATTAATCATATTAACCATTATATACCGTATTTTCCGGACTATAAGTCGCTCCTGAGTATAAGTCGCATCAGTCAAAAAATGCGTCATGAGCAGGAAAAAACAGATATAAGTCGCACCGGACTATAAGTCGCATTTATTTAGAAATGTATTTCACAAAATCCAAAACCAAAAACAGAGACTATGTAACTGGAGACATCTCCTGGACCACCAACACTGCATCACTGGCGGAGAGAGCTCAGCGCCGCCTGTACTTCCTGCGGAAACTCAGGCGAGCAAGTGCTCCACCAGCCATCATGACCACATTCTACCGAGGCACCATTGAGAGCATCCTCTCCAGCTGTATCGCTGTGTGGGGCGGAAGCTGCACTGAATACAACAGGAAAGCCCTGCAGCGCATAGTGAACACAGCTGGAAGGATTATTGGTGCTTCACTCCCCTCCCTGAAGGACATTTACACCACCCACCTCACCCGCAAGGCGACCAAAATTGTGAGTGATGCAAGTCACCCCGCTCACAATCTGTTTGATCTACTGCCCTCTGGGAAGAGGTACAGAAGCCTGCGCTTCCGCACTACCAGACTCACCAACAGCTTCATACACCAAGCTGTAAGGATGCTGAACTCTCTCCCTCCTCTCCCCCCTCCACCCTCAGCTACATAACATCCTGGACATTGGACCCACAATGGCCGCCTGCACTACGCCACTTGCACACTTGTACACTTTACTTTACAACTTGTTGTTGTTGTCCTGAAAACAACACTTCTGCTGCTCTTACATAACTTGCACCACTATGCCACTTTCTTTCTTACTTAGGTCAAACAGAACTACCCAAGCCTTTTATTGGCCTGACTTTGCACTAGTATTTTATTGACTGTCTATGCACAATTTCAACCAAATTTTGCTGCTCTTATTTTTTCATTATTATATATGTGCCCTCTTATTTACTTATTTACTTACTTTTTTGTTTACTTGAATGTTATGTTTGTCTGTGGACTTAAATTGGTAAAATATGTCTTGTCTTCACCGTGGGATAGTGAGAAACGTAATTTCGATCTCTTTGTATGTCTGGAACATGTGAAGAAATTGACAATAAAGCTGACTTTGACTTTGACTTTGACTTTGGATTATTGAGGCCAAAAAGATTAATGAAGATGGAGTGAAGGCAGCCAAGAAGAGGGAGGGAAGAATTACAAAGCAAAAGATTCACTGAAAGAAAATGCCATGAGGTGCACCAAAATGTATCTAAAATGTGGAGAATACAATGCAATCAAGCATTTTGGGCGATGTGGAGTCACAAGCTGGCAGCAGATTAAATGCTCACGATAGAGAAAAAGACGGTTTTAAAAGGACGTGACCTAAGCTGAGGCAAGCCATGGCAATAGGCCCGACGGTATTTGTAAAGCAATTTACAAAAGATTCACAGAACAAAAATGCTGATGTGGTACATGAAAATGTAGCTAAATATGTGGAGAATGCAATGCAATCAAGCATTTTGGACGATGTGGAGATACAAGCTGGCAGCAGATTAAATGCTCGAGAGAGAAAAAGATGCGGGTTTAAATTGACGTGCAGACCGAAGCTGCAGCAAGCAGGTGATATTTAGAAATGTATTTCACAAAATCCAAGACTAAGAACAGACAGACTATGTAACTGTACACATTGAGGCCAAAAATATTGAGAATTCTACAGGGAATGTTAATGAAGAAGGAGTGAATAGTGGCAAGAGGCAAGCCGTAGGCTGCTGACAAGGCCCGACACCTAAAACAGCCTAATTGTATAGCAATTTACAAAAAAATCACTGAACTCAAATGCTGATGTGGTACATGAAAATTTAGCTGAAAATGTGGAGAATGCAATGCAATCAATCCTTTTGTACGATATATTGGCACAGGCTGGCATGCAGCAGAACAATTGCTTGGCTGGCCACCTCCGAGAGAGCGAGAGAAAAAAAGATGCACATTTAAAAGGGTCTAAATTCCAGCACGGAATTGCGGGTATTGCGAATAAATTATTACTTAGTATTGAGCATAATAATAAAAGTCCCGCAAATCTAGCCATCATAATGCGAGAGATTCCCACACATTTTACCCTGTACCCTGTCTGACATTAATATAATAATGGATGCGGGACTATTGACGGACCAACTCTGACTTCAATTGAACCCCATGCAGAGACACACACACGCGTGCGCAGGACCACTTTGGGGGTGCCTCTTTTTCGTTGCTCTCTCTCTCTCTCTCTCTCTCAGCAGGATTTGTCACCGCTGAAGTCAAATTATAGCCTAGGTGCTTCAACATCAACCGCTATCGACAGGAAAGGAAAACAAACATTTAGCGATCAGGAACCGTCAGGAATTTTGCAAATACAGAAGCATGACCGCCTAGGCTATAACGTAGAGAACATGGATGACTTCTCTATTTCACGTTCGATTGCGGACGTGAACAGACAGCTACAGACACGCACATTAGGCCTACTTTTACTTTCTGTGCATATTCATTACGTGAAAGATAATTAGTAGCAAAACAGCGATCAAATATTACATGGCAGTGCGTTTTGTTTTCAAATGTTTTCATGCATGTCTAGATAACAGGTGAGGAATGTTTAGGAGACTCGTAAATCCTCAAATTTAGGCTGCGCAAAGCACAGCACCTTTATTTGGCCATGGCTTGTATTCGAGTCAGCTATAATATAGTCCTTTATTTCTTGCGTTTTATTGTGAGACATAGGCCTACTTTTCGTTTGGAGCGGCATGGGTAGGCTATCAAAAGCAGATGTTTAATTTGAGATTTAATTTACGTTTGGACTGTTGATTATATTGCTAAATATCGGGACTGATGACCACTGAAATCTGTGGGGTATTTAATGGCTTACTATTAAGTTTCATAGTGTCGGGAATTTCGATTGCCATCCACTTATTGCAAGATAAGGTATCCGCGCTTTCATTCATTCGTGTGCTGTGCTGCAAGGGAAACCTTATTCCGTATAGCCAAAGATGTCTAAGATTATGCATGATTTACTTTTTAATAAAATTCATAGGCTGATGCCTGGCAGCAACAATTGTGTTTAAATGTAGGCTTCAGCCTGTAGCTCAGAAGGGTGCGGCATGTGACTAGCTTGAGAGCAATGAGAGCAACGTGTTGGAGACTCATGGTGTAAATGACTTTTCATTGGCAACAATACAAACCAACAATATAAAATATTAAGAAGAGCTATTTTATGAGTTAAATTAAAAACAAAATTATACTGGCTTTTATTTGTCCCAATCTGAGGCCCGGCTATAAATAGAATCCCTGCCATAATTTGACGATTTAGGTATGCACGTGTGTTTCAGGCGTAGTGCAAGCACTAATCTCTGACTGAAAGTGCACAGGACTTGTGCATTTGAGAGCGCTCTCTCGCGGCTGTAGACGTAATGTTTCACGTAGGGTTCATGTCAGTTAATATAAATTAACATTTAAAAACATGTTCAATTATATATTTTTTCATATATAAGTCGCACCTGACTATAAGTTGCAGGACCAGCCAAACTATGAAAAAAAGTGCGACTTATAGTCCAGAAAATACGGTACTGTTTTCAAATGTATACTACTACTGTAAACACAGCATATGTTTAAAAAGCATGCATACGCATGAAATATATCAAATAGGCTTATTAGCTATGTAATTCAATGCAATTCAATACATTTTGGTCTGTACCATGAAGGGGAAACTGATTCAACTATATAAACCATATATTTTCTGAAAGCTTAGACCGTCAGGATGTAATCTAACATGACATGAGACATGTCCCACCCTCCTCATTAGTATGCTGCCCATTGCCCAAGCATAATATATTGGGTCAGCCATATACCCGATTTATCAATACCCAATGTGTTATGCAGGGGCTGCATACTAATGAGGAGGGTGGGACATGTCTCATGTCATGTTAGATCACATCCTGAGGGTCTAAGCTTTCAGAAAATATATGGTTTATATACAGTGGGTCCCAGTTAAGAATTGACACTTCATTCACCATCAAGGTGATTCACGCAGCTGGGTGAAATGTAAGTACAACTGCAGCCGCTTGGGGGCAGCATAGTCCGCTGTGGCGTTCCACGGTCGAACCGGACGGAGCATTCGACAGCAAGGGCTGTGATTGGCCGAGTTTTCAGTGCGTTTCTCTGTGTTTTTAGCAGCACCTGCAACATGCTAGTCCACTGTAGCCTATAAGCTTTGTACATAATGTTAAACATAGTTTTGGATTCAGTGGCAAGATGTCTTGAGTGCCTGTCTCTCAGTAATGTTTTAAAATGAGAGCTTCGTCAGCTGGCAGTAGGCTACTTTGTCGGCAGTCATGAGAAGTTTGCTTGCTAACAGAACATAAATATGCTGCCCAGAAACCTTGTGAATAGTTCTGATTTAATACTACACTAATGAGGTTAAATATAGCCTTTGCCTACAACAGCTAACGTTTCGATGTTCGTTAGTCAAAAACATCGACACATCGAAACGTTAGTCAAAGTTTAATAATGTTCTGCACCTTTTACTAAAGAATAAAGAAAATTAAGAAGACATCTGAGCTGCACCGGCGTCTCTCCTTTCTAAAATATCTGTCCTGGCCTGGTTGCACCGGATTGTCGCCAAATGACAGAAGCGCGGAGAACCCTCCTTTGTCTACCAAAAAGTGTTACTTTGTGCCCCGCGCTCCCCCACTGCTTGTGAAAGAAGGGGATGGGGGAGGGGGGGTTAACGTGAAAAAGCTTAATGTCCCAAAACGGCAACAAGTCATAATGGTAGGCTACAGGGTATGGGATGACCAGAGCCGTCTTCGCTGTGCTATTCAGAAAGCATCTTTTATTGTCTTTCCAGGCGCACACAGCTCGTTACCATATAGCCTATCGAGTGCCTTAACAGATAAGCTCTGCTCTTGGGTTTGGCCTCACAGCGAACTCAACCCTCTTGTCGCTTGCAGTTTGTTAAATAAAGCGTGCCGATTACATTATTTATTTCTGATTAATTGCGTCTTTTGCAACATCTGCTTGTTAGGCTGGGCTACTGTCAATGTCCTGTACAGGTAAATGTTCAACAATTGCTGGTGTAGGCCTACAGGCTATTATCAATTAGGGACTGTTCGTTATTATGACCGCGGCGCAGCGAAGGTTTAGTCAGATTTTTTTTTTTTTTTTTTTCTTTTTCGCATGTCCAAATTTCCGTCAACGATTCCTGGGACACTGTAAGACCGGGGTACACGAAACTTGGTGGGCATGTAACCCCACATGGATAGCATGGAACCTCCTGTTTTTGTTATGATCTGTAGCCCCCCGCTGGACTGGACCCCCCCGAAAGGAGGGTAGGGCAGACACAGTTTTCTGTGAATATCTCGAGAACCGTAGGGTTTAGGAGGACCATTTTTTTTTGTATGTTGATCTCAAAGGGCCAAGTCAACCCATTCCATAACCACTCATTTCATGTATAGCGCCACCTAGTTAAACACAAAAAAGTAAAAATGAGGTGTTGTAATCGCAGTTATCTGTGACCTAACATAGTCAAAACTGCATGAAATTGGAAGTGTAGGATCATTATGACACCCTCTGAATGCACGCCAAGTTTCGTGGAATTCCGTTCATGGGGGGCCACACAATAAATTAATTTATGTTACTATACACCAACTGGCCTGTAGGTGGCCGGAGACAGTTTTCTGTGAATATCTCGAGAACCGTAGGGCCTAGGAGGTCCACCTTTTTTTTGTATGTTGGTCTTAAGGGGGCATGTCAACCTATTCCATTACCACTTATTTCATGTATAGTGCCACCTAGTTAAAAATTAAAAAGCAAAACATTAGGTGTTTTCATAACAATATCTCTGGCTAACATGGTCAAAACTGCACGAAATTGACACCCTCCGAATGCATGCCAAGTTTCGTGGACTGTCGTTCATGGGGGGCCTTACAATAAAATAATTTATGTGTACATTTAGTGACCGTACACCAACAAGGATTCCCGGGACACTGAAAGACCGGGGTACACGAAACTTGGTGGGCATGTAACCCCACATGGATAGCATGGAACCATCACTTTTTGTTTTGATCTGTAGCCCCCCCACTGGACTGGACCCCCCCGAAAGGAGGGTAGGGCAGACACAGTTTTCTGTGAATATCTTGAGAACCGTAGGGCCTAGGATGTGTCATATAGCCTACAACATTAGCTGAGTCACATATTTGGCCATATGGTGTTTATCATAGGCTACATCACGAAACCAAATAGTGTTACCAATGCAAACACTTAAACAGGGGAAATTAATTGGGCATGAATCATTGTGCTGAACGGTATGTCAATGAGCAGAAACACACACGACATTCAAACTGTTGATAAGATGTGCACTATGGAAACTGGTCTGTAGGCTAACATTGGACTAATAAATGACACTGACTCGCCATATCCTGACTCTAAAAAAAACATTGTCTTGCTTTGCCGCGAACTAAGCAATGAAATCATAGGCCAGTTTGCAGGTCATAACGTCTTTTTCAATTCATAGAAGGGAGAGCCCAGTCTCCCCTGTGACATTGAGGTGCGCAAATAGTTTTTAATAGCCTGTTCAACTTCGAAAAGCTTCACCCGATGCCAGTCACTGATCGCAATTTCAAATTTCGGGAAGTTTTGTTCAATCTTTTTAAGTTTTAAGTGCAGTAGGCCCCTATCTGCCCCCTTTGGAATTATATCTCGAGCCTATAAGGTCGAGTGCGTTATGTCCTGGGATTCGGACGTGCTCAAAAAGAAAAGAAAAAACACTTTTTTTAATAGATGGTTATGAGGAGCAATATGAGTCTGAACTCCGTGTCTCCGTATCTTTTTCGCCCTAAACTGGCACCTCAACCGTTTGGTAGAGGTTCATAGAAATTGAATGGGAGGGTCCTTTGAAAAAAAATCAGATTTTTCATACTACAGCCTAATAGAGCAAGATAAAACAAAAAAATATTTTTTTCATCACTTTTATCATGGTGTGCCAGTTAAAGGGATATGATAGCCAGTGATATGGTGGGCCTAGCCAAAAACTACGCTGACAAAAAAAAAAAAAAACGTTGAGGGTTCAGCTGGAAATGTGATAATGTAAAGGAGCAATGTTAGCAATAAAAACGCTAAAGTATAGTATCCTGTGCCATTTGACTGATCGAGTGGCTGGCTACAGCAATTGTCATCATCATCAGCAACATAACATGTTACCTAGACCAGACTCTGTGAGTAGAGACCGACCGATCGGCCAGACGATTTAATCGGCCGATTTTTGCTATTTTTTAATCAATCGGCATCGGCCGATTTTCTTACTTGGCCGCGCCGATTTTAAGTCAGGCGGGCAGCTACTTGGAACACAGTGCGAGACGGTCTATTTAGAACTAAGAAAATCTTTGGTTTCAAGAAGGAGCAAGACTGTCTACAGGTAAGGCATCAATTTTTACATTCCAGTGTCCCAAAGTCGTATATTTTCTCTTATGATTTCTCTTATGGTTGTAATCTGTGATGTTGCTTCATTTACCGAAAGTGTGTTGGGAATGCGCCGGCAAGTCCCCTCAATGCTGGACCCCGCTTCTCGAAAGCATTGTTGCTAACCAGTTAGCAACTTAGTAGGTTGCCTATGGGAAATTGCATTGCAACCAAGTAAGTTGCTAACTTAGTTAGCAACGACACTGTCGAGAAACACACCCCTGGTGACCAGCGTGATGTTTTGATCTAAACTATAGTAACGGACAATCTAAGTGAAAATTTAACAAAAAGAGGACGCATGTGAACGCTTTATAACACTGTCATCCCATGTCCATTCGTTTTCAACTGCATCGGAGTTGAAGAAGAAATGAAAGTTGCTTAGCGTTGTGGCTACGAGTGCGTTAGGAATGCGCCGACTATGCAAGCCCCCGCCCTCAACGCCGGTGACTGCTATGTTACGATCTAAACTTAAGTAACGGACAATCTAAGTGAAATGATTGAGGAAAAAGAGGACGCACAAATAACAAGTGAACAGCCATATACCCGATCAATACCCAATGTTCTCTTCATGGTACAGACCAAAATGTATTATGTGTACACGTTCTTCACCTAAATCCATAAAATCCCATTCATTTCAATGGTAAATTTATTTAAGTGGTCTGAAGGTAGAGTGGGAATGAGTTTATTTCTTGTTAACATGATTTTTCTTAAACTCTGGGACCAGGGCTACAAGATAATACCACTTTTTCTGGGAAAAAAAAACTTTTTTCTTTCAGTAAAACACAATAATCTCATGCCAAAGTCAGATAACTGACTTTTACCCTAAACTGGCACCTCAACCGTTTGGTAGAGGTTCATAGTAATTGAATGGGAGGGTCCTTTGAAAAAAAATCACAGATTTTTCATACTACAGCCTAATAGAGCAAGATAAAACAAAAAAATATTTTTTTTCATCACTTTTATCATGGTGTGCCAGTTAAAGGGAACGTTTTAAAACATTGTCATCCCGTGTCAATTTGTTTTCGCGATGTATACGTGTTTGATTTGATGCATGCTCACAGCATGCTGGGAGACAGAGTTTTATATTGTTGAAACCTAGGTCTGTGGTAAGGCATGGAAGTTCCACAGTGAAACTGTATAACCTGAACATGTATTTTGCCGTTTTGAAGTAACTATCTGAAGTTGTCACATCATGGAAGTCTTCTTGCACTCTGTTAAACATATTAAAATGAATAATTAATAGACTAACAGACTGCAAGTCATACATTTGTTAATTCTTGTTGTTATGAATTGATGAGTAGGCCCCTACAGTCATTTTTATATAATAGCCTACATAATATTTCTACTATATACATAAATATATAGTGTATATATAGAACATATGTTATTTATCATTTATCATCATTTTTATATAATAGCCTACATAATATTTCTACTATATACATAAATATATAGTGTATATATAGAACATATGTTATTTATCATATGTTGATTTTTTAATGTTCAATTTTCAATGAATCGTGTGAATTTTACAGGTGTTGTGCCTCCTCTTACTAGTATGATTTTTAGCATGCCAATTAAGGATAATACGATAGCATATCGGCCCTAAAAATCGGCCCAAAAAATCGGCAGGTCACATCGGCTATCGGCTGACTCCGACCGCTAAAAATCGGTATCGGCATCGGCTTTAGAAAAACCCAAATCGGTCGGTCTCTATCTGTGAGCCCGTTAATTATGAAGCTATACGTTTGCCACGCCCTACATTCTCCTCCTAATCAATGTCCCTCTGTCGTGTAATAGTCTATGTTTGCTTACCTCTCCTCACCGAAGTTCAAACTGTTTCTTACATAGGCTACTTGCAATGTCGGGTACAGCACATTTTTGCACAATTCACATCCCGCCTTTACCTGCCGCAACTTCTACATGCGCAGGATTTTGGCTCTGAGCCAATGTGGGAGGGGTGGAGCATTGTTGTTGGACCAGTCTAGTGTCAGTATAGAAAAGAACCAATGGGCCGCTGACTGGCCTTGCTTTGGGCCGATTGTTTCCCATAGTTTAAAATAACGATAATAAATAATAATTTTATTGGATCGGCCCAAAGGTACACCGGCCCACAGGGAAAATGCCGGGTATGCCAGATGGCCAGTCCAGCCCTCTCCAGATATACTAAATAACTAATGAACTGGTCAGCTTTTTCGTGTTAAAGCAACACCAAAGAGTTTTTTTGTACCTTAAAATAATGTTTCCAAAATCGTTTCAGTGGTTAATCAACTCGTAACAGGGTGAACAGCACTTCTGCATTCGCTTGCGGCCCTCTATTGGCTATATAGGGCGGTGGTAGTCTAGTGGTTAAGGAGCTGGGCTAGCATGCAGTAGCCTGAAAGTTGTCGGTTCAATTCCCGGCTTCCACCGTTGTGCCCTTGAGCAAGGCACTTAACCCCAAGTTGCTCTGGGGACAATGTTATCCCTTGTAATATAGCTGTCATATGTAAGTCACTTTGGTTAAGAAGTGTCTGCTAAATGTAATGTAAATGTAATGTAATGTAATAACCGCACTATGTAAGTTTGCCAGATCGGGTAGTGGATCTGTAGTTCGATGGAATGAGACATAAGAAACCATCTGATGTCGCAATACATCATACTTTCATAAAATCATGCAACATATTCTACCTTGTCTGTGGACATCATTATTTGCAAAGCCGGTGCTGGATAAACAACTAGCGTGCATGCGACAGAGGAAAAGTTCTTTGGTGTTGCTTTAACCCTTAAAGGTGTAGGTTTTTGAACATTCTAAGTTCCGCAACAATTGAAGGTTCTAAAATTCTATGTTGAATTCAATGAACCAAGATATTCTTTAGAATGTTCATTTCTCAACATTCCCGTCACACCGGTGTGACGGTACTCCTTTAAGGGTTAAGATATTCAACCATCAAATAATCTTTAGTCTTTAGTTTTCACTAATGTGTAAGAAACACAGATGAGGATATGTAATTTCACTTCACACCAAATTGGGCCAGAAAGAATATATATACTTGAAATTCGTCTTTACCTCTGCAAAAACGGTGTGTAGTAGCTTTCCCCATATAGCCATTTTTCAGCACGATAGAAACTCTGATGGTGTATATTATATTGAGCTTCAGTTCAGGTAAGGGGTATTTTTCAGATGCTAATGTCATGCTGTGTAAACACTCCTCTCCCTCTTTTTCCTCCTTCCAAAGTGACATCACATATTCAACCTGGTCCAGCCCCTCTGGTTTCTTCCATGTCACCATCACAGGACTTTCATTATTGTTCACCATTACCTCATCTGGTGCAGGGATCTCTACAATTGAAATACACAGAGACAAGAAATACATGCAGTAAAATAAAACCATTCCTCTTGTCTGTGTCTGTGTGTATATATATATCCTGTATGAATAAATGCATGTGTGTGTGTGTGGTCTGATTAGGTAGGTCATTGGGATTCGTTTTCAATAGCTATTAATTCAGAGGTTGTCAACTCAAATATTGCATTAGTGCCAAACCTTTCTCAAACTGTACCTGTGAATGTAGTCGCTGATACATATTCACTCTGCTGGTTGTCTTCACCCAGGGTGACCACCTTAAATTCATATTTCTCTCCAGGTAATAGATTGCAAATACAAGCTTTTAAACTTGGGAAGTCTTGACTCCCTCTGTGCTCTCCACTCTCCCAGGTGACTTTAAAACTCTGGCCATTCCATATCTCAGGAGGTCCCCAGACTAAGGAGATGGAGTCTGGCTGTACTGAGGTGAACTGGATTGGCCCAGGAGAATGGATTTGTTCAACTGAGAAATGTACATAAAACAGAAGGCACAATGTTAATATTCAGTGACTGCTGTGCTCCATTTCTCCTGAAATCTCTGCATTAGAAATATTTATGATAATTAAAATTACCATTAGAACATTTTTCCTCTGTTTGAATCTGTTGAATGTAGTACAAAGAACAACGTAAGAACAACGTTTTTAATGGTCAAAAATAAAAATGATATTCCATTTGAAAATACTGTCATACAGAAAATCCATTGTCTCCTCCTTTACTTACCTTATTGACTCCTTGGTTTTTCTCACTTCCTTCATTTTCATGCTGGAATTTCTCATCGTGTCCACAATCTTCACTCCCACTACTTTTAGCAAACAATACAGCATCAAATGGTCAGATACGTATATCTCTAGAACATGTCCCATAATTACAACATATTACCATAGGTTATTAAAGGAATTATCCGGAGTAAAATGCACTTTAGATCAATTTACGGATGATTGGGAGTACATACGTTGAGTTGATATCAAAATCATGTCATTCGGATGTTTTTTGAGAAAGTTCGATTTTACAGTTTTTAGTCAAAACTCGTTAGCGTGGAAGTAAGAAGGGCATATTATTGCTTACTACTACGTTTTTTTTTTTTTTTTTTAAACGGCGACGCAATTGTGAATTTCCAGAGCACACTTGGCAATCGACTCTTACGGACTTTGCCCTAAAGATGGCAGCAAAGATGGCAACATTTCTGGAAAGGTACTGGCTTGATGAAATTCATTCTGGACTATCTATCCGACCACATAAAGACCTCGGGATACTTCGGTTTGGCTTTAGGGACCCTCTACTTACTACCACGTAAGTGTAATGTTGTTTGGAACTGTAGAAGAGGTATAAAAATAGCGTTTTGTAGCGGCGAAATAATATGCCCTTCTCACTTCCACGCTAACGAGTTTTGACTAAAAACGGTAAAATCGAACTTTCTCAAAACACATCCGAATGACATGATTTTGATGTCAACTCAACGTATGTACTCCCAATCATCCATAAATTGATCTAAAGTGCATTTTACTCCGGATAATTCCTTTAAAGTATTAAGTTAGCTCCCATTGTATTTATTTAGAATGTTTGAAGTTTATTTTTTGAAATTGATTTTTGTTTTCTATCGTAAGTAAAATGAGCTTTAAATGTAAATCAGGTTTCTTGGCCAAGCATACTTGCGTATACAATGAATTTGGTCTCTGCATTTATCCCATCAGTGAATTAGTAAACACAGAGCACACAGTGAGGTGAAGCACACACCAGGGTTCCCATTCTAAGTCAAATGTAAAATTCCATGACTTTTCCCTGACTTTCCCTGACAAAAAAAATTACCTGAATTTCCATGACTTATTTTATGAATAGTACAATATACCAACCAATGATTTCAGAGCACCTGCGTAGCGTTCAAGAATCTTTTTTTATAGCATGAGATGAATAAATAGGCATTGAATAAACAGAAACTCAAGCAGGCAGTAAAGCTACAGTAATAACTAGATATACACAAATTCTGCATGGAAATATATTTGTATTAATTATTTGTATTAATGTATTTTAATACATTTTGGCAAGTACTTTTAAACTGCTACAAACAAAACAAACAAAATTCCCTGATATTCCATGACTTTGCTCCAAAAATGATAAAAAATTCCCTGACTTTCCATGTCTGGAATAGACTTTCTAAAATTCCATGAAGACAATGTATTTTTTTAATTATCAACAGTTAAAGTACATTTAAAGTCCAGCTCTTTTGAACATCCTTGTACAGATTTGATATTATATTAATAACAATAATATGATGAAAAATTGCTGAATATAGCTAAAGATCTAAAACAAACATACCCATGGTCTATTTCTGGAGAGTTCTGTTCATTGGGAGTAGATGAGAGACTAGTAGATTCACAGCTTTGTTTGCTAGGAGGTTGTCCTTCAATTGAGAAATCCATTTGTCTTTTATTGGTGGATGGATCATCTGCCATTTATTGATGCAGAACTACAGAATACACCCACTGTCCTGAGTTTCACATTTATTTTATAGGTCCTCAAAACATCCAGTAGCCTACTTGTCACCTGTAACAAAACAGAGGGGCACATAACTGCAAAGGTGGTCAGTGTTTCCCACAGAATTGGATTAAATTTGTGGCGGTAGCGGACTTGGACAAATTTGACGTGCTTCTGATGTCGCAATACATCATACTTTCATAAAATCATGCAACATACTCTAGCCTACCTTGTCTGTGGACATGTTATTTGCAAAGCCAGTGCTGGATAAACAACTAGCGTGCGTGCGACAGAGGAAAAGTGCTTTGGTGTTGCTTTAAGACGTTCGTGAGTAACACAGTTAAAAGGCTGCTGATGTGTGGGTGCAATTCATAACATTTTTTACATAGTTAAAATAAAGATTCGTACTTCTCCTTGGGACAAGCACTTTTGAATTTTGGAAAACACTTTTCCATTTACATCGGGATTTTGCAAACATTCAGTGTCAGAGTCAATAAAATGAGCCCTTCAACGAAATTGACAAGCAGCTGTAAGTAGGCTAAGCATGCTAAATTCAACATCCAAACAGTATTCTAACGTTAGCTTTGATATACTGCTTGATTGCATAACTTAAGTTAGTTTAGTCTCTTCAATGTAGCCTACTATGTTGTAATAAGACCTTAGCAGAGTTAACTTCAATGCAGCAGTTTTGAACAAATTTGCGCAGCATTAGTGGTGCAACGGATCATCATTGATCCGTGATCCGTTTGGATCAATTATTTCGGTTCGGCACACACATGATCCGCGGATTGATTTATGAAAAAACAATTGTGCGCATGTTCAGTCCACACACAGCGTGGTCATGGCGAGCGGAGGAACGGAGGAGCTTGAGCGCCCCGCGTCATTTAAATCCCCTGTTTGGGAGCATTTTGGTTTCCTTGTCAAAGTTAATGATGAAGGAAAGAGGTTAGTGGATAAAACCGTGACGGTGTGTAGGCACTGTGGCACAAGAAAGCCATACAACAGTGGAAACACATCTGCCATGGCCACGAATTTGCAGCGACATCACCCCGGTGTTTCACTGACTGGAGTGAAACCGAAAGCGGCTAAACAACCACTTTTCACCGCGGCATTTAAACAGCCCCTTCCTGCACAATTCGACCGGGCTAAAGCTATCACAAACGCTATCGGTGTGTTTATAGGTGCAGACATGAGGCCATATTCAGTTGTGCAAAACGAGGGTTTTAAATACATGCTGAACGTGCTCGAGCCACGTTACGTCGCGCTAACGTCGCGCCCCCACTTCAGCGAAAAGATTGTGCCAGATCTTTATGAACAGGAGAAGAAAAAAGTTGTGGATAAACTATCTGTAGCACCCTCTGTTGCACTCACAACAGACTGGTGGAGTCGAGGGGAAGTTGATTTTATATTGTTAATAAACAAAAAGACACAACTTATGTTTATTTGTCATTTTTTTTTTTTTTTGCTGATCCGAAAAATGATCCGATCCGTGACTCTGATCCGAGGAACAATCCGAACCATGAGTTTTTTGATCCATTGCTCCCCTACGCAGCATGGTCTCGATGCTAAGCGGATTTAATAGCAATTTAGCCAGACGCCTTCTGCTTCTATGCAATGCTTTATGTGGCAACAACAATCCTTCAACAATCGTGAATATTTTGTTAAATGCACATGCAGAGGAGGGGCAGCGGGCTACGAAAGAGAGCGGGGCGGGGTAAGGAAAGACTGCGTACGTAAAAAGCGCAGCTCAATGGCAATGGCTCTTTTAACTTGCATAAAACACTGTCCTGTGGCTTATACACAATGCCGCTAATACACAGGAAATTACTGTATGTTGCATCTAGGGCTGGGATAAATGATTATTTTTTAAACGATTAATCTAGCGATTTTTTTTTCGATGCATCGATTAATCTAACGATTCATTTTTTCAGTACGATTCGATTTCGATTCGATTTGATCATCCCCATTAATTGACTAATAGCAACTTATACATGTTGATTTACATATCTGTATGAAAAAACATAATTCTTTAACATTGCAATATGTTAATTGCTCTTAAGATTCCAAAATAAAAGTCTATACAAGTGCAAAGTAATGCATTCTTAGTTAGAGGTAGCAGTGTTTCCCATACATTGACTAATCTGTGGCGGGGCGCCACGAAATAAAAATCGGCCGCCACAGATGAATATTCTATGTTTAATTTAATTTAATTTAATTTAAATTAAATATAAGGTCAAATCCTTGCTTTGGCATTGAGCTGCACTTTTTACGCACGCAGCCTTTCCTTGCCCCGCCCCGCTCTCTCTCGTAGCCCGCTGCCCCACTCCTCTGCATGTGCATTTAACAAAATATTCACGATTGTTGTTGCCACATAGAAGCATTGCATAGAAGACGTCTGGCTAAATTGCTATTAAATCCGCTTAGCTTCGTGACCATGCTGCGCAAATTTGTTCAAAACAAATGCTAACTATTCTTCTTACGGGAACCCAACGTTGGGTTCCCGTAAGAAGAATAGCTAGCATGTCCAGTTGTAGGGAAGCTAACTTTTGACGTAATTTGACGCAATTATGCCTGGGTCTCTGTCGCACAGTAGGGAAATAACCGTATTGTTTGGATAAGAACCTAAGTCCAGCCAGCACGTAAACTCATGAACGTAGCTATGTAGCCCACAATACCATTGTATGTTAAGGTAAAGCATTGCATAGAGGCAAGTAAACCTAATAAAAAAACAGCACTAACGTTAATATATTCAGTTGTGGCTGCCATGGGCCCGGAGCGACAACAACCCCCCCACCCCCGCCCTCCCTCTCCGCTTATACCAACAGCACAAAGCCTAATATCTCAAGGGGTAGCCTACTGCACAATCTGATTGAGTGATCTGATCGCGAAACTACCAATTAAGCAATAAATAGGCCCTAGGCCTACACATTGCATTGGATTCACCTGCGTGAAGCTGGCCCCCCATGTTATTTAAAAATGATTAAAAACACTGCCATTCGTTTGTGCTACGTTTGTGCCGTAAAAATTATCGTTTGTGCTGTTAAGGGTTTTAAGTAATTAAACTTTACATTTTCTGCTCCGAACCGGTTCAAGGAACGAAAACGAACGGAATTTTACGAGGAGCGGAAACGGAAACGAAAACAAAATGGTCTTCAACTGTTCCGGAACAGAAACGTCATTCTGAAATCCACAAAAACGTTTTTTTTTTCGTTCTCTATATATTTTATAAAATTTCACAAAAGCATATCCTATGTCAGGGAGACTATTTCCAGTTGTGCGAAAAAACAAGCCCGCATCTACACTGTTAATGTGAGCTAACAAGCCGCTATGTAGCCAACTACTGTAGGCGAACAGCCTAATAATTTGATTTCTGCAGTTTGAAAAAAAAAAAAAAAACGAATAAATGGACCTTTGGTCCAAATGTGTATATTTTGTCTTGCTGTTGTAATGTAACCTATCCGTCTGCCACTTAGGCCAGCTCGTAGCGTAGGCTACTGAAACTGATTTGGAAATTGTTTGTAGCCTATGCGTAATAGCCTATTTTGCCTGTCCACGCCTTGTCGTTTTAAAGTCGGTATTTGAAATGTTTGCGCAATTATAGCCTATTCTATGTAGAAGAGTTAAATGGGAAATTTGAGATAGGCCTTGTCAGCAACAGACAGGTTCGTTTATAAACAGGGTTGGAATTATAGCGCAAGCCTTTGAAGATCTCCATATGGATAAAACTTAGGCTACAACCAGGTAAGGATTTTAGCACGTATCCAGAAATATTTTTGATAAGAAATTATTTATAGGCATAGGTTAGGCCTACAGTAAGTCTGTAGGCTATGGGATGGATAGCCCATCGGAATGTTTTTGGATGCCGCCTGTGATTTATTATTTTTGGGCATAGCTACGGTATAGGCTAAATCAAGGGGAAATAATGAGTACGTCTATTCTAAGGTAAAGTCCACAAAAATAGACTTGATAGGCCCGCCAAACACTGCCGGAACTTGCATACAAGAACGAAAACGTTAAACATAGGCCTACCTGAACCGTTCGGAACGGAACATTTGAAAAATAATTTCGTTTTCAAGCCCTGCTGGCCAGTGACGTCACTCAGCCCCCCATACTTGTCCAAATTTTCATTCGTTTGTGCTACGTTTGTGCTCATTTGTGCCATTAAAAGTAACATTTGTGCTAGGGGAGAACTGGTACAATTGTAACAGCGGTACAAATGTAGCAGTGTTTTATTCTCAAGATATGTTGTAGCTACGGAAACGTAAACAGACACAAATCAGTGTTTTGAGTCCACTGCTGTACAACATCTACACACATGACAGCAAAGCCAACAGTAGTCATACCTCCATCATCAAGTTTGAAGATGACACAGTAATCTTGGGCCTGATTAGTAACAACAATGAACAGCTCTACTTGGATCAGGTTGACGAGGTGGCACAGTGGTATCAATCTAACAGCTTGACACTGAATATCAATAAAACCAAGGAAATGGTGGTCGATTACAGAAGGCAGCAGCAGAACTACAGTTACACCCCACTAATGATCAGCGGGCAACCTGTAGAGAGAGTCACAAGTTTTAAATACCTTGGTGTCACATTACTGAAGACTTACCATGGACTGTTAACACTCAATATGTTCTGAAGAAGTCCAGACAACGACTCTACTTCCTTCGTCAGCTAAAGAAATTCAAAGTTTCTACATCCATCATGAAGGCCTTCTACACTTCAGCGGTTGAGAGTGTTCTAACTGGTAGCATCATCACCTGGTATGGGAACTCCACAGTTAGAGATTGTAGTACTCTGCAGAGAGTAGTGCGCTCAGCTGAACGTACTATAAGAACTCAACTCCCTGCTCTACAAGATATCTATTCCAGAAGAGTACTCTTAAGAGCCCCCCCCCCCCCCCCCCCCCCACACACACACCCACACCTACAAGACTTTTAGCACTTTTACATCCCTCTCCCTATGCTACAGACCTTTTATTTATTTTCTTATTTCATCACACGTCAAAACACACACACACACACACACACACACACACACACATCTGACTTTCTCCAACTTTTGCACATCTCCATAGAACTTTTTATTTATTATTTTTGATTTCTCCTCCATCTACCCATGTCCTTGATAGCCTAGCCTTTCTGCCCCCCCACCCCACCCCCATCCCCAACACACACACAAAAAAACACACACACCTACATCATCACTGTCATCACCTCACATACATACAGCACACTGCTTGCTACAGTAAGCCTCCTCTACATACTTGCTGCCGTGGATCTGCCCAAGGTTTCTTCCTTGGTAAGGGAGTTTTTCCTTGCCCCTGTTGCTCTTGGGTGCTCCTTGTTGGTGCCCCCCCCCCAATCCCAATCCTCCAATCCACCTTTCTTATGCAGCCCTTGCCCCCCCCCCCATAAATGCACAAATAGGCTGACACCAGACATAATTTCACTGCATTTCTTACTTCCAGTAACTATATGCATGTGACAATAAACTTCCTTGTATCCTTGTATCCTGTAATTGGGGGCCAAGCAGCGAAGCTGCGAGGCAACCCATAGTGATTCTACGTATTCTTCTTCTTATTATTATTATAACGAAACGCTCATTTGCCATTGAACCATACAGTAAAAAGTTTAGAAATTTGGCACATTGATTCGTTACAGTCATATCTTTAATTTATCAAAGTTTCAAGTCTGCACTTGGAGTGCTCTAGCGCCACCAACATTTCAATTTTTTTATTGCATCTATGCACTTAACGTTTGAACCATACACCACATTTTTAACATTAAGGTATATTTGGAATCCTTGGATGAGACCGAACTCAACGCACCCCATGACGTCAATTTCCGCCATGTTGGATCTTCCGCCATATTGTATTTCATCAAAAACACTTAAGTCATCAAAGGTTATAAAGTTTGTCCGATTTTCACGAAACATGACGCAGATGATCTTCAGACAATGACTCACAAATGCATTGCTTTTTGGAGCCATATTCACAACCCATCGCCCGTCCTGACCAATCAAGTTTGGCGGCGAACAGGAAGTGAAGTGATCTCAGCAAGGCTTTCGCGTATCAACACCAAACTCAGTACAGGGTCTCAGGACCCAATTAGGAGGAGGCTCAATAAATTTGATGACTTTTGACCTATAGGTGGCGCTATAATTAGCAAAATTACGTTTTAGCCTGTAACGTAGTGCTGGGCGGTATACCGGTTCACACCGTATACCGGTGTGTATTTTCGTTATGATATGAATTTTTAATATACCGCCATACCTGTGTATTTGATTACACGTTTGGAACGCTGTGCGACAGTGTTTCAGACGGGACTTTTTTCGCACGCATGCATGATGCCACTGCGAGGCATAGTGAGGGTTAACACAAAACACCTGAAGTTTTTCCCCTGAAGTATCACCCTTAAGGCTTAATTTCTCCTTAGATAAGAGGTTTATTTAAGGGTGTTGCACAGAACACCTTAAATTGTTTCTTTAGTTAAGGAAAAACGTTAAGGGATACTGCATTGAAAGGGATTTGCCGTCGCGAAAATTCTATTGAGATTAATCAACAGCTGTAGCTAGCTGGCTAGTAGGTGATGTCGTTAGTTAGCAACCCACCGAACACAGTGAAGTTTAATGAGCTTATCATTCATCTCACCTTAAGAATATTAGCTGAAATTATCCAGGTAGCAAGTAAAGCATGTTATAGACATGCACTGAGCAATACTAGCTGGCTAGTTAGAAATGATCCTGACTGTCATCAGTGCACCAAAACAAAAACTTTTTTGTTAATGTTTTGCCTAGCGAACCGAACCGAAGCTAATGGCAGGCTAACAAGACATCCACATCCACATGAAGTTAACGTTAGCCTACCACTAACGTCATGTAAACCACACAATAACAATAAGGCATGTTTCTGATAGGCCTATTTGACAGAGTAAGCATATTAGCAGAGAGGTTTCATTTTAAATTGTATAATTTTCAAAAAAGTATAAAGTTGCACTACTTTTTGTATTGGTTTTATAGGCTACAAGATGTTTGTGAAATTTGCACAGTAAAAGTTCTGTATTTTGACTGCAATTGTCTTTGCATTCTGATTAGATTCTTCATTAGAATCATGAGTGGCTCTTTGTAAACAGCATAATTTTCTGGGGCCATGCAAAACTGCATTACCACTAGTGTGGAGTTATTCTACATCATGACAGTAAAATAGACCATCCTTAGTCAATGTACTGCAGTAATTCCTCTCTCAACCTCTAGAAAATGCTGTGAACATCTGATTATGCATGGAAAAAAAAATACCGTCATATACCGTGAAACCGTAAGTATTTAGAAAAATACCATGATATACATTTTTGGTCATACCGCCCAGCACTACTGTAACGGGTCATGTGTTTGGAATTAAAGCATATTAGTGATATCTGTTAATACCTTGAGAGGTCCTTAGGCCGCCACATGCCAACATGTGACGTCATCATAAATGATCCAACCACCATATTGGATGTCATCAAAAACACTTAAAAGGCATCAAAGTTCGCAAAGTTTGTCCGATTTTCCCGAAACTTAACGCAGATGATCTTCAGACCATGACTCACAAATGCATTGCTTTTTGGAACCATGTTCAAAACCCGTTGCCGTGACGACCAATAAAGTTTGGCGGCAAAGCCGCCAAACAGGAAGTGAAGTGATCTCAGCAATGCTTTCACGTATCAAAAGCAAACTGGGTAAATGGGCTCAGGACCCAATCAGGAGGACGCTCAAGAAATGTGGTAAATTTTGACCACTATGTGGCACTATAATCACAGGAAGTGGGCTCATATTTCAGCAACGCTTTCACGTATCAAAACCAAACTTGACTCATTGATTTGGGACCACATCCTGAGGACATATAATAATTTTAGCGACCTTTGACCACTAGGGGTGCTATAATTAGCAAAACTTTCTCGTATCGACACCAAACTTGGTACATGGACTCGGGAACACATCCTGAAGACGCACAATATATTTAGTGAGCTTTGACCACTAGGGGCGCTATAATTATCAACACTTTCTTGTATCGACACCAAACTTGATATGTGGACTCGTGACTACAACCTGAGGATGCACAATAAATTTGGTGATGTTTGAGGTGAGCGTATGTGTGGGGAGCTATTGGGATGTGTGGGATAGGAAGTTTATCTGTGTATATGTCTGTGTGTGGGACGGGGGGGGGGGGGGGGTTAATTGGGTGTGTGTATAATGTAGCAACATTGGGTTGCCATGACAACTCCTGCTCAACTGCTTGCAGCTATATTCATGTATAATCTTACAGCCATTCAAATATGAATGGTCTACTATAAATACGACCAGAGATATTAAGCAAAAAGGTGCAAAATTCAAGCATCGCAGATTTTTTTTTTAACCGCAACTGTTTGTTTAAGTTTGCTTCGTGAAATTTGAGCGTGTGGACTTCAATCACGTCATTCATATCTCCAGTCCCTCTGTTTCAAGTTAACATGAGTGCCATTTGATTTATAGTCGCAGCAAATGCAATTAAATGAGGGGTCAGTTGTAATACCCGTCTCTATGGCAAAATGAACTGATTTTATCGCGCATGCACGAACATTCTGATTGCGAGTTATGGATTATGATTTTTGTGCCGCGATCACCCAATTAAAGTTAACACAGCAACTTGAAATATTACTGTTGGACCAAATGCTTCAGACATGTAAGAAATAAGCAGTTTATCAACTATATTTACTGGTTTTATCAAGTGGATATGGCCAAAATAAGCATATTTAAAGGTTATTGTGAGCTAGCATAACACCGTAACATATGGTCTGCAATGACTAATCAATAATGCAATAAGTTAGCTTTAACAGTCATACATTTTGAGTTTTTTTGTTGATTTTATATGAAAACAGATGCTCTTTGTTGAAGCCAGCAGTGTTTTGTGTTAAAATATGTTATAGGATTCACGATTTTAGCACTGTTACATTCATGACGCTATACTGTTACAACTGTACCGCACTTTTTTATGGCTGCGTCAAGGTTGTAACAAAGGTACATGTCACTGTTAAGTTAAATTATTGACAAACTATAACATATTTTTTCAATTCTGTTTCAACTTTCATGGAGTAGACATGTACGACTCTGTTCTGGTCAAATTTTACAGCTCTCAAGTCTATCATCTTTGTGTAAATCAAGTTTGATCTGGAAAAATAAAAAAGTGTTACAATTGTGCCGGTTCTCCCCTACTATGTTTAAGATATTCCACGTTATTTGTTACACGTGATGTCACCCAGCCCCCCATCAATGTCCAAATCTTCCCAAAATGGTCTCAATCGTTTGTGCTATGTTTGTGCTGATTTGTGCCGTTAAAAGAAACATTTGTGCTACTATGTTTTCTAAGTTATTATGGTTTATTTATTACTCGTGTGACGTCACCAGCCCCCCATCAATGTCCAAACTCACCAAAATGGTCTCAATCGTTTGTGCTATGTTTGTGCTGATTTGTGCCGTTAAAAATAACATTTGTGTAGCTATGTTTTTTAAGTTAACACGCTTTGTTACATGTGTGACATCATCCAGCCCCTCATCAGTGTCCAAATCTCCTGAAAATAGTTGCGATCGCGTTGGCTGTGCGTGCTGATTTGTGCCATTTAAAGAAACGTTTGTGTACTATGTAGAAGTTGCCCAGCAGTTGTAGCTTATGCGAGACATCACCCTGCACCCCCCCCCCCCCCCCCCCCCAATGTCCAATCGTAGTCCTAATCGTTTGTGCTGATTGTGCTGTTAAAAAAAGAAACATTTGTGTTGGTATATTTTTTAAGTTACAAAGCTATATCGTGCTGATCTTAACCGAGAAAAGAAAAGAAGATGTGCTACTATTTAGGCCTACGTGGCTGTTTGTGCTGCCAGGGATTCTATAGTACACCAGTTGCTTGTGCATAACGTCAGAATTACTGCAACCACTACCAGAATAAACCTGCTGGCCATTAGTCGGCAGCTGTGGAGAAACACCACTCCATTCTCCGGCCAGTACCGTCTGCAGGTGTGCACAGCAGTGTGCGTAGGCCTGCTATCACGCAGCTACGGAGTGGGCTACGAGAGACTTACGAGAGATAATTTCCCCTGTGTGTGTATATTCACTCCAAGTTGGCCTACCATAACTCATCACTGCACTGTAGCCCATATTCTCTAAAATAAACACATTTCTTCAATAATTTTATGCATCAGAATTACAGTGGATTGTGCACACAAGCAGCACTTAGGCTACTTGTTGCTGACCCAAGTCTCCAAGGCCACCGTGGATATGAAACTTAGCAAACAGCAAAAACAGAAAGGAAGGAGGCAGCAAAGCTAGGAGTTATTACAGATGGGCAAGAAGGTAGGCTAAATTGGTATGTTTGTCAAAATAATGTTTAAACATTAGATAGATAGATAGATAGATACATAGATAGATACTTTATTGATCCCCAGGGGAAATTCAAAAATTCATTAAAGTCATACGACAGTAAACTAAAACTAAAGGTACATTTGTAGCCTTTTTAGCACTTTAAAAAGTTGACTAAATTAATATACTCTTTATAAACCTAAAAAAACATTTGGTAGGCTACAGTTTGGGACGATTTGGCCAGTGTGTGTGAGACTGATGTCATGCGCATAGCAGATAGAACTTGGTAATGTAAAAATATAGTTACAGAAAACCCATTGATGGGGCTGGGTAGGCCATCACGTGTAATAAACATAGTAGGAGAAACGTCGACGCAATCAGTAAACGATTGGGTAGGCTATAGGCCTAGGTTTGGACATTGATGGAGGGGCTGGGTGATGTCAAGCATAAGCTACAACTGCTGGACAAGGCCGCTGGACAATTTACATAGTAGCCTACCCTACACACGTTTATTTAAATGGCACAAATCAGCACGCACGTAGCACAAATGATCGCGGCTATTTTGAGGAGATTTGGACACTGATGAGGGGCTGAATGACGTCACACATGTAACAAAGCGTGTTAACCTAAAAAACATAGCTGCACAAATGTTATTTTTAACGGCACAAATCAGCACAAACATAGCACAAATGATTGAGACCATTTTGGTGAGTTTTGGACATTGATGGGGGGCTGGTGACGTCACGGGAGTAATAAATAAAGTATAATAACTTAGAAAACATAGTAGCACAAATGTTACTTTTAACAGCACAAATGAGCACAAACGTAGCACAAACGATTGAGACTATTTTGGGGAAATTTGGACAAGTATGGGTTGGACAAGTTTAATTACTTAAAACCCTTAACAGCACAAACGATATTTTTTACGGCACAAACGAATAGCAGTGTTTCTAATCATTTTTGAATAACATGGGGGGCCAGCTTCACACAGGTATTGGATTCGAAGCTCAGAACGACAGATTATACCTACGCGCTTGCTTTGCTCTAGATCCATTTGTGTGCCAGCTACAGTGGAAACAATAACTTTATCAAAATAACACGGACACCCTTTTCACCTATTCAGATAGCTATGTCAGCCTACTGCCACCTACCACCACTACATAATATGTAGCCTGCAGTTTACTTACCGATTTGATTTCATAGTCAAAATGGCGATGTGTAACAGCGGGCAAGTGAGAATAAACAGTCACTTTCACTTTCGATTTTATTGCCGCGGAGCTTTCTTCTTCTTATATAGGCGATGGGCCGATGCCGCTTATCTGTTCAATTTTGAAAAATGAGAGATGGATTACTTTTTTTTTTTTTTTACTATTCAGTAGGATACATTTATTTTAAACGATATGCCACTTGTTGCCACTGACGTTCGTGACGCAGAAACTTGAAATATTAGTTTTATTAAGTCTTAGTGGTACAGGCGAACGCTGTGGTCGCCAATGTCAATCTACCAATAGCATATAGGATACTGATATAATATTAATTAATATTACAAGCCTATCAGATTTGGCTATACGAATCAGCTGTTGGACAACGACATACAAACTTTTTTAGCAGCCGTCCTATGGTCCGACATGGCTACCTATGGACATCGCCGAAGAGGATTGGTTTAGTGGGGTAAGTATCTTTGATATATTATATATTTATCCCATGTTGGTTTCGTAGACAGCGATGGTCAAATGTGTTTTGTCAATGTAACGGCAATCTTGGTTAATTAAGGTTTGCGTTCTTGGTAAGCTAATGCTTGTTGCTAGCTTGTCGAGCTAAAACTGTCTTTAGGGACATTGATTTTGAACTCCTCCGTGTACAAGACGTCTGCGATTACTTTAAAATGCAGTTGTTGTTAACACGCAACGATCCATTTTGTTACAGTGCCTGTAACTTCCTTAAAATTGGCAGGCTGTATTGACAAGATGGCTATTTAATTGGCACATGCGGTAGGCTATGTCAGAGACTTTCTAATGTGGAGACACAGCACTCAAAAAATACTCCATAGAAATGTATGGGGCTAGTTTGTCACGCCAATATGGCCGTTGTCTACACATATCCCACCCCTTCCTCGGCAAAACGTCGACATGTGAATACATTGAGCCAATCATATGGTGTGTTGTGAAGACATTGTGCCAATCATGTCCCAGATAGCAAAATTTGACCGGCCCACCTCTGGCCCACTACCTTGCCTCAGGGTTTTGTGAGTGTTGGCCCAGTTCTGGCTGGGCCTCCGGCCCAACAATGGCCCAATTACTGATAACTGACACAAAGAATTTCCTCTGGCCCAGATGTGGCCCACACACTGCAAAATGACTCTCATTGTTTCTGTTGGCCCAGGTCTGGCCCACACACTGTAAAATGACTCTTATTGGAACTGTTGGCCCAGGTGTGGCCCACACACTGTGAAATGACTCTTATTGTTTCTGTTGGCCCAGGTGTGGCCCACACACTGTGAAATGACTGTCATGCATTCTGTTGGCCCAGGTCTGGCCCACACACTATATAACTGAGTGTTGGCTGAGTGTCGGCTGGGCCTCTGGGCCTGTACTGGCCCACACACTATAAAACTGATCTGACTGAGTGTTGGCTGAATGTCGGCTGGGTCCCCGGGCCACATGTGGCCCATTAACTACCAAAAGTACTTGAAAATAAACACAAATCCAGAACTAGTAATTAAAAGCACAAGCTACTTTTATTAACAAGTTTGACAAACACAACCTTGCAAATAAAACAAACATTTAAAAATTATACAAGCTTTTACATATATACACTTTAGAAATTAAACAAGTTAAAATATACAATCTACTTTTATCTACAACAATCGACTTCTTTCATATACAAAAACACAAACAATTATACATTTTAAAACTGTATAATGATTCAAAGAAATAAATGATTCTAAATTAACATTAAACATTTACAGAAATATTCTATCTCTCTCCCTCACTCACTCACTCTAAAAGAGTAATTCCATTGTCAGTAGTTGTGGGTTGTGAGTTAAGTGTTAAGTGCTTTAAATTCTGTATTTTTGTACCATGTACCATGACCTACCCAGCTACATACATGCACACACACTCACTCTCAAAGTATTTTTCAATAGCAGCAACCTTTGCCACCTGCCTTCTCTTTCTGTTGCCGCTTCATTGTTGCCTCCACCAGTTTCAGCAGCACTACCAGCCGGGGGTGTCTCCAAACTGCATTTAGGTATAAAATAATATTATAAGATCATTATGAGGTCTAAAGCAAGATTTCAACATGTCATCTGTCAGAAGTTCTGTCTGTCCACTCAAATATACTTACAGATAGCCACCTCAGCTCTCTGTGGGGGTTGATCAAAGAGTTCTTTCCATCCATCCTTCAATTTGAGATGCATGGACAGCATGTCATTTCAAAAGAAAAGAAAAAAATCATTAAACTATGTATCCTTTACTGTCTGACAAAATATTACTAAAGCCCAGTCTTGCCATTCTGCAGCTGTCTTGGTAACACCTCCCTGGTAGTTATTTTGGGCAACATTGACATTGTGTGATTGTCATTGGTAATATATCAGCATTTAACAATCACCAAGAGCAAAACATATTTGTCAACACATACAGACCTGAAGCACTTGTGGACTTCCTTCACAAGAGCCTTGTGGGTGCTCCAGTTGGTTGGCCATGTTTTCAACAGCGCATGTTTCCTGCCCACTCCTGTTCTTTGCTGACATAATGGATGAGGCAAACCAAAAGCATCTAAAAATGACACATCACAAAACACAGGCCTAGATGAAAGCTGATTCCTATGATTTGGCTCATCTAAACAAAAACGTATTACTTATTCTATTAAATCAATGTACAACTTACCAAGAGCTCTTCAGGTCTCCTGTTTTTCCAACACAAGAAATGGTTCACACATGTATACACAGGTAGCTTCTTCATCCAAAGGAGTGCAGGCAGGTCTCTGGTCAGTGTGGCCTGGATTCTGAGGTGTACATTTAAAAAAAGTCACAGTAACGTTAGGTTAATGGAAGTATATGTGCTCAAAATGATTACATGATCATAAAACAACCCCTCAGTACAAAATACAGAACGACCTTAAAATACAGATTTTGATGACCAGGACAGGACCCACCCTGCTACCATCTCTCTCTCTCTCTCTCTCTCTCTCTCTCTCTCTCACACACACACACACACACACACACACTCTCTCTCTCTCTCTCTCACACACACACTCTCTTAAGGCATACAGTCTCAGTCCTGCCTGCCTAGTGCCTGAAGTTGGATAGATAACGATGAAATGCCCAATTACCAATCGCTATATTCTAAGTCATGCAATACTGGTTAACTGTTAAGCTATTTCTAAAATGATTAGATCACACTTTTCTTTGAAAACCACATAATTATGCAAGTATAGCTAACGTTACAGCACTGAACGTTTTTGACCACCAACACTGACGTTAAAGGTAGCAGCTAATTAGGCCAACAAAGTAGGCTAAGAAATCATAACGTATGTTACCGCTAGCTTCGTCATCGTCAAGGGGGTTAGATTGAAACACCCATTCTTGTTATGCTACTTGTTAAACTTTGTCTGCAATAATAAGCCTACGTACATTCATAATGATTTACATGCAATAACAGGTAAAGTTGCATGTTACTTACCACAGGCAGTGTCCAAAACGAGACAGTTTCGCGCCGTCCTGCTGGTTTCAAACTGAACAGTTGCTCTGCTCGTGGCTCTTCCACATGTAATGGGCCGACAGTCACTTCACAGAATTGGGCCATGTACGTTTAGCGTCCGGCTGTCGCTAAATGTTTCATTTTTGCCGCCAACAGCCTCGATACTGATCAGTGTTCGTTCCTGAAGTATCGGGCCACACACTGTATGAAATCCGTCTGCCGAGATTGATTCGAAAACTGGCAGTAGCCCATCAAACCCCAATCGGGCCAAATAAGACACTCAGTAATCAGCCCAACTACTGCGTGTCAGTGTCGGCCCATTCAAGGGGACAGTACCTCAGCCGACCTGAAACTCCGCCGACAGTGGCAGCACTCAGCCAGGATCGGGCCGACTGTGTTTACTGTGCTTCAGCCGACTCGGACCTCAGCCGACACTGCCAGCACTCAGCCAGAATCGGGCCGACTATGCTTGCTATCTGGGGTGTTGTGATCTCGCCTCTGGAGCAAGATTGGTGTCGTGAAGCCTTGCGCACGCGCATTTCTGCCGAAATGGATGCCCGACGAGTGCCCAAAAAGCGTTGTCAAATGGCCGCCGAGTCGAGGGACTTGCCTAAAAGGACTTTGGCTATGTCGGACAGCTGCTAAAAAAGTTTGTATGTTGTTGTCCAACAGCTGATTCGTATAGCCAAATCTGATAGGCTTGTAATATTCGTATGTCAGTATCCTACTATGCTATTGGTAGATTGACATTGGCGACCACAGCGTTCGCCTGTAGGCCTACCACTAAGAGTTAATAAAACTAATATTTCTAGTTTCTGCGTCACGAACGTCAGTGGCAACAGGCATATCGCTTAAAATAAATGTATCCTACGGAATAGTAAAAAAACAAGTAATCCATCTCTCATTTGAATAGATAGGCTACGCGGCTTCGGCCCACCGCCTAAAAGGGACAATTAAAGGATCATTTCCAGCTTTAGATCTGACTTGAAACCGTGCTCATGCAATGAATTGGGCAGCCTACGTGTTTTTGTACCCTTACAAAAATGCAACTTCGCCAGAAACCTGAAATTTCTGTAAGGGTAGCCTTATTTGTGCAGTTTGTTACTTAGGACTATTAAAGTAATGCATATGAACATCAATCAGATTGAACTAGGCCTACTGTAGCCCAGATAGCAAAATCAGATTAGCAGATAGCGGACCGCTGGTGGTATGCCGGTGACCACCATTTCTTTCAATTTAACTTGAAATTGAAGTAAATAAAATTATATATGGAGTATAACTGAACAAATGAAAACAATTTTAGACCAATATAGTGCCAAAATATTGGGCAATTTGTCTGCAACCCGCCAGCAGACCGCCAGAGAATCGATGAGCAAAATGCCAGCTATGCCTCCAATGGACCGACAGTGGTCCGCCAGCCTTGCTATCTGAGAGGCTACAATTAATAACCTGAGTAAAGCCCCTATTGTCCAGATTGAAACGGTTTAATTTTATTTTCTTGTGTTCCAAGCTGTGATCTGTCGAGTGTATTGAGAAATTAAGTTTGATTCCTACTGCCCCAATTCTTTCACACAGACTCGCGTCACAGCCCACTTGGAGGTGCAAACAATCGGATTTTTGATTATTTGACCATCAGTTAACTTAAGTTAATAGACAAAAGCAATAGCCTATATAGGCTACTGTAGGAGTGAACGTCAAAAAAGAAATCTAGACTGGAGTAACTCAACATTTGACACCTTCGATATGTTTAGTGTTCTAAATGTGGCAGTGGTGGGATAGATTTTATACAATAGCTGACTACGCCACGATGGGACTTGCACCCAAAGATATAATTCAGAGATCAGTATCCTTAACCCAGTAAGGCACTCAGGTTCGTAGAACTGACAGACATGGTTCCATAAAAAAAATATTTATTTTTACACTGTAAATTCACATACACATAACACAGGAAGAGGCTATGGCTAATGAGTAGCCGAAGGAAGCACCCCAATCACACATGCTTGGTCACACACACACACGGCAATGATACACTCAGTGAGAGACAAATGTCACAGCACACAAAGATGGGAACCCATCACCACCATGTAAGCGGGTGTGTTGCGATAATTGTTGCTGTGGATGAGGGCGTGGTCCAGTCCCGTGATCTGGGGTGTTGGGGTGGATGCAGCAGCACACCTGTGCTGCATTTGTTAATGAGGGATGGGATAAATGGCTAAGGTCTTTGTTGAACAGGAGGAAGGGACAGCGTACTGCTGAGTTTAGAACCAACGGCTGCCGTGCTGGGACGTGGGCAATCCTTTTAGCGTCGGTGTGGTTGACGAATCATTCGGGGTTAGTTAGTGCGATCACTATTCTGTTTTATGTCCTTCGTTGAACCCCACGTCTGGCAGCAGTGGTGAGAGTCAGCAGTCATTTGGTGATGTAATGTATTAATCCTGTGTTCTTTGTGTACTTTTTCCGGGGAAGTGTAGGCCTACTCCCCGGCAGGTATATGTGTGTGAGAGAGGGTGGAGAGGAAACAAACGCTCCTTCTGGTGCTGAATAATTAAATTTGAGCCTCGGCGGTGGCCGGGAATAAGGGGGTGATATACGTAGCCTTTGCTGTGTGAAGTATTTATTGTTACAGTGGTTTCTGTACCTTCGTTTTTATGATTGAATTTGTGGTGAACTGTGTTATGAGATGAACTGTCATTTCCATTGAGCATGTGTGCACTTTCTCTGTGTAATTATCTGCTAACTTATATAACCTGTTTTATTCCGGTGGTCCGGCATAGTTGTTACTTAAATTCACGTAGCCTAATTATTTATGACTCAGCACATAGCACTTTACAACAGCCAGAGTTCTGGAGTTATTGCTCTCCCCCTAAATGTTTTAACTTTCTATGTGAAATGAATTGTACAATAAACCTCTTTTCCATAGCTAGTAGACTGGTGTTTTCCTTTGCTCAGTGCCCGTGTTCAAATAAAGAAACCTGCAGGGGGCAGTATTCCGCTGTAGCCCCCCTTCACAACCAGGAACTGCTCCCACTTTCGGCTCTCAGCACCTAAACAGAAGGGGCGGACAAGGATTACAGACGACTCACATCTAAAGTGTAACAAAGTAAATCAAACAAACAACCAATGAAACAAACTGTCACACTAAGGATCCGCAGCTTCACAGCCTCCCCTTAGTGAGGACAACACAAATTAACATGGATTAGTGCAAACAGAAAGACAAATCACAAAACCAAGGTCAACACTTTGGCGATCAACATACTAGGGGAAAAGGCCTCCAGTCAAGTGTATAAGTAAGACAGACAAACATAGGCTACAAATAACATGATACAACGCAGAACAGAGTAGAACAATCAATAAAGTGGGGTCCGTTCGTCAAACACCCATTCCTTCATAACGAGCGCTATAGCACCCGAATGAGTTCCAGCGGCCTTCTAGCCCAAGGCCTCTATGCGTAATCCCACTAGCGTAGGCTACGACAAGCTAGCTGCAGGCCACGTTAACTGTGGGACTAGTGGTGCTGATTAGACGGGCACGTGAAGAAGTCGTAGGCTAAAAATGATGTAGGCAAAGCAGCAGAGTTCGATGTAGCCAATTCACAGCCGCACCCCTGCTACATAGTGATCCCTGGAACACACAAAATAGTCACTTAAAACAGGAACTACTTGAGTACTTTACTTCGTACAAATGGATATAACATACCCGGGGACTAAACTGGACGCACATCCAGCCGGCGGGAGGCCGATGCCGCACGGGGAGGGGGAGACTCTACGACAAAGCACTAAGTGTAAGTAACAATATAAAAAGACTATCAGTAAAATATCACCGGAAGCGCGATCATACCTGCGGCGAGCTGCCACAGCCGATGCCGGAAGTAAAAATTCAATGCAATTTCTCCATTGACAATTGCGGTATAAGCCATAAAAACTTACGTGGTATAAGCCATAAAAGCTACGGCTGTACTAAGCGATTGTATATGCTCATATAGACGCCAAAAGTTCATGGGGCACTAACCTTGTTTTGAGATAAATGCCTTTTATTTGCGATCTCTTGGATAAGTACTTCATTACCCACAATCCTGAACAATCCCACAGTGATGCCTCTAATTGGTGGAAAGGCCGTTATGGTCATAGTTTGAAACTTTCTCAGCGAAAAATATTGACAAAGATGGCGAAAATCTTAATGTGATTAAAAACTTTCTTGACGAATATTGGTACTTGTATCAACAAGGATTGGGGTTTATACATAACACGAACTTAGTCAGGGCCAATACACTATCAAATAGACCACTGTAAATGTTAGTTTAAACACTCAAACTTTTCAGGTAGCCGACAGGCTAACCTTTAGCATTTCCGACATTGTATGCCATTACATAATGCAGCTAACATTAGCCTACATGCTGCAACACAGGTATGAAATATGTTATGTTTTAGTGAGTGTCCAAAGGGGTGAAAGACACTTTAAATCGGGTCACATCATTGACTGTTGTGTGTCCGAGAGTCAGTTTGTGAGTTTTGTAGGGGCCAGCATGAGGGACAAGACCTACAAAGTTGTGGTGAGTTAAGCAGGGAGGTTGGTAACGTTACTGCTGCTAGCAGTGCTAGTTAACATTAGCTAGGCTACTGTAGCCTTCATACTGTATGATTCATATCAATCATTAACCTAGGAATACTTCGTGCATTTAATGAACATTTTGTGTAATAATTCACAGCAAATTAATAAACTGAATATGGTGGTCCAAGAGCAGACCATGCACCAGTCCATGCATCAGCCCGACTGAGCAGTGATGACAGCATAGGATGAGTCAGGTAACGTTAAGAAGCACTGCCGTTAACGTTAACCGCTTTCACACACATGATATAAAATACACGATGATAAATATAAAATTCAATATCAAAACATCATTATTTACACGATTACTCCTGAAATAACTGCTATTAACTGCACATTCACTATATAAAAATCACTGTTTGGAGGAAAGGGTTCCCGTGCTGTCGCCCGGTTGGAAATGATTTCGTTTATATATTATTCAGTGAGGCGCGGTGGTTTATGGGATGAGTAGTTCCTTCGCTCGGAAATGAAAATATGTACACAGTCTTGTACCTTTGACTTTTTTTGGATTTTCTATTCGTTTTTTCACTCGAAATGATATGTTGTATGCTTATGAGTTATGCCGTAGCTGGTTAGCCTAAGACATGCTGTAAAACTCTTTAGATACGGATTTTTCCAAACGTCAATGGGACAAATGAATGGGAATCTTACATCCGGCACCTAACCGCATTTTGGCTGTGGGCGGGACTGTGCAGCTCTATCAAAGATCCTTGATTACTAGCAAGATAGAGCAACGTAATTCGTTACTATGGGAGCAAAACGGGACAGTTCCGGTCTGCATAAGTGGGAGTGTCACCCTACGTCACTAAATAAACTTTCTCTCTTAATAAGCAATAACAACAGATAAACATAATTGTGTTCACAGTATTATTGTCCATAATCATGTATGATACCAATGAATCATTCTTAAGGAAATGATATGAATAATTTAATTAGTCATGTGAACCGAGCTAGCTAGCTAACGCTAGCTTAAAATGCTATACAAGTGGATGGTAGTAGCTATGGCAATACAGCTATGCGCTAACAAGTGACTAGTAGTTGAAGGACTTCGCTTAAACTTAATATACTGTTGCAAATTCGCTTGAGTATAGACTATCCACTTTAACTAATGTCAGTAGTGTTATTCAGCTAGTTGTCATTTCAAAGAAATTACACTTCTCCGTTTAAAATGTTACCTTAGCTAAGAGGCTAGCTAGCATGCTAACAACCGGACAGTAACTGGCAGCAGCATGGTCTAATATTAAGTTATTTTATTACAAATCCGAACACTAAAAAATTACACTATTAGGCTTGAAATGATCCCAAACACTTACAGATTATGACACAATTTTCCAAAAAACCCTCAACAAATCCAGAAAGACAAAATGACCAATTTATTGGTAAAATTCCACAACTCTCCATTGACATTAGTGCAGCAAGGGCTTACTCTGGTCTGCATAAAGGGGGATTTCCCCCCCTCCCCCTTGCAATAATCGAACGCGGAAATTGTCGAACGTTTGCGCCTCTCGCTCCGCTTGAACCCTCTCTGGCTCTATTCCACCAGCGAAGATTTACGTCATGACGTATAGGCTGCATCGCTGACTTATTCGGAATAATGTCGATTGCTATAGGAATATGCTCAAAATGTGACATTCTACTAGCTTGTTAACAGGTTAAACGGAATATTGACATAAACGGAATTTGGTCAATAAACTAATTCAAAACTGTTATACAGACATGAAAACGTGCTGTGTATGTGTATGTGCCTGCAGGTTGAGTTCAGCGATTTGAAAGAAATAAAAGCCTGGGCTTATTTTCTTTACGATAGACTATACAAAGTAAATACAGTTAGTGTTTACCTTCTCGGTCCAGAAATGAAATCGTGTAGGTGTTATCAGTAATCTTTTCCACTGGCCCACATTCACCTCCTCCTGACTTCCTCCTGATTTTAAAGTACATCTGAATTTTCTCTTTTTCTGAGTTTGTCAGTTCTCTAGTCTGGAAGAACACCGCATGTCTGCAGAGAGCCATTGGGTCCTCACTGCCAGTTGGAGTGTTGCAATAGTCTACTTGTATCAGCAATGTATTCTAACGCAATAGCTCTTACGCTGGTCCTTTGTTTCTAGATTTCCTTATGCCCACCGTACTTTCTGTTTCACTACTGATGTGGCAACAGAGGTAACAACCTTGTAATCTGACACCTAGTTGATTCCAGTTTTTCAGTGGCATTCCATATCCCCATGATTAACATTCTCTTATTGTTTCTAAAATGAGAGAAATATTTCCAGCTAATTGATTGAATAATATATGTAGGTGTTTATTACTTAAACGTATATAAAACACAATTAAAATATCTGTCTTACACAGTCCTAAATAACTATAAACCATACAATTATAAAAAGCTCAACTTATTTTTTAGTTGTTTCTTGATTGACTAGACTTAACTCCTTGCAACCATGCCAATCTGGTAAAAATATATTTATCTTTACAATTTTATTCATATATAAGTCCCTTTCCACCCTATTAGGATGTTAATGCTTGCCTCCCAAAGAAGACTACAATTCCATAAAGGCCATTTACAGGAAGTGACATCTGCTTTTGAAGGAAATTAAGGTGCTCTAAGCGATGCTGGGTAACGTCACTTCTGTTGACTTTCAAACACCACAGAGAGCTAGCTTGCTACTTCCTCCCCCTCCCTCCCGTGCTGCTCCGGTGCAATTGAAACTCTCCTAAACGCGCATCTCGTCTGTGATTTGCTGGAACAGTTTGTTATGTTTTAATGGGCTAGGTTTGCCCAGGTTGTTTTTGTTGTTGTTTTTGGAGCCTGGGCTGTCCGCGTTTTTTTACAGTATATTCAGGACACAGACAGCTAGCGGTTGGTTAGGTGATGTTTGCAGTAAGTGGCATAAAATGTTTCAGCCTAAAAAACGTGTGGCATCACTTAGAGCACCTTTAAGCGTGACAACTGATGTAAACTCCAATTCTCCCTTTCACCATTATGTTTAGTGTTTTATGCATCACGCCTGCCAGGTGCCCTGCCACACGTATTTCATTACTTTGTGGTAATGTCTGAAGTTCTACCATGGACTTTTCTTGTGGAAAAAAATGCCTTGGTTACCTTGTTTCAAGCCATAGCATGGTATAGTATAAGTATATTTATTGATCCCGTGAGGGAAATTTGGTCTCTGTATTTAACCCAATCGGTGAATTAGTGAAACACAAACAGCACACAGTGAACACACAGTGAGGTGAAGCACACACTAATCCCGGCGCAGTGAGCTGCCTGCTTCAACGGTGGCGCTCGGGGAGCAGTGAGGGGTTAGGTGCCTTGCTCAAGGTCACTTCAGCCGCGGCCCACTGGTCGGGGCTCGAACCGGCAACCCTCCGGTTACAAGTCCAGAGTGCTAACCAGTGGGCCACGGCTGCCCTCAAACTGCCCTAGAAAGCCTGCAGGAAGACTCAGCTGGATTTGTGCCAGTTCTCATTAATATTCAATGAGCTAAGCTGCTTGACTCTAATTGGCTAGTCAGTTTCGTCCAAAACATGACAGCTTGGCGACAGCTATTATCAACTACTTTTAGCTTCATGGCTAGGGTTGCCTCCTATGTCTGATAAAAACCTG
This sequence comes from Alosa sapidissima, assembly GCF_018492685.1. Classification (NCBI taxonomy): domain Eukaryota; kingdom Metazoa; phylum Chordata; class Actinopteri; order Clupeiformes; family Clupeidae; genus Alosa; species Alosa sapidissima. Next base: position 15,270,761 of record NC_055974.1, read on the forward strand.
GACATATCGATGACCCGACCAACCGCTTTGCTCACAAGTGAAAATGTCCATTAGACATTAGACTTTCAGTCAAGAGAGAACTCGCACACCAATGTTGACGATGCAAATTTTAATCCAACCAGTGATTAAAAGTGCAAAGTGCTACCAAAGTGTAAAACATTTTCGGTCCCATTCAGACTATCATCAGTGCAAAGATGATGGTCTGAATGGGACCAAAACAAGTTAAACTTTTTCTGAGGCTTCAAAATGTGTATTTAAATATAAAATGTCTCTAGAATCTAATTAATATTTCTTACAGTAAACACATTATGGTGTGCCCGGTCTGGCCTCATGTCTAGGTCTGGATGGAGAAAATTGGTCACAACATGTCAGAAAGTGTCTCTTTATGAACATAACAAGAAACAGGTGAGGCAGTGACAAGGGCAATAAACAGAAACAGGTGAGAGGTGGAGGCAGAGACAGACGGCAGCTCATCCCGGACAGCTGTGCGTTTCCCAAAACCATAGTTGCTAACCTGTTAGCAACTTAGTTGGTTGGCAATGGGAAATTGCATTGCAACCACCAAGTTGCTTACTTAGTTAGCAACTATGGATTTGGGAAACGCACCTGACCGGCTACCGGCTGCCTGACGTGACTCGCGGGAGATATCGTGGAATTTTGTTTGCAATAAATATTGGTCATGTGACATGGTGACACGATGGTATGTCCCTCCCCGGCTGACAGAAGTCAGACAGGATTTCTAACCAGTATGTATTGCGTCCATCCCAGTATGCATTGTGTTCAACCCAGCATGCATCATATCAAGTCAGATCTGCACAGATCTGCATCAAGTCGAACAAGCCTATTGTCATCCATGGGAAATGCACATAGATGTAAAATGATCTTTGTCATTGTCATAAATCATACATTTTGATTACTTCCGGACATATTTATACTTGTTAATAATGCACTGTATTGCTTCAATAAAGCACTGGTTAATTGCTTTATTCACTTGAGTAGCCTATAGTCACTGAAGCATTGGACCAAGAATGTGCATGCCGAGACCAACTTTTTATTTTCTATTTTTATAAGGACAGCAAGTTCATTATTTTGGGTTGCTATTAAATTATGATGGTTGGCATCTCATTGTCTGCAGCAGTCCTGCTTTAGAAAAAAATGTATGTGTAGCATACTCGCTCAAATTGATAACACTCATTGATAATAAGCTAATTTTCATTCATTGTTGACATGGTCCATGGAGGCTCAGACGGGTGTCTGATGAACACGCCTCTAAAAAGCACAAACAAGTGCGAAAGTTGCAGCCGTGACGACAGGGAAAGTGCAGGCAGCCACGAGAGTGATTGGTCGTATAAAATGAACGTTGCTGATGTCTGGGTTACACAAAGCTACAACGACACAATCATTATGTTTTCTTAATGACCGACAGTTTAGTTTATAAATAAAATACACTGTTAAAGTGCCATAAGTAGGCTGGTTTACTAAATGACAGACAGTTGAATTTCTGAATAAAAAGAATTTTGGTGCAGTTTTTGGAATTTTACCACTTTGGTGAGTGGTAACCTGGTGAGTGGTAAGTGGTAACCTGACTCTCGCCAGATGAATTTCGTTCCGCTTAGCTCCAGTGGTGCGCTAGGTCTGAACCTTGCGAGAAATCCTCTGGTATCCTTGCGCCTCTAATAACAATGCAGATACCTTGACATCCCTAGTAATATTTCTGCGTGAGAAATGCAAGGTGTGGCGTGTGAGCGTGTGAACTTGTTGAATTGCGTCTGTCTCACGCCCATTGCGTGAGACTTGAGAACCCTGCATCCTGTCTATCACAATAGTGGCATGAAGGCCACTTCATGCCACTTCATGATGTCAGTCATGTTTACGTTTATTTGCAAATCACCTTTTTACAAATACAGTTTGGATGAGTATTACAGCTTTGTTCTAAACTTTTTACAATATTACAAGTCACACATTTGCCTGCAACTTGCAATTGTCTTCTAGTCAATGGAAAAGAGGAGATAAACTGAATGAAACATTCTATGAAACCATTCTGGCGTGTATTTGTATGTAACACCAGTTGGCCTGTAGATTCTCACTGACAACAATTGTCATGCTCCTACATTTTCAGTTGCCTGTCAGTGACAATGTGCAACTGGACAATATAACAAGGCCCATGATGAAGAAAATAGTTACAGTTACAAAATGGGTTACAGAGGACCAAAATACCCAGACTTGATTGTAAATCAAATAAATATTACCCATATTACCCATAAAAATATACATTAGCTGCAAGAAATAAGCAAAATCGATTAATGCATGCTGAGAAGTATATGTTTAGGAAGCAGCTCAGTAGAAGATTCCCATTTGGAAATCTTGCAGGTCATCCTGGAAATGGCACTGATGATTGCTATCCGGTTGATTAGACAGTGGATAAAATACCTTTTTTGTACACACACACAGACAGACACACAAACACATTCACACCATGTTTTGCATAGTCACTGAGACCGCAGTGAATCTCAGAGTAATAACTGGTGAAACCACTGTCACAAGTTTCCACAAGACGATCAGCAACCCTGATGATCAGCTACAGACTAACAGGTCTCTCAGAGCTGAATGGCGCACTACAGGTTCCCAGTGTTTTTTGAGGCCAGAGACCTGACCGACTCCAAGAAGGAGAAAATTCAGAAGTACTTTAAAATCAGGAGGAAGTCAGGAGGAGGTGAATGTGGGCCAGTGGAAAAAGTAGACGATGACACCTACAAGATTTTATTTCTGGAGCAAGAAGGTGACTATACAATATTTCCTCAAGAGTTTATTTTTTGATATAGGAACATTCAAACTATTATTATTATTATTATTATTATTATTATTTTCATATAATATGGATGGATGTAATCAAGAGTAGTATAGTCAAGGTAAAGTGGACATTAGGTCCATCTTGGTCGGCTCCTCTGTTAACAGTAAAAATACATTAAGTTAAAGATGCACACATATAATTACAGTCTGGTATGCTCTACAGATCAAGAAAGAGTTCTGGGCCCAAAAACACATGTCATACGTCTGACTTCGGGCCAACACCTTAAAATCAAAACAAAGCAATATGCCATGAACGAAATCAAAATCAAGCAAGTCTCTCAGGTGAGTAACATGCTCTATTTCTGTCTTCGGACATATTTACCAATAATGCATATATTATTAAACAAGTTCGCTCTGTAAAAAGTTTCAAATGCATAGAAATATAAAAATGCATCACTGATAGAGAAAATTGATTTCTTGGAGTGTTTCAATAATATTGTTACTTTGCACTAAAGGACAGAGGGGAGAGCTATTATTTTTCAAGTGTGACTAAATAGTTTTCATCCTTCGTTAAAATTTACATTATTTTATTAATGTTGAAGTATGACAAGACGTCTGTTAAAACAAACAGGAAAGTAAATGCTCTTATCTAACTCTATGGTAGATTGTAAATAAGCTCATTTTCCAAAAAGTTGGTGTGTTCTTTTAATGGTTCTCATAGTTTTTATTCCCTTCTACTCACGCTTAGCTATATTAAGGAGAACAGACAATTACAGTATACGGGACAACGGGATAGTCACAAACACACACGCAACACACACGCAACACACACTGCAGATTTTGAATTTGGTTTCACTTTTCTTACCATTGTGACATAGGGGTCAAAGTCTGCAGTCATCTGACTGTTGTTGATGTAAAAAAAATAAATAATAAAAACCGCCGATGCAGATGAGATTACATCAAAATGCCAGCTAGATATCAGCATAACTTATCAGCCCCTTGCAAAAACATATAAAAAGTATTTGTTGGCACCCTCATGGCAGTGACTTTGTGAGAACCTTCCTTTGTGGGGATGTGAAAACTGTCGGGCACTGCATATGGATTTTTTTTCTCTCCATTGCAGGGGCACCTCATAGTGTATTATAACATCTAAGAGGCACTTGTATATGCTTTTTCACATTCACTACATTCCACGCCACTGTCATGTAGGGGCGGCATAAAGGGCACACACTCCCTTGTTCTAATGCAGGGGTTCTCAAAGTTTTGATTGGTGAGGGCCAATCCAGGAACCCAACATTGAACTGAGGGCCGCCAAAGGGGCGGGGGGAGAAAAAGAAGAAAAAAAAACTGGAAAAAAATCCCATTTGTAATCATTTTAATGACCAGGTTGCATCTCTACAGTTTATATTACATTAAACACATTTTAATTCATAACTGAGGGCTAAACCTGGCAAAACTTGTGAAAACCTTAAGAAAAATTGCAATGCACACACAAACCCTGGGGTTCTCTACCCTCAACAGACAAATTTGGGATATAACAGTTCTTCCAGTCCATTTCAAGTACAAACTTATTTAGAACAGTCTCAGTGTGCCTTGCTTCTTATCAGCATAGGCCTTATTCAGGGCCAATTCCAGCTACCAAAGCACCACAGGAAAACCCGACGGCCACGAAACACCACTAAACGGAGATTCATTCTTTTCAAAGCACACAGTACAGTTGTGCAGTTTTAACAGTTTTACAGATGTTATCAGATGTTATTGCGGGCCGCCAGAAATGTTTCTGCGGGCCGCCATTGGCCCCTGGGCCGCACTTTGAGAACCTATGTTCTAATGGAAAGGCACAATCAGGGAACACCGAGTATACCATTTTTATTTTTAAGTATATATTTTTTTTGGTCTTTTTGCCTTTATTCTGATAGGAAATAAGTGGGAGAGAGAGAGGGGGAGATGGGGTGGGATCGGAATATGACCGCAGGTCAGATTCGAACCTGGGTCCCCGTGGGCACTTTGACCCATACATGTTATGAGCGATGTAGCCTGTTGTGACAGCGCCCCCCAAGTATACCATTTCAAGGTGCATTACATCACATTTTCACCACTAAAAGGTCACTCATTCAGACACTAAATGGAAATCTCCAAAACATATTGCATGAAGGGGCACTCTAGAGGGCACAGAAACCCATGATTTCCCATGCCAGCCTAATTTTGAAAGCACTAGTAACACTATTTCAACCTTGGGGGCACCTTGGGCACCTTTAGGGTGCACAGGAAGATGATTTGTTTTTGTAGTTCAGTGGCAAACCTGTTCAGTGGAAAACCTGTCTGTTCGGAATGATCTGTATGATGATGTAGTGGCCTGACACATAATATTTAAATGGTTTCATGTTTTCCTGTTTATTATTGCATGGTGCTAAGGTACTACTGTATGTGGAATTTGTATTAAAACATGCAACATGACTTAGAAATACCAACAGAATGTGAAGAAACAAACTTTATGGATAGATGGATAAGTTAATATTACATTCAGCTCAGATTGTTTACTATCTTTACTATATTTTAAGAGGACTGAGACAATGGCATACCTTCCTTGTACATATCAGCAGATGGAACTGCATTTCATTGTAATGAATAATAAAGTAGTTCTGCCATGGCAAGATATCTATTCACACACATTTAGTATAATTTTTGACCAATAAAAACATGAGTTTGATTGCCAGACTTGGCAGAGGTATTTGATCGGGAATCCAAAGTTGCATTAACACTGGCTCTCAAGACTGTACACTAACGTGACTAATGCTATTTTCATATTTTCATTTATTTTGTATTCATATTCATATTTTGTTGTGATATAGTTGTAAGTCCATATTGCCTATCCCTACACCGATTCTGTATTCTGCTCCTCTGACTGAATAAAAAACACCTCATATCAGATAAACAATAGTGATTGGCTTGATTTTTGTCTGGGTAGAAATCTGGGGCAGAGGTGCCAGACAGATCTGCCAGAACAATCAACATGAACTCTCAGATCCATCTGGGTCCCAGGCTATGGCATTTAAATAATATATGGAAAATGTTCAATTTTGGTCAGGAGCTCAAAAAAATGCAACTTCACCCAGCACCACTCATACCAGAAGTCATATTCAGGTTAATTTGATAATTTTGATAACAAAAAAACAATTGTATGGTTCAATACTTTGTAATAATAATGCATAACCTGTTCCTATTCCATAGGATACTCCTGGCAAAGATGAAGAGAAAGTGCTAGTCATGGAAACTTACTTAACTCAGTACCTGCAGGACAGTCTGAAAGCTCGGCGGGACCTGGATCAGTGTCTTTCCTCTCTCTGCAGATCCTTCCGGATCCTTCCAGAGGAGGGGAAAGTGGTGGTGAAGAGAGGAGCTGCCCATTCTGGGCTGCCCCAGGCCAAATGGGAGACGCAGGTGGACAATGTGTGTTTTCAGCTGAAACAAAGGTACCGCTGCTACTTTGAGGTGGATCCAGCAAGGGTTAAGACCCTCCAGGAGAACCCTTTCATGTGCTCTGAAAATCTGTGCACCTATAAGGAACTCCGAGAAGATCTGGCAGTGGTAGTGGGAGAGCATGATGCGATAGAGAAAATGATCCAACGTTTAGACGCCCTTCAGGTAAAGCCACAGATCCACAGGGATTGTGGGATACAATTGATGCAGTTCACCCTGGTGGAGGAGGAGTTTGGGAAGAAAATTAAGGTTTCATCCCCACACATCAAGATTACCATGCAGGGAAGAGGTAGACCAGTGTTTGAGGGACCAGAGGCAGAGGTAGAGGCTGCATGCACTACACTACAGGAGCTGGTCAAGAAGATCCAACAAAGGATACTCCAGTTACCTGCCCCACTCCTTGCCTTCCTCACATCTAGTGGAGCCATGGAAACATACCAGACCCGGTTCCAGCAGAGCCTGAGAAGTCCAGTGATGCTTGAGGTGGGACCAGACCTGGTTCTGTCCAGCCTTACTACAGAGGCCCTTGAGGAGGCAGCAGCAGCTTTGGAGAGAGACCTGACTGTGGAGACTGTTGTCTTGGAGCGAGCAGAAGCAGTGTCACCTGGAATGGTCACTCTTAAGGAAGTCTTAAGTCAAGCCCTGCAGCAAGCAAACCATGGAACTATGAAAGTACAGCTGAGCTATGGGAAACCGTCCAAGGCAGACTACCGGATGCTAGTCCAGATAGTCGGAAACAGAAAAGAAGTGGATAGGCTAAAAGACATTCTGCTTGACCACAAGATAAACCAAACCAACATCCATTACTCTCTGAATCTCCCCAATGCCGTAGTGGCTGACCACCTGCATAGAGTACTGGAGCTTCTTGGGGTACAGCATAGTGATCTCCAATTGATCCCCACTAAATCACCATCCCCTTGTTTGCATTTTGCTGGACCTCGTCAACTGGTGCAAGAATTTTATGTGACACTGACCTCAACATTACAGTCTCTAGTTTGTAAAGAGTACAGCATGGAAGGGCCTGGAGTTTTGCAGTACTTCAATGGGGAAGGGAAGAACAACATTGCTTTACTGGAGCTCTCTCATAAGGTCCTGATCCTGCTGTCTGACGAGGAGAAACAATCTGGAACAGGTTCTCAACCCACAAGCCCCATTTCCATCTCAAACCTCACCATGATGGGTAAAACAGGACCTACTCCTGCCCCAATTCCCTCATTACCCACAAAAGTGACAGGGGGGTCATCTTCCACAGCACCAGGTGGATCATTTCTCACAGGCAAGAAAATAAAGCTAGAAGTAGTGCTGGGGCATCTTGAGGATCAGCAAGTGAGTAATCTATTTGTATCTATTTTTCTTGATTTTAGTTAATTTAGCTAATGATTTAATAGCTCTCTTTCCTTCATACATAGAGAATGCTATTTAAATGCTATTCAAAACTATTTAATACATTCTGGAATAGACAATGTATAGAGATGATTCCATAATATTAACTTCATTATTTAAGGTTGATGTGTTGGTGGCCCCTATGGTGAAAGCAAATCTACTCAGCCTGAAGATTGGACAAGCCCTGGCAAAGACAGGAGGAGACCAGCTGAAGCGCAATTTCTCCCAGTCTATAAGATTCCAGAAGAATGTAGAGCCAGGGGACATTTTTCAGGTGGAGGGGACCTCTACTTTGGGATGTCAAAAGATAATCTTTGTGGAATGTTTGCCTTGGAATGCAACAAGTGGCAGCAGTGAAAAGGTAAAGGAGAGGGATTTCTTTTAACCCTTAAAGGTGTGGGTTTTTCAACATTCTAACATAAGATTCCGTTCTGAAGAAATTAAAGTTTCTAAAATTCTATGTTGAATTCAATGAAACCAGATATTCTTTAGAACGCTCATTTTCCAACATTCCCATCACACCTGTGTGACGACCTTTAATTTTCTTTATCTTCCTTTCGGTTTCCGTCTGTCATTGATGATTATGTAAGCAGTGTGTTATGACACAGCAGTTACCCACTCCACCTGCTGGTTTGAAAAACAATGCTATGCAAACTTGTTTACTCTTGATGCATTCCTCTTGTTTACTCCTCTTGTTACAGGCATTGCGCTGTGGAATGAGGCAGGCCCTAAGTCTGTGTGAGCAGTGTGCCCTCAACTCTGTGGCTTTTCCACTGATTGGGCCTGGAGTTGTCCTGAAGACACCTGTTAAAGAGGCCGTTTCCATCCTGACATCTGAGATTGGCTTGTTTGGACTGTCAGGGTTAACTGGCTCACTCTCCAACATTCGTATTGTCATCCATCCAGACTACCCAGATTCCAAAGCGGTAAATATTTACTGGAACAGCTATTGCTGATCTTATCCGTAGGGTTTTCAGAACAATACAAAAATAACTGATAATATGATAAGTGTGAACATACCAAAGACAGACATGTTTTGCCTTGTCATCAATTTCTTTCAGTTCAGATCTTTCAATCAGTTTTGCCTTGGCAATTTCTTTATTGCAGCTGATCAGTTTCCCAGGCTCATGTTAGAAGTCCTATTACCATTATCATAAAACATGCAACCTACTTTCTACTTTGCTTCAGGTCTGCCGGGATGTTTATGGTGGATTAAACTTACACAGGAGGGATGGCAAAGGACAAGGTGTTTGTATGAAAGTTTAGTTCAATTGTGCCAGGGATCAGGAATGGAGGGTGTGGGGTAATTATTACCGCCGCGCAGCGAAGCAGCGGTCATATAGGTTTAGTCATTTTTTTTTTTTTTTTTTTTTTTCGCATGGCCAAATTTCCGTCAAGGATTCCTGGGACACTGAAAGACCGGGGTACACGAAACTTGGTGGGCATGTAGCCCCACATGGATAGCATGGAACCATCGTTTTTTGTTTTGATTTGTAGCCCCCCCGCTGGACTGGAACCCCCGAAACGAGGGTAGGGCAGACACAGTTTTCTGTAAATATCTCGAGAACCGCAGGGTTTAGGAGGACCACCTTTTTTTTGTATGTTGATCTTAAGGGGCCATGTCAACCCATTCCATAACCACTCATTTCATGTATAGCGCCACCTAGTTAAAAACAAAAAAGTAAAAATGAGGTCTTGTAATTGCAGGTATCTGTTACCTAACATAGTCAAAACTGCACGAAATTGGAAGTGTAGGATCATTATGACACCCTCTGAATGCACGCCAAGTTTTGTGGAATTCCGTTCATGGGGGGCCACACAATAAATTAATTTATGTTACTGTACACCAACTGGCCTGTAGGTGGCCGGAGACAGTTTTCTGTGAATATCTCGAGAACCGTAGGGCCTAGGAGGACCACCTTTTTTTGTATGTTGGTCTTAAGGGGCCATGTCAACCCATCCCATTACCACTTATTTCTTGTATAGCACCACCTAGTTAAAAATTAAAAAGCAAAAAATTAGGTGTTTTTATCACAATATCTCTGGCTGACATGGTCAAAACTGCACGAAATTGAAAGTGTAGGATCATTATGACAACCTCCGAATGCATGCCAAGTTTCGTGAACTTTCGTTCATGGGGGGCCATACAATAAAATAATTTATGTGTACATTTAGTGACCGTACACCAACAGAGTTTTCTTTGAATATCTTGAGAACCGCAGGGCCTAGGATGACCAATTTTTTGCGTATATTTGCCTCCAGGGGTCATGTTAACCATTCCATATGCACACATGTGCATAAACAGATACACACGCACACACATACATTCACAGTAATCATACGTATGACACATACTCACAGAGTAGACATATGTACGCATGCATGCACATGCACAGACACAGGCACATACGCAGGCACACACACAAGCACATGCACGCACACACCCACCCACACATAAACATAAACATGTACACGCACACATGCACACAATTCAAGAATTTCTCAGAATTATGAACAGGCAAGATGGGTGGGGTTGTATAAAATTTATTTTACATGTGAAATCTATGAACCAATCATGTTTTAATACTTGTTGTCTGGCAGATACCAGTGAGAATTGAGTGTGCATAATGCAATTCAGTGAGACAGTTAGAATCATATATTTTGTACCGCTCTGCCACCAGAATTAAGTAAATCACTGTGTGCTCCTCTGTTCTGCATAGCTGTGTTTGGATCCCTGACCTCTGACCTGGAAGAAGTCACACTGACAGTAGGAGGCATACAACTTTATCTGGTACGTGGAGACATCACCAATGAGACTACAGATGCCATAGTAAACACCACGGACTTTAACAACTTCGATTCAGGTACAAATGAGGATCGGAATATGGATAATAAATTGAAGTCAATAATATTTAATCATTATACAACATACATTGCATTTGTGATTGTGTGGTCTGCTCTATTCACAGCTGTTTGTAAGAGCATACTTTCTGTGGCGGGACCAAAAGTCAAAAAAGCTCTGAAATCTGGTAAGCACTTGTTGTATTGATCTTTGGATAAATTGGCTTCATCTTAATAGCAGCACGTTGCACTTGCTTGATCACATAAGAGAGAGGTAACAGGAGATCTGCTGGTGTCCCTGAATCCACCGTTGCTCTTGGAGGAGAAATAGTAATTAAGAAAGAAATGGAAATATACATCCAAATATGGAATAAAGAAAAATTCCGAACTGCTGGATGACTTGCTGGATAGATATTCACCTTGTATGAATCCTGTCTGTGCCTGCCACTGACCTAAGTACTCATATAGATACCTACCAAATATAGCATGGAACCCAGAGCAATGAAATTGAATGAGAGAAGTAACAATACAATGAGATCCTTGACAATTAGTTTACCTTTATGCAGCTCAGGTCAACAGAGGTAAGATCTTCACATCACAGCCTGGCAAGTTCCCCTGCAAGGCCATCATGCATGTGTGTGGAGAAAATGACCCAGAGTTGGTTCAGGATCTGACCAGGGACATCCTCCTCCATTGTGAGAGCAAAGGATACCAATCAGTTGCCATTCCTGCTATATGTGCTGGTGAGGATAGGAACAGTCTGCTAGACTATTTGTATTTGAATATTTGTTTACATTTGCTGAGTTGGTTGAGTAATAGAATGTGAGTGCAGAATGTCTTTCAACTATTTCACTATTTCTATTATACTAATTCCAAAGACATTGGCATAACTTATACTTCCTCTGCTGAGCTAATGGAAGCGTTGGGCTGTGTGTGTGTGTGTGTGTGTGCGTGTGTGTGTGTGTGTGTGCGTGCGTGTCTGTCTATGTGGCAACATTTAAAAAAACTGATTAAAGCAGAATGGGTTGTTATATAAGTCTTTAGTTACATTATTGTGCAGCTATGATATATCACTTTGGTCCATCTTACTCTACTCTGGGTCCATAATACACCGGCAACAACTAGAGGAATAAAACTAAAGCAGAAGCTCTGTGTTTACTGAGATGTCATCGCTTGTCTGTCTCTGCAGCTGCGGGAGTGGACCCATGTATAGTGGCAGATGCAATCTTCAGTGGGATAGTGGCCGCAGTATCCAGTTGCTCCTTCCAGCACCTTGTTACTGTCCGCCTCGTTCTGTTCAGCATGCCGGTCTTCCAGCAGTTTCAAGCCGCTGCTGACGCCATGTTTTGGACACCCATTAGACTAAAAAGTGATTTCTCAAGTCAATGAATTGTCATGTAATGAGTCAGTGGAAGACTATCCTTCCCACTTTAGTGTGTTCTCACCAACCTGAAACACGATGTATTTCACATACATAAAAAGCAAGGCACTGGTCGCACTTTGTTCTGTAACATTCAGTCAGTATCAAAAAAATCTAAATTTCATGACTTCCTTTGATAATGCTAAGTCTAGTCTAGTTCAGTAACATGTTATACACACTTCCAGCATGTGATGATACAGAATCCTTCTCATCTTGTGTATCTCTACAGCCACTACTCCACTAAGAGCATCCACAGCTCCAGCTCAAACGACTCAACCTGGGTCACTGTACCCAGACCTGAGCTCCCTACTGCCTTCATCCCTCATCCCAGCTGTCCCTCCTTCAGCCACCTTTATAATCTTAGGCACATCTGTGCAGGATGTGTCCAGTGTCTGTGCTGGTCTGCAGCAGGCCTACACATCCCACTGCTCCCAGCAAACCCTGGCCCCAGAGGAGCTGGCTGGGCTCTCCCATGCAGAGCTGCAGGATCTGGTCGGCAGAGTGAACAGCCTCGGTGTGCAGCTGGAGCCGTCTGGGCCTGGCAGTGGGGCAGGGGTGGTGGTGAGGGGGCTGAATGAGGGGGTGAATGAGGTGATGTACGTCATGCAGGGGGCATTACGCCGACAGGTGGTGGAGAGGGACCAGAGGGAGCTGTTCAACAATGTGGTGTGGTGCATCATGGGACAGCGAGGAGATTGGGAGAGGTTCCCTAAAGAGGCCAATCAGAAGCTGGAGAAGGGTGTCACTGGAGGGGTGATGGATGCTCATGGATGCTGTTGGAATGTAGATCTCCGGAGGAAGCAGGCGACTGCTGTGGGTTCAGGTTATGTGACCCTAGTCAAGCGACTACAAAACCTGCCAGGTATTTAGATAATGATTTAGTAATGATTTAACCATTATCAACAATGAATAATTACTAAAACTCTGACCATATCCTTTGGCATATTTTAAAGAGTCATCAGTCACTGTGACAAGAGGAAGAGTGCTGTGTGTGCTTTTAATCATGTAGTTCTTCAAATCAGAGCTTGAAAAACATGACTAATCGGTGGAGGATTTTAGAGATGATCTATGCTTGTTGCAGATTTTAAAGTCCCTCTGTACTGGGATAGTCTGGTTCCCGGTGAGGCCCTACAGGTGATCCCACTCATCCCCCTCTGTGCCGAGTTTGAGCGTGTGAAGGCAGATTTCAGGACCTGCATGAGAACAATACTCAAGGTACTCTACCTCACAGGAGGACTTCTATCCTATAAATACAACTTCTATCTACGGTAATTGTTTCACATATTACTCTCGATGTAGTAACTAACCTTGATGTATCTGTGTGTGTTTTGTGTAGCCTCATTCAATTATGGTCCTATTAATCATGCTGTGTGTTTATTCTATGTCTGCCCTCTCAGATTGAGCGTGTGCAGAATGTGCACCTGCGTCGGGCGTTTGAGGTTCAGCGGCAGCAGCTGGAGGATAAGAACGGTGCACCTGTAGGGGCCGGGGAGAAGATGCTCTACCACGGCACCACAACCCAGGCCTGCCAGTCCATCATGAAGACCGGCTTCAACCGTGGCTTTGCAGGCCAGAATGGTATGTTCTTATCTCTTTGCTGTGTGCCTACTCAGTTAGCAAAGCATCTTTCAAGTGAAGTATGAATGAAATGACGTGTCGGATAAATCATCAAATTATTCTTGTTTTGCACGCCAGAACAGTACAGAAAATGAAATGTACAATTTGTAAAAACACTCACTTGGTGAACAGGTGTATTCCTATTTAATGTAGGCTATGCCTTTTAGTGTATGCTTCTTAGATATAGGCCTATATGTACATCACTGCAAAAGTTGCAAGTGCTGATCAGTAGGTGGGAATACATGATTCTGATTAAACGATAGAAGGATAGAAGTCCTCCTGTGAGGTAGAGTACCTTGGGCAGCCATGGCCCACTGGTTAGTACTCTGGACTTGTAACCGCAGGGTTGCCGGTTCGAGCCCCGACCAGTGGGCCGTGACTGAAGTGCCCTTGAGCAAGGCACCTAACCCCTCACTGCTCCCAGAGCGCCGCCGTTGAAGCAGGCAGCTCACTGCGCCGGGATTAGTGTGTGCTTCACCTCACTGTGTGTTCACTGTGTGCTGTTTGTGTTTCACTAATTCACCGATTGGGTTAAATGCAGAGACCAAATTTCCCTCACGGGATCAAAAAAGTATATATACTTATACTATACTTATACTATTCTGAATTAAAAACAAAAAAAAATCACTTTTTCTCACTTACTCTTACACTCAATTTGTTTTTTTTTGTTTTTTCTTTTCTTTGTATCTGGCTGTGTTTGTAAGTGTCTCTCCACTGTCTTCCATTCTCATCTTTCTCATCTATTCATATTTTCCCTTCTTTTCAGCCACTGTATATGGTCTAGGAACCTACTTTGCTGTGAGTGCAAGCTACTCAGCCAAGCCCGTGTACTCCCGCCCAGAAGCAGACGGCACTCAGTGTATGTTTGTCGCTCGAGTTCTGGCAGGTTTCTACACGTTGGGTAAGAGCCTCATGAGGGTTCCCCCACCTGTCTCTCCTCAACAGCCTGACATCCGCTTCGACAGCCTTGTGGATAACCAGCAGAACCCCAGCATGTTTGTGGTGTTCCACGACAGCCAAGCCTACCCAGACTATCTCATCACATTCAAATGAGTGTGGAACACATATTGTACATGTCCCTCCCTTCACACTAAATTTGAATGACACTGTTTTTTTTTTTGTTTTTTTTTAATTCAGCAACATTTTACAGTAATCAACAAAGATGGACATTTAAAGCTGATTGGATACATTTTTAAACAAATACTGGTTAGATATGACTGAAAGATGTTGCTACTAAAATTATGCAACAAGGATCAAAAGTTAAAAAACGTAATGTTTTATAAATCACCTAAGATTGTATTAATTTAAAGGAACTATATGCAACATCCCTGGAAGTGTGGGCTTATGTCCATGACAATACCCTTCCTTGCTTTGCCTTGCTGTTTTCTGTACAGTGACTCACTGGTGCCTCTTGTTGTACAAAGTGGCACAATGCGAGTACACAGCTGAGCTTGCTGGTTAGCATGCTACTTCATTATCTGTGCAACAGCTTACACATTATAAAAAAAGGTTATTTCTTCACTTCATGCTACTATTTCTACATAATTGTGTTATGTTATGTATCATTTCGTCATGTTTTATGTTACAATTCTTACATAATTGTCTGTAAAGATAATACAGTGCTGCTTGACAGTTTGAACCGTCAGACATGGTCATTTGTTTTTTTTACAAAAAACAAAAATCAAAATAACCTTATTTAATGCACATTTAAACCCCAATTTGTAAGGCTGGCTTTCCAAATAATAGACAGAAACAAAATAAAGTTATATAGTTTCATTATATATTCACAAAAGTGGTTTAGTTCACAAAAACTCTGCAAAAGTATGTGAAATTTCTTGTAGCACCTCCTTTTGCAAACAAACGTCTTCTGTTCCCATTAACCAGTGTCTCACATCTGGTTCTGCATTTTTTGCCTACTCCTTGCAGAACTCAGCCAGTTGAGATACATTTGTGGGACAACTGGCATGTACTGCCCACTTCAGATCTAGCCAAAACAATTCTAGTGAATTATCTGAACTTTGACTAGGCCAATTCAGAATATGAATTGTCTTTATCTTAAGCCATTCCTTGGTAATTTTGCTTGAATGGTTGTAGGGTCATTATCCTGTTGTAAAATCTATTTCCTCCCTAGCTTCATCTCCGTGGCTGACATGAGGTTCAGATCAAGAATTTGCTGATAGACCTGAGAATTCATGGTTTCCTGGATGATATGATATTGTCCAGGCATAACAACAAATCCACATTTCCACCACCATGCTTCACGCTTCATGCTGTTGAGAGTGGGGGTCTTTTCTTAAAGTGTTAGCTTTCCTCTAAACATGATGATTTGGATTGTGACAGATAATTCTATTTTGGATACACCTGTCCAGAGAATAGACTTCCACAAGGGCTCTGAAAGTTGAATCGGGAGAGCAGAGCCAGAGGCTTCCTTCTAGCAACCCTCTCATGAAAGTCGTGTCTGTTCCAGTTTCGTCTAATTGTAGATGCATGTAAATTTATTCCAGATGCTGCCATCAAGGTCTGTAACTCTTCAGAGGTGATGTGTGGGTTGGTTTTTATCCAATTTATTATCTTTCTGATGCATCTTGGTCATACTTTTGATGCATCCACTTCTAGGAAATGTTGCTGTGATGCTGAATGCCCTCAATTTGCAAATAATTTGTCTTAAATGGAGTTTGTGGATACTGTACTGATTCCAGTTTCATTTACTACGGTCTTTTAGAGAGGGTCTTGCAGCTTTCCCCAGACTGATGGGCTGTCACTACTTTCTTCTTTATGTTCTCGGATTATACCTTTCTTCTTGTCATTGTTGATCCCTGTGGGTATGTCTTGGCACTACAGTGGTTTAGTGGATTTCCTCTCTCTTTTAATCATGGCTGCTGAAACCCTTTACAAAGGAAGTCTGTTTGATAAGTAGGCATTCTTATTTAAAAACTGATGATGATAAAATAAGAAAATCCTGATAAAACGACATAAAACTCCAAACTGTTCAATGGGTTCGCGTACTTTCAAGCAGCACTGTATTGATCTTTAGCTTTTGAACTAACTGTTATGTGAAATAGAGCTGCATTCGCATTCTTTATGTACAAATGCTTGTCTTTAAAAAGAAAAATACATTATTACATCAACATTCAGATTTACTATATTTCTGTAACCATTTAGCTTTAAAATGCAATACATATGTATTAGCAATATGTATTAGCATAGCAATACATATGTCATAGACATTATACTCCAATTAGAGTGAATATTTATCTAAGTCTGTAATCATGTGTGTTAAAAACTTTTGCCAAGAAAATATCACATTATTGCAAGTCAACATGTGATGGTATTATGAAGAAAGAAACAAACCAGTGTTGGTTTAGTTGTAAAGCCATAGCTATTCGGATTTATCAGTTCAATGGTGCTGTACAAGCTGAATATATTACAAAACCACTGTGGATCTTCAGTGGTTCAGAATTCCTGATCAGAATTCCTAACCTTAACCCTACATATTTTTAATATCTTATATCAATGCTAGAAGTTGCCTGGAAGGTCAGCCTTGCAGCAATAAGCACATTGAAGTGGACCCACAGCACGTAGGATGGAAGGGAAGGGAGCCTGCTTGGTTGGTCAAGTGGAGCTATGTGCATAGGGAAGCCGAGGGTTCTTGAATGGACACACCATTAATGAGATCTGGCTCAAAATG